>NC_066396.1:74046468-74646468 GCF_013377495.2 Cygnus atratus
ATGCACTATTCTGATAGAGATACCTCCTTTATCTTTTAGTTCTTCATCGAAACTGCCTGCACAAGTAATAACATAGGAAGCATAAGTACTGACACGACTCCCTGTATTTTTTCCTAATGTCATGCAGCTAAGTATTATTTGAACATGCCTATGGCAGCATATCCACCTTGTACCAAATGACAAACATTAGAAGCACACTCCATCCAATCCACTTCTATTTTTGAAAAGAAAAATATCTATGCAGCTTCTTCACTATGACTACACTATAAAAACATCCTGAGGCAGATGTCAATCTTCCTTACATCAGTACACCTCTGCTGTTTTTACCATTACTATAAACGTTCAACCTAAAAATGGGCCCGCAGAGTGCCCTTGACACAAAGCAGCCCAATGGTATCCTGGCTTGCATTGATTGGGTCAAGTATTGCCAGCAGGTGGAGGGAGGTGATTCTTCCCTGTCCTCATCACTGGTGAAACCACATCTGGAACACTGTGTCCAGTACTGGCCCCACAGCACAAGGGAGACATGAACACGCTGGAGAGTCACAAAGAGCCACAAAAGTGATGAAGGAATGGGAGCATCTCTCCTACGAGAAAAAGCTAAGAGTACTGGTACTGTTTCAGCCTGGAGAAGAGAAGGCTCTCTTCTCTTATGCATGTATACCTACATACGGGTATATGTAGATACCTGTAGGTGAGATGCAAAGAGAATGAAGCCAGGCTATTTTCAGTGGTGCCCAGTGCCAGGACAAGAGGCAATGGGCACAAATTGAAACGTAAGAGGTTCCCTATGAGCATTAAGAAACATTTTTACTGTGAGAGTGACCAAACACTAGCAAAAGTTGCCCAGAGTTTGTGGAGCCTCTCCCCTCAGAGATCTTCAAAAGCCACCTGGACATGGTCCTGGGCAACCTATTCTAGGTGCCCCTGCTTTAGCAGGGCGTTGGACCAGACGAGCTCCAGAGATCCCCTCCAATCTCTGCTATTCTGTGATTCTGCAAAAATGAGATTGCTAGCAAAGACAGGTTTGGAAGAGTGAGGGGCAAGGAAATTGGGAAGTGTTCATCTGTTATTCCCCCCAAACCATGTTTACTATGTTATCTCTACCCTACAAGCAAGTTTGTCCTTAATCTCTTCTAATTTTACTTCACCTTTTCATTTATATTTCAGATTATGTGAATATAATTCATTAAAACACAGCAGATTTGTAACAGCCATGCAAAATGTTTCCATGATGCTCTATGGCAAAACCTCAAAAAAATTATAAAGATAGGCATGGATTTCATAGAGACCCAAAGCCTGCCTTTAAGGAGACAAGCAAAAACAATCAAGAAAGTAGTAAGCGCAACTCACTTTATTACTCTAATCAGAGCTACCATAACCAGCTATTCAAAAAACAAACCAAAACCAGTATCTGCCCTAGCTATCATAAAAAGAGAAAGGAAAAAAGAATTCTTCTGCTGCCCTTTCTATTGTTCTAACCAACATTAGATACCTATTCAACAGCTGAGACAGTTTGTAGCTGTGTATTATTGTTAAAAGTTGTCGTTAAAGAGAAAGAAAAATAGCTAAGACTTCTAAATTGCCTTGTGAGTACTTCTTCCAGCTAATCAGATTAATCTGTTTGATGATTTGCATTTATTACCAAAGTTGATTAGATGAGCATCTATGCGCTCCTTATGCCAAGAAGGCCTCTCCAGTGTCACTACAAGCAGACACCTCTTTCTCGATGCCACAGAAATGACTTCTAAAAATGAAGAAAATTTCTGAAATTTTATCTCTTAGAAGGCAACTACAAAAGACACAAACACTACATTTATTAATGTAAGTCTTCTAAGATTTTGTTCTTTAAAGCAAGCAGCAAGAATATGTCCTGAGGGGTAATGCAACATAAAAAACATAATGATCATTCTGTATATTTATCATTAAAAGCAAAGGTTTCTTACCAAAGGCAGCAGATATGGTGGAGTCCATGGCTGGCTGGCCATCACCAGGGGGAAGGTCAAGGCGAGTGAAATCTCTGCTTTTATCATTGTTGTACTTTACCTTAAGGCTTGTTAACTTGGAGAAGTCTACCCGCAGAGTGCAGCATGCATTGTAGATATTTTGGCCATCCAGAGCCTGAAGAAATAGTTAAGTTTTTAGAGACAAAATGCATATTTGCAGCCCCCCTCCTAGGTTTACTTTATTTTCACCCCACAATTGTATCCAACAGAAAATCACCTTCTCTTTCTAAGGTGCTGCTCTCAAACATCAAGTGGACAATTACACTGACCCTATCCTTACCTAGACATCCTGTGTAGAGCTTAGTGTAGTCCACTAATTAGTATTACATTGCTTTGTCCCAATATATAAAACACAGCTTTAAAAATGACTTGACTTCTGGTGGAGACTGGTGACAAGTGGTGTCCCTCAGGGGTCTGTGTTGGGACTGGTGTTTTTCACTATCTACATCAATGACATAGACAGTGGGATCCAGTACACCCTCAGCAAGTTAGCAGATGACACCAAGCTGAGTGGTGCAGTCACACAACAGAAGGAAGGGATGTGATCCAGAGGGACCTGGACAGGCTGGAGAAGTGGGCCCACGTGAACCTAACGAGGTTCAACAAGTCCAAGTCAATAAGTGCAAGGTGCTGCACCTGGCCCAGGGCAATCCCAGAGAGGAGCACAGACTGGGAGAAGAACTCCTTGAGAGCAGCCCTGCAGAGAAGGACTTGGGGGTTCTGGTGGACAAAAAGCTCAACACGAGCCAGCAGTGGGTGCCTGCAGCCCAGAAGGCCAACTGCGTCCTGGGCTGCATCAACAGAGGGGTGGCCAGCAGGGCAAGGGAGGTGATTGTCCCCTTCTGCTCTGCCCTTGTGAGGCCCCACCTGGAGTGCTGCATCCAGGGCTGCGGCCCCCAGCGCAAGAGGGATGTGGGGCTGTTAGAGCGGGTCCAGAGAAGGGATACAAAGATGATCAGAGGGCTGGAGCACCTCCTCTGTGAAGAAAGGCTGAGAGAGCTGGGGCTGTTCAGCCTAGAGAAGAGAGAGCTCAGAGGAGACCTCACTGCAACCTCTCAATACTTAAAGGGGCTTATAAAAAAGATGGAGAGCAACTTTTTATTTGGGTAGATAATGATAGGATAAGAGAGAATGGTCTTAAACTAAGAGGATAGTTTATCCTAGACATTAGGAGGAAATTCTTTACTCACAGGGTGGTGAAGCACTGGATCAGGTTGCTAAGAGGAGTTGTGGATGCCCCTTTCCTGGAGGTGTTTAAGGCCAGGCTGGATGGGGCCTTGGGCAACCTGATCTAGTGGGTGGCGTCCCTGCCTATGGCAGGGGAGTTAGATATCTTTAAGGTCCCTTCCAACCCGAGCCAGCCATTCTATGATTTTCTGCTTTTAATTTTACTTGTTTCCTACTTAACACATGCTATCAGGTACTAGTAGTGATACTAATTTGAAGATTTTTATGGTCCCTCTTACTTAATGAAAATCCATCTTTTAACAGTAGTTATTCTCAGAGAGATCAAAGAAGTAGCGTTTTTCACCCAGACCAACCATAAAAGCATTATAGAATCACAGAATGATAACATCATTTAGGTTCTAACAGACCCTAACATCATCAAGTCCAGCTGTTAACCTAGCACTGCCAAGTCCACCACTAAACCAAGTCTCTAAGCACCACATCTACACATCTTCTGAATACCTCCAGAGATGGTGACACAATCACTTCCTGGGGCAACCTGTTTCAATGGTTCACAACCCCTTCAGTAAAGAAATTTTCCCCATATCCAACCTAAACCTCCCCTGGTGCAACTTGACGCGATTCCTTCTTGTCCTATCTCCTGTTGCTTGGGAGAAGAGACCGACCCTCACCTCGCTACAACCTCCTTTGATGTAGTTCTAGAGAGCAATTAGGTCTCCCCTGAGTCTCCTTTTCTCTAGGCTAAACAACCCCAGTTTCCTCAAACAGTCCTAGTAAGCCTTGTTCTCTAAGAACCCTTCACCAGATTCCTCACCCTTCTCTGGACACGCTCTGGCACCTCAATGTCCTTCTGGTAGTAAGGTGCCCAAAACTCAACACAGTACTCAAGGTGTGTCCTCACCAGAACTGAATACAGGGCTGAGTATCGCTTCCCTAGTCCTGCTGGCCACACTATTTCTGATCACGGTGGGTGAAGGAAAAAATAATACCCAAAAGACACTGGTTTGCCATAACATACAGGATTATGATTTCAGTCAAGTTTATATTATCTGAGTAATCATATGAATTTCCCTCAAATCTCTGATAAGGTATTGTTTATTATTAATACCATTCTTTAAGTACAGATGCTCTTGCTAACAAACAGGCTATAGTCCCAACTACAGTTACTAATTTCCAACATTTACTTAATCTCTATAGATAAGTGAATTTACCTGGTAGATGCACTAATGAAAGTTAATATGTGGACTAAAGTACAAGTACCAATAGTACCAAAAGAATATTCTGTTCTTTCCATTTTGAAGCTGAAAATAAAGTCAACTTCAATAAAATTATGAAATCTAAAGTGAAAACATTAATTACGGTAAATTTCTCACTGAAATTCAAACAAGTAAAACATGGCATTCATCCAATCTCTGGAATTTTAATCATACTACTCTTAGGATTAATTCTCACTGAAAATAGTCCATTTAGTTTGACAAGGAGAAGGCTTTTTGTGACAACTATAGCTACCATCACTCTTCACTACCACTGACAGCCCCAATCTTTGATTTGGTATAATCAGCAAGATTTTGGTCTGTGTGCTACACATTCATGTTTGCAGTTGATGGTAGAGTGCTATCCTCTTAAATAATGAGGGTTGCCAAAGTTATTCTTGTGCAAGAGTGTTAGAATGACAAGAAGTAAGAAAGTTAAAGAGCAAGCTATCACTAATGTTATATATAATGACCAGTTTATCTTGGGGAGGGAGCACAAGAAAACAAAACAGCTGAATACACTGCACTTACCATTTTGGCATAATATGCATTGATTGGGTCAGCATACTGGAGCAAGGTTTGAAATTGATTGTTCTTTGTGAAGGTGATAATCTTCAAGACAGGTCCAAATTTAGAGAAAAGCTGAGAAGGAAGGAATATGGACTTTAAGAAAAAAAGAATAATTTATGCACCATAAAAACTAGTATTTTAATACTTTTAGTAATTTTCTAAGAGATTTCTTCTGCAAGACCTGAACAGAAATAAAGTGATACCAGAATTCTGTTTCAGGTAAAAAATAAAATCAATAAATAATAATAAAAAGATAAAAAAGATGGGGGAGAAGAATAAAATTCCCCTAAAGAATTAGCAACAACTTTAACTAAGAGCAGAGAGGCCTTTATCCAATGTGTGCAAAGAAACTGTGTATAATCAAAGCAATTTTGAGAAATGGATTTTCACAAGTCAGTTAGATGGGAACTGCAAATACCTTTTAAGATACCCTTACATTCTGTATTTCAAGCAAATTTTACAAATTTGGTGACCAAACATACATCTTAAGTAGTTTTATGTGTCTGCAAATAAATTACACAGACTCGCTGACCAAACTAGAAGACAAAGAAGGAAAGAAGCAAGATAAAGACCTTGTTTGGCACTTACCCCTAATTTACAATTGAATGGCATTTGATTTACTGCAAACAAAGGCATTGCAGAAAAATTTAAAAAGGTTGAAACTAAATATATGTACACTCAGAATGAGGGCATGTAGCACGTGACACGCTCACTACACGACACAATGACAATGTCTATAAAAAAGTGAGCCCACAAAGAACGAGGACAAAAGCATAGCTAGGGTGTATCATGCAAGTGCGAAAAAACAATGTCCAGAGTAACAATGAAACAGGAAAGGAGAGTTTGGAAAGCACTGGCAGTTTTAGAACAAACTACTAGAAGCGATGCAAAGCACCACAGCAGTCAGGAATGCAGAACCCCCCAGACAAGTATTAATCCTGGACTGGAAAGAAAGGCCAGAGATAAGGACAAGCATCTCTTGCTAGCCTATTAGGCCTAGAATCATGGAAACAAGACACACTGTCCTTAACCTTTGTGCCCACTTTTTCAGTCTCTCAGGATTTCATGCTGCAGCCATCGTTTTGTGGTGGAAGACAGAACAGAAACTTTTTTCACAGCAATTTAAAATTAGCTGTTGAGTTCCTGCTCACAAAGCACTTCCCCTAAAGTATGGCTTAACTACAGTTTCTGAACATATGCTTCCATGTGTATTTCAACAGAAGCAAGTAGACATTTTTAAGATAATGAAATTCAACTTATAACTATTTGTTTTTAAACCTACACCCTATGGCATACACCAGCTTTGTTTCTACAAAGATAACACTGAGTATTCTGTTTCTTGTAACAAATATTTTCAGGTGAATTGTGGGGAGAAAGGGAAAAGGGAGAGGGAGGGGAGAAAAGTGAAAGGGTCTTGGCAAGCAGTTAAAACTTACAAAATATAATTGAAGCTTTGGTTGACAGCCTGACTAATTCTACAAGAGGCTATACTTACCAGTGAACATTTTCATTTCCATTAACACACAGAGTAATGTTACGCTGTAGTTATCTATCACACACAAAATGCTGCTTTAATTAGATGATAATGTCCCTTGTTAATAACGCCAATTAAGTTCCTTTTTCAAGTATTGCTTAATTTTCTAGAGCTATTGCAGAAGTAGTTAAGTGAGGGTTATTGGACAACTCAAACATTGAAAAATACAATTTTTCTGCACTGAAGTGAACACTAATCATATCAAAGTAAAATAACATGAATTTCTCCTTCCACTGTCTCCTTAGTCAAAAGCAACAAAAGATAAAAAAAAACGCACAAGGTTAGGTACAGAAATTGCTGTTGCACTGTTATTCTAGTACAGCCCCCATAATCACTGAAGTTTGTTCTCAGGTTGTTCTGTGTACAGTAATAATGCTAAACAGTTGACATACAAGTTGTACTAACATTATTGAGTGAACAAGGCTCATAGGTACAAACAAAATTTTAGCTCAGGCAAATTCCTACATCAGCGTGACAACTACTATACTGGTTAATCAGTATTGGTTGGGAGGGAGAGGATAGAGAAAAAGGAAATATTAAGAAGTAAAAAGGAAAAGCAAGTGTTGGTAATAATGGTTTGAGATGCTAAATAGTGCTAAATACAGCAATAAGGACTACAGGTCTTTGCAAAAGACTCCTGATATTTTAAATCACATTAACTCAGGAAAGTCATATTAGGGGCATGTTTTCTGTTGCACAAATTTACTGGTAATTACAAAATATTCAAATATGAAATCTTTTGCAAGATCTGAAAAAAAAGTATTGACAAATCCTTCAGGCACAAAGAAATAGTCTCTTAAGGGTACTGTTTTTAAATGTTTAATTCTTGACAGCATAACACAACCACCAAGCAGAATTTATGGCAACGTCTTTCATAGCCATATATATGAAAGCTACCACTATTCCAAGCTTTCAGTAGTTAAAGCAAGTAACATTCTAAGAGTTGATGATAATTTAAAACATTTGTTCAAACAACTATACTTGTATATTGCATCACTTGTATCAACATACAGAAATGAATATAAAATGCTCATATATAATGCAACCTACAAAAGTTACCTAGTACAAGGAGTGCTAAAGCATTTGTTCCACAAGTTCATACCAACCAAGATTTCACCAGCTCATAATGTGGGCATAAATTCAATGAAGCACTTTGAACTTATTGCTGCTTCCAGAGAAATCTTGTTATGTGATCTTAACCAAGGGAGTGAAAGAAACGTTAAAAAAAAAAAAAAAACACAAAAAAACAACCAACCAACCAAAAAAAACAAACAAACAAAAAACCCATATGAATAGCTGACTACAAGAGTCCTCTTTACTTTGATTTTTTTGTGCAAAACCAGTTCAAGCCTACATTTCTAAACTAAAACAAATCATGTTTGAAGTGGCAATCCTCATTCAAAATGAGCAATACACAACTGAGGATCCCTAGGTATTTAAAAAAAAAAAGTTAATTGTATTACAGCACCAACATAGAAACAGATTTTACTATTAGTTTTACCAATTCTCATTACCTGATACAGCATTTCCAAAGTGACAGGGTAGAAAAGATTTTCAACAATGATTCGAAGAACAGAACCTTGACCTGTAAGGAGTCCACCTTCAGCAGCAAGAGCACTTGTAATAGCCAGGCCTCCAGACTGCACAGCGTTCACAGCTTGCAATGCAGCTTGGGCTCTCTGAAATCATGACACAGCAGAGACCACAATTAACTTACACACACAAGCTATTCGTATCTAAATTAATTTACAAAGAAAAGCATGTAAAATGCTTTTTAAAATGCAACTTTTAAAAACCTTATTCCATTTGTATTATCCATTTTCAATGAAAATGCTGTGTTAGTAGGTAAATCATCCCTCCTCACCTTCCCCCTCCATTAAAAGAAGTCAGATCACACAGAATTTTAACTTTCTTCTTCAGTTATACTCTCACTACTTTGTAATGCCATATAAGCAACATTTTGCTTTGATTCTATAAACTTTTGTCATTCTGGAGGTATATTCCAGCAAATCAGTACAACAGTAACATGGTAATGGACTACCAAACAGTCAGACTACCACAGACTACTTCACCTGCTTTATTAGGATTTCATTCTCTTCAGGAACTGAGTTTTGACAACCATAAGCTTAAAGGTGCATACCTTGCTCTGTTTTCTTAGATGAGCTATTGGCTGCAAAAAACAAACCCACACCTTTAAACTCACTCCTCAAACTGCCTCATCGGAACTTGAGTACTCCAAATAATCACTTTTGACAGGCTTTCCTCAAAAAGGACTCCAAGATTAATTCTGAGAGCCCTATGGAGAGACATTCCTTTCCAAACATAATGTTGTGACTTGAAGCCATATCTCATTAACACTCTTCCCTTGGAAGATGGACTAAACATGACACAGGGTATGGATGTCATCTAGTTCCATAAACATGTAACCCTGCAAAAACAAACTGTCCCTCAGGGCTGAGCCTAGACACTAGGATATCAGTAATGTAGTCCTCAGCTACCTGACTGAAGTCTCTAAAATTTAAATAAAATTCAAATGAAAGAATTATAAGTGAAATACACACATATATTTTAAACATGGACCATTTTAATTTTAATAGGAGAAAGCAAAGACTATCATACACTGAGCTGAAAATGCTGAGAAACACGGAGACTCTTGCACTCCGTGTTCTATTTGCAAATATGAGTGTAGTTTTCCTGAGGCTGTTACATACACCACACACTTAACATCACCTTATTTTATTTGTTTTTGCAGGTAACAAACCAATCCAGCAATCTCAGATGAGGAAAGAGACAAATAACATTTACCAGACCGAAAAGTTTGCAAGATTTCAGTGACTTGCATGCACAAATTAGAAATGAACAGTGATACTTGTTGCAATCACTATTTGCGGCACTTGTACAGAAAATCAAAATCCTTATGCACCCATCATATTCTATAATTTATATAAGATATACATATATAAATACTAAAGATATTTATCTTTAAGGAAACACAAATGTAAAAATTAATTGGCAAGTTTTTACGGTATGTCTGATTCTTTGTTACTGACATGGTAACAGAGGAAAAAAACAGGCTTTATTCAGTGAAAAGAATGTCCTGAAGACTTGTTTTCTTCACGTTCTGAAGCCATTGAGAGCTATTATCTCATGTTAAAATTTACAAATGGCAAAAGTTCTTTCAAAACATACTGTAAGAGGTATTTCTAAGTCATGTAGAATATAAAGGCCATAGAAACAAACATTTCAGTATACCAAGTGAATACAGGTCAGAGGCTAAGAAAATGATCAGAACACTAACAATACTCTGCAAACTGTGCTCTGTAGCAAAACAAATCTCTAGAAGACAGACTTCACAGAAGATAAAAAAATATAGTTAGGCAAACTGATCTGACTTCTTCTTCCAAAGACAGCATAAGCAGCAATCTTTGGAACCACCAAGGAACTGGATCATCAAATCACTCTATCAGTTCACTTTTATCATTGTTTAGAAGTACACAGCAGCCTTTCGGCTTCAGAGATCTCTCACCCCCACACCCCTCAGCAAGATGGGAGGAGAAAATACGCTGCTTTGGAGCGGCAGAGACAAGACGTTATGAACTGACAGCAACACCCATTCCCTGTTCCCCTGCACCACTTGGGAAAGGGAAAAGATAGTATAAGCAGGAGTGAAGACAGGGGCCTGCAGGTAGAAGGTCAGCTTAGGAGTTTTTTTTGTTGTTGATGGTTTTGTTTTTGTTTTTTAAGTTCTCATCATTCTCCAACTCTACTTGAGCTCTCTTCTGGAGTAGTTCTCCTACTCTATTTTTAATGGGCAAAAAATTAAATTACTCTTCCCCAGGTCAAGACTGTCTTCCCCAGGACGGTAAGTGGTGAGCAATCTCCCTGTCATTATCTCAACCCATGAGTTTATTCATCATATTTTCTTCCCATGTCCTGCTGAGGAGCAGGAGTGAGAGTGCAGCTTGGTGGGCACCTGGTGGACAGCCAAGGTTAACCCATGAAAGGCATAAAAATATGTACCTGAAATCACAGTACCATGTTTAGTTTATAAATAATGAATTTGGTGGCAAATTTCTAGGTAAATTGAACTTCCAAGTGCAGTTCTTAAAGACGTAATATGCTGACCAAATGGCTCACTGTTACTGTGAGTTGATCCTGCTACATTTTTCCTCTGAACCCAAACCTATTCAACATACTAACCCAGAAAAATTGTTTGTTTTAAATGCCACATTATGAACTGAGTCACTCACAGAAGAATCCAGCAAGCACTGTCACTATAAAGGAGAGAATAGAACATGTAGCTGGAAGCAGGAGACTTTCTCTTTTGGCAGCAAAAAGCTGTTAGGTGAACTCAATTACTCACAGAACTGCTACTTCAAGGATACCTCAAGCTCCTTCAGTTTTAATACTGCTATACATAACCATAAATGTTCATTGAAAAACAGTATTATTAGTGTCAAGTTTCTGTTAGAAACCTCATCCAGAAGTCCAATTAGAGAACAATTAGTTTTTAGAGTAGCTCCCTCTGGGAATATTCTTCAATCACCTTTTCCCAAACTGTTTAATATTGAATGTAACAATAATCAATACTAGTGCTGAAAACTAAATATAAAACATTAAATGTGGAGTTTTTTTAAATTATATACCTTCCATGCTAATTGATAAACTCACCATTTAAGAGCTTCCTTTTATAGTTCTAGGCACTGAGAGAAATTATGAATGTTATCTTGCACACAGGACATGAATACCATAACATCTCCCTCAGTGAAGCATGGCTATGTAGTTACTAAAGATCAAAACCTAAACTGAAATTATACGACTGTTATTGTGACAAATGACAGTGGCTTCAATGAAAATGAAGCAAAACCTTCATCTTGTGCTAAAATCCACTTAAGAGGACATCAGGGAGTGTTCTTGGCCATTGCAAACTGAATCCATACTTAGATACTTGACCATCTCCTACTACATTTGGACCAGAAATCAGTTCCCAATCCTATCATCAGAAACATGAGCCTGATGAGATTGTCTAGAAACCTCTTCACTGAGGAAAGTTCCTGGTCTTTTCCTTATACAGAGGACTTTTTCTTCTGAACTGAAGGCTTGACTATCCCATGACAAAAGCTCTTTCACGCTGTTAGCCTTCAAAATCCCTGAAGTAGAGTACCGCCTGACCAAAGTTTACACTTGCCAAGTATGATCAACAAAACGGTAACTCATACACTCTATCTTATTTTAAAAACAGAGAGCTATCTGGAATAGCTTCATAGAACTGTTTTGACTTCTTCACATTAGAAAATGATTCCTTCTGACAGTGCACCTAAGCAAATGAAAAGATGTCTCAAAGACACAAGACAAATACTGTATTCTTCAACACAATTTGTGTTCATTTATCTTTATGAAGGAAAATAACACCAGAAACAGTTACCTCTACATCTGCAAGACATAATATGTCCTTAAAAAGGAATAAGGTTATATAACTATTTGTTGAGAAATTATTATCAACTGTAGGAAAAAAAGGGGGAAAAAATATGAAGATTACAATATGCAGGAAAGAAGTCACTATCTGTAACTTCCATGCACTAGCCCCTTTGATCTACTGGAAAACAGAAAAACAATTTTGAAGCAGTTTTTATTATTCTCTAAGCAATAGGAGCAGTGAGCTCTGAAGAATTCACTAATTTCATCTGTTAATTCCCAGGAAAAAACATGACATTCTTAGAATATATGAAGAGATGGAACCAGAAGCATTTCTTCCTTCATACATTATTGTTTGACTTATAATTTGTGGCTGGAAAGCAAAAGGATGGCTGCCATCTTCCATCCTGGTTCATGCAGAATGCTGTAACAGAGGTTAATGCTTCCTCCCCCCAAATAAGAGCGTATTTAATTGAAGTGCTCTGGAAAAGAATGGGGCAAGCAATAGAGTCTTCAGCACTGAATACATATTGGGAGATTCACAGAAGGAGCAGGGAACTTCTTTTGCGGTAGGTAATAAACACTACTGTAACCACATCATCTCTCTTAGTAGAGAGAAATGAGATTCTCCTAAAGAACTCACAGGACTTAAAAGAAAAAGTCCACCACGCAGACACAATGCGTAGATTTGCTTTTTCAGAAATATACATCCATCTCCATTGGAAGACCTAACGGAGTGTTCCCAGCTTCCTTTCTAGTTTGTTTTCTAATAGGGCACAGCCTGAGGATCCAGTCTCACTTTACATAAGGAAGACAGGTGCACCCCATGTCTCTCAACAGCTTCAAACAGAATCACAAAACAGCTGAGGCTGGAAGGTACCTTCAGAGATCGTCTACTCCAATGCCCTTGTTTCAGAACAAGGTCACCTACAGCAGGCTGCTTATGACTGTTTTCAGTCAAGTTTTAAATGCCTCTAGGGATGGAGACTGCATAACCTCTCTGAGCAACACATTCTAGTGTTTGACCATGCTCACAGCAAAAAGTTTTGTTTGTTTGTTTTTTAAGTTTCAGTGGATTATTCTGTATATGAATTTGTGCCCATGACTTCTTGTCCTGTCACTGGGCATCTCTATCTCCACCCTCTTTACTCTTTCCTCATGAGGTATTTATTTGCCCCTTATCACTAAGATATCCCTGAGCCTTCTTTTCCTCAGGCTGAACAGACCCAGCTGTCTCTGGCTCTCCTTGTACGACAGACACTCCAGTTCCTTAACCACCTTTGAGGCCTTTTGATGAAGTTGCTCCACTAAGTCTGTGTCTCTCTTGTCATGAGGAGGCCAGGACTGGACACAGCGCTACAGATGTGCCTCACCAGTGTTGAATAGAGGAGAAGGATCACCTCCCTCAATCTGCTGACAGCAATCTGCCTTCTGCCATGTGTGAGGCTGTTGGCATTCTTTGCTGCAAGGGCACATTGCCAGCTTATGGTAAAGTTGGGGTCCCTCAGCAACCCCAGGTTTTTCTGTGGCCTAGATGCTTTCCAGCTGCTTGGCCTCGGCATGCAGTTGCGCCTGGGACTACTCCTTCCCAGGTGCAGGACTTAGCATTTCCCTCTGTTGAATTTAGTCAGATTCCTGTCCATTTCTCCAGCTTATTGAGGTCCCTCTGAATGGCAGCACAACCATCTGGGATGTCAAATGCTCCTCCCAGTTCTGGTCCACAAACATGCTGAGGATGTGTCCCATCCCATCATGCAGGACATTAATGAAGATGTCAAACAATACTGGACAATAAAATATCTACCCCTAGTGATTGGCTTCCACCATGGACTTACATGCCGCTGATTACAACTATTTTAGCCTTTCAGACCACTTCACAATCCACTTATCTAGCTTCTACTCCATCAGTTTGTCTATTTGGATGTTGTGGGAAACAAAGTTTAAAGTCTTACCAAAGTCTAGATAAGCAACATACACTGCTCTCTTCTCATCTACCAAACTAGTCATCTTGATGTAGAAGGCTATCACATTGGTCAGGCATTACTTCCCTTTCACAAACCTGCACCGACTTCTCCCAGTCACCTCCTTGTCTTCAGAACGTTTGGAAATGGTTTCCAGAATCAGCTGCTTCATCACTTACCCAGGGATTGAGGTGATGCCAAGTAGCAAATGTCCTGGATCCTCCTCCTTATCTTTCTTAAAGATAGGAGAGAGATTTGCTTTCTTCTAGTACTCAGAAACCTTCTCCAGCTGCCATGACTTTTCCAAGATTATGAGAATGGTCTTGCACTGACATCTGCTCTCCCAGCACTCACGAGTGCATCCAATTAGGCACACAGACTTTTTGTCTGTCCAGTTTATTTAAATATTCCCTAATGAGATACTTCTTCAATTCCCTCAATCAAGGCTTCCCTACTGGGCTCAGTGGCTTGGTATTCCCAAGGGCAAGTCTTAACAAATAAAGACTGGGAGTAGGTGCCTAGCACTTCAGCCTTTTCCATGTTTTTTGTCACCAAGGCTCCTGCCCTGTTCAGCAGTAAGCCCATGTGTGCCCTAAGTCTTCCTTTTGCTATCGATGCACTTTCAGGAGCCATTCTTGTTGCTGTTCACATCCTTCGCTAGAGTCAAATCTATCTGGGCTTTGGCTTTCCTAACCACATTCCTACGTACTAAGATAATGTCTTTATATTCCTCCTGGGTCACCTGTCCATGCTTCCCCCTCTTCTATGCCTCCTTTGTATGTATGAGTTCAGTCAGAAGCTGCTTATCCATCCATGAAGGCTTCCTGCCACCTTCACTGGATTGCGTGGTCATTGGGATGAACATTCCTGAACCTGAGCTCCTCCACAGTAATATTGAGACGTCTCTGTCTGAAATAACTTCCTGTCTAGATTACAATTGACAGAAAAAAAAATCTATTAGAATTTGACTATTGGTGTAGTACTAGTAGAAAGTAGTCTGCTTATTTACTAATGCAAGTCATGTACAATTTTACCCTGTTAAATGGAAATATTATACTTACGGCCTGATTAGGTAGGTTGTCAGTCTTAAGTTCTCTGTGATTGGAATACTGAATATAAACAGGCTGACTGCGGAGGAGAGGTGTAACAGGAGTATAGTAGTTCACCATAGTAACAGCAGCTTCTTCAGAAGCCATTTCCAAAAAAGCCTGCAATAAATATATAACAGTTTTCAACACTGTTCTGTTTACAGGAACGAACAAAGCATCAAACCATCATTTATTCCCAATTCCACTCTCACTAGAAAAAAGATTACATGAAATTGTAGTGCTGATTTGCTCAGCATTAAAATGTGTTCATGTATGCAAGTTTGTGGGGGATATTTGATTTGATATTCTTAATAGATTTTTATGTATGAGAATGGTCTTGCAATGACATGTGCTCTCTCAGCACTCATTAAAAAAGTGGTGGAATAAGTATGACATGCGGGAAGCTATCCTAATAAAAATTCACTGCTAATGAATTTATTAGATTCCTGAATCAAAGCACTATTGCTTAGGTTGCAGATACACATACTGAACGAAGCAGTAGGAACAGAACACATCTATCAGTTTGTTCACAATATTAACCCAGTCCAGTGCTCAATTTATGAATGAATGCCTTTTATTTTTAGGATTTTAGTGTTCATTCATCATGTCAACTACCCCTTCTCATCTAAAAGAATAATAAATAAAAAAACTTAAGCAATTTATTTCACATAAAATAATTAATATGCATGTTATTTATTTAATTAAGCAGGTTATTTCAAGACAGCTAAATAGTGGCAACATAGTTCTTGATCATCTATGTATTCTTACATAAGGTGTTTAAATGTTTACATTATCAGCAAGTTACTAGGTAATTATTTAATCAAAAATATATTAAAAGCATTAAATACCAAGACATCCTTCCACATTTGAAAACAGGAAAATCTTGAGCCCTCAATGAAATATTTAGACACCACTGCAATCATTTCAGTCAAATGCAATACCAGAAGGGTTATATAACATGAATGACATCATCAACCTTGCTCTTTTAATTAAGACATTGAAAACATACCTGACTTTTTCCTTTTAGCATCAAGAGATTGGTTACTTTGCCAAAAGGGAGACCTAATGAAATGACTTCCGCTTCAGTGACATCACTTGGAATTTGACGAAGATGAAGCACACGAGAAGGGGAGCATGGAGATCTGCTTCCTTTGAATTTCTTGTTGTCATTCCCATTAGCTAAAGTATTTAGGGAAAGGGATGGACAAGGAAACAAGACACGCTTATTATGCAGTATAAATGCCAAAACCTAAAAGAGAGAAATTGCTGTCTCAGTATTGACATTGACTGTTATCTGTAGCTCTCTGAATAGTAAGAAAGGACAGATCGTATATAACCAATGGACAGGTTAAAAATGCCCCCTTCAGCTGTTCCAAATCTCCACTGTAAGGATAGTATTTTTGGGGGGAGGAGGAGTTGCTTATTTGTTTTGAAGTCTTACAGCCAGAGAGGCTGATAACTTCTTACCAAATATGCATGTAACATATTTATAAAAAGTTATTTACACAGAACAGGTGCAAGTCAGTAGTAACTGGGACTACTCTAACTACTGTAACACATTTGTTTTTATTCCCAACCCATCTTCCTGCATTATTAATTCCTTAACTAGATTCAGTTACTACCTCAAATGATTAAAAAAATAAAGCCTGCTGTCCCACATAATCTTAAGTTTATCAGAGTTGCCTTTAAAAAGGATACACAGCAGAGAAGCATGAAATCTGTACAGATTCTAAAGTCTTCCACTTTGGCAAATGGCTTTTTATTTATTTATTTATTTTTCAACGTATGCTTATTTGGATCCTGTAACAGGCAAGCGACCAATGGTTACATTTCAAGGAACTGACTCAGAGACCTTGGGAGCACTTTTAAACAGAACACCACATCTGAAACAGGCACGTTGTTCTAGGAACTATCACAATGGAGTAATAACTGTTAAAGTAACAAAAATGAAAGTCATTAGCCAAACTACACACCCTAGTAATAGGTTCTCCTAGAGCAAGATACAAAGGTTTAAGAGACTTGATGAAAAAAGCTTCCTAAAATGAGAGAGAAGACAGCATATCCAATGGAAACTGTATTTAAGTCTAACTGTATACCACTTAAGGTATACCGCTTTTGTTAAGAAACAGCTCTTTTTAAAAAAATGAATAAATTATGTACTACAAACAGCTTCATTCCAGCAAGAGAGAGAACCTTAACATCTTGTGTTTCATTTGGTATTCCAGAGAATCCCTAAGGATTAGGAACAAATATCTGTATGAGGTTTGCAAGTAATTTCATATTTTCCTCTAAGTTTTGAAGACAGTCTAAAGCTGAGAAGTATTTCACTCAAGTCTTACTCTGTACATAAGTCAGGGTAATTAATACCCTCCCTGTATAACAAAAGAGCTTGTTATGCATTGCTTTTTCCATCAAGAAATGCCATCCTGTGCTCTGTGTGCATTCTGGAAAATGTGAACAAGTGGCAAACTTGCAGGGGATGACATTTTAAGACAAAGGGAAAGGTACTTAACACTTATCAATACCAAGCCAGGACAGGATATATTTCTATTAAAGCCTAACAACCTGTCCCATCTTGTTAAATCTAGTTTTAAGGTTCAAAACGGACATGACTAAGTCCCTGTGTTTTACTAAGCCAAGGACTGGTTGACTAAATAAAACAGCAAGTGAAACCTAGGAAGAATTTTGCCTTTAGTTTAAGGTGAGAGTCTTTTGCAGGAGTAATGCCATAAGGGCTCTGACTCATCACAGGTGACAAAATGGAACGAAGTGGCAAGCACAGCATTTTCTCTCAGCATCTTCACTGAGTGTTACAGGAGTTTTCAGGTCAGGCATTCAGCCAACAAGGCCAGTGCTTAACAGAACGGTTTCAACCCGTGCATGTACAGCGTGCATCTTTTACTTCACTATCTACCCATCAGCAACCATATATTGCCTCTGGCTTCTGAATAGTGACCAACACCTAACCTAAAAATCTCATGGGCTATTAAAATGCCTCCTTTTGGCAATGCAGTAATTATACTAAGTATTGTGGAGCTTCAGGTAAGTCACTAAATCAACAATAAAAGCTAGCACTCATTCCATCCCAGCTATAAAGACCTCAGCATTTTTAAACCATACTTCTTTCTCCACCTACTGCCTGATATGAATCTTGATGCAGAGCAATAATCATGCAGTTTTGTTGGCATCTAACCTTCAAAATGAATTCAATAATTCTTTAAAGCATGCCCAAGGCCATTACCTTTTCAGAATTTCACACTCGGGTGAAAACAGACAACAGATATACATTAGAGAAGTCTTAGAACAAAATGAAATTTGGGGCCCTGATTTACAAACAGGAGTTCATCAAAATCATGACTCATGACTGTATGAATACATTTTCCAACAGAAGAGCCTCAGATTGAGAAATGCAAAACATATTCTATATATGTGACCCACTACATAGAAAAACTGCTGCAGGTGAGGCAGTGGTATTAGGGAAAGCTTCATCTCAACTATTTTTAATTTTAATTCATCTCAATTATTTTTAATTCAGATTATTTTTACCTTAAAATGAAGTAGAGAAGCATCAATGATAACTACAGTTTTTTTGGATTTATTAGAAGCCAAATACATCTACCTTATTTTAATGTCCAATATCATTTAGACACCCTGGAAGTCACTATGAAGTACCAGTGGTTACAATGGTAATTAATAAAAGCCACATGACCTCAGTACTAATTCATATTCCTTGTCAGTTGGCAGCTTATCACAAAAATACTATCTACACAAGCCTGAAATACATTTTGGCTATTAAATTACTGAATCATAAGCTTATGCTATTTCAAGACAAGCAGAAGCCTATGGAAGTCATACTAAAGATATAGTATACTTTATACCATACTTTACCAGCTTTGTAGCCCTTCTCTGGACATGCTCCAGGGCCTCGATGTCCTTCTTGTAGTGAGGGGCCCAAAGCTGAACACAGTGCTCGAGGTGCAGCCTCACCACAGCAGAGTACAGGGGACAATCACCTCCCTGGTACTGCTGGCTGCACTATTCCTGACACAAGCCAGGGTGCTGTTGGCCTTCTTGGATCACCTGGGCACACTGCCGGCTCATGTTCAGGTGAGCATCAATCAGTACCCCCAGATCCTTTTCCTCCTCACAGCTTTCCAGCCACTCTGCCCCAAGCCTGTAGCGCTGCATGGGGTTGTTGTGGCCAAAGTGCAGGACCCGGCACTTAGCCATGTTGAACCTCATCCCATTGGCCTCTGCCCATTGACCCATCCCGTACAGGTCCCTCTGCAGGGCCTTCCCACCCTCCGGCACATCGACACTTCCCCCCAGCTTACTGTTATCTGCGAACTTACTGAGGGTGCACTCAATTCCCTCATCCAAGTTATCAATAACGATATTCAAGAGGATGGGCCCCAACACCAACCCGTAGGGAACACCACTGGTGACTGGTCACCAGCTGGACTTCACTCCATTCACCACCACTCTCTGGGCCCAGCTGTCCAGCCAGTTTTTAACCCAGCACACGGTGTACCTGTGCAAACCATGGGCTGCCAGCTCCTCTAGGAGAATACTGTGGGAGACCATGTCAAAGGCCTTGCTGAAGTCTAGGTAGGCTATGTCAACAGCCTCTCCCTCATCCACCAGGCGGGTCACCCGGTCACAGAAGGAGATGAGGTTGGTCAGGCAGGACTTGCCTTTCATGAACCCATGTCGACTGGGCCTGATTCCCCCAGTGGTCCCACATACATTGCATGACTGCATTCAAGATGACCTGTTCCACCACCTTTCCTGGCACCGAGGTCAGGCTGACAGGCCTGTAGTTCCCTGGATCCTCCTTACGACCCTTCTTATAGATGGGCATCACATTAGCAAGCCTCCAGCCATACGGGACCTCTCCAGAGGACCATGACCACTGATGGATGACAGATCATAGAATCATAGAGTATCCCGAGTTGGAAGGGACCCATAAGGATCATCAAGTCCAACTCCTGGCACCGCACAGGTCTACCCAAAAGTTTAGACCATGTGACTAAGTGCACAGTCCAATCGCTTCTTAAATTCAGACAGGCTTGGTGCAGCGACTACTTCACTGGGGAGCCTGTTCCAGTGTGCGACCACCCTCTCAGTGAAGAACCTCTTCCTGATGTCCAGCCTAAACTTCCCCTGCCTCAGCTTCACACTGTTCCCGCGGGTCCCATCACTGGTGATAACGGAGAATAGGTCATCTGTCTCTCCACTCCCCCTCGCGAGGAAGCTGTAGACTGTGATGAGGTCCCCCCTCAGCTTCTCTTCTCCAGGCTGAACAGGCCCAGTGACCTCAGCCACTCCTCATATGTCTTCCCCTCTAGGCCCTTCACCATCTTCGTCGCCCTCCTCTGGACGCTCTCCAACGGTTTAATGTCCTTTTTGTGCTGTGGTGCCCAGAACTGCACACAGTACTCGAGGTGAGGCCGCACCAGCGCAGAGTAGAGCGGGACAATCACTTCCCTTGACCGACTAGTGATGGACCGACTAGCAATGCTGTGCTTGATGCACCCCAGGATATGGCTGACCCTCCTGGCTGCCAGGGCACACTGCTGGCTCATATTCAACTTGCTGTCAACCACAACCCCCAGATCCCTCTCTGCGGGGCTGCTCTCCAGCGTCTCGTCGCCCAGTCTGTACGTGTAGCCAGGGTTTCCCCGTCCCAGGTGCAGGACCCAGCACTTGCTTTTGTTAAACTTCATGTGGTTGGTGATTGCCCAGATGTCACAAGTAAATTAATTTACTTTAAGTAAAGTTAACTTATACAGACATTCCCCGTCCCAGGTGCAGGACCCAGCACTTGCTTTTGTTAAACTTCATGTGGTTGGTGATTGCCCAGATGTCACAAGTAAATTAATTTACTTTAAGTAAAGTTAACTTATACAGACATGGGACATGAATACTTCAAACCCACATAAACTGAAAATATTTCTAAACTAAGCAGTCCCAGCTTTCTCTCACTTTCAGCTTTTTGCCTGACGTAAACTTCCAGGTAACCAAATATACTTACTGCATCTTTCTCAACACATGAAGCATAAGTTTATTTGGGTGGCAACACCACTTTAACATGATTGAAGAAGCCATGGCTGTGGCTTCACACTGAGCCATCATATCACTTAAATATAACTAGTTTCTTTATCCTGTACATGTCTACTTAATTTCCCACTATCTCTTCCCAAAAAACACTGCTGAAGAACAATTAGTGCAGATATGTGGTGAATCAGACCGAGGAACCACCTGATCAAAAAAAAAAAAAAACGTATACTGCTTCCCTTGCAAAAAAAAAATGCATACATCTCAACCCACGGAGAGATCGCCTGGGGACATGAACTGGCAGAAAAACAACCGCGAAATAAATCATAGGACTGTCTGTGCTGCTGCTCAAGAAATCCTGGAAGTAGGGTAGAAAGCATGAACAAGAACACTCAAGGGAATCAGCTTAACTGTTTATCACAAATCCACACAATGTACCCTATGTTCCACCAAACTGAGATTAGTGTATGATATTCATCTTCTGACTCTATAATCCAGACAGCCTTGAATACTGCAAAACAAATTTATTTCAAATGCACAACTACAGGAAAATTGTGCAGGCACTTGAGAATCTCTACAGGAGGCTACTTGTTGAACATGATTATAGAAAACTGGTATTTCTTGACCCATTTCAACAAGCCGGTTTTAGAGTTTCTCAATACTGTTGTTAAACAACACTGGGTAAACTTCAGTGCTTCTACTGATGGCAGTAGACTGGAGTCAGATTTCATATAGTTCAGGACCTGGTGCAGCTGCTAATGGTGACAATAAAGAAATAAAATTTTAAAAAAAAATCACAGAGAATACACATATGTTGTTGAAGAAGAACTATGATAAAAATCTTTCTCTTATATATACCTGTAGCTGGAGTAGAATTATTCATGGTAAAAGTCCTTCTGCCGACTCCAGAGGAAAGAAGCTCGTCAGGTCCACACTGAAAAATAAAAGACAAAATTAACTGCAAAAGCTATTATTGAGAAAGAACTTGATAAAAAACTTAACATTGCCTGTAATTTATTCTTCCCAATAATGTTCCCTTTCTAATACACACTACCCACTATTGCTGTGAATTTATTTTTCACAAAAGGAGTTGGATTTGATGATCCTTATGGGTTCGTTCCAACTAGGGATATTCTATGATTCTGTGATTTGGAATATTCTATGAAAAAGTGCCAACCACACAGCTATTTATTCTGTCTCAAGATGTTAGTTAACAAGTTCAGCTGTGTTACACTTCTTATTTCTCTTATTACTTACCCTACTACAGTTTATGTTTTAAAAGATTAGCAATAACAAATGTTTATGAAAAGAAATGAGCTGGCAGCAGGCTCTCAGTCTGCATGCAACATGGCTTCCAAATACAAATAAACACGTAACTACATCGGTTAGCATTTGTTCTGACCTCAGAAAACTAACTTGAGACATTTTCAAATACAGCACTCTTTTTAAACCCAGTTGTCATCCAAAAGAACTTGATTGTGGATCATTTGTAGTTAAATATATATATATATATATATATGTTGAAAATCAAAGTATGTGCTTTAGGAATACTGACAATTTGTGGCTCTAACCAACAACAGAGAAGAGTTTGAGCACTACAGGTTCCTCATCCAAACATGCCACATCCAACACACCAGACTTAACTAGCAACTAGGCGCTGATTTTACCCTGTATGATTGCTCTAGGATGCCAGTCAAGCATCAACTTCTTCATATGACAGTTCTTCAAAATGCCAACAAGGCATTTCTTAAGGCAGTTAAGGTTCCTGCAACATGTACCACACTTTTCTGTAACAGTATTTACATGAAAAAGTTGCGACTAAAGGGAGCGGTTCTAGAAGATGGAGTAAGCTGATCTGGACAGCTCATCACCACTTTGGTGGAAGGAGAGGCTACCATTGCCCTTGCCCCAGTATTCCCTGCTGCTTATGCTGCACCAGCTCTGGTGCCTGAGAGATTCTCTACGAGATGGTCCAATCCCTTAACCTGCCAAAACTCTCTGCTGAATCGGGTTCATATGTTTATCAGCTGAAAGAAGGGTTGAAGAATGGCAGGATCTAATGCAAAGGAAGGAGCAGAGCTACGTGGAGAAGGGACAGGACTACGAAAGCATCCTTTTGGCAGCAGCAAGCCCTCACACTGGTTGGTATTGGCTGCAGAAGTACAGCTTACTGAGGACTAGTTTATAGCCCATCTGTGCTTAAAGCAGCGGTTTGGTCCTTTTCCTCCTTGCAATTAACCACGTGCTCATACTGCTTCCCCACTGTAGGGAAGATCATTTGCAACAGAAGGCCGTTCTTCAGCATCTTCACTCTCCCATCTCATCCCATCATCCAAAATACACAAACAACCTCACAGTATATTGAACTGTTTTTTCTTAAATCACAAATTGGCTTTCCACTTTTCCTATTTCACTACAACATTTTTGCATTTGTTTAGAATTACTGACTCATGATAGGCAAGGTAGTTCCAATTTATTCTTTCATTACTAAGTAGGAATCGGAAACCTGTTGTTTGGAAAGCGTAATTTAATTTTGGACATTTCTTTAAAAGCAAGTAAAATGTGTAGTAGAGACTAACTAGCCCACTAAGGGGCATCTACAAGATGCAGCACTCAATGACATGATAATGAAACAAATTATTCTTCTCTATCTGCAATGGCCAATTTCCCTAAGTAAGGTATATTGTAAAGCTTTAAATTACTGCAGTAGATGCCTTCCTTGGAATTACTAAACTGTTCTGTGATTTTTAAGTTTCTGATGGTGACATATGCGTGTCAATGATTCTGAAATTCAAGTCGAAATAAGGCTGCACTTATAGCAAACAGGTACAGCAAGCATCTTAAAGTCAACAAATTTAGGCTTCTGAAGTCTACAAGTCAGATACTGTTGGAAACAGGACAGTAAGAGTGTTACCCTGAAATACTTCTTTAGAAGATGTACATTTTTCAAAACTATATCATATGTTTATTCAGCATTACATCTGAAATCAATGAACCCTAAGAACAACATCTTAATATTGGAAAAGACTGTAGTATATAAACAAAACCACATTTTTTCTGCAACTCTCAAATGCAATATTTTTCCTGTAACTTTCTTACAATCACAAATTTTCCAGTACAGTTCCATTAATTACAGATGGAATAAGTTCAGACAAACTTATATTTCATCTGAGAGAAAATAGTTTTTCCTAGAAAATCATTAGCCTCCTTCTGGACTATTATTTCTAAGTCAAAAAGTGGAAGAATATGATCATAGCTTTCTACTATGAAATAGCTAGAACAACAAAAAAAGGTAGCCCAATAAAGTAATAACTCTTTCAAAAAGCACCTTTTTGCCTGCATATAAATTGCAGTTTTGATACTTTTTTCTCCAAGATTCTACTTGGAACAGAAGAATTTCTGTTCCAAAAAGGGTACATTTTGACACATGGCGTTTTCAAGTTGTGCTAGTAACAAACTGTTGTTAACTTAAAATGAAGTTCAAAGGTGTATCTCATTAACTTTTACACAATCTGATTGACAAAAAAAGAGCTAGGGGTCGTGAAGAAGCATGAAAATTGCCATTATTTTCCACTTCCACAATAAGCTTTCTAAACACCTGCCATATTCCTTTATTCTTTCTTCCACAGACTATGTTTGCAACAGCAGAGATGGAAATTGGAAATTCTACTTCCAAACTGAAAATTTAATGTGAAGTACAAAGTACAATGCCACTGATGAAAAAAATAATAAAATAAAATAAAATAAAAAAAACACATTTCAAAGAAAGTGGAGTTGAACTAACAGAAATTACAAGGTAATACCATTTGCATTAAACATAAATTAAAAAAAAGAAAAAAGTAAAAAACCAAGTGAACCTTATACAGAAAAAGCACCTCAATGTGAAGAAACAGAAGAAAATTACAGGCAGTGATCATAAAAATGCAAACCTTCCCTCGTCCAATGCAAAAGATCCCTCCCAAACACATTGGCTCAACAGGCTGATCATCAGTCACCCTTGAAGAATGTTGTTTTAGCACAGATAGCTGCTCTTCTGTAGGCTTGAATGCTCTGCTAGCAATACAGCCGGCTCTGCTGTCTCTGCTATCAATTATTGAAGCTCCCTGCTATACCAGTAACAAGATACAGAGTACTTTTTAAAAGTCATGGAATGGTAATTTAAAAAAGAAGAAAAAGGAAAAAGGAAGAAAAATGACTAAAGTATTAGGCTTGTTCATTTCATTATTGAAGAGATAAAGGCTTCTTTTCAGAACAACAAATTGAGTAATCAACAGTTATTAAAGCTGCGACAATGTATGCTGTTATACAATCTCAAGTATCTTTTCTAATCATGATTAGAACAATTACTAAAATATGAAGTTGCCATTACACAAAAATAGCTTTAATAAGCTGTTCCTAATGGCAGATGCTGCATTGAAATCGAAAATACAATACAGACCTAAATATACTGCACTAAGTATTTAACAACAATTTCAAATTCAGCACTTTCAAGAACTGCAGAGAAAACGGTTTTGAAAACTGTCTAGTTACCCCATCTTAACTTCTACAAATCTGGGTAATGGAATAGTAGAATCATGGAACCCTTTTCACCATTTTTCTGCAAAACAGCTAGAAAAAAGTGATCAGTAAGAAAACTGACTATACACACACGCACAAACCTTTGTATTGCTCTTTTAAAGAGGTATTTCTCATTTTAGTCTACTTTTTTTTTTTTTTTTTAAGATCGATGCATCAGTTGTAAAAGAGGAAATCCAAAGTAAGAACATTTTTAAAAACCATATAAATGCTCATTACATTGGTAATGATCACATTCCAGATACAGATTGCAAAGTTTGTCTCTAGCTTGTACATGTTTGTTGTTCACACCAGCAGCAGGAATATGGGAAACGAGACAAACTTTACCAAGATACAGCATTCATCCTCCCTGCGAGGGAGGGAGGGAGAGGACAGAGAGGGGCAGGTAGCAAAAAGCTTAGGCAGCGCCTTTCCCCCTGCCTCTCACCATGCTAACCAGCACGCACATGAAATACTCTTACTGCATGGTATGTGCCTCGACTTATTTACCTTCTCTGCCGCATTACCAACTCACATTAACATATATATGTACGTGATTTTACTGCATAACACGGAAAATACAGGTATTACCACACGAATCCATGCTGAAGAACTCTTTTGCACTCAAATCAGCTGTTTTCAACAAGACATAGCCAAAGCGTGCCACAACGGAGTGCTTTAAGTCTCAGTCCTATGACCACTGCAGCAGTCAGCAGCTCAGGGAGGGCTGCTGCGAGGGGAAGCACCAGGTGGGCCATCTCCTAACCCGCTGGGTGCAGGAGGCTGCGCAGCGCTGTCCAGACCCACAGCAGGGGGGAGTCGGCAGGTGGACATGCGTCCTGCATGTGTCTGCTCCTTTACAGCAACGAGACACTCGCTGAGGAAAAAAAACCGCCATCAAACAAGAGCCCACTTCATCCTCTGGGTCTAGAAAATACAAGGGGTATTTCAGGCAGCAATGACTACTTCCAGCCTTTAAAGCTGACAACAGACCTTCCAGGAGACAAGCAGATAAAGGACCGCTACTGGTGTTTCACTAAGCATACCGTTACCCTTTAAGCACAACGACTTCAGCCAAAAGTGCTGACAACATCCCCGGCTGTAACAGACATCCTTCGCGATGCGGCTGGAGCCAGCCTCACCAACAGACATCGGCTGGCTGACAGCAGGTAGCACGCTGCTGGCTGAAATAATGGCAGCAGCGTGCTGGACGGCATTCAGGGCTTTAAATCTTGGCCAGATCCAGCCACTGCTGACATCAAACTGAACAGAGATGGCAGTGCCATCGTTTGTAATTAAGTTTCAGTTATTCTGACCCTAGTTAAAATACCTATCTGTTATGGATCATTTCTCTATCTTTAATTAATGTTACTAAAATATTAAAAAGCAAACATCATTCAAGTATTTTTTTTTCAAGAGTATCAGCATCATACTTTTTTTGTTTGTTTGCTTTTATTCCTTTAAAAATTTTAAATTAAGATGTTATAATTTGAAAGATACCAGCACACTCCAAGGTAGATGAGACTGCTGTTGTAACTGCTGTTGTTGCCTCCACCCTTCCACGTGCCTTTAATTTTCCTCCTCCAACCAGGAAACTGGAGCTAGTGTGATTAACAGATTAGACTACACAGCACTGTCAAATTATTCATGCACTGTAAAGCACCTTGGGGATGCTGCTGTCAAATCAACCTCAAAGAAGTGCTGCTCAGACTGCCAGTACTACAACATGTCAGCTAAGAGTTTAAGAAACATACATCCAGATAGAGGCACAAAACTAATTTTATATTTTACACCATGGAACATCTTTAATCTCTAAAAGCATTTACACTCAATTTACTACTATAACTTGAAAAAAAAAATCTGGAAACTTGCAACAGGCAGCAATCAAAATTTTACTCAAGTATTCAAAATTTTATTTTTTAAAACTAAGGTTTGGATAAACTTGTCGTGTTTGCAATGCTGCTCAATTGTCCCCCTGTACTCGGCTCTGGTGAGGCCGCACCTCGAGTACTGTGTTCAGTTTTGGGCCCCTCGCTACAAGAAGGACATGGACGTGCTCGAGAGAGTCCAGAGAAGGGCGACCAAGCTGGTGAGGGGTCTGGAGAACAAGTCTTACGAGGAGCGGCTGAGGGAGCTGGGCTTGTTCAGCCTGGAGAAGAGGAGGCTCAGGGACGACCTTATCGCTCTCTACAGTTACCTTAAAGGAGGCTGTAGTGAGGTGGGGGTTGGTCTATTCTCCCACGTGCCTGGTGACAGGACGAGGGGGAATGGGCTCAAGTTGCGCCAGGGGAGTTTTAGGTTGGATGTTAGGAAGAACTTCTTTACCGAAAGGGTTATTAAGCATTGGAACGGGCTGCCCAGGGAGGTGGTGGAGTCACCATCCCTGGAGGTCTTTAAAAGACGTTTAGATGTAGAGCTTAGCGATATGGTTTAGTGGAGTACTTAGTGTTAGGTCGGAGGTTGGACTCGATGATCTTGAGGTCTCTTCCAACCTAGAAATCTGTGTCTGTGTCTGTGTCTGTGTCAATCTTCCACAGACTTGGGCTTTTCTGGAAAAGAAATCCCTGTCAAAGTATCACAATGACAAAGCATGAAATCTTGAAATTCTTAGAAAACACAGAAAACTCCCTTAGTAGGCATTCTAATATTGCATAAGTATCAAAACTAAAAAAATTATAAATGGCTTTTAAAAATCAAGTGTATATGTAGTGAGTATAAGTATTCCCTTTTCTATTATTGGCTGTAAAAAAATCAGTAAAACTAATAAACTTTGAGACTGTAACATCAGTTACTGCCTCAGCCCTGAATGCAATTAGAATCATCACAGAGTCACAGAATGGTTTGGGTTGGAAGGGATCTTAAAGCCCACCTAATTCCAGCCCCCTGCCATGGGCAGGGACACCTCCCACCAGACCAGGTTGCCCAAAGCCCCATCCAGCCTGGCCTTGAGCACCTCCAAGGATGGGGCAGCCACAACAATTGAAAAGCTCCTTTCAGTGACAGTGGGATGAACTTTACATCAGGTGAAGTAAGCAACCTGCAACAAAGCTTCAACTGCTGTCTGCTTCTATTATTATTTCTAACTTGTGTTTTGTGCTCTATGAGAAAGAAAAATAATTTCAAGTTGTAACAAAATATGGTGATTCCAGCCATCAGCATGAAACACTTCTTTGTTGCCCAAATCATTGCAAATATAGTTATGTCCTCTTAGTGCTAAAAATTTAAGATTTTTCCTCCATTTGTCATTCTATTTCAGCGTGCCTGCCTACTTACAATATTTGGGTGAGGCTGCCAACATTGCATTTTAGAATCTGCTTGCCAGGTCTCCAAAAGTTAATTCTCAGAATAATTTTATTAATTTATTCCTACATGTATACAAATAATACCACTACTGAGCTGAAATCAAGTTTAATAAGTGAAGACATGTATTCTGCAATGTCTTTTGAAATCTCCACACAAAACCAAACCAATATACAGAGAAAGTGGCAGTACTGTGTCTGGGTTCTAAACTGTACTCACACCTGACAGCAAAATTACTAATAACAGCACTATGATTAGAAAAAATCGTAACTTGTAAAACTACTAATAAATCCCAGTGCATCTAGGTCAATTACTAGAGCTCCAGAAGTAAAAACAATCAGTCTGTAAGCTTTGCATAGAAAGCACTAATTGTATTTCACGCAAAGGAATTATAAGCAGTATATATTATTTAAATCATTACCAGACTCTGGACAAAGCAGAGAAACAGTTCATCCAGGTTTAACTCAAGAAAAGAGGCAACTAAGCACTGGGAAAGGAAAATGATTTTAAATGAATCATCCAATTTTGCTGTATGTCCATGGTCATATCTTATTAATACAAGACTCAACAACTGGATTTCATGCAGTTTAATCAACACTCACAAATGCACAAAGTCAGAGAAACCACAAGCTGTAGTGACAACCTGCTATCTTGAAATCATTTGAAACCAGGGACAGATCTTAAAAGTAGAAGGATGAAAATGAAGAATCCAACTGTTTTTAAACGTCCTCAGGTCATCCATAGTGGCAAGCATACTCAACAGCAATTTCTGCTTCCATAGCTACCTGGCAAAGCAGGTCAAGATCCTTCCATTTTAAATATTTGCCTTGCCACAGTTTAACTGCTCTAAAATATAAACCACACCTACTCTGTAGAAGTTCTGAATTGCAATATGGGCACAAGGTACAAGTCCATTACAAAACCAACTCCTTGTCTTTGGGATGCAACACCCTTTGAGGCATAAAACATTGCCAGACTTGGACTAAAAATCAATTAAGAAACCCCAAAACCTAAACAACAAGTATTTTGATTTTATATACGGGTGTGAAAAAAACAGAAAAATTAACTTTGCCAATTAAAACCCTGAAGTCATACTTTAAACATCTCTAGCTTTTTGCATACAGTCAGTTTCACCACAGCCATTCAATAGCCATGTTTATCCCTGACTATAGTAGCGGAAACCAGAAACCAAGGTACTTGCTTTTTAAATTGTTCATGTTACATTTAACTGAACATTTTTTCTATTATTACTGGTACTCAACAAGTACAATAACAGAAAAAGTGGAAAAAAAGTAAACTCTGAAAGGTAAATTCGTCCTCCTACCCTAAATATGACCTGAGCATTCCTTCTCTACTTGTCATTGTAGAACATATTCTAAGAATTCTGTTTTTCCCTTCTGCCTAAAATAAAAAGGCTACTAAATACACACTAGGTATAAGAACCATAAGCTTTCATTAAGTAACAAGCTCAGGAAGAATGGAAGAGTCATTTTGTCTGCTTGACTCCCTGCAAGCCTTGTTTCCTTGGTTCCTTGCAAGCCATTGTCTAGCAATATGCAAGGGCCCAGTAATGAAAAGTGCTTCTTAAATTGACAGCAACTCAATCATTATTTCAACGAAGCACAAAAATTCAATTTTCAAAACATACCCATAATACTGTGTGCTTTTTCTCTTTTCTAAAAACAGCTTGCCTATGTTGTCTTCAGCATGAAGGAGTACCATTTGGCTACTTGTTAAAATATTTTCTTAAGAAAGTGAATTGCTGCTTTCAGGTTTTAGGACAGAGAGTGGGAGAAGGCATACTAGTAGATTCTGCTCATTCAATAGAAGAATCCGGTCTTTCAAATACGTTGTAAATACTATGTGTATATACCAAGAAAATTTGTATCTAATAATAATATTATCCTATATGCTCAAAAAACTTGTAAGACATCTGACCTAGGATGTAGCTGAGATCAGTAATTGAACAGAAACCTAACAATTAAGTCAGATAACAGAAATTTACCCATACTGACAGTGGAGTTGAGTTTTCTGATATAATATCTTCAACAGAATATCAGCTTAGGCTCTTCCCACACACTCCATCCCACTCTCCCACCGTGAGCCAAATGGTCAGGCTAATTGGAACAAAAAATAACACACAATCATCTCTGTAGAATCAAAGAGCTGTGTCTGCATACCTGATGGCGTGGTTTCACGGCACATCCTAGCTGAATTAACAGCTTATTGCCACAAAGATGAATAAGCAGATCACTGAATCTTTTGCCTTCCCTCTCTTCTACTCTGTCTTGCCAAAAAGGAATCAAATTCAACCTGCCCACCTGGAAAGCAATTTATTTATTTTTTTTTAATTAAAACAAGCTAGTTTCCTCCTCCTTTAAGCAGCAATCAATTTACTCCACGTTCAGATGAGCTGTATCTAGGAGGTCAGGGAAACAGAAGAGGTTTGAACAAGACTTCACTCTGTTGGCACCCGTAAAAGCTTTAAGAAGTCTTCTTGAAAGCATATTGTGATTAGCAACGTGCTGCAAAGGCCAGAGTAAACAGCCATGCAAAGGGAAGGCGGTTTTGTTTATATAGCTTACGATTTTAATAGCAGAAGAGGTAAAAATGTAGGTAATATAGTCCATATTTTAGACAGAAAGTAGTTCTATATTAAAGATCAGAAACTAACATCTATTTTTCACTTAGCAAGAGATATTTACAATCAATATTATTCTTATAATATTTTTCTTCCAAAAGGAGAGTTTAAAAACTGTAAGACTTGCATCATTTACTTGCCTGCTTCTAATCATTCTTTAATGAGAGACTCCTTTTAGAATCATAGAATGATTCTGCTGCTTTTCTGCTGCTAAACATGCTTTTTTATTCACAGGAATACTAGCACCATACAACTATTTACAAGACGTGATGTTACAGATGTAACCAGAAAAACTAATACCAGGCTTCAGCCTCTCATGGTCTGCCCTACCTCAATACTACAAAAGCTTCTGTGTCCTTTTTCCACTATGACTGTAACAGGAGGAAAATATCACTGCCACAGATACAGGCTTCACGGTTAGCATCATGAATATCATGTCAGGTTTGGGAAAGTTTTATAACTCACACACAAAATCTAATGATTACAGCTTCTCTTGCTTCATAGCAAGCCTGACTCTTGAAGTGGTATATCTACACTGGATTCTGAATTCACAACTTTGCTTATGTACACAGGTTTACTTGCCAGCTCAGTCTTTCACATTAACACTCTGCAAATTTTCCAAATTTAACTTATTTGTGCCAGGCTCAACTTCAGATGTGCTGATACCCTTTCCACGCTTCATACACTTCTATGCGTTTGCATGTCACTTTAGCCAAAGCTAGCAAGTAATCCCAGAACTGTACAGTCTCTATCCAGAGCAGCAATTGAGTGAACAAGTTAAGAAGAAATTACTCTTGGAAGAAGATCTGCTAATGCAAATCCATTTTGGTGCACAAATATTCAACAGATTAGAAAGTTGTTATTTAACTAACAACTATTTAAAAGTTAAAGCATTTGTCCACTTTAACAGCATTCCTATTCCTGTGTAAACGAAGAATGTGAGAATGGACATATTAGGTCAGTCCAAAAGTTCATACGGCCCAGAATCTTGCCTCTGACACTCGCTGAGAGGTGTGCCTGGGAAAGACTTTGGGAAGAAACAAGCATACGACTATATTTTCTCAAAACACGCTCCCAGAACCACACAAACGGACAAATACACATGCTGACTTTACTAGAAAAAGCCATGACACATATCCAAAAGCAAGACTAAATGTTTGAGAGAGAAACATGTTAAACTCAGTAAATGTGCAAATATAATGTATCCTTCACAGCTACAACTTATACCGTGCAATAGAAATCAACATCTAAATAAAAGAGGAAGTAAAAATAACAATCCTATTTAAAACACTTCATCTGCAGACAGGGAATCTGGACCTAAACAATTCTAATCATCATTTAAGTTAGACATCTTAAATTAACCCATTTAGAATGTTAGTAAAACTTCCTTTTAAGGAGAAACTAGTACTAGTAATCAAATAACTCGTGCCTACAGCAGAATTCACTGACTTCTGGACTTCTTTCCCAAAACTTACGGCAGTCAGCCTACAGAAAAAGGCTGAAAAAATCTTCTAACAAAGCTTCAGGTAACAAACTTTTACATTTCTAGGACAGACATTCCTGAAGCATTACTAATTGTTTTTGACCTTGTGAAACAGATTTCAGGACTAGACGGTACAAAGATACACACAAGGTCAGAAAATGTTTATAGACCACGTTTTGTCTGTTTACATTAATGCTTGTATATTTATCTCATTATTTTCATAAAATGCAATTTCAAGCCTGCAATAATTGTACACGATCATTTTAACAAATGCCAAATTGTTTTTCACAGCAATGGTATGTGGGAAAACCACACTTATCCCTCCTCAGAATACTAACACAATGTTCAAAATGCTTATCAAGAATGAAACCTTAAAAATGCAGGTGGTAACAAGAGCTGAGAGCAAACTGGTAACAATTTTAGCTTCATAAAACATGGACTTCAAAGTTCTGTGATGCCATGGTTTAGATCAGGACAGACTAAATGCATTAATTAGTATACAATAACGGGACTTGTGTCAAGAATTTGTCTTTTTATCCCTCTGTGAAAGAGTGATTATTAATGCAAAGAACATTACAACATTACAGAAAAGTCTCTCTCCTCACTTAGCCCCTTCCTTGCTGAAAGGAGCAGTGGATGTCAGAAGTCATAAGCTGCAGAGACGAGTGTGCAAGCTACAGACACATGAGCTTGACCCCAGGTCTCCCTGGAGGTCCTCAAAGGCCAAGTATCACTGAGGGCACATGTGTGCCTCTCCCTTCCAGGCTGAGGTGGATCAGACATTTAAGAGGGAAATGGCATCTTCCAGATTGTTTGTTCCTTAGCAGTTGGTGGACAACTCTGAGCCGCTGTCTGTGCAGCGAGTTGCTCGTCAAATGTTGTTGTTATCATTTTGGTTCTGCTATTTCTACCAATTTTAAACATTTTTTTTTTCTGTAATACTTGCCTGTTTTATCCAAAATTATGGTCTTCCCTAACAACTACATAGCAGCATAACGAAGGTCATACTTACAGGCCTCCAAGATCACCGTAGTTAATCGGGTGGCATCAGCTCAGTAGACCAAGGCATGTTTCACCCCTGCTTGACACCTTCACAACTCTCATTCATCTGACAATATGTAGTGTGAGGTTACTTGTATCACAAATGACACCACCTGCAACAGTCTCCAGAATTTTACATACACGACTACAGCAACAATAACTAATATGGTAAGTACTTCCAACAATGGTATGGCAATGGGGTAAACGAGGAGGCAGAACAAGGCATGAGCATTTGGACTCCCAACAGAGAGTATCTCTTGAGGATACACTTTAGCTGCATATTCCACACATATTCATGGCTACACTGTGAGCAGTCTCAAGTGAAACAGCTGCAGAGGGCATCAGCAACCACCCAAGCATCAATATAGATGCTTCACCTGTGCCATTTCCTCAGTAACACCATACCAGTAGCTTGTCTTGTGGCTTTGACTTCCACATACTCATTTGATTATACTTCACCTTCATACACTTCTATCACCTGCTGGGTGGGACTCCAAACTGTCAATAATTTAACAAGTGTACAGGGCACTCATGTTTCTTTTTCTCTTGGGATACAGTTTTCCTCATGTCCACAGTAGCTTTGGCTCCAGAATCCAAGGAGCATTCCTGCCTCTCTCCCCATATGTACTTTCTGCCATAAACCCCACTGGACTGACTCGACCCCTACTAGTGCATATAGCACATTTCAGACATTTGGACCCGTTCTGACAGGGCTCAGCACAACTGCATGTGCAGTTTGTTGCTTTACTGGTCACAGACCAGTTTTTTGGGTCCCCAGTCAAACGTTCTTTTTCCTGGTGCCTTGGGACAGAGGATTCATGAGCTGACTTGTTCTGCAGAAGTACATTTGCTAAAATCCTACCACTCTAAGAGAAAGCTGTTTCCTCTTTTGTTGGCTGGTGGAACCATTGCCAAAATTTCATTAATCACACCAGGTAGAACACAGTGGTAGGCATATAGCATATACCTCTTTGACCCACAGAAACTGTATTTCTAGTCCTGCAAGTACCTTCACCTTATTCCTTTGACTGTAAATCCTGAATCACTTCAGTTCCAGCTATCTTTGTTATCCACCCTTTGGGCACTGTTTCCATATATGCTGATGTAATCAGTGCACCCTAAGTGACCTGGGGCGTTGTTCTCCTCCAAAACCATGTGTACAGTTCTAGCTAGATGCTAGAACCACGCCTCCGTCCTCGTGGCAGGTAGCTACAGATGTATTGTGCCCCCATCCAGGAATAAGGAACTCCAGTTTACACTCAGTGGCCACGGAAATTAATAAAAAACACATTAGCTATATCAATGGTTGCACACCAGGCAGCATTTATTTACTTATTGCTTTAAGTTCATGTCATAGTTCTAGCACACTAATTCAGCAGCACTCAGGGATGTTGTTACCTCATTCAGACCATCACAGTCTACGGTTAATCTCCTGTCCCTGTCGGGTTTTCACACCAGCCAGGTAAGGCTACTAAGGGCAAATGGTTTCAAATAAATAATGCAGAAGTATAAAGTCAAGGGATAAGATCATTTCAGGGGCAGACTGAATTCCTGTTGGTTTGATATTGTCATCAGCGTTGCAGTTGGCACTGATGGAGGTAACATCAGAGCTAACATCTCTCCTATGAAGAAAGACAGAGAGCTGGGGATGTTCTGCTCCCCAGAGAAGGCTACAGGGCGACCACACTGTGGCTTTTCAATACTTAAAGGGGGCTTATAGAAAAGATGGAGAGCAACTCTTTGCTTAGGCATATAATGACAGGACAAGGAGGAATTGTTTTAAACTAAAAGAGCGGAGATTCAGATTAGATGTTAGGAGGAAATTCTTCACTCAGAGTGTGGTGAAGTCCTAGAAAGGCTGTCCAGAGAAGCTGTGGATGCCCCACCTGTGGAGGTGCTCAAGGCCAGGCTGGATGGGGCCCTTTGCAGCCTGATCTAGTGGGTGGCATCCCCGCCTGCAGCAAGTGGTTAGAACTGGGTGACATTTAACCCTTCTTACCCAAGGCATTCTATATTTCTGATATGATTCTATGACCTGTAGCAGCTCTACTATGCGTGAAAAGGGATATGGGGGTTCTGGTCGATGGCAAGTTTAGCCTGAGTCCACAGTGTGCCCTAGGGGCCAACAGGATGAGCCATACCCTGAGGTGCCTCAGGCCCAGCACTGCCAGCTGGTCAAGGGGAGTGACTGTCCTGCTCTGCTCTGCACTGGTGCGGCCTCACCTCAAGCACTGTGGGCAGTTTTGGGTGCTACAATATAAGAAGGACATAAAACTGTTAGGGAGTGTCCAAAGGAGGGCAACAAAGACGGTGAAGAGGCTGGAGGGGAAGACACATGAGGAGCGGCTGAGGTCCCTGGGTTCATTCAGCCCAGAGCGGAGCAGGCCGAGGGGAGGCCTCATGGCGGCCTGCAGCTCCCTCACGAGGGGAGCGGAGGGGCAGGCACTGAGCTCTGCTCTCTGGGGACAGCGACAGGACCCGAGGGAACGGCATGGAGCTGGGACAGGGGAGGGTCAGGCTGGGCGTTAGGGAAAGGTTCCGCACCCAGAGGGTGGTTGGGCACTGGGACAGGCTCCCCAGGGCAGTGGGATCACTATTTAAGGGTAACATGGTTTCAATTTCTGCCACCACCAGTGTTTTTTGTGACTTTTCAGCCCTTCTCCCCATCTTGCAGCACCTACAGCAAGAAACAGCCTCCCCACATGAATGTTAAGAGAGGAATAGTTAAGATAGGCTGCTCAGAACACAGCCACATGACCTTGACTCCCATTTCTTCAAACTGCTACTTAAGTAACAACAACCTCTCAGCTCCTCCCCACCTCCCCCAGGAATCACAGCGGACAGCCCCAAGGACAGCCCAAACAGTGTAAAGAAGATTAGTTGTATACTCAGAGTTACTCAATGAGAAAACATATCAAGGAAGGGAAAATTTTTAATTCCATGTTTTACACTTGAATGTGTTTCAAAATGTTACTGCTACCTTATGTAGCAGTACTATTGAAATTTTGAACAAACTATTGAAAACACTATTGAAATGCTACCTACCCCACAAAGAAGGTAGTGTCAAGATATACCTGGTACTGGCAACATCACACTGAATAGCTGTTAGCGTTGTTATACACGAGTTAGCACATGCTACATACACTATTAACACAACTCAGGTGGTGTACTAAGTGCACTTCCTTCCATACCCTTACCTCTGAGCATCACTCACACCGCTGGCTCCACCAGCTGACACCAGGAGAACTAACCTAGCAGCTGTGGGCAGTCTCAGCATCGTGGATGTTCCTACAGCACTACTGCTGTACAGTCCTCTTCTCACAAACTAAAGCCTTCAGGTCCCATTTCTGACACCAGCTTTTTTTTTTTTCTTTTTATTAATGGCATGGGTTATGTCGGGACAGACTAAACACCAGCATTAATTAGCATGCAATAATTAGACTAATGTGAAGGAATGTAACTTTTTAATCCCTCTGTGAAGGAGTGCTTGTTAATGCAAGGAACGTTACGAAGTTACAGAAAAGCATTTCTCTGTAACTCATCATTCCCGCTGAAAGGAGCGGTGGGTGTCAGGAACAAGATGCTGAGCGTTGCTGGTTCCAACCACGCAAGCTTGATGTCAGGTGTCCCCAGAGGTCCGCCCTGCACCTCTTTGTACCTCTTCCCTTCAGTATGAGACGGATAACATTTACAGGGGGAGAGCATCTTCCAGAGTGTTTAATCTTTCGTGGCTGGTAGACATCTGCAAGCTGTTACTCATTGATTGTTGCAGTGGGTCACTGGGCAAATATTCCAATGCAAGTTTATGCAAGTTTAGTTTGGCTGTTTTTAATGATGGAACTCCCCCGCCCCCCCGCACTAGATTGTGCTTTATCTAACAAAAGTCCTATCCTTAACAACTGTGAGGCAACATAAGGAAGTTCAAACTGAGGGCATCCAACATCACCCTAATTACTCAAGTGATGTCAGCTCTGTAGGCCCAGTCATATGGTAACTGCGGCTCACAAACACGTGATCAAGAGAAACTATGCAGTACAGACACTGAAACTGCAAAAAATCTGCATACGGAAAATCGCATCTACTTTTTAAAGAGTCTAATCACCTTAAACTCCTATGTAGATTATTACAATAGCAAGCCACCACAGGGCACTCCTGTCTTCTTTGAACTACACTTGAGGTAGTTGCTCTTCAAAGCTGCTTCGAACTTAATGCATTTTATAATTCTCACATAAAAATTCTTGCAGTACTCCTTCACTGCAAGCTCACAAGCACTCCAGTGACATGAGACTACTTGAGGATGAATTACGAAGGCTTTTTGCAGAATTTCAACATACAACGGAGCTTTTGAATGGAAAAGAAAACATTAATGTTTTTTTTTTTTTTTTACAAGGACTGCCAATTTTCAATGATTATAAGCTATCAATGATTACTGCCCTCAAGCAGAACTCTTATAAACTGAATTCTTTCTAGCACTGTGAATGCATGAATGCTATTTCAAAGTGCACAATATTACAATTAAAAAAATTGATTACTTATGTATAAAAATGAGAATTTTTCAAACTGGAGGCCCAAGATGCATCTCCAGGAAAGAGACCTCACATTGCCCTCTCCAAAGTAAGGATATCCCACACGACAACCCAGGGTACACCGTCCTGCGCTCAAACATGGAAGGGAAGGCAACGTTCAGGAGACAAATTCTGCCTCTTCCACCTGCTGTGACATGGTTTATACATATTAGAAAGTGGCTGCTCGGTATCCCAAGTTTTCTGACAACTAGTTAATCCTCTACCCTCTTCTCCTGGAACTCACAATGCAGTTTTATTTACAAGTTTAAGAATGAAGCTCAGTGTCTTTCACATCCAAGGGTCTACTAAAGTAGACCTTTGCTTATAGGGGCTTCACTTATTTTGTGTGTATATATATATATATGTGTGTGTGTGTGTGTGTGTGTACATATATACAGGCCTACACTAGATAGTTCAGTTGATGTGAAAAGTTGCTACCCAATGTTTTAAAGTATGAAAAACACCACTCCCACTTTTAATATTGTATATTTTCCGTGTTACAAAAGCTAAGAAATTATACTCCAAGAAACATTTAAGTGTTGAGCAGAAATTTATGAACATGAAAAGAGTTAGATATTTTCAGAGAAGTGTATAACTTCCCAAATAAGTTAAAATATCAAGTAAAATAGATTTGCCATGTTATTTTGAGCTCAAATTAAGACAGCTCTACATAGACTACTAACATGAATTTCATAATCTCTAATGCTCCTGGACAAAGATGCCTGACAGTTTAAATAGAAACTTAAGTTCTCAAGGTGCGCTAAAGCTGGAAATACAATACAGTATATACCTTTGCTTTATATTATGATGCAAACACAGAATTCACTACCCATTACGGTCTGCAAAGTCGTGTAAGCGTGAGAGGAAGAAAACAGTAGTTATTCTACAGAACCGTATTTCATTTATTTTCTCTTCCGTAAGGTAAATAATAATTTGCCTTTTACTCCGTGACTTGTGGCAAAGACATGACAAAACCTACCAGCGCCAACTGGATTAATATGTTATTAATATGTTATTGCTTCCCCTTTCCAGTCCTCTCACACCTACTTGTGAAGGCAGTCAAGCTTAATTTTCATTTTACTTTTTGTGGCCTTCAATAGTATGACATGCTTTGCTTTTTCCTGCTGATTTCTGAACTCCTGCAAATGGTTTGTTTAAATACTGTGAAATGTTCCTAGTTTACTTTGTATATCAACTCCTCAATTTGCTCCTAGTAGAGTGGGCAGAATTCAGTAGTGTTCTACCAGTGTTACTGATCTAAAGACAAGCGAAGAAATACTACTTGCTATTTTCTGAACTCTGCAGAAAACAGCATCACACAGTCTCGGGAAGTGATTTATGACTCTCTTAAAAATCATTATCAGCTGATATATTGGGGATATAAGAAAACACATCAGAAGCACAGGAGGATCCAAACAACTCAAAACCCAATCATATTGAAGCAGTCTCAAAATTATCAATGTAATGAAGGTAATTAAGTGATCTGCAGATCAGTTTTTAATACAAATTTCTTCTCTGCTCCCTGACAGATTTAATTTATGTATTAAAATAAATGTTGTGCACTTCATTTTCATTTTAAGAGTAATTTATGAGCAATTATAATGGAATATGTCCATTTGAAAATTATTAATCTGAAGCTCATAACAACAACTTACATCTTCCAAGTCCCAGTTGTTCCCTTTTCCAGTGCACTAGTATAGCCTACTCACACTTAAAACTACTAAACAACATTCATTTTAGAGTGAACATCTCAAATTTCTTGAGCTGCCTTCCCACATAAAGACAAGAACACACCTGTTATTCCAGCAAAACAAAAAGGTATCTGGGTTGTACACTAGGAGAACTGCTAAACAAGCATCACTAATACCAATGATACCAGAGTCTGTGAAGTAGGCATACTAAAATGTAAGGCCCACCAGTCCTGCACAAATGCAAGAGAGCGGAAAAAATGAAAAGTTATAAATTACGCCATTTACACATCAAAGAAGTTCACACTTGAATGAGGACATGGTGTAGAAATGCTTTACAATCTACTTTATCACAGGAATTCACAGTAAGAACTTGGCGTGAGCCAGATGTAGGTATCAGTCTAACAGTTTACTACTGTTCACCTAAACAGAACGGTAATGTGACGCTCCACAGACTTTTATGACCATGCTTCCTTTAGAAATAAAAATATCTTCAGTAACACTAAGTCTACCTCTGGATGTACAGACTGCTGTCCCACTTAAGACTGACTACTTCGGATTTTAAAATAAGATACAAATTTGTTACAATGGGCAACAGGATAATTTGACTAAGTTCCAAACAGACTTCATGACCAGACTCCATAAGTCACAATGCTATAAGGTCACATACTTTTCACTTATGGTATATTGCAGTGCAAGAATCTAAGGAAATAATATCTTCCTCTAGGCTCTTTCCTCTTAAGTATAATGTTCAGACTGCTTGAGACACTTGCATTGGATCAAGGAGAGCAAAGCAGTAAAATAAACTATCAACAAAGGCAACCTTGAACATGTAATTATCAAGAGCTGTAAAATTAGTGAGGTAAGTTTTTAAAAGAATCTAAAACAGCTGTTTTTATTTTTAAAGTATGGAGTATTTTTACTTGGTATGGTGGCTTTAAACTCATCCTGAAGAACAAGAATCTATACACAACTTTGGATGCTGCAGAGACCAAACAGGCATCACAACACAGAAGCAGATCATCTGCTGCATGTCAAAAATGCCACCAGCTTTTCTTTGTAGCACTATCACCAGCTTATAATTTTCAGTAATGTTGTTTTCTGATGGTTTAACTACAAACTTTCTAGCAATAAAGATAAACATCTATGCCTCCTACTTAGCTTAACATTTAAATATGTGAAGATGAAAATTAAGTTTTTCCTGACCAGGTAACACAGGCTATTTCAAGAGAAAATTACTTCAGTATGTTCCTTTCAAACATATTTCTTTTTCAAAAAACAAACAGAACACACCACAATCTTTACTAAAATTTTCACCCTAATGCTACATAAGCAATTGAATGTGTGGGCACATCCGTAAACAAACACTTCACCGAATGAAATCCTGTACAGTAATAAAATCATTTGCCATAACCTTCAGAATTTTCAATCACAAATGTATCTGTGTAATGTCACATCATGTATAGTTTTGCTGCACTTTATTACGCACAAGTCTTAAGATATTTACTTGAGGTAAAACTCCAGTAATCTACTTAAGGCACCAGTAAGGTGTTTTCAATTTGGTCAGAAAAAAAACCTTTACAAGGACTTCTGAAGTACAGAAGTGTCATTATTTGACAATCCAGTTTATATTATTATTAAAAGTTAAAATTCAGAAGGAAATACATCGAAGAGAAACAAAACAAAAACATGAGGCTTATGACTTCCAGCATCACATCAGCAAAAACAGGAGGTGTTCTGTTCCCACGGCAGGGGGTTGGAACTAGATGATCTTTAAGGTCCTTCCCAACCCAAACCATTCTGTGATTCCATAATAAAAGAAGGAACAGGTGTACAGAAAAAGATTGAATACGTTTTCAACCTTTAAACCAACTGCTATAAGATCTTACAAAGCTGTATAAAAACATTGAAGAGAGAAAATGGAAGATGTTGGAGAGCAAATTATTGCAAAGATAATGGCAAATAGGCTAAAGTGGAGAAAAAAACATGGTCATAAAGCATGAGCTGTGAATTTTTTTTTCTTTTGCAAAGGAAATAGTTTAACAACGCACAGTATGGAGAAAAAAGAAAACATGACTGGCAGGATCACAAAAACAACCAGAAAAACTTATACAGAATTTCTATATAAAACACACTTTTTACAATTCATTTTTAAACCTAGTTCCTTCTGAACACAGAAAAAAATGCATGAACAGGATTCCAGGATACAGCATTTATCAGCAGCTTTACTTTGTAGGATGCAAAATATCCACTTTTGTTCCTACTCCTGTTCTGCAAAACTAAATAATATACATAGCTTAGCTGAGGAAAAACATATTTGGGGGGAAAAAAAGTCTCCCTTCCAATGCATCTAACATCCACTATCAATTCATGTGAAACTACCAAGAAGATTTGTCCTTGAAGTGATCATTCAATATAAAAGCATGAAATTACTTTTTGTAACTACGCACCTAAGAGCCTTAAAAAGCATCCAAGAAAAAAAATCCTGCTCTCAACTTAACTGCAACACTGTAAAGATATATATTTTGTATTGTTTGTCTTTTAAATGTTTAATTGGATTCACGTTTTAAGCTTCTCTCCACAAAAAAACATTTTTTTCATGAAATCTAAACGATTTTAAATTATTTTTTAAAGAAAAATTCATATTCTCAAACAATCACATAATTCTAGGATTTAAAAGTTCTAAGAGTTGCACACTTGAAATCAAGTGGTTGGAAAGTAACAACATCTGCATGATGTACCTCACGTAAATTAAATATTTCGTGAATAAGCTCTTGTCCTAATAGATGAAAGATTTGCATCAAGATTAACAATGGAGTATAAGACTGCTATCCACAAGATGAGTTTTCAGTTACTGCTCAAGATTTTCTAGGTGAGTAGTGTTGTATGCAAGAAGAACGTGGTCACATCTATGATACCTGCAGTTCTTGTCCTTTCTGTCTGATCTGTGCTTTGTTTCCCCCCCACTTCCTTAGCAGTGTTTCTCATCATTTCTCACTGCGTGACAGTTTCTCATGCACTGGCCTCTATTCCTCAGCCCAGCTCTGCTTCACCTGTTGGAACAACTAGTAATAGGATAGCCAGTCTTAGAATCATCCTTACAATAATAATTATTATATAAATCATCATCTCAGACTATCTAGAGACTGAGGAGAGAGGAGAGTTAATATACCCTTATTTTTGTGTACATTTTTCCCCCTACATCTTTTGTAGAAAAGAATGCTGGCACCTTTTCAGTATGTAGGGACAAGCTCTTCTCCTCTCATCCCCTCCCTTAAACATCACCGTTCACATGGAACGTGGCTTTCATTTCGGCTCTACCTCACAACACCACATTCTGCGACAGTCCTCATTTCTTCAGACTATGAACAGAAGGCACAAGTTTGTTAGCAAAATCACTTTCCCCGATCAAAGTATAATGTGAAGTGATTCAACTATAACATTACAGTTACCTTACTGGTAAGCAACCTTTTAGTTTGGTTGTGGTTTGTTGATTTTTTTTGACATTTTAACCCTGCTCTTTTGCTGACAAACACACAACCAACTATGGTAGAAACCTGATCCTGAGAAGAAAACCTATTCCTGAATTTTATAAATATTTAAATCCATGGATCCTGTTAACATTCCAGGTGTTTTATAAAATACTGGTAATTAAATGAATTACCATCTTTAGGTGGTCTACAGACTTAAATCAGATTGCTTTGGTTAAACATCAAGTTATTAACACTCATTATTCCAGACAGCTGTAATCTAGGCTTTGGATTGCATGTTTTGAGAACTCTGAGACCTTATGGTTTTTTTTTTTTTCTTGCAACATGTAATGAGTCCCTCTCCCTATCTTTTAAGGTAGTGAAACAGCAACTAGAGCTCCTCCAAGACAGCATTGTTCACAACACGCCAAGCAATGCTTGCCACAAGTGTGCACTAGAAAGGTCTGTTTCATACCAAAAAAAAACCACAGATAAAACCCACGCAAAGTAAAGTTCACAAAAATCAGTAATTCCTAAGGAATCATGGTCTTGTTCCTTGTTGATTCTACAGCACTGACTGTATTTATGCTATTACTGTCCAGTCCTTCGCCCTACTGAGCACAACCATTAGGCAGCAGAAATCAGCAGAGAGCACTTGCAGCAGGAGGACACAGCATACACTGAATGATCTTTGCATTTACACGACAGTCCCATGAGTTTATTATTATATGTAGATACATATACACATACACAAATGCACACAAACGCTTGAGACATTTTACATGATGGCAAAAGCCAAAAAATGCCATTAGCCATCCAATTTCCTTGCAGAAAATATTTTGTGGGATCCTGCAGATAAGAATTAGCAATGAGGAGTTACTGTCAAGCTACCTTTGCATTTGTAAGGTACTTAATTTTACTTCCATAGGTTTTTTGGGTGCGGGGTGGGGAGGGAGACCTATTGTACAAAGAAAAGATCTATTTCAATAAATTGGAAAACATACGTTATTGGATAAAGCAGGGCTATACAAAAAAAAAAAAGGAAGTTATATATGAACAGACTTCAGTAACAGATCTATTTTACACTTCCAGACTAATGATAGTTAAGACAACTCTGTTTCTGAAGCAACGGAGAGCTGCTGTTTTTCATCTGGAAAAAAAAAAGGAACATTAAAGAAAATCAAGAACTGCATATAGCTTATTTTGTCTATCAGGAAGTGATGCCTATACTCACTGATCTTTCCTTCAGGGTGCGAGCTAAAGTAGTGTTAAAACTGATCTACAGGACTGTACAGCATATGTATTTTTGCCATGTATACCCTTACTTACACTTTGATACCCCTTCTGTATAACTGCTTGGATGTCCAGAGGAAAAAGAGCAAGGAGAAAAAACATTTGAAAATGGAAGAAAAAAACCTCAAGAAATGAAGGATGTCTGCACTTTGTACTCTTCTGAATTTTCTGAAACTGACCAGTTCTGTATGTAGAGCAAACTTTTGTGCACCTCTACCAAGTTTCATTACACAGAAACAAGACTGCTAGCACGGAGAGGCCAAATGAAAAGTTAACAGATCACGTACTTTTGAGCTCAAGAGGTTTCTGTGCAGGAAGTTTCACACAACACTTTCCGCCACATCCAATGTATTATACTGTGCAATGAATAACTTAAAAACAAAAGAAAACAAGCAATAACAAAAAAAATCACGGATTCCGAATTGGCAGTGCTTTAGGAAAGAACACAACTGAAACAAGAGGAGAAAGAAGAGGCGTGAAGTTGGAGTAATTCTTCTGGTAACACAAGACCTGAGCAAGTAACTTGTCTGCAGACATGAAGCCAGAAAGAGAAACTAGAAGCACGTGACAAAAAAGAATAAGAAAACAAATGCATTGTGGTGGATAGTAAAATGGGGAAACGAACAACCAAAAGTCCCAGAGAAATGGAACTGGAAAGAAAATCCTCATCTAGGCAAGCAAAGCTAGGTAGGAAAATAAGACCTAACAAAACCAAGAAGGATTATGTGTAATTTGCAAATTAAGTCACCTGGCAATATTACAAGTCAGTAGAGTACTCAGATACTAAGTTCATTTAATTTGCAGTGGTCTTTGGGTCTCTGTGGCAACATGCATTTCATGCTGACTGGCAAACAATATTCTAAATGTTTGTAGTGTATAAAGCGTTCCGGTTAAAAGGCTCGAAGGCGTATGGGAGCCTGTTGTCTCATGATGAGATGAAGCTTGGTTCACGTGCTCAAAAGGAGCCCCGGAAAAATGTCTCTCCGGACGAGTGCATAAACGTGCTTTGAATCCTCCATGGAAAAGGCCGCAGACATTTTAAAAAAGTGTTGGAGCCTAGGAGTTACCTAGAAAGCAAGGCTCCAAGCTGGAGCGACAGTCTTAACCAGATCTCTGCAAGGTACACCAAACAGATCGGCAGGGGCCTGTCTTCATTACAGAGGGAAGTCATTTCACGTCCTTCTGAAGCACTACCACGCACACAGCTACCATGCCACCTAAAGGTAAGAAAAGGGTGACCTGTGCCTCATTTCCCCCTACGGTCTGGTCCCAAACCAGAAGACACGTTTGCATATCATTTCTGCCTGACTGATCATCCTCGTTTCCACGATGAAGGCAATGCAGCTCCGAAGAGCTGGTAATGTTTTGTTTACACGGAACGATCCCCGTGGGATCACTGACCAAATGCTTGCACGATCGTGTGAACAGAGGGCAAGTAAGAAAGCATTAGTTCAACTCCCTTGCTTCTGGTATGCACTGTTCAGAAAGGATACGTCTTCTCCTGGGCTTTAAATGCCACCGTAATACACCATGTCTTTTAATGAACAACGGCATCGAGCTAAATTATTCCTAGCACGGTATGATTAAGAAAGTTAATTGCAGAGATAATGGCTAGATTATTGAATCATATGAGCGTTCATTTCATCAGCTTTCACCGGAAATTTAGGGTGCGGTTTCCTGGCCGGTTTATGCTGATTTAAGGCTGCAGCGAGAGGAGCCATCATGCCATTCCCCACCCGTGTGCTCCCACAGCCCCCCCGCCGCGATTGAGAGCCCGGCAGCACGGTACCAGAACAACTGACCGCGCAGTTCAGCTCACACACACAGCTGCAGCACCGTGAGGGAGGGCAGAAACGCACCGCTGGGGATGGGGCTGCACTTCTGGCAAGCGCGATGAGTTCGAGCAACTTCAACAGAGAAGCAGCGAGAGCAGGGAAGAGTGCTGTCTGCAGGAGCAGTCAAAACACTTCTTGCTTTTCAGCTACCCACTTTGCAGCACAGCATCAGAAATGCTGCCTTTTACTCCGGTGTAAAAGGAGCGTCCACACACCTGGAAAGATAAGCTCTATTTCCATGGGCGGCTATGAAAAAAGCCTCTCAAATACACAGAGCTTACGCAACACATAACAAAATTAAAAATACAAATGATACACAGCAGCCAAAACCGGGAAAACTGAAAGCAAAAGTGCCACTCTGTTAGTGAGTGCGATGGAACAGAATCAAGCTGCACCCTAAAACAGCTGTAGGCGTACTTTCATTACAGAAGAACTCCCACCCTCACGTTTTGACACAATGCTGCATTTAATCAGGATATCCTTTGAAAGCAAGTCAATCTAAACACACTTGTGCTTATCGCTTAATACCTCGAGAGGTGATTCAGCTAGCAGAGCATCTGTGCAGCAGGAAACTCGATAAATGCTCCTCAGTAGGACCCTGCATGCCTCGCTGCTGGCCTCCCCCCACTGGGGGCCCAAGCAGATTAGCTTTCCTGACCATAGACCAAATCATACAAATAATCACTTGACAACTGGTAAGAGAATCACGGGAGTGATTTATATTTTGCTATTTTCATGTTTCTGATGTCAGATGATTCACATTTCCAATTATATCAGATGTTATTAGTAAGCCAGTTTGTTGAGTGAACATCAACCTCATAAGGAGGGATGCTTTTATTCGTACCAGGGACACATTTTTCCTAAGCATATAACTCAAAGAGGGTTAGAAACAGGTATCATTGAAGGAATTACACATAGGAAAACTTAGGATACACAAATGCTATCGCATATGTGTAATAAAAAAACCCCGAAGACTTGTGAGATAGAAACCCAGGTCTAATGACATGCATGTGTCTCTGAGAGGCTGAACATCATCTTGCAGAATCCAGAATCCTTTCTAAACCTGAAGATTTCATCTGGCAGTGGAGGGGCTGAATTTATGCTGCAAATGGATGTTCATCTGCTGTGTTTACTGTTGTTTCTGATTTTTTTCGTCTTACTAACCCACAAGAAAGTCACTATCCTCACTTAAAGAATATATGTGTACACAAAGGCCTGTCTTCAAAAGTCAACAGAAAATTATAGCTCATACCACTCATGATTTACTTCAAACTTAATCAGTTTAACTTGAATGCCATTTCCCTCCAAAAACAGTATTAGAGAGTTGAGTGCTTTGCCACAAAACAGTGAAATTTTTACAAGCTTTCTACAGAAGCCTCCTGATCAAAACACAAAAAGTTTCCTCTTTTATTAACTTAATGTATTCTCACTCTCACTAAATGCAGCAAGCTTTGGATCCAAAGTAGGCTCTGTATCCCACAGAAATAAATTAACCCGTGTATATTATTTCCACAACAGTTCCAATGAAGTGTAATTTTACTTTATTACTCTTCTTATTTTGAAGAGCATTTAACAACAAAAATACAAGTTGAACTATGAAAACTTATAACTCGTTTTTACTTTCAATTATTCATGGTACATAAGGCAATTTAACTTAACCATGCCTCTCAACAGCTTGTATCTTTATTCATCTAACAGCCTGGACATCCTGCAATCAAGTCCAATTCTCAGAAAGTACTTAGCATCTCCTAACAAAAGGACACACACCCCAAACCACCCCAAAAACACAGACCTTCCCAAAGTACCAGAGGCAGTATCCCACAAATCACAGCAGACTTAAACTTGCAGTTATCACCAAAAACCTGCATCATGCCTGAAACACCCGAAAAGATCCACTTAAGAAAATTTCTCAAGAAACACTCCATTGATTCACTTTTAATGGGTGCTTTGCCTTTGTCTTATTCACTGGCAAGCAAGTTTATTGGGGAAGTTCTGCTTTGCAATGTTACCTTTGTACAACTCAGGAACTACATTTGTTTTCATATACTATTTCTACTCAAAACAGAATCACATGTCACCAGCCGTAAGTTACCTCTAGTGTCAGTATTCCAAAGCACTACACACACTGATGCATAAACCTTTATCCATCCTCTCTCAACAGAATTAACAAATGCTACATAAAAATAATTAAAAAAAATGCGCAAAAGAAACCCATCGTACTAATTGAAAGATACTATGGAGACTATAGGAACCAGACATAGGAACTATAGGATATTAAGATTAGCTGGCAATTTCACAGCTTAAGAGAAACCAAAAATGTTCTATTCTAAAATGGATTAAATCAGAAAAATTACAAGTTACTCATAAATACATTCTACACATTGAAAAGGAGGACATTGTTGCTCCAGTGTCAGCACTCTTAACTTCCTTTTGGAGATTTCCAAAAAAACTAGTTTCAAAGCAAAATTGAAAAAGATGCCGATCATATCAAAATTACTCATATTTTTGAATGAATTTCTCTGAAAAGGTACTTCCCAGCACCATTTTCTTTCTGACTAATCAGCATTTACACAACAAGTGCTCTCATCAACCTGCCTCCCTGCGAAGGCTTACACTCCAACAGCGCTGAGAGATGTCAGAAAAGTTTCGGATAAGCTGCTTTGAGTCACCAGAAAGAGACGAGAAGGAAAAAAAAAAAAGTTCTGAAACAAAAATTAGAGTTCTTAGAGTTGAAGAACAGTTTGGCTTCTGCAAGTCACTGAGTTGCAGCGCGAACTTTAAGTTAATTATGTAAACACCTTGCATGAAGTTAGCACTGCCTTAAGTGGTAGTTTTCATGCATTTATGATAAATTACGACAAAAAAAATAGAGAGAGAAAGGAAAAAAGGAGAAGACTTCAGCTTTTAGCTCACAGAGCGCACGCTAAGCATTGCTTCCTGGGACAGGGAAATCTCTCACCACGGTCAGAAATGCACTTCAGCTCTGAGACAGCGATAAGTAAAGGCAGAAATGAGAGAAGAGCAGCGATCCCGAGGCGCAGGAGGCGGGCTGGCAGTGCTGGCAGCCGCCCCGTCGCTACCACCGGGTGCCCAGCAGCTCTCCGGGCGGCGCAGGGCAGGTCCCTCGGGGTGAAGGCAGGAAGAGACAAAAAAATTAAGCAGCGACAGTAGTTAAAATTAAATAACTACAGCAGTAATAAATAGCAGTGATAATAAAACGACGATAAATTAATGACAGCGAATTAATTAAAAGGGAAAGGCGCTCTGAGGGAAGCCACTCACCCCACAACGCAAACAGAAACGGAGGAAAAAAATCGCGAATTCAGGAACGGGGGAAGCAGAAAGTTACCCGCACACCGGCCGGCAGGGCCGCCCGCTTCCTCCTTCCTCCGCTACCTGCCGGGGCGGCCGGCGCCAATATCCCCACGGCCCGGCCCGGCCCGGCCCGGCCCCGCCGAGAGCCGGCCCCCGCCGCTCCCCGCTGCCCCCGCCGGGCCCGGGCCGCCTCCCCCGGCGGCGGGGACGGGGCGGGAAGAGGGCGAGGCCGGCACAGAGCCGCACCCCCCCGCCACCCCCTTACCCCTGAGGGACACCGCCCCTCGGGGCTCAGCCGCCCATGGCCCGGCCGGGGAGCGGGGAAGGGGGGCTGGGGGACGGGGACCGGGCAGGGTCGGGGGCTGGGGGCTGGGGACCGGGAACGGTACCGGGGGGGGGCGGCCGCGGCGGGCGGAGCAACACCTCCCCCTTTCTCCCCCTCCACCCCCTCACTGAGGGGAGCTCTCTGCAGGCCCAACGCGCCTGCGCGGAGCCGCCGGACACGCGCCCCGCGCGTCCACGATCGCGCGTCCGCGCCCCTCCGTGCCCGGCCTCGGAGTCGGCGCGCATGCGCGGTGCGTGCCCATCTGCCGCTGCCGACCCGTGTTGTGGGCTATGTTAAACGCGATAAAGCTGCCTCTGCGCTGAGCTTCCGAAGAAGTACGGCGGAGCAGGGGGTGTTTGTGTGTTAAAAACTGGTGTTATCAATAAAGTTGTGAAAAACCACCACACTCAGCCGGTCCAACGCACCACTGATGCCACCGTCGCCCACTAAGCCATGTCCCCCCTTCGCCATGTCCGACTTCTGACCGTTGGCGTGAGGGTGCTGAGGGAAGGGGAGAAGCCACTTCAGTGTGATGGGTGTCAGTGCTTCCCATGCGCCCAAAACACTGCACCTGTCATGGGGAAGCCACAAGTGTGGTGTTGAGTGTGTACATGTGGTGTTGAGTGTGTACATGTGAGGGCTACACCAGGCCCCGTGGTCACCACCTGGCAAGTGAGGGACTAAAGTCTACAAAGGGCGTCTTTATCACACAGCACACTGTGGCACTGGCTTCTGTGGCCCAATGCACAGAAGCATCTGAAAGTAAAAGCTAAAAGGCAGAGAAGACAAGGTAGGAGAGGGGAGCCTCGTGCAGGCTGGTGCCCCTGTAATGTGAATCCTCTCATGCAAAATGGGAAGAGGCTTGCGTTTGTATTTGTCCGGTGTCTAACACAATCATGGTGCATGACAGCATCCTTTACGGGAAACAATGGGATCTGTTAAATATTTGCATCTCCTGGAGTCACTCGGTGCAAGACTCAGCCTGTTACAGAGGCTCCAGATGACTGCAGTCCACAACCCTATCTCCTGTCAGGTGACGGCCATATACTGGGCGAGTGAACTGCAAACACTTCCTGACAAATGATACCTGTGTCCTGTCACCTGCCGGAGGGCGCCTGCGTTGACTGGGACAGGACGTCCTTTGAGCCCTGCTGTAGGTGGAATGACTGGAGAAGAAGCTGGTAGGTAGCAAGTTCACCAAGTATTCGACCCCACTCCTGCCTGCAACGAGGAGTACCTAGGAAAGTGAGTGCTTTGGGGTGGAATATACACACCAAAATGCGGGATTGGGTTTGGTTAAAGGATGTAGGTTGGGAGTCCTGTTAATCTAAAAACAGGGTGATTTTATTTAATTTGATGTTTATGAAGTGACAAGATGCTGCTTTTCCTCAGCTTGTTTCTGCTTTTTCTTCCCTCATAGTGGTATACCAATCTATCTTTTCTAGCACATCTGCTAGTGTGGCCAGCTGATATACTTTATGGGGGATTAACCTGACCTGAAAAAAATACATATTTTTAACTAGTTAAGTTGTTGACCTGGTTGGTTCTCTAATGCAAGTTGAAAAGTGTGTGTTTATGCTACTTTTCTAGTTTAGGGCAGGAGGCAGGAAAAGCCTCTTGTAGGGAGAGGGAAATTTGAATTCTCACATGAACCTCACAGGCTTTTGTGGTTTGAAAACACAGCCTTGTAAGTCCTTTAAACTCATCTGAATTCACTAACCTGGGAAAAGTTGCAATCTCAAGTGGAAATTGTGAGAAATTTGTGGTTTCATATGCTTTTCACCTTAGACTAGGTTTTGGGTAATGGCTTTATAATAAAAGCAAAACTGTGTAAGGTGCAAAATGCATTGAAATGACAAGGCATTGGCACAAACCAAAACCACCATGGTTTTCACTGTTTCGTTCTTCCCCGACTTAAACTTTCAATAGTATTGCTGCTTCAGAAAGCTTAATATTCATTATGTCAGGCTGCAAATACCTCGTAATCTTAAACTTTTAATTTTGTAGGTGCCTAAATATGGGGAAGTGGAATTAAAGTAGTTTTCTACAGCTCAGTGCAAATTAGGATTTGAGGTTATTGTCATTAGTGGAAGAAATTAGGATATGACCATATTTTTTATTTAATTGGTCAATTTTCAAGAACAATTCCTTGAAAACGGTAGATTTTGTTAATAATATAGGAGTGCTTAAAAGTTTGCTTTTCCTGTCCCCCATTAAATATCAGAACAAGACAAATCACAGTGATTAATAAACAAATAAATAAATAAACATCCCACCCAGCATAATGACTGATAAGGCAAGATTAGAAATACTTTGGTGAGTATGCATTTCAAGAAATGAATTTTATTCCTAACCACAGACTCAAGATCTATGGTATTTGAATCAGTCAGGATGACAAAAGAGCATGAGGAAAATAGATATAGCTGCTAATATATATTCTAATATATATTTATTAAAGGTATACATATAGGAATCTACTAGTATATACAGTATATTAGAACATATTAATATTTAAATATCAGACTATACTTACATTTTAAATATGTATTATAGATCAATAATTGTATATATGAGTATGAAATTATCATTTTTTTTAATCCTTCAAAAAATCTTTAAGTCAAGCTGTGAAAAATGCCTCACAGTTTAATCCCTTGGCACATATGTTTCTTATTACAAGTTGAATATACAATGTAATTTAAAATATTATGAGGGTTCTCCTATAATTTGTCTGTATACTATAAAAACAGAAATTCGTGTGTTCTGCCAATAATTATCTAGACTGTGCTGCCATTGAAGAATGCTTTATAATCAATTTCCAAGTGCAATTCACAAGGCAAATAGAAATTTGGATAGATTGTTATGACAGAAAAAGAAAATAAATCCTTTGTGATAAGGCCTGTGAGCTGGTTGTAACATGTGGGGTTGCAACACATGCGAGGAACAATAGAAAGAAGAAAAGTTTAAACAATACAGGGAAGGAGCAAAGGGGAGAAAGAGATGTAAAGGTGATGTGAGAGAAAGCATTTCTAAGAAGCAAAATTGGGCTTTGGAAGTTATATTCCTAATTTCTCTGGACTGCTTTTATTGTCTTTATACTGGTCCACTGATTTTACTCATTCTTTTCTTTTCTACTTGCTTCCCTGGCTAGTTGCATCCATTCCTTTTTCTTCTGTTCCAGTCCCTGTCAATCGCACTCTTCTTGATACCTGTCAAATTCATGTTTCTTGTAACTTCAGGGAAGTTGGTGGAGTTGTACCGTGTACAAGTAAGGTGGGAGTGATTGTGTTGAATGGATGTATTGTGTTTCAGCTGACTCTTTTATAAGGACACATAAACCAGACAATGGTCTTGTTTACTTTAAAGGGTTATATGGTGTAATTTAATTAAACAGAACTTCTAGCAACAACAGAAGGCTGTATGCACAGATGCAATTATAGGATTAGGGCCTGGGTGTGCAATAATTATCCTACTCAACATGCAAATATGATTAGACAGACAAAATCAGTCAATGTAATCTATTCTAAACAGCCTACATTTACCAGTTTTCAGCAGCACAGTCTTTTATGGAAAATTACTGTATTTGAGGTTATTTATATCAAGTTTAAAAAAAACCACAAACCTAGTAGTTACTTTATTTTCCTTATTCATATCTTAATAATATGGACAATTGGAATATCAATAATACTTACAACAGCCCCCCCAAACTGGTCTGTTTTTCTGCTTTGTAATTTTATATTTTCAAACTCATTGCAGGAATCTGTTTACGATTTAAGCTCACCTGTTTAAAAAGTTTTCTTTTATGGTACAGATTCTCAACACTTACAATATATTCTTCTTCTTTTATTTTTTTTTTCTGATTAGATCGGTTTTTAACATTTGCCAGAAAATCAATGCGTAGTCTTCAAGTCATTGTTCTCATATGCAATATCCAAGAACACAACATTCTGTGTAAACTGATTCAGTACCAAAACGAGACATAGAAATCTTGGTTCCAAATTGCCCTGTCTTCACTGGGTCTCATCTGGCATAATTACTTACATTTCTGTGTTTTAATTTACACGTCCATAAGTCGGAAATTGTGCTTATTATGAAATACAGAGGAATGAATGTTTCAGAATGTGCTTAATCCTTTCAGTGAGCAATTTAGCATCACCTTTGCTCTTTTCTTGCCATCTTAACTAGTAAAAAATTATGATTTTTCCCTAACATTTACTGTTAAGTCATTTTAAGCAATACATGTAGTTACTGCCAGTTGTCAGCTCTCGTAATTATCTTCTAAATTGTACTGTCATTACAGTAAGTCATTAGTTTACACATTTTTGCTACACTTACTTCTTATTTTTGCCATCCAGATATGTCAAGCGATTGCTGTATCAATCCTAGTTCATGGGAACAAACTCATTACCATATCATTTTAAGATTTTTTTTTTTGACATTAATTGCTAGTTGGCAGCTAAAAGATCTTCTAAACTATGTTTTATGTAATGGGAAAATAGCCTGTTCTCCATTTGACTTAGCTTCTATTTACTTGAAATAATTTGTTACATTGTTGACTTTCATGTAATTCTCCTATTAAGCCTTTGCAGTTCCTTGTAAAATAGTATCTGTACATACTCAGATGTGCTGTGTTTATACAAATACAATACAACTTGGGTTCTTCTTTGTTTAGTGTGCTGGGGAAGAAAAAAAAAATCATTTCTTACTCCAGCAGTACTTGACTAGGACAGTCATCTTTGCACTTCCCTGACAGTACAAGGACTTCTCTAGCAACTGTGGCTCAAGAAGGAATGGTCCTAATTAAACCTGGCAATTCACTGCGACTTGCCAGCTCCTCGTCTCTTCTGACTTAACTGCGTCTTAAAGTCATTCCACAAACTCGATTAAAAAAGGTAACCTCCTTCTCCACTTTTATGCTGGGGTCAGTCCTGTCGGCCAGAGTGGGGTCAGCAATTTCCAGTAGTGGGTGGGAGCAGACATCTGGAGAGAGCAGCTATGACCTTGAACCCACCAGCCTCTCTCTAACTTATTGTACACTGGTAAAGCTGAGGGCTCCTGGTACAGCCTCCACGCAAAACTGCCCACCACACTGCCGCTCGGCATTGCAGGTTGCACTTTGGTCTGCTGCTGGCTTTTGAAGAGAAGCTGGCTTTGGAGAGAAGCTGATCCACACACCATCCAAGTGAACTAATTCCTTTGGGGGAACCACTCGAAGTGTCAAATAGATATCGTGGTTTGCCGTTCCAGTTTCCAAGTCCTTCATGAAGAGGGCTGATGCAGTGCAGAAACTGGTGCAGAATCTTTGCAGGATTTTACTGACAGGAGAAAAGGGGAAAATGGTTTTGCCAGGCTACTAAAAACAGTTTTTATCAAAGTGCCAAGTTTAAGTCAAGCTAAAATGATTGTGTGTGGTCACAGTTGAAAAGCAAGGATTTTATTTTTGTGTTTTCTTGAGAAAGTTCTCAAATTTCTGTTTGACTGGTAAGTGTGAAGAATAAATAAAGTACATGTGCTATTGCAACAGGCACACATTAGGTTCCTGCTAAGGAATTTAATTAAAACTGCCTCACTACAAAGTCTAAAATACCCTCCCATGGTGAAAATGATCTTGTGGGTAGGACTTGACTGCCATTCAGTGTTTTGGTTCATATCCCGCTTTCCAATCAGGTTCGTTCTGGGACTGCAGTAAACCTGGGGAGCATTTGTGGACAAATAGAACAATTTAGTATTTGTGTATCTCATGGAATTGCTAACAGAATAAAGCAACTAAATCGTCGCTGATAGAAGCAATGTAGCTAACCTGTTAGATAAGTGAAGTGCATTGCAGTAATCAAGTCTTGGGCTGCTGAAATTTGTGGATGCTTTAGAGAGATCCAAGTCACAGAATGCAAAAGATCAGGCAAAGACAGTAAAGGACTTTGGTGGGTCTGGATGCCAAAGGTGCTAGGGAATGGTGCATGATATTTCTGCAATGGCAGAAAAGAAAATTTATTTGTGCTTGTTATTAACAAAGTTTACTTTAGTCTCTGATGCAAGATCTAGCAAGCTTGGAAATGTAAGACTACACTCCAAAATCAGCATTTCTTTGTGTTAATATGCAACTGGCTGGACCTACGAAATTCCACCTCCTAGTGAGATAAATTCTGTTCTTAAAGTAAATAGTGGGCAGGGGACAGTTCAGGGGGAACCCTTGGGACGTCACCCCAAATCCAGTTTTAAGCTCAGTGGGAGCCATTTGAATCATACAGGTCAGGAGAGAAAAGACAGGCTTAGACTGAGAGCACGACTTGTGGCTTCACCTCTGTACATAACTGGTTTTCCTTGCCAATAACACAGAACCGAACACTTCATGCCACACCTGAGACTCTCCTCGTCCTGCAAGAGGAAAAAAAAAAATAATTGGCTAGGATCCATCCAGTGAGTATGGAGAGACCTACTTAGTCATTTTCACTGCCTTCCTCCCAGGAATCAACAGGTGTGAATATTGGGTGTGTGTTTAATGAGTCATTGCTAATCAGGTGGCTGTTCTGTAGATGCATGTAAAACTGTGGCCTGCTCTCAATCAAACTCACAAAATGTGCCTGGAAATGCTCAGTGAATATTATCCAAAGTTTTTCCCCCAGACAGGCATGGTTTGATGTCATGATTTGCTTTTCATTTGAACAGTGCTTACGCTATTATGCAACTAACAAGAATGTCTTGATGCTCTCATAATTCTGGTAGCAGTAATGAAACTCTGAATGTTGAAAAGCATTTGGCCTAGGGTTTCTTAGTAGATTTGGTTGTTGACTGAAGATAAACTTTTTTTTTTTTTATCCCTATCTTAACAATTTTAGCCATCCACTTTTCAATACAGGGAATAATTTATTGTACTTACATCTTGACATTCTGTGACCTGGATTTCTGGTACAGGATCTATTCAGTTCAGTAAAGTTACAAACAAATTGTATGAAGATTTGTCACTCTCAGTGCAGAGAGCTGCCTCTCTCTTTAGAATACTGTTTTTCTCGAAGTCATGACATCAAAGTTTTCTCTTGTGTCAAGTTTTCTTTAACTGATGCCACTGCTGTGCCTAACAATGAAGAAATGATCACATCTTTTCCAGAAAGAAGCTTTTGTACTTTTATGCAGCAAGAGCACCACACGAGTATAATAGATTTGTTACCTCCTCCAGGTGCCTTTTTGTTACGGCTTGACATAACACGTGTATATTAGAGTTGTTACTACCTCCAGGTGCCTTTCTATTACGGCTTGACATAACAGTACCCTCTAGTGGTAAACGTCTATTTATTTATTTATTTATTTATAAATTATTTGGAAGTGCCAGGGAAACAGAACTTGCAAGGTGCCCTATTAGATGATAATTATTATACTGGCATATCATTACCATACAACAGCTTTTTTTCTCCATAAAAATTTTGCTTGACACTCTTTCAGTGTTACTGATGGGCTTAAAGTAGTAAGTTTTGTTAGAGGACCAAACTTCCAGTTAGTACAGCTCTAGTAAATTGAAACAAATCTTTGTTTTAGAGGTCTAGCAAGGTTACACATTCTACTTTTTTACTTCTCAAATATTCTAATTATATATTTCTGGTAGGTAACCTCCCATTTCAATTTTCTTACTACAAGATTCTTTTATGTCCGTGTTGTTCCCTTGCAGCCTTTGATCAGTCTTGAACAACATCACATTTATGACTCATTTGTTTTACATATGTTATTTGTTAGTTGGTTGTCTTTCAGGATGCTCCAACGTGATTTTAGAATTTACTCCCACATTATATTTCACAAACTACAATTCCAGCTGCATGGAATTTCTTTCACAACAGATGCAGAAACATTATCTCACATCAACTTTGTAAGTAACCAAATGTACCAATATGTGCATCACTGGGCGAGAAATCATCCATGGGAACATCTGCTCTGTGTTAGATTTCTGGACATCTGGAATAAGGAACGTCTGTAACTGTACAATGTTGCTTTTTACATGCAATATCTATGTACTACCTGCCTACGCTTAACTTTGTTCTGCAGCTATTTGGAATTATTTGGAACCAAAGAGTTCAGAGTTCACACTGACATTTACTTGTGTACGTTGATGAAGTGTGGATACAAATGGTTGCCTGTGGGTGTACAGAATTTCTGAGAGTATACTCATGGAGACATAACTTTCCACTTGCACTTTTATGGGTCTAAATATACTTTAGATTCTAGTCTTAGCAAGCTACCCAAAAACTATACACCAAATTGTACATAGGCTCTCCTGAATGACTTTACCCTAGCCCCTGTCTCCTCTGTTGAGCAAACCATCTATATTCCTGTCAGATTTAGTTGGCTACATCTACCTACATGAAAATGCAGTATTTTCATAAATCATTCTCTTCTGATTTATTTCAGTTACTGTTAGATGAACAAGAAAACTACAAAATAAGCATGAGAAATTTAAGGTTTTTTGTTTGTTTGTTTGTTTGTTTGTTTGTTTTTTGCCTTCTAGGTGCAACTAGGAAATAATACAAAAGATGTCCTCCCCTTCTTATTTAAAAAAAAATGCTTTTGCCAAATCTGTTGAAATAAAGTCTTACAAAGCTATGACCGAACAGAGAATGTGACAATCTGTCAGGGGGTAAGGTGATCGTGAGGGGCAGAAACTGTCCAACACAGATTTGGCACGACTTTTAGGAGAATGCCTTTCCATTCCCCTTGTTCCTCCTCAGACACTCAGTTTTCTCCCCCTTAGTTGTGAGAAACGATAAATCAACTCTCTGATTGTGCTTCTGTGGGTGAATCTTTTCATAGAGTGAAGTGCTCAGTGAGGGAAGTTAGAATCATTTAGGTTGGAAAAGACCTTTAAGACCATCAAGTCCAACACTACACGTCTACCACTAAACCATGTCCCTTAGTGCAATGTCCACAAACCTATTAAATACTTCCAGTGAGGGGGACTCTACCATCTCCCTGGGCAGCCCATTCCAACACCTAACCACCCTTTCCATGAAGAAGTTCTTCATGACATCCAATCTAAACCTTCCCTGGTGCAACTTGAGGCCATTTTCTTGTGTCCTATAATTTATCACCTGAGAAAAGAGACCATCTTGCTATAACCTCCTTTCAGGTAGCTGTAGCGAGTGATGAGGTCTCCCTTCGTCTTTCTTTCTCCAGACTAAACAACCGCAGTTCCCTCAGCCACTCCTCATATGTCTTGTATTCTGGTCCTTTCACCAGCTTCATTGCTCTTCTCTGAACGTTTTCCAGCACCTCGATGTCCTTCTTGTGAACACAATATTTGCGGTGTGGTCTCATCAGAACCAAGGTCAGGGGGACAATCACTTCCCTGGTCCTGCTGGCCACGCTCTCTCTGACACAAGCCAGGATGACATTGGCCTTCGTGGTCCACTGGGCACACTGCCGGCTTGCGTTCAGCTGACTGTCAATCAGCAGCCTGAGGTCTTTATCTGCTGGTTAGCTTTCCAGCCACTCTTCTCCAAGCATATATCACTGCATGGGGTTGCTGTGACCCAAGTGCAGCACCCAGTACTTAGCTGACACCCTGCTGAATGCCCGGTTGAATGTGGTTGGACTGGGCCCATCAATCGAACCTCTCCAGGTCCCTCTACAGGGCCTTCCTACTCTCAAGCAGATCAACACTCTCTGCCTGCTTTGTGTCATCTCCAAACTTACTGAGGGTGCACTCCATCCCCTCATCAATATCACTGATGGAGATATTAAACAAAACTGGCCTCAGTACTGAGACCACCAGCAGGATTGACCTCCATTCACAACCCTTCGGGCCTGGCCATCCAGCCAGATTTGTGCTGAGTGAACTGTACAGCTGTCCAAGCCACGAGCAACCAGCTTCTCCAGAGGAATGCTGTGGGAAACAATGACAAGTGACTTGCTAAAGTGCAAGGGAACAACATCCACAGCCTTTTGCTCATCCACTAAACAGGTCACCTTGTTATAGAAAGAGATGACTGGGCCTGATCACCTGGTTGTCCTGTATGTGCTGCATGATCATAGAATGGTTTGGGTTGGAAGGGACCTCAAAGACCACCCAGTTCCAACCCCCTGCCATGGGCAGGGACACCTACCACCAGACCAGGCTGCCCAAAGCCCCATTCAGCCCGGCCTTGAACACCTCCAGGGATGGGGCATCCACAGCTTCTCTGGGCAACCTGTTTCTGTGCCTCACCACCCTCTGAGTGAAGAATTTCTTCCCTACATCTTTCAGTTTTGAAGCCATGACTCCTTGTCCTATCCCTACACTCCCTGACAAAGAGTCCCTCCCTACCTTTCCTGTAGGCCCCTTTAGGTATGGAAAGGCTGCTGTAAGGTCTCCCTCGAGTCTTTTGTTCTCCGAGCTGAACAACCCCAACTCCCTCAGCCTGTCTTCATAGGAGAGGTGCTCCAGCTCTCTGATCATCCTTGTGGCCCTCCTCTGGAACTGCTCTAACAGGTCGTTATACTTGGTTCCATGTCCTTATACTGGGGGCCCCAGAGCTGAACACAACACTCCAAGTGGGGTCTCACGAGAGCTGAGCAGAGGGGGAGAATCACCTCCCACGACCTGGTGGACACACTGCTTTTGGTGCAGCCCAGGACACAGTTGGCTTTCTGGGCTGCCAGCACACGTTGATGGCTCATGTTGAGCTTCTCATCCACCAGCACCCTCAAGCCCTTCTCCTCAGGGCTGCTGTCAATCTGTTCTCCACCCGGCCTGTATTTGTGCTTGGGATTGCTCTGACCCAGGCGCAGCACCTTGCACTTGGCCCTGCTGAACTTCATGAGGTTCACATTGGTCCACCTCTCAAGCCTGTCCAGGTCCCTCTGATGGCATCCCTTCCCTCCAGTGATGGCAGTCAAGGTGATCTGCTCCATAATCTTCCCCGGCACCGAGGTTAGACTGAGAGGTCTGTAGTTCCCTGGGTCCTTCTCCCTGCACTTCCTGTAGATGGGCATCACATTTGCTAACTTCCAGTCAACTGGGACATCCCCTGGTAGCCAGGACTGCTGATAAATGATGGAAAGTGGCTTGGTGAGCACTTCCACTAGCTCCTTCAGTACCCTTGGGTGGATCTTATCTGGCCCCGTAGACCTGTGTGTGTTCAAGTGCTGTCGTAGGTTGCTAACCACTTCCCCTTGGATTATAAAGTACCTGTGAGAATGCAATCAAAAGGTGATCGTCATTTGTCAGTCATAATCTGTAAATCAGTTACCATTTAACCTGTTGTTAAATGGCTGCACTGTTGCTCTGCTCTTATAGGTACTTACCCTCTTGCTTGCCTTCTCATTAGGATGCACATAATTCAGGGCAGGGCTAGTGATCCACACTGTTTACTCAGCAGCAGGCTCAGTGGGACTCAGCCTTTACTATATCACAGGTAAATAGCTCATAAGACAGACTAGAGGAATGATCAGCCATTATCCTTTAGACTTGTATTTCTTCTTCTTCCAAAGAAGTATGAAGACCGAGAAACTTAGTCAAGCAGTTGCAGTAATCAGTCTCTTCTTCATATCCGGTAGCATTTCTTGGTGTTCTTTCTTCCTGAAAGCTCAGAGAAGGGAAATCTGGTGAGTACGTATGCTCCACTGTTTTTAAGCACAGACATCATTTGACAGACATCAAGAAGTGTTCAGATAATAAGCGTGATCTGTACCTCATTTCATATATTAATGTGTAGTGAAACACCAAGAGCCCTTTGTTGGCAGAAGGAAGAAAGTGTGTAGTATAAAGCAGTGGCTTACTGTATTCTGACAGATACAACTTGAATTCATGTAATGCTCTGGATGGCAGTCATTTGAGTCCCCCTTCTTGCTGGGCATTGCTTTAAGCACCAGAGCCCAGTTCTGCAAGACTTGCACAGGGACCCAAGGATTTAATTCAGGTTCTGTGAGATACTGGATCAAAGTTACAAAGAGTTCATTTATGAGCTTGGGGCACTCCACTAGAACCTCAAATGCATTTACAGGGCTACTTCTGGTTTCAAATTGTTTTCAGAGTTTTAATATAAGATAAGGTCAGTTGTAGTAATGATGAATTTTCTTATTTTTGAGAAGGCTTTAAGGGGCATTGTGTCAGAGCCAAGTTAGTTAGCTGTAAGTGCTTGCATTTTTATTGTAAAAGTGCCCAAGATATACTTGGTGTGTTTAAAAAGGAAACAAAAAGAAAAAAAAAAAAGCTAAAACAAAGGTAGCATAGAGTTGTAAACTAAGAGAACTAAGAGAGACAGAGACAAATTATTTCAGCTGGTTACTTGTGTCTTTTCTCTGTCTCTGTACTCGTGTCTCTGTCACAAAGAACAGTGTCTCCATAATTTATTAGACATGCTCAATGCTGTTAAAGGAAAATGAAAAGTATGTATTGAAAACATAGATGGGAAGGATTTAAGTTGTGGATACTACCACTAATTATCTTTTAAAGCATTTTGTCTATTTTACTTACTGTGCAAGTCCCCCCAAGCACATCCTGAAGAATTGCCTTCACAAATTGCATGGAAACCTATCTTCAGTTTCACCATTCCACTTGCTACAGAGGAAAATAGTATTTGTCTAAATCAAACCATACTGAAAAAAAAAAAAGTAAACTGTTCCGATCACTTGAAATCCTCACAGCAATGCTCCTTTTCAAGGGAATAACATAAGAGAAAATGCTTCTTGAAAAAATCCCACCAGAAGTCATAAGATAGAACTATTAAAAACTTCTCTAACAGTAATACTGTTTTGAAGAATATTAAATACCTTTTTTTTTTTTTTTTGAGAGTGAGAATTTCTACTGCTATCGTCCGCTCAGCTCATATTTACGAGTCTTCTAAAATTTAAATCCAGGTAAGTGCACCTATTCAGAATTAGGAGTTTTGTGGATGAAAGAACAATCACAGATACAAACAGGGCAGATCCTACAAGCCTAAAGCAGATTCACAGTTCACCCAAAGCCAGTTATTTCTTGCTAACCACCCACTCTCTTAAAACCCCAGAAGAGCAAGCTTCACACACGCTCACACTAAATCTGTTTTTGAAAGTTAGTATTTTCCTGCCACATCCTGCTTTCTATGTATTCAGTCGAGCAGTCTGACTGAACTCAGTGGGACCTCCAGCACGCATCACACGAACAGGACCGAACATGTAGCCAGCCTCTGCTTCTGTATGTATGGAATTAACTTATTTCGAGCAAACGGGAGCGTCAGAATCGTCTGCACTTCACCTCTCTCCAGAAGGCTGCTGAGCAAAGACAGAACTTACGTGTCGTGAGCACCCTTGTTAATTCCTGCTAATGTAACCTTGAGACAGAGCAGGAACAAGAATGCATCGATGCAAATTGTTAATTCTTCTTTTTGTCTAACTCCTGCCAACTTCCCAGAAGGAAACTGAACCAGTTTTAGCAGTGTCTTGCAGCAGAACACCCTAGACAGGTGTGTCTGCCTTTGCCAGAGGCATGTACAGAGAAATTGTTCAAGATGTTTCCAATGCTAGTACAAGTCTGTATTTTTTTTTACAGAGGTTGTAGGAATGCTCTGAATATAACTGTTGGAGATCAGTTATCTGTAAAAGTGCTAGGACAAACAGATGTGCTGCTTTTCTTGGCAATGGTGCTCTGCATTGATCTTCCAGCATGACATTGAAGGCATGGTCAGACATTAATAACCTTACAAAAGTCACAGTGGTTGAAGGATGGAGGGGAGGGAACTTCTGCTTCTGCACTGTGCCCTTCAGCCATCTGTGTCTTCCTTTCAATATAAAATTAAATGGCTGTATCTCTTGGACAAAGAGTGAGAATAGAGAGAAAACTGGATGGCAGTTCTCTCTGCTGACTCAAAACCTAAACTGGGCTCCAAGGCATAAGTTTTTAAACATTTGGAGGCAAAAGTAGTTCAAGCTATCACTGAAATTAAGGGAAGGACCTTACTGAACCTCAACGTGTTAAAGTATAACCTAGGCATACAAAATATTCACTGTGTGTCTGTAATGCAGTTCACCCACCCACGTTAAAGGGATTCCATCATAAAAACCCTGCAAAACTGTATACCATGGGCAGATATGCAGTGTGATACTCTTCTTCCTAGGTGTCAGAATTGCCGGCAAAAAGTTACAGAAAATAGGCTGTGACATGGAAGAGCCTTGTCCTGGTTACAGTGACATACAGGGGGATGCACACTTTCAGGTTCCTGAAGTATTTCTCAGGTGGTTGGAGAGGTATTCAACCTCCAGCAAGCTCCCTTGCAGCGCACTGGATGTGGGCACCTATAACTGCCTAATGCATACCCTGCTGTGACTTATTTCTGTAATTAGTTGTATGGAGCAGCAGGCACAAGAGAGCTGTGGCAGCCCTGCTGACTGTTATTAATTATTAAGCATGTTTCCTTGGACGTGTACATGCCCTTGAAGCTGCAAACCTTCTTTTAAAGGTTTGGAAAACTTGTTTTTGTAACATACAGTGCCTTGATTTTTCCTTTTCAACGAGCTTCCTTTTTCCAATAATACAGATGATCATTATTCCTTTAGCATCTTACCCTCTGCTAGAAATACGGACTGTTCTTCACAGAAAGCTCTCCTAAAACCAGAGGGAGAAGGGGCCTGACCAGAGGAGTTCACAATATAGTGAGATAAAACAGGATAGAGGAACAGGCACAGAAAGAGTTGCCCAAGGTCACACGGCAGAGCTGGAAATGAAACCTGACTGTGTTGTCTCCACCTCACAGGCTATCTTGCACGCCAGCTTTGCACAGTCTCACTGAAACAGAGCTACCCATTTGTACCTGCTTTGAAATGGCTTTTCTGGCATATCACTAACAAAGAAATGCATGCTTATATCCCTTCTACTGACATCACAGCAAATGCTGGAATCTGGTCCCTCCTTCAGTGCTGTTTCTCACCCTCTCTGAATGTTGCTTCTCCCTCAGCCCTTGCCCGTCTTATTGGCAATGTCCACATGTAGGACAACAGCAGCTACCGGGGGCTTTCTGAAAAAAAAAAAAGTGACGCAGAGAGCCAAAACTATGATGCAGCACAGGTTATAATTTTTGTATAATCTGGCCTGCAAAAACAGCCACCTGTAAACTCATGCTTCAGATAGCATAAAAATAAATTGCAGTAATTAAATGCCAGCAAAACCCAAAATTGGACAGAAGAATTTTAGGCAGCAGTAAGAGTGTTGCACCTTTAAAGACAGTGGGAAATAGAAATAGCATGTTTTCTGCTTGGCAGAGGCAATCTGACCTTGTCTGGGGCTAGCCTCAGCATATCAAATGAAGTAAGAATGTAGCAGAAGGAGTCTTTTTAATTAATTGCCCTTCAGTTCTTTATATGACTGTGTACATGAATGTACAAGGGGGAGGTTGCACCTTAGTCAATATGTTATTTAGTGAAGTTTTGCTTTTTTTTGTCAGCTTAGTTCTCATGGTAGTTGTACTCACTGTTAATTTATTACAGCCTTATTAAAAAAAGCTTCCCTTTGAAGAATAAGATAATGGCTTCGTTGTGACTTTTTGTTTTGTTTTAATATGGGTTTGCTGGCTTTCCTGAAAACAAAAACTTCTAAGACATGCATCATTAAGACATCAAACAGAATGAAGAAATTACACTTGACACTTGGCTTAGTCACACATTTTTCTAGCCATCTGCATTTCGGTTTCCTGTTATAATTAGTGTTCTCCATGTATCAAACTATTTTCAGATTTGCTACTATGAAATTAATAATTAGCGATTGCTTTTACCTTTTCCTTTTTTTTTTTAAACATACGATACACACATAAGCCACCGGTCTTCAGAATCCACAACCTGAGTACAGCGCACCAGCCTCACCACTGCTTCAACATGGAAATGTAATTGAAATTGAAATAGAAATAGCCCCATAATGAGACTGCCTGCTCACATGTTGGCGTGACCAACATTGGAAAAGTTCTGCATGTATGATATAGGTTAGGAAGGAGCCTGGAAAGATCGCTTACCCTCATAGCTGAACACAGGTCAGTTAAGCATAGCAAAAAACGTGACAAAAAAAAAATCCTTTTGCTAGTATCCAACACTAAGCTAACTCAGACTAACAAAAGGATAATCACTGACATCTCCTGCTTGCAAGCAGAAGGGGCTGGCTGTAGTAGCTGTATCAGTAGAGGCCTGCGTTGCCTTTACAAAGAGAACCACAGCACACCTCAAAGTGCCAGATACTTTATAGCTGCTGTTGTAAAAATAATAGAGCAGAGGACGGGGTACAGGCTCACCTTTGGTGTATTTGCTTCGTGGCAGCTCCCTCTCTAGCCACAGGCCAGCACCACGGGAGAGAGGCCAGCGGTGGGTCCGGCAATCGGTCTGTCTGTCTGCAGACCATATGGATTTTGAGTGGTGGGGACTCCAGGGGCAGCTGTTGGGTTGCTGGTCCCATCTCAGCTGCTTTGCCTTCTGCAAAACTTCTCGGAGTTGGCAGCGCGAGACTAGCAATAAAGATGTACTGACTGCTGCTCTCTGTCATAAGATATGAGCTAGACAAAAATATGCTAACTGCTTCTGAAAAAAAACTCGTTTACTTGCAGGGCATCACAGTGGAGTCTGTGGATACCCCATATCAATCACCTGGAAGGGAAAATGGAGGGTTACACAAAGAAAGGAGGCAGGCCGTTTGCTTTCTTTGACTATTTTTAGCATCTCTGGCTGGGTGGGGAGAAAGGAATCGTGCATGTTAGGGGACAGGTGTATTCCCGTGCGCGAGTGAGCTGCAAAGAAGGCTGCTGCGCTGACACTCGTTTGTTTTAACGGCCTGTATGCACTTGGTTTTCCTTCTTGAAGTGAAAGTAACGATGTGTCTAGAAACACTGAGCAATCTGTCTGTTGGATTACATGACCATGAGGGCCGTGGGTGTCCTCAAAGGCTGGAGTCTGAGGCTGACGGCTTCAGTGGCCTGCTGCTCTGGGAGAGAGCTTGTTTCTACCAGCAGCAGGACCTGGAGGAGCCCAGACAGATCCGGGCTCAGAGGACGGACAGACGAACTTCAAAATCCAAACCTCAAGAAAAGATTTTGTCAAATAACAGTGGCTGGAGGAGGATGTAGAGGAACCTGCAGCCCGAGGGCGCTGAGGGATGCTCGGTGCCCGACCAGCACCAGTGGGCTGCCAGGTGCTGGCAGTGGCCACGCTCGCCAAGTCCCAGCTCACGGCTGCGTCCCGGCGGGCAGGGCTCTGTGCCGCCGGGCGTCTGATGGATGTCAGGGCACAGCCTGAGGCAGCTTTCTGCTGCAATCACAGCCGCTGGATACAGGCTCCCTTCAGCTTAATGAGGGGTAATAGTTGATAATCCTGTAGCATCTGCTAGGTAACAAAGAAAAATTTCTTACCAGCTTCTCCTGGATTTTTTTTTATTATTGTTTTAGATTAGTTTTAACATCCATTTTATTACCTGGTTTTGCAGACTGATTTCTTTCAACCCAAGCATGCACAGAAACCCCAAGCTAGTATTTCAAAGCATCAGTTTTGTAAAATCCTTACATATCAGGTTTTTTTCTGATTTTAGTGAGGTTAATCACTAATATTTCTGTAAAGTTTTCCCATTCTGTTCTGATCCTGCACATCGGACAGCGTTTGTCTTTTAATTCTTTTTCTAGTTTATTTCTTGTAATATTCATTTCTCCATAAAGATTATTCATAGACAAGTCATTGCTCAAGCCTTAGCATCACAACTGTCTTCTCTTGCTGTGTTTCATTGTGACTTATTAACTGACTTCGTTTTTACAAAAATAAATCATTTTGTTTTATATTTGACACAATCCTGCCAGTATTTGGCATTATTTCATTGTGCTGGGGTCGCCCTTATGTTTATTCTGACAAACAAGGTATCTTACTTTCTCTCGAATTTCTCTTTTCTTGAATTTCTAATCAGATCTTCTTTCAACTTGCTTGGCTTATACTCTTGTTTCGGAATATTTTTTGTTGTATTGTATTTTTGAAGTTCAGATAACCATTGCAGTCAGCTTAGGACATATTCTCACAATTTTCCTTTGACCTTTTTATTAGAATACCACATCATTCATAAGACAGCCATTCTGATTGCTGGCACATTTCCCTTCTCTTCCCTTTGATCTATAAAATTACTGTTCTGCAAGCTGACCTGTCAAGCAATTCCTTATAAATAAAATGTGCCTTTCAAAAACAGGTTACTGCGTGGATCAGAAGGCTGAAGATGGCCTTTCCCAGGGGAAGTGTTCCCTGTCTGGGTTTTCTCTGGAACTGCGGCTGGAGGAGGCGACAGCTGTGCGGATGAGTAGCAGCAGAAACCCTTCGGCTGATCAGGCAGTGTTTTCTGCGCTGCTTTGAAGAAGTTTGTCCGCTGCTAACAAGAGGCATCTCTTTGTTTGGAAGCCCCCACTTCTGGCGAGCTGTTATTCAGCTTCTGCAGGAGTGCTGCGTGGTCCTTTGATGCCTGCGGGCACATCACACAGCAGCGTGTGCCCCTGCGTGTGCGTCTGGTGGTGGTGGTGTCCTTTCCTTTTGCGATTGCTTGTTCTGGCTTGCTTCTAGGAAAAAATGGAACTGGTACAGCCGCTGCTTCTACCTCTCTGCCAGATCCCTTCCCATGCTAAGATGATTAGGCTTATTTGCTTCAGCTTTGCATGCTCAGAATGAAATTAGGCAAGTTATTTCGGTGACAAATGTCAGGATAAATCCTATACTGCCTGTACTTTTTTGAATGCAGTTACTAATGGAGTCATTGATTGATTTACACAATAACAGGATTACTTAGGATGCCTCTTCAGAATGGAGTATTGCCCCAAATTTTTACAGAGTGAGCAGAAAGAAAATATTTATTGATACATCAAAATAAAAAAGATCTGATATTCAGAATCTATAGGGGTGTAACAGAAGGCTACTACCAATTAAAAACAAAAAGAGAGAGAGAGAGAGAATTATGTTGAAGATTGACTAGTTTACTGAAACCTTTACTTTTGTCCTTATTTTAATTTTCCCTGTTTTGATTTGGAAGACTAAGGCATTATTTATTTATTTATTTATTTATTTTTTAAATGAAAGAGAAGATTAACCTGTATATATAGGTTGCACAGCACCAAGCAAAAGTTTTCTTTTTCCTGACTGAGTCTGATGTGCTGTTGAAGCTTGTGATGGACTCTGTCTAACAAAACAGATTTTCACTTCCAGTGAGGGATTCTCAACACCTCCCAGAACTGGTTGAGAACAAGGATGAACAGCTTGGTAGGTAGCAAAGAGGAATGCGTGCCATCTGCCAGGTAGCGTTCCCTGCAATCTGCCTTCAGAAGCAGTATAAGCAACACCAAAACACGAATGGCCACCTGATTCATGCTGTTGTACACTGAAATGAAAAGGCTCGAAAAAAAATGTGTCAGTTGAACCGAGACACACAGAACAAAAACCTTGCAACAGCATCCTGAGGGAAACTGAAGGAAGAACCTTGCATTTTGCTATTTGCACTGTCAGTCTGGTACTGTCAGTGTAAATCTTCACGAGCACAGGGAGACACGACAAAGGCCAAAACGATAAGGACGATAAGGACTGGGTGGTAGAAGTTAAGCCTCTAGCAACAATTGTTCTCACTCACGGGTGACTGACTGAGGGCTGCTTTCAGCTATTATGAACATTTGTTTTCAGAGAATGACTCAGTATCTAGCTGTAAGCCATAGTGGATTGGTCTTCCCTCTGCTGCTCAAGGGTTTAAGAGCTACCTGGGAAGCTCCCAGCCTACTTGATGCCTGCAGCAACTTGCTCAGCCACTAATGTGTAATCTTTACATATGTATTTTTACAGATATTAATTCAAGTGACTGTCACACAGGCAGGAGAAGCCAGGCAGCAGAGCTGCTGAACGGCATTATATTTATCTCTGCGTATTGTTTTGGTGCGTGGGACCATGTTTAGTGGTTCACAGAGATGTCCTACACTGAGATGATTTGTGTATGATATTTTTTCCAGTCAAATATAGAAGTTGTTCCTGAAGAGCTGAGTTAGTCCTTTAGGAAACAGGGAGAAAGAAATAAGTGATAGAGCAGGTCAGCCTGCAGGTCATCTGCCAGGAGAAAAGACTGGCTTTAATTTACACTTCCAGTGGTGTCAGGTCTGAAAGTCTATTAACATTCAGAAAATGAAATGAGTTGTGGACAGCTGCCAAAGAAGAGACCCATGATTCAGCCGGAGGATTGCAAGCACTGGTTTGCCTCTGTGCTGGAAGGAAGTCATGACAGCTAAAGTGCTGCAGTATGGAGCCATGCATATTGAAGGTAAACGTGAGTGGGTTCAGCAGCTGCTGTGCAAGCAGCAAAACGAGAGTCCCTGATCCCTTAGCAAAATGGGCGGGCAGGTAACCCACCTGGAGGGTGGGAACCCTCTCAACCATCCAGGCTTAGGAAGCAGATTTTACACGTCATTTGAATACATAAGAAACTTCATTTAAGTTACTTCCTGTCAGAGATAAGGGATCACAAGGAAGATTTTTGAAATGAATCATCTGTTTTTAAATGCAGATAGCTGAGCACACCTCTGGGAAGCATCCTTCCTGACGTGAAGGCTACTTTTCCCCTCAGCAAAATGTGTGTAGTTTGCCTTTATAAACTCCCTTGACCATTTTTGGTATTTCGGTAGAAAGAAGCCCTTTGTACATCTCTGAGACCAGAACCTATCCTATGCTCTCCCGTGCCCTGTAAGGCAACTTCTTACCTTTCCTGCTTGCTCAGTGAGCGTGTTCCCAGATTCCAGAGCCATCGGACCATGCGGCAGTGCCCATGTCTCCAGACACCAACCCATGCTGATGAGGCAACGATGGGAAAGAGTTCTTCCTGCACTAAGAGCCAGGCTGATTGAAAGGGCTCCCGTCGGCGTTCAGGAGGCCTGTGGCTTCTAATCAGATGAAATAGAACAACTGTGAGACCTCTCGACCCCACTGTTGTCTCTTGTGAACACCTGCAGTAACAAATCCGCTAGAGCAGACCGAGAGGAGGCAACCAGTCAGCCACGGATGGTGACCCTGAAGGCAGACACTGGAAAAAACCACTGCCTGTCCAGGGGCCTCTCACGGGGCTTCTGCAGGGGTGCCCTCTCTCTGTGAGACACAGCAGTGAGATTATCTGCGGGCCGAAAGAAAGAGTGAAAGACTAATGCTTTGATTCAACGTGTGGTCAGTGTGGTAATGAATCTCTCCTAGTACTGTAAGTATTCCCGCCCCAAGAAGGGCACTGTCCTGGCAAGCAATGGCACAGCACATTTTCCTGATTTGTTAACTGCCCCTTTAAATAAATAAATAAATAAATAAATAAATAAATAAATAAATAAATCTTTGTCTTTTGGGAACATACTTCACGATAGTAATTGCCAAAAGAATGGCAGCCTGCAAAGCGACTGTCTTTGCCACACTCTCTCAAAGAATTTCCCTTACTGCGAACCGCTTGGCATTTATTAACACTTTCCTGTATCAAAAACCAATTACCTTCTTAACGACCTTTTTCTCATCCTTACCCTTTAGCCAAGTGCAAGAAGATAAATGTATCCACACAGCTTTATATAAACCCTGCAGAAGTAGATGTCCAAAATTAAGAAGCCATACATTATGTCAAGAATAGCAAAGATACTACGTTTTCATCTTCTCCACTGGGATCGATGCTTGCTGACAGAAGGACATGCTGGGGCTGGCTGAGTTACAATTTTCTGTGCTCAGCTCTTAGCTGAAGTATTAGAGTAATTTCTAACTCTCCATGTAACGTAACCGCTGGTTTCATTCCAGGGCTGCAGCGAGTGAAACCAGAACCTAATTTTCAGATAACTTTCAAAGACAGTGATACGACATTAGTATGACAAATACTGAATACAGTCAAAAATGCCATAAATAGTATCATTACTGAATGTTAGATAGTTTTAAAAAGTTAGTAAATACACCAGTGTTTACTGTATGTTACTTTTTAGGGATTATTTGCATTGCTCCTTCTTTTCTAGCCCATGAATAAAGCCATCTGCCAACTGTAATATCTGAATTATTTTGCTTAAGGAAATGAGCTACAACTTTAAGGCAGCAATTAGGTATATCTGCTTTTGCTAGAAATCAGCACAGAAAGGATTTTGCTTTCAGTAACCCTGCTTAACAGCTTGTAACTTGCCACAGCATCACTGCAGAAATAAATCACCTGCTAGCAAAGGAAACACTGGACATCGTATAAGGTTTCTCTTCGATTCTTGCTGTTAACTTCGTCTTATTTTAGGTGAATGAATCATAATGTCTTCCTTTTGAAATCTTTGTGCTTCATATAATACATGCTCCAGTTGTGGTTCTTACTCACACTTTGGCCACATCAGCCCCATAAAATGGCTAATTAATTCTGTGCTCTGATACCTATCTTCTCTACCACCTGTGAAACGTACAACATTGAATTGTATTGTTGTCAATGCCTAAGAAATGAGAAGCTTTGGAGTTATCAAAGAGAAAACGACGCACAGGACTTTTAATGACTCTTCATGTATTTATGTGCTGCTGATCACGATACATAGTAAGAGCCCATTATAATTGGCTTCGCTAAATTTTCACGCAGAGGCCAGATAGTCTCAATCCTTTTGCCAAAGAATGAGGGAGGAAAGCATTGCGCCCTCCTCCCTGCATACCTGCCTGAAGGCCAAGGACACAGCAACCCTGATAGCATTACACTGACAGCTCGTTCGAAAAAGCCAGCAAAGGAGCTTTTGAAAATAGACCCTAATTTTAAGAAGGTAGTGGAATGTTTTGAAGAGAGAAAGTAGCCTTCCCTCACTCTCTCCCTCCGTCACTTGGATTTTGTCACTGTCTCAGCTGACAGTTATGCTTTTGTATGAAAGTCAGGGAACAGACCAGCTGAAGTGGGAAATTGGAACTCTGTGTCCAAGTATCAGGGCATTTTGCTGCAGCACTACGCTCATAAGATTCACTTTTTTACAGCAAATATGAATGGCAGAAAAGATCTGCATCATGAACCTGAGATCAGGCTGTATATTCTGTACCTGTACCAGAGGCTTCAGGGGACAAGCCTGGGACAGCTTGTACTCTGCCTGCTTTCATGAACAAACAGCCTCACAGGTGATACAGGTTACAGCAACCAGAACAAAGTCAATTGTGGTCAAACACAAATTTTGTTAATGCAATTCTTACTTCACAGAAACCTCTTGCTAAACGCTGAAAAGAAAATCTTGCTGCTCTGCAGCACGTTTGTGTGATGGAACTGCTATACTCTTATGAAATAACCTGACAAAGTTGCATAGGAAATTGCAACTGTTAAAGCTTTTTGTAAGGCACATAGAAAAATATCATGCATACGAATTTTAAAAAGCCACAGGAGGTGTAGTTGTCAAGTTTGTAAGTTTTAAGTCTGATTTATCCCAGTACAAATTCATGAGAACCGAACAGTTTTGTCAGATTTAAAAAGTATTTCTTTGTTCATATTATTCAAAAGCTAGACCCTTCCCTTTCTGAATCCTTCTAGTGTCTTTGAGATGTTTAAAAACATTGGAAGCAAAGATGCTTACATGATTAGACTACACCGTGGGTGTAGCCTTCAGCAACTTGTAAGACTTGGACATTCTTCATTCACAACAGAAGAAATGTCTTTTCTGTCATAACAGAAGAAATACATTTAAATCTTTTTATCTGAAATAGTCTTGCATGATTCTCTCCCTATACGGTTTATGGTTTTTAGTCTATTAAATCAAGAGGCAAGAACAAAGCATTTACCATTATGTTTACTTAAAACTGTCACTTGGCTTCAAACCTGTCTCTGATGCATGCTGAATTGGATATAATAAGATGTAACCAGAAAGAAAATACATCTTACATATTCCTCACTGCTCCAGTCGTCAAAGTCATACTCAGTAACTCTTGAATTTAATACTCATCTCCTGGCCTCAAGTTAATAACAATAAACTCCCCCTCTAATTTTAAAATAATGGAAGGCTCTCCTTTATCTACTGATTAGTAAGAAATAAGGAAGAGACTTTGATGTCCTCCCCTTGGAATTGTTGTAATATTTTAGCTTAAGCCTCCTGACCTGATTTGTAGGGCTTCAGGTCATGGAGGATTAAAATTTTCTCATAACTGAAAAGCAGTTCTCTGCTGCTAGCTCCTTTTGAGATTCTTCTCTTATCTTCAAGGTCAGGTAAAGACATCAAGGGACTGGAAATATGCTCTGTCTGTGAGATTGCTCAAGAGGACCTTGTAGTGTTCTCCCACATAAAAACTTCACTTATATCTTCTTAATTTAAGCAATGTGCTCAGGCTCAGAAAAAAATAGCAAAGTAACAGCCTCCAGCAGGTTTTAAACTGGTTGTACTTATCTAATTTTCAAGTTGTTTCAAACACCTTTCATTGCTTTGGTTAATTTTAACAACTGTTTTCACAAGATGCTATTGCTCCAGAGCAGCTTTCTCTGCCTGTTATGTCTAGTTTAGATTTTCATGCCTAGTGAGTTATTTGCAAGATCCACTTCCTGCTTTCCTTCAGAAATTAAGGAGGATTTCCTTTACAGATTAATTCTTTGTCACTGCTTTGTTCTCATTGCACTCACTGTTAAGGGAACATTTCCTTTCCCCAGATGATACAGGCATGTAAATAAGCTCTTTGGTTATTTGCCTGTGCATCACAGACTGGCATCCCTCAGTTAGCTCCTAAGGAAGTTATGCTGTGCATTCTGTCCCTTTTGTGCTGTGCTGCGTTGTTTTGTGGTTTTGTTTTTGTTTTTTTTTTTCTTCATTAGAGTGATCACTCATCTTCATGGCATAGGCAAAGAAAAAAATGGTCTGAAATAGTGCTCTAAGAGATCATTTTGGAACATGAAGTTATTGTTTCTGTTACATTTAGAATACACATATATAAACCTAATATGTTATTTCCTCCGACTGTTAAGAGAAATCGGTGGAAACAGCTGCACAGATTTCTGTGGGGTTTGTCTTCTATCGTCTTGCTCCCTGAAATAGTTCGGCGACGACCTCGTCCTTACCACTCAGAAGCACCCCCGCGTGGACAAGCTCTGTGTTGGTGCCTCACTCTCGTTTTTCCGACTGCATCACCCAGAACAGAGGCGCCCTGCAGCCCCAGCGTGGCATCCCCTAAAACACGGGGAGGACCTTTGACAGAGAAAAGAACATTTAAACATTATGAACCTCTGAGCACACATGCTTCATTTCTTCAGGCTGTTGCTGAGACTCAAAGGCTTTATTCATTCATCTAACTACCTTGATTGCGCAGCACGACTGAGTTACAAAGAGGCATATGAATACAAGAGGTTTTCTTGCAAACATCACATTTATGCATTAAACAGGAAAATCAGAGCAGAAGGCCTTGAAAGACACACGGATTTCAAAATTCCCTAGAGAACAGAGAAAATTCTTTGCAAAGCTATATTACCAAAACACACGGGACTGTTTCGTAAAGGAAAATATTTGATGTCAGGTCAAAGCACATGCATTTTACTTGTGAGTAAGACATACAAACAGACTTTACATATCATTTACTCTTTGTTCACACCATTAAAGAGAGAAAGGACTGGAATTACAGAAAAAGCTGTAATGAAGTTACCTACAGTTTCTATCTCAAAGCTCTTCAGTATTCGATCAGTTTCTGAAGCTTTCATACATCGCTTTGAAACTTCATTTGTTTCTACAATCAATTTCTTTTGAAAATGTAATTTCGAGTGTGGAATGTGTAAAAAAACATGCTAAAATATGGTTCAATTGAATTTTTTTTTTTTTTTTTGTGACAGCCACTAACAATGTTTAAAACTGACAGGGGTCTTGCAGTGGAAAATGTGGTTGCTAACTAGATAATGAATTCCAACAGAATCCTGTATTTTTTTAGCTGTACTTATCCTAATTTGGGATTTTTGCAATTCCACATTTTTGTGTGCACAGCAATAATCAGGGAATACTTACAGTTAAACCATTTCTGAGAAAAAAAAAACAAACAAACTGACCTTGATACTAACTGTCCCAGTGTAACAGAATATCTGAGCTGGCTGAGCAGTGAGTGAGGCGTCATGGGGAGTGCCGTAGTTCAGAGGTCTACGGGACAAACATACCCGGCTGCACTGTGAATCAGAGGGAGGTACTCAGGGCAACGGGTGGTAAGAATGTGCTTCTAGGGCACAGCAGATTCTACAGAGTGAAATGTTTTACACAAATCTTCTCATTTGTCTGCTAGAGTCAAGTATTATATGACTAGGAAAAAGTCAGGACGTCTCTGCTGACGGTGGGTAAATCAGAACCACAGGCTCTAGGAGAAACTTAATGAAGTAATGTTTGTGCTAACGGAACATGAATTAATAGTATGCTCTCTGTTCTGCACAAGGATCGTGTGATCAACTTTACATATCCCGCTTCCACTGTCTGTATTCTATTGTTATGGAACAAAATTAAACTGCGTTCCTCTACTGCTTTTTGGTGGTGGCAGCTGGTTAGTTGGTTTATATTTTGAACAAAGTTGCAGAATTGATCTTGCTTGACTTTGAAGAGAATGGAGACCATTTTTTCTTTTCAGTTTCCCATCTTGGTTCATAGCAGGACTACACAGTTTTATACCATCACAGCCGAGCACAGGCACCCTGCACTACAGCAATGAGAATGTGGGAGGGGGAAGGAATTGCTTCTGCTGCCAGGATTTTGTCTTCTGTTCGTAATTTGCCTGCTCATCATAAACATGGATGAGGGGGGAGCTTAGCTAACAAAATCATGAAGAGTGCAACCGTGGCACATGAGAGCATTGATCGTATCCCCAGCTTCCCCAACCTTTTGTCTCTTTAGCTTAGTGTACATCATAGCATCCCAAATCATGTTCTCCTGGAGGGTCTTCAAAACTCCATGGGTCTTGCTGAGCCCTTAAATACACTTGCCATGACGGGAAGGTCCTCACAGTGCCCTGAGTAACACCGCCAGACCGCCTTACAGTGGTGCTCAGTGCCTTCTTCTCTAAGCCTCTTTGTATTTTCATCTCTGCCCAACGTGATGCACCAGTAAGGGCTATCAAAACTGTGCCTACCTGTTTGCAAAGCAGATTGCTCCCCTTTGTCAGAGCATTGTGTTGTGGATGCCAACAAAGCAACCACGCACACAGATAGTAAGGAGTAACTGACAGTGTCGTTAACTAGGACTAGTTTGACTATGCTTCGATGGTGTGCTGAATGCAATTAACCAGACCTTAGTTAACTTAGGAGCTGGAGAGAGGGGCTCTACGCATCAGAAAGAGTGGTTAGCCATTGGTATAGGTTGCCCAGGGAGGTGGTAGAGTCACCAACCCTGGCGGTGCTTAAGGAAAGGTTGGACATTGTGCTTAGGGACATGGTTTAGTGGGTGACATTGGTGGTAGGGGGATGGTTGGACCAGATGGTCTTGGAGGTCTTCTCCAACCTTAACGAATCTACGAATGTTCAAAGGTTCCCATTTATTCTGAAAAGCCAAAACTTGATCTTGCTTGAGACACCTGTTAAAGTTCAACTTTAGTATTTGACCCAAATTATTTGTGGAGATAATGTATAACAGCTGTCTTCACACAGATCTGGTCTATGTTACTTATTATCTTGTAAGAGTATTTTGTTGTACTAGACATTATAAAAATATGTAATACAGTGTTTTTTCCTTTGCTGTGAAGGAACTGATAGTCATTACCTTTTCCAGCGAATCTAATTGCAGAAAGTGTTCTTAACACAATACTCACAATTAATATTTCCATAAGAACAGCTAAACTACAAGATGTAGGGGAACTGATTATTAATATACATTGGATTAAATCTAATTGGCAAGTGTAACAGAGGCTACTCATACATGGGAGCTTTATGCATACTTAAGCTTATTCATTCTTCATCCTCAATTCTGGAAAAACACTTGGATCACTCAAGGATATTTAAATACCCTGGGCTTTTCCAGGAAATGTTGGAGTATGGTGTATAGGCAAAAGAGAGAGAGAGAGGAGAATCTTGGAGCACAGACAGCTGACTAATGCCAGTGCAAGGTGTGAAAAAAATACAGGGCTATGAGCAAGGGAATGGAAATCAGTTATCTGAGTCATCAGCGTGTCGCGTTAAGGGGTGTAGCCGATTAACTGTTACGGGTCCGGTCGGATTCAGGGTACTGAACTATCACAATCACAGATTCACCAATGAGGCATTAACCAATATGGGTCTGGTCGGATTCAGAGCACTGAACTACCACGGTCACGGATTCACCAATAACATATAACGGCCCTTACTCTAGTCGCGTTCAATGAGAACTATCATGGCTAGGAACAATGCAGTTAAGTGCAATATATTACAGCAACAGGTACACAGGTTCTTTGGATTGCTGGCGATAATTACTGTCTGCAAAAGCAAGCTAGCATGCATGAAATACACAGGTGCGCAGCCTGGAAATTAACGCGTTAAAAGGCACAAAGACTCTACAGAGATTTCTAAGTTTCTGCGGAGACACACAGTATAACCAAGTGTTCAAATCTCACCCAAAGGCGTCCCAATGCGCGGGAAGAGAGGCTCAGCCCGTCGACTGATCCCAGGAGTCAGGTCCTCGGGATGCTGTATTCCCTCAGGATGGTATCTCCCCTGACGGTGACACCTTCCCTTACGATGGTATCTTCCCTTGACATCCCCTCTCTCTTAGGCCAATTTAAATTGTTTTCTATCTTTTAGGTGGAGCTTGAGTGACTCTAGTCAAGCATATCTTAGCTATGATTGGTGAAAAGTTTTCCTGTCTCTGTTTAAAAGTATAGGCTCTGAGAAATTCAGAGCGCATGCTCAGTGAGGGGTGGTTGCACCTTGGAGGCGGGTAGCTTTTGGGATGCAGGTGTGTTTTGGTATTATAATGATATTATAATGAGCAAAAGTACACTAGAGTACAGCATTTGTCAAAACATGACAGGTCGTTGGCTCAGGGTACCAAAAAGTGCGGCTTATCGGTCTCGGTGTGCACAAGAACAATTGAGTCCCCACCTGGCCACAGAGCCTAGCCGTGGTGTCTCCACTCCACTCTATGCTCCGTACTGTTCCTTAGAGCTAGCACACCAGGTTCCCCCAGCGCGATAACATCTAAGGTTGGAAGCCTAGGGAATTCTCAGGTAATGCAGCTACACCCTACCCTGAAAACCTCTTCAATGCTGTATATTTTCTTTAAAATGTGAATGTTAGTTTTATTTTCCTAGTTACTCTAGGCAATTGCACCACATAATCCACCCCGTGACTACAGCTCAAGCTTCATGACATTTGAATATGTCAGGGATACCACATACATTCTCAGGACGAGGTTTATCGAGTGTATGTACATTGTGTAGGGATGCTAAACATTTCATCATAATCCAGAGTTTAACGTACAAACTAATTGTCAGTATAAAGCATAATACAGTGAGTATTAACAAAACAACAGGGTGAAGCATCTTGTTGAAGATTCCTGTGGCAGCTGGTGACCATCCAAAGTGTCTCACCAACGGTGTTTTTCATCTCTCTTTACTCTTTCCATCACTTGATGTATTTCTTGTACATCATGATGGACAGTAATCAGAGTCTTTCGTCCATTTTCTCGGACTTGTTTCATCAGCTGCTTTAAGTCTTCATGTAACAGCAATTTCTTCACCAAGGTAAGGTTCATTCCAATAGGAGTAGGCAACAGATGAAGCAGAATATAATGGGGCGCAATAAGTTGACAAGAGGATACAGGAGCTGAGTAACTAAAATCACATCCTCGAATTTTGGTAAAATTACAAACACAAACATTAGAGTGATTACTGGTATCTACAACTGTATTGTCTATGACTATAAAATCACAATGGGTTCTCATGCAAACACAGCCGTTCCCAATATATACAAGTACAGTTTCAAGGGTTTCATTAGGATGTATCTCAAAGCGGCAAATATTTTGTTCAGTGTCAAGACAAGTGTCTTGGGCTTCGAGCGTGTTACTCTTACAGACGAAGCCTTTTTGTTCAAGCACAATACATGCATTCACAGCAATTGTTTGCCACTTTCCTCCCTTTTGATGGGCCCATACTTTATGCTCCTTAGGATAAAGTATAATTCCATTATGACTGAGTCCTAATGCAATGATTGGATATACATTGTATATGGTGGCATTACTTACGGTAAGTATAAAGGCAACAATTTTATCATTTTCTGCAGAGTAGGTAAAGTTGACTAATTGCCACCATGCTTGAAACTCCTTTTCAAATTCTGAAGCATTATCCCAAATCAAATTTCGAATTTCAGTGGGCAAAGTTTCTCCTTCTCCCTCTCTAATAACAGCTGCTGCTACAGATTGTATCCATAACTGCGCTTGGATGCAGCTCAAGGCAAGGGAGGTATTGCCCTGAGTTTTTCCAAAGGCATTTACAATTAATTGATGATCATTTTCTTCAATTTGTTCCCAACGGGGTAAAATGTCTGATAGAAGCCATTGACTTGCACCACACAGCAGAGCAAGATTTCAAACATTCATTTTTAAATAAAATAATTGTGATTAAATTGGACCTTCATTTTAGGCGATTCACCAAGGTAAAAGTCAGAAAAGATGTAAATCCTTCATGTGGTAACCAGGCTCCTGCTTGTACTTGTTTCACTGTGTGAAAAAAAATTCTAAAATGAATCCTGATAAACTCTTTGGTAATAAATGAAGTGTCTTAGGAGAGAACTTATTACAACTTATTCATAAAACCACCTGGTTTTCCCAATTTTGGTAGCAGACATAACAAAGCTTTACAATACACAAGTCTTTAACATTTTAGTTGTTATGAGATGAAATTGCCATTTAACTGCTATTAATAAGACTGCGTTTGTTAGATGATGGTAGCAAATACTGCCAGTAATAGAAATAACTGTTCCACAGATGTTCCAAAGATACCTGCTGGACTGTTCACGACACTGATAGAAGAAATGTGTTACCTTTTGCAAAAAAAATCCAAATAAATAAATAAATAAAATCTTCTATGATTCTCTGAGTTAAAAATCCCTAGGCTAAGCTAACAAGAGGTGTGCCAGTCACAGGCTCACTCCACTGCCCAACACTGAAACAGCTCCGCTAGTAACACTTTTGAGAGAGCTGGTGGGACTCCCCAAAAAGCACATGTATCCCCACCAGGGTGGCTGTTTTATCACTGAAGTCAATGAATACACTCCCACTTTTGCAGCATTTGCTGGTAGCTGTAATACACACTCACGATGGTTGGTACAGTTTCTCTCAAACAGAGCAGAGGTATGTCTCCTTAAACAAGCCTATATTAAGTTTACACTATCAGAAAATATTCTCTTTTACATGGAAAATAAGTAATTGAAATCCTTCTTCCTTACCTGAGAAGAAGTGTACTCCAGAAACAGTTGGTTCAATGACAGGATGAGAGGAAGATTTCTGTGGGAGCAAATGTCTGAAATATAGGCAGGAACCACTGTCCTTCAGAGATACATTCCTGAAAAGAGTGAGACAGCAAAGCAACTTTTTGCATTAAGAGTTAGTAGAATAGAGGCAGAGGAACTGTGCAGGAAATAAAGAAACACACTGCTCAAATGCGCTGGACAGGGCCAGGGTTATGGAGGCCTAAAGGGTAGAAGCAAGATGGCTGTAACTCTCAGTTGGAGGAGACACCATGTTTTTCAGAGCCGTGTTTTGAAAGACCTTAAAGATCTCCATACTGCCTTGATGACCCTGGGACCCCAGCTCCAACTGCTCCTTGAATTAAAGTCAACTGGTGGTGAAGGCTGGGAAATGGGTTGGCAGGTAGCAGAGCAGGGTGTTAAACACAACAGCAGACCAAACCAACAGGCAGAGCAGTGACAGAGCAGTGCTGCTGAAATGCCACGCATAAACCAAACAGCTTGCTGACAAAATGCTGACCCTGCAAAGGTAAATAGGTTGTTTTTCAGGGAGAAGGCCTTACCATGTTCCAACATTTGCAGCTATGGCTGCAAGGGGCAAGCTTGGGTCCAGGCTGAAACAAGCGGCCATTTTGTGAGAGGATGCCTCCCCACAGCAGGACTGCAGGTGCCACAGAAAGCGTCTTGCTCAGAAAGAACTCCTCAGGGAAACTCCACCCTCCTGATGCAGAAGAAAGCCTCACCACGGGATGCTGGAGAGGACAAAGCATCCAAGACAAAAGCATTGGGAACAAGGCCGAGTACGGTGCCCAGCTGCTTCTCCTGCCAGCAGGACCATGGGTGCTGAGACCAGCAGCTCTCTGTGGAGGCACGGCCGTGCAGCTCCGCTGCAGGTATGAGGCTCCCCACCCGTGTACCTGGGCCTCTGCCTCTGGGCTGAGGGGCTGCAGAGGGTGGACGAGGTCCTGTCTCAGCAGGTCTTCTCACAAGACCAGCTTGGCTTCCACCTGTGGAGGATTCTGACCTTAGGCAGGAAGGAGCCGTAGAAGACATTCTGGGAAGCAAAGCATTCACAGAGCCCTTGATTCCTTTGGCTTATTCATGATGGTTCCTACTGGCGTCTGGAGCTCCAAGGAAACGGGACATGCAGTGGCAGTCAAATAGCTACCATGACTTCAAGACACAAGGACAAGTGGGTCTCTTTGTAGCTTAACTGGACTTCTGCTCAAGTCAGTAAAGCCCGCTGATTTAATTCCTATGCTGGACTCAGAACCATGGCCAAAACTGCCCTCCCTGCCCTAAATATCTGTGAAACTTGAATATGCTCTCCAGATGTTGCATTGGACCTTTGTGTGAAAGCCAAAAGGGAACGAGGACAAGACAAAGGTAGGAGCTGGTGGAATGTCTCCTGGCAGCATTGCCAAGCGGGCAGTGTGTAAAGGGCAGGGGGAGTACCAGAGCCTCTATCAGGCATCCCTGAGAGGGAGGATGAGACCCCGCAGGAAGAGTTATGTGTGGATATAGTGGTATAGGATCTTCAAAGTGACAGCTCAGCTTGCCTTTGCTGTGAAATTGGAGAGGAGCCGGGGGGAAATTGCAGAGGAGACAGATATGGTTGGAGGAGCAGAAGAAAGACAATCCCGCCACAGACCATCCCTGGGGATGGCAGAAGGTGAGACAGAGGAAAGGCTCCAGTGATTTCAGCTGGACTGCAAACGCTTCAGTTTGAAGATAAACCTCTCACATGAACAGAGAATGGAAACCACTCCACTCTACACTAGATGGCGAACTTGCATCTAGTCATAGCATCTGGCTGAACTTGGTAGGCCAACAGGAGACCATCACGTAAAACAAGCCCCTTGCTGTACTGCAGGCATGTTTGGTTTGCGATAGCCACTTTTTGCTGTCTCTTTTGGTTTTGGAGCTTGCTGTAGGAGATTGTTACCATGCTAGTTGCACCATGTTTTGCATTTTTCAAGCAGTGCCCCAGCTGAGGGAAGATGAAAAATGCTCCCAGCAGCCATCTGCAGTGCCGGCACTACTCTGCTCCTGCCCCTGCTGCCACGTTCATGTTTGGGTGGGCTCCGCTCAAAAATCCTGTAAGGAGGTCTCCAGATCTGAGCAGGATTAGATCAAAGAAATACAAGGCACACAGATTTTCAAGCTAAAAAGACCTTGTATTTGGGGGTGTGGGGGGAAGGTGTAGTCCAACACCAAAATGCCCCTTTTGAAATATTCATTGGTCTTCAAGGAATAGAGTGGGAAGGTCACTGTATTAATTCTTTCCCAGCTCACAGTTCTGAGCTGCCACTAAGGAAGGTTGGCTGCAAAATCCTTTTCTCATTTTCTTTTTGTTCCTTTTCCCAGTGCCAGGTTGGCTAATGTCCCCCCGCACCAGCCACCCCTGCTTTCCTCACACAGCAGTAATTCCAAAATAGACCACTTCCTTCACAACCATCCCTTGTCCATACACATAAGGCTACCTCCATCTGCTGTCCATCCAGCTGAGAAAACTTCAGTGTATCCAACAGTCTCCAGTATGAGTGTGAAAAACTTACCCTGTGCTCCTAGCAAGAGGATTTGGTACCATTGTCCCTTTAGATCATGCAGCAAAGCACTGCTTTTTCTGCTTCCCAAAGATTCTTTTTCTTGCCCTCTCCATTCAGAAGACTCTAAGTCTAATCTAAGACTCTAAATCTACTTCTAATCCAAAGTGTCTCTTTCCAGATCAAACATCCTAGGCAGCTCTCAGGTGTTATTTGCTGTAGAGGTTTCTGCTTTGAATAGAGGCAAAGCATATACACTTCCTTATTGCATTGCAGCAACCAGCATGATATGTGCACTATTGCACAATCCGTTCAGCCAGCTCATTCTCTTTCAGAGAACTTTGGCTTCCAGTGCTAGGTCAGCTCTGCCTCCTATGCCACACACAGCCTTTGTCCCCGTTCATGCCAGCGCCCCTACTCCGCTGCAGCTGGCAGGCTGTGTGGCCGCAAGCACTCACCCGGCACAGCCACGCTGCTCCCTCCTGCTCGGGCAAACACAGAGGGGCTGAGGAGCTGCTGCTGCCCAACAGGGGGTGAGCTCCCCCTCCCTCCATCCCTCTGCGCCCCAGGTTGTCATGCCTGGCTATGGAGGAACCCGTCTGTGAAGCAAGCACAATGGTGCATGTGAATTTTCTGTCTTATTACCAGAATTCAACAAGGACGGACCTTTCGCAATACCAGCAGTCTTAGATGACTATTGGACCATGAAGTGCATTAGGAAATAAATCCTAAGTCTTGGGACGCTTGGGAGACCTAAATGCCTTAAATCCTGGGCGGTACTATTGGTGACACTGAATAAACGCTTAAAGAGATCGGTACCTTGGGCTCTGCAGATGCTCTCGCACCATGCTGATGAGGATGCGTTCACTCGCCCCTTTGGAGAGCGAGGCCGTCCCTGCTTTCAGTGCTGAGCTCTCGTCCTCACCAGCTGAAGAGGAGGAAGGGGATGTGGCTGTCTGCACAGGTCTGGTAGCTTAAACCTCCCGGTGCTACCTGCAGCTGTTGTGGGAGGCATCGCCTTGTCTGTGGCGGTGGATGGGGTGTGCAGCTGTGTGCACGCGTGCATGCAGGTGCGCGTAACCTAACTCAGAGGTACCAGGACTAGTGCAGGGAATAAACCAAGGAAAGCAAAAAAAAATAACGAGATGGCCACTTAGCAGAGGTACTTGGCACCCTGCAAAACTGACCATATTGCTCCCACTTCTCTGCCAGCACAGGAATCTCTGCATGGCATTCATAGCGCACAAATACAACGGCAGGGTAACACTCGGTCCCCCCACCCTTCTTCTGGGACATGCACGCAAACAACCATGTAGAAGGAAGCCCACTTCAGATATGCTGCACAGTTCCAAAGGTGTAGAGGAAATGAAAACGCTTGCAACATAGCATGTGTGTTCTCAAGAAGGAATTCGTTTAATCAAGACAAACGCCTTCTAGTCTTAATCAGACTCAGTTATTTCTCCTCTAACAGTCTCACATTTTATTCTTACGCATTATATTTCATCAGAAAGGACTAGCATTTAAAAACAGCATTATCATTATACACAAAAGGCCAATGTTCTGTTAGGAAGGCTTTCCCCTCAAAGTTTAGAGTTAAACTGTGTCAGCATCTTCTCCAGCTTTATTGCTAGTGCCATGTTACCTTTGATCTTTAACTTTCCTGACATGAAGGCCATGGTTGGCTTTAGTTTACCTGAAAAGAAGATACAGCATTATCAGGAAAAGAGTTGGAAACAGACCGTGCAGACAAAACCTCGGTATCCTACAGTAGCATCTGGTGGTTACTTTGCTACCCAGCTTGTGTAAAAGCAGCATGCATTTAGGAAAAACAGATGAGAGGTGCAGAAAAGAAGTTCAGGAGACTGACCGGATGCTTTCTGAAACTGCGGATGCTTTCTGAAGCTACGCTCCCTGTGGAATCTCTCATAGCTGCTCAACAAAGCACTATCAACTTCTGTGCTCTTTTTGTTCACAGACATAAGAGTCCAGAGAAGCCCAAGGAACTCTATGCTACTTGCACCTGAGCCACTAGAAGCTTAATGCTCATCCAGTTCCAGGACTACAAAGAGAAGAGCCAGTCGACTAGGCTACCAGCAGAATAAAGCGTTCAGAATAAAGCATTCTGGGCACGAGGCACCGCCGCCCCTCTGGTGAATGCCTTCGTTACTCACCTGTGAACATTTTCACAAAGTCGCCACTCGACATGCTCATAACTACGTCGGCCGTCACAGGAGGCTTTCCAAAGCCAGCGCTCCCGTCATTGGTTTTCAGGTCGATGTACCAAGTGCCTCCGTCATCACCTGAGCACAGCAGGGAGAACGAGCGGCAGTCGCCAGGCTGCCTTCGGCTAGGCATGGGAGCGTGTGAAAGTTTTACAGGAGCTGCTCTTTCTTACCAGATAATTCAAACTGGAAGACACCCTGCGTAGATCTCACAAATTCTTTACTGATGGCTCCCTGAATAACTCTGAATGTTTCTGCAACAGGACTCGAAGCAGATTCTGTATGACCCTTAGCTCCATCTGGGCCTTCACGCTTGGATCCACTTGATTTCTTTTCCTCCTTGAATGCCTGGGAAGCACCTACAGGAAATAGATTATTTCTTGCTAAATGATGCACGAAACACTAAAACAGCATGTCTTAACATAGGGAGAGAACTCTGACAAGCTTATATGCAACACTGTTGACCATAGGCGGTTTTCTAGGACTTACGCTTCTCAGTTGGGAAAATACCACTGAAATAACAATATCTTCAATACTGATAAATGAAGTTTTCAGCACCTAGCAACTGAAACTGGTATACAGCACTAAGGGTAATTCTGTAATATATATTTAACTTCTTACTATGTCAAAAGAAAAGTAAAAATGAAACCACAGCAACAATTTAATTCTGACTGTTCACAATTCATTCGTTATGTTTATCCAGCACAGTTTTCTATGCACTCAATATACTCCTGACAGCACAAACAAAAAAACCATCAGTGTCTTTAGTAACAGAACTTTCATGCTGAAATGCTTATGCATGTTATGTATATTTCTAATAACACAAATATTTTCAGTAATTCTTCTGCAAAATCTTCTCAGCTATTGGTCAATTCACTGATTTAACCCGCATTTTACCATACTGCAGTGAATATGCACATTTAAAAATTAAGAAAAGCATTTGCAATTTACAAGGCTTATCACGTTGAATACCCTCAAATTTGCTGCAGAAAGTTGGTTAGGTATCTTAAGTATCAGAACATAATTAGGACTGTTTTGTGAATTGCTACTAAATAACCTGGGTTTCACAGTCCAGGGAATTAACAGCTTCTATCTCTGGCAAAAAAGTCCTGGAGCATATACACAAATTGTTTTTTTCATGGGAAAGGGACTCTGCTCAAACTTAGCATCCTTCTTCCCTTCTCTCTACCTGTTTTGGCACCACCATGAAAACTACTCAGTATTCTTACTTGCCCACCAACCTGACAGACTACAATTCTGAAAAAGCAAAACTGATGCTGTTATGACAAAGATTTCTCTGTTTCACCTCATGGACATTCACATCACACATGACTGTGGGAATTTCATCTAAGAAGCAATGGAGGCTCTACATCAATTCCTTTCTTACAAATTTAGCAAGACAGATATAACATCCCTGCAAAATGTATTGTTTGCTATTGACTTTTTTCCAGCAATATTTACCTGTGACCTTAATACTACACAATTCAGATGGTTAAGAGAGAATTCTTCAAAATAAAGCAATAGTTATCAACCGTAAAAGTTACAGAGTGTGACAGTCCATAAATCACACATCCCAAATACAAAAGAGGTTTTGCCAAACAGCTTGTAGCACAAATGCTTGGGAGAAAAGAAAGTAATCTGAAATAGAGGAGGCATTTGTTATCACTTGGAATTATCAACTTGTACATGAGGAGCTTTCCCTACCATGGCTTTCTGGTTTCATGGCTGTCATGTCAATTTCAGCATCCAAGAAGAAGTCAGGCATCAGGGGGTGACCTGAAGGGGAGTTAAAAAATAACAGTAAGTCCAAGTGAAGGTGAACAGCACAAACAGGAATCCACTCTGTATGAAACTATACCCCAGTTTGTATGTAAAAAAAACTGCAATCTGAAGGAAAGACATATCATGAAATAACATGTTTGGGTTCTGGTTCATTTAAAATCAGACCTAGAGGCCTCTTACAGATGCAATGAGAAACCTTTGAAGATGATACATTATCTCACTATTTGGTAAATGGTTATATATGCACCTATAGGGCAGGTGCATTTTATTTTTGTCAATGGATTTCTTTACTTTAATAGACATGTATGATTTGAGCCTTGGTGAACTAGTATGTGCTTTCCAGGAAGGCAAGTTATGAAAGTCGAGCCACGTGACTTTTTACAGACTCACGTAAGAGGCCCTAGACACAAAAGAATATACATATTCCTCATATGGCCTTCCTTCCTTCCTCAGCTTCTCTCTCATTTTAAAGATCTCTTTTACCTGGTGCAATTGCATAGACATCAAAATCCTTAACTCCTTCTTCTCTCAGCAGAACTTCATCAATAATGAAGTTTCCGGTGAAACTTTTCGGTTTTGTTAAAATGCAATATGCAGCATCTGCAAGGATGTCCGTTTTTCTGCACTGTTTCTCTATTCCAGATCCTCCCAACATATCCATAGCAGCCGTGTGTATAGCTGGAAAGTTTGGAGGATAAGAAAATAACGGTTTAACACTGACGACATGAAATTCCCATCTTCATGGCAAGTGCATGAACTATTTTCCTTTCACATGAAAGGAAATCTTACAAAGACAAAACTAGGAAATACTACCAACGGACAAATAATTCTCTACAAGCAGCAGTAAAAATAGGAAGCTATTAAAGGAAGAAAAAGAAGAAGAATGAGAAGGACTCCTTATGACATTCATCATGTCTCTCAACCCTTCTATCAATGTCCCACACATGGACTTCTGCTCTTCCAGGTTGAGGTATGTACCTCATTTTGCTTTCATCCTCTTCCACAAAGAGACTGCTCAGTTGTAGCTTCTGGCATTTGCCATGTTATTAGTCTTCCCTTACACGGTTCTGCCTCATGTCTTCTTTGCAGCTTCTCTTCAAGACTCAACACTCTGCCCTGCTCTTTTCTACGTTCCAGGACAGATTTCAAATCATCTCCCCCACTTGGGGATGACAGATCCTGGAGGCGGAAGGATAAACCTGATTTTAAATTATTTTCGTTCTCCTTCAGATGTTTCCATTCCACACAAAGTAACAGCAGCTTTGATGCAGAAATGATTGAAACATCACTTAAAAGAAAAGAGTAGGCACTGTACACACCAATGTGAGAAAGATCATTCCCAAGCGGGAGCCGTGTAAAAGAACAACAGTGTTCAACGCTGGCCCCGGAGATCCTGTCAAAGTGTGTTCTGGTAAAGTGTAAGAGGTGGATGGCCTTGTCCACTCACTTCTGAGGCTTATTGTACTCTTCTGTGGTGAGCGCTAGCCTTCGGATTCCATTTACATTTGATCATCCTCAGCTTCTTTTTTCAAATCAAGTGAAATGCTACAAATAGTCACCTATAGATAAGTGGCAAATAGTTACGCTGTACATACATCTAGGTCTTTTTATCCTTTCTAAAGACAGGAAATACATCTTCTTCAGGCATTTCCTTCAGTCCTCTAAAATGTGACCTATCCTGCAAGATTTAATTTTTATTTTATTTTATTTTTTTAATAACTACCAACAGTTCAGAGGTTATTTCCATCAGATACACTGATGATGTTTATTAGGTCTTTTTGACACAAGTATACTTCAATACTCTGAGGATTCATTAACCTGCTCACTTTTCCTGGCCCATGCACCTCCCACCTTCTTATTAGTGCCAAATGTTATCCTTCTAAATATAAGCCTATGAGCACAGATTGATGCAGAAAGGTTTTGAACATCTACTGCCTCATACTATGCTTGCATATTTCATACAAAGTGCTGCTGGTGAAAATAAGTCATGCCAAATCTCTCTGTCTGAATGAGGTACTTTGGATGAATTCCTTCATCGTCCTTAACTCTCATAAACAATCTTCTATGCTTAATCAGTCAGTGACCAAAAACCACAAAATATTAGATAAAATATCGTTTCCACTTATTAAAAATAAAATAACGGGATTCTGAGGAGATATAAAACCCATCCAGCAGTGGCATTTTAGCTGCAAGCCAGGAGGGATGGGCATGAGGTTTAGTGGGTCGGAGGCTTTAAGAAGCAAATTGCATTGCCCTATCCTGTGAAATCTCCGTTGAAACTTTTGTGAGGTTTCCTTGGACTACTCCAGAAGCAAGCATGTGGAAACGAGTGCGTATTTCTAACTCCTTCAGAATTAACAAATAAAACAGAGACTCGAAACCTGAAAGACAATCTTTCACTTCACTGTCAAGAAGGCAATCCAGACCATGAAGTTATGTGTGCATTTGCCTTCAGTATAGCAAAGATGAACAGCTTATCCTCCTCAAAATACACAGCATGCCTTAAAGACGTGCTCACTAAAATTCAACAGTATCAGCACTTTCTCCTTCTTACGTCACGATTAAGGCAGATGACATTGGTGCCAAACGCAAAGCTGTTCTTTCTGCTACAGACACTGGTGGGATGGGAACACTCCCAGAATTTCATCCGGATAACCCAGCAGGTATGAGTTTTGCCAGAGAATACAAAGATACTATCACCAAACTCCAGAGCTTACAACTCCTTGCGTTGCACCCAACACTCCCAAACCTCACGGACAGGGTAAAAAAAACAGAAAACACATGTTCCTCAGCCATATATCTACCTAAGAACTGCTTGTAAACGAGAATTTTCATTTTTAGCCAAAATGTTAAAAACAAAAGATCAAAACAATTACAAATACCAGATTAAAAAGAAAAAAAAAAAAAGATCTTAAGATTGACTACATCATCTTATTCTGCCTAATGGATAAGTAATTCAATGACACGAGGATTTAGCATCTATAGGTAAACTGAACACTTACTATAGGCAACTAACATGTTCTCTTTGCTCATCCAACCGTGAATAACTGAGCACATTCATTAAAAGAATTTAAATACATGACTGAACAGAAAAGTGTCAGGATATACCGTGCAGAATTTTACATTAAAATTTAAATACTTTTCACACAAGAGAACCTAGCATGATATTCATGCAGGTTTGGTATTGATGTAACTATCATTCAGGAAGTAATCCCTAAATAAAATATTTCTGTGAGTAAAACTCAGCACAAGCAGAGTTTATAAGATATTAATGTACTGGGAGAATTTACAATGCAAGTATCCAGACCAGCGAAAAACGACCTGATCTAACAGTTATACCAATGTAAGTGTTCAACTGAGTACCGCCCAGAGCATTTAAGCAAAGAAACCCAGTTGACTTTGACTGAAATCATCAAGTTTTGCTCACACTCCTCACTTTAGGGGGAGAAAACCAGAGAGCTTCCACACTCAAAACTGTAACGGGCCTGCGATTCCTAACAGGAAAGTGCTGAAAAGTGCCTGGGTGCAAACGTTGCTTACAACTGGAGCACTAGGCCCAGAAGAGGCTCTTGCTTCATTATTTTTATTTCTTCTTCTTTCCTTTCTTCCTGCCCCTCTGCCTCTCTCACTGCTTAATTCCACGTTAAGGGAATAAGCTTTGCTGTTGTAACGTATCATAAGGTGATGACTAGGACCACACCATCAAAAGGGCAAGATTACCCTCTCTCTGATTTTAATGACATCCATATCATTTCTGCATATAGATGTATTTGGGATGAAGGGACAGGCCTCTTTGTCCAACAGCGGACTAAATCCTGAAACACAGCCCTGATCCTCGCTGATCCACAGACAACAAACTGGAGCTGATACAGTCTAGGAACACCAAGCTGTTTTTCTACGTTAAAGCTCTAATGTCCTGTGACTTGCAAGAAGACGGTTTTGTGAACAACTATTTGCTGGCCCACTGTGCCAAAACCTCTAGAATGAGGATTTTTTTTTAAATTATCTCTACAAAGATATGTCTATTGCCAGGTCCACCTACTTCCTGGCAACCTAACCAGCAGGGAATTCTAAATAGTAATGCAAATGAAAGCATGCTAGTACTTTTGTGATTCTGTCCAAACCAGAACTCTGGGAATATGAAAAGGAGCGCAGTCAGGCCAATTGGAAGGGCTGAATGGGTTGCAATCAGGCTGAAAACAAGTTAGGATCAAAGTGGCAATGGTCTAGTGAGAGCTAGGAATGAAAACCAACATCCATGCAGGCTGAACAAAGAATATGCAAAAGAATTGCTTGGTGTCCTGAATCAGTTCCAGAAGAAATTTAAAGTGCATTTAAAGCTAAATAAACCAAGTTGTATAAGACAAAACACAAAAATTATTTTATTATCATAAAAAATCACCTGTTTTAGGCCATAAAGCATTGACAGCAACTTCTCCTCTAAATTCTTCTGCCATTCCCAAGACGCACATGGACATTCCGTATTTAGAAATGGTATAAGCTACAACAAGAAATATATAAACATCCTGTATTTAGTAGGATCAAAATGTACGGTCTATCAACAGAACTTGAACTTTCTGTCCCTCAAAATTAAAGTTATTTCTTTGTATGGAAAATTAAGTTTTTGGACACAAAGCAGAATCTTCCCAGAGCAAAAATCGCTCCCTTCCTCCCCCGTACCTTGGCAGATACAAACTGTAGCCTGCCATCTCTTCACTACAACTAAATGAGCTAAAAGATGAGCTAAGCATCTTTTGGCAAATGAAAACAATGACCGAAGCTCAACTTTATGGTGTTTATATTGTATTTTTATACACACACTGAAAGCAGCTCTCATTTTTTTCTGCAACACAGTAGCTGCTTATGACCAAACTAGCATTTTAGTGTAGGGGAAAAAAAAATGAAGAGGAAGAAAAAAGGACATTCTAAATCCTTCTTTTCTATTTTGAGAAGGGAAACTTTTAGGGGAAAAGAACTTGGACTTGCTGGGGGAGATTTACAGGACAAGCGTCTAAAATTGAAAGCTATTCAACAAGCTTAAAATGAACAACATATGTTCTAACCTAAACACAGAATGAGGTCTCTTTCGCACCTCAAAATAGTTTCCAATCAAAACTACAGCCTTGAGCTTTATTTCTATCAAATCAAACATGAAGCTGAAACTGTAAGAAAACAGATTTTGCTTTTCTAATTCTTTGTGTAACAGAAAACACTGTGTTATCTTAAGAATTCCTATGAAAAAGCAGTCTCAACTGTAGAACATTCTTGAAAATAAAAGGACATATTAGACCATGAAACTTGCACTCTGTTTTCCCGCAAACCACTTTTTTTTTTTTTTTATGTGAGGTGCAAAAGACTCTGGGGAACCATTACAGGCAGTCTGTACTGAATGCTAAGAACACAAGATCTGGCGTTCTGGGCTGGCATTCCTGCACATTTCACCAGTTATTTATGTGGTTCTCAAAAATAACAACAAAGCACCTGAATGCCACTCACCACAATGATTTTTGAACCACATGGGATTCATATTCATAGGTGGGCTGAGGTTCAGGATATGGGGGTTCTTACTCTTCCGCAAGTATGGAAGGCATGTTTTGGACCTGGAAGACAGAAACCAGACAAGTCAGTCACCTCTTACTTTACAGAACACTTATCCTCACAATAAAAAATGGCACACCGCTATTTTCACTTTCTTGAAGATCCAACACTAAGCTGAAACCCTGCCCTTGTATCAAATATTTATCTGATAAATGGAACAACAGAAATATTCTGTCCTAGCAGCACCTACTAAAGCAGATTTTCCAGATGCTCAGAAGCCATAGTCTGCTGGTAATAGTTCTGATAGGGGCAACAAACCACAATAAGGTAACAAGCCAAATCACCAGTGCAGAGCATCATTTAGTCCTAAATATATTCTCTTCTGATCACACATCTATTTCTTCTTCAAAACCACATCACAGAAGTAATACTGCATAGTGAAAAGCTATTGTGACAATTCCAAGCAAAACTCAAAGCCTATTCTCTGCTGACCAGAAGAGTCACCTACTTCATTCAGCTTAGAATGTAAGTGCATCTGTAAAGGCATAACTTTCACCTTATTAGAAACCATCATTTGACTTCACTTCTACATCTAGGGTACATGTTTGCACGTGACCTCTGCTGGAGAATTTTTATCAAGCTTGTTAGGGGGAACAGCAGTGCTGTGGACTACACCACCTACCCCCTATTCACACATTTCATCAGGACGCATGCATACTGTCAGCCACAGAGGAAACACCTTCAACTGTAAACCCATTAAAGTTGACACTGTCTTTTATCACCTGCTAAAATAAGCTGGGGTTTCAACTCTTTCCAGTGACAGTGTGTGAGGTTCAGTAACAGATACCTGTTTCTTACTGCACAGGAACCAAGGTATATATACTTCAACAGGCACACCTCTGAATGGGAAATCCTCCATACCTCCTCCACAGACAAAATACCTGTGCCATTTTTTTTTAGCTACGATAACCTTCTCAACAGTAAATGAAACAAAAATGAAACAAAAATGAAACAAAACAACAGAACTCTACAAATTACTAACTGAAGGAACACACAAAGCAAGGGGAAGAAAAGGCTGAAATGCTTTACTAGGTCTTCACAATTGATTGCTTTAAAGCAATGACAAAGACCATTTGTAACTTCCCTTGAGAGGCATTAATCTTTCACATATGTTTCCACTCTCAGCAACACAGAATCTGCTTTTTTATCTTCTTAAGGCACCAAACAAAAGACATTTTAAAGAATTCTTCATTAATTTGGAAAGCTAGATGTTACCATCTAGAAAGTGACTGTTGCTGTTGGGGCTGAAGGTGTAAATGGCACTTGCTACCAGCAACACAGTGCAGCCCATTCAGAGACATAACAAGGGACATGCACAGAGCATTTTGTGCAATGCCATGCTGCAAGAACAATTTTCCTTTATGAGCACAGAGCTGCTTACAGTTCAGCTTTCAGAAGCAGACAACACAGGGTGGAAGTACAAACTCACCACCCCACAGCCAGAATCATTACTTTCTTTCCGTTTTTCTCTCTACCTGCTATTGACATGCTGTGCATGTCTCTCTCTGATTCAGCAGGCTGATCATGTGTGTTTTTAAACTACTCTAATGACAATTCCTTCACTGATCTTTAGCAACAGAACTTAAAGGAACATAATGTCTGATAACCAGATTCAGCTGCAGAAAGTATCTCAGGTAAACTGAGGTAACATCAAACATTTCGTTAAAATTTCTTCACTCTCCTTTCTCAGCACTTACGTGAGGTAGGTTCCTCGTACGTTGACATCCATCATGAGATTGACCTTCTTTGTCTCTGTTTCCAAAGTGCCAGTCAAAGAGATGGCGCTTGCATTGTTCACCAAAATATCAATCCCTGGTTTTAAAATAAGCCATTTCACGTTAGCAGTTAGGGACAAAAAGCAGGAGTAAGGCAGGCTGTTCTTTTCTTTTGTTGTTTGAACAATCTGCCTGTTAACCTTTCCCCCACATCTCAGCATACCTCCAAAAGTCTTCACAGCTTTCTCCACAGCATTAATAATTTGCTGTTCTTCCCTCACGTTAACGATGCATGGCAAAGCCTTTCCTCCAGCCGCTTCAACTGCATAATTAGAAAATAAAACATTTAAAAATTGTCTCTCAGATTGAACAAATAGTCTGCTGAGAATCTCTTCTCCAACGAACACATCAAAAACAAGACTCTCAAATTGTGACCTTTTCACATGTTGCATAAAGAACAGGAAGGCCAGAACCGAAGCCTAACGCTGAAATTGTGTATGGCACAACTAGACGTCTAAATTAACACAGCATTTTCACATCTACATACATATGTCTTCATCACTGTTATATTTTGATACCTCACAGAACTCCTGGGAGGCAAGAGAACCAGTTAAGCGTACTGTTTTAAAGCTGAACTGGCGCTAAGGGAGTCTAAGCAGTTTTTCCACTCACTTACAAAAATTAAGGTAGGACACGCACGCAGCCCAGCACCTGAAGCCCACCCTCATGTGTTACAACTTACTCTCTGCTGCAGCAGTGTAGATAGTCCCTGGAAGTTTAGGATGGGGCTCTGCTGTCTTGGCAGCCACCACAATGTTTGCACCATCCCTGGCAGCTTTCAAGGCAATGGCTTTGCCAATGCCTCGGCTTGCGCCCGTGATGAAGAGAGTGCATCCTGCTAGTTTCCTAAAGATAAACAGGTAAGGAGGGTAAATAAGAGGGGGAACAAAGCAAAACCTGTAAATCACTGACTTTTTAGCACTCTTCAAGGACAAAAACAACCAGCACGGTCTTCCAGCCAGCCAACTGCCTTCAACATTTGACTACAAAAACGGACCCAAAATACAGAAGAGATGGACAGAACTACAGCAAAGTACAGTCCTACACCACCACTGAAGACGAGATGATGTTCCAAGTTTATAAACGCAGCAAAGCAGGAAGGTTACACAGGTCACCCAGTGACCTTTTTGTACAATGATCCAGCACTGTTTACAACAGAGCTGCCTAAGTTCTCCAAAACCAAAAAAGGAGTCAGCCGTAAATCGAAATGCCAGTTTCTAATGACGTGACACTCCTGTGCAGCTCTCTGTAACTCACTTCTCACAGCCCTCTAAACGCAAAGAATTGGTGTCTCAACATGGTATAAAGTTCAGGACCAGAATCACAATACCAATGCAGGATGCCAAAGACAAGTGCCAGAAATCTGATTTTCAGAAAGTCATTTTTTCTCTTAAAAGTTTTTACACTAAACTCAACAGTTTCCCAGTAACTACATTTAACCTAATAGATCACCCCAAAATCAGTCCAATCAAAACCCCCGGAGAATCTAACAGATTTTGGAGTGCCAGAAGATATTTTTCTTACATACATAATGTCACTGAATTTTAAGAGCTAAAAATTCAACTCTAACTTAGGACATACTAGACAATAAAGTCTCTTAGACCACAGGTTTTCCAAATGAAGGAATGTGGACTGTGGTGTTCTGCAGAAAACTTGTGCTGCTTTTCATAACTGAGTGAAAAATGACAAGAGGTCCAAATTTTGAACCCCAGTTAAAGAATGAATATAAACCACGTGCTACAGCAGCGTCACCATTCACTCACATCATGAATGTGATGTGGTTTTATATTCAGTCTGGGCTACACTTGATTTAATTACTGTTCCTCCAGGTCTCAGTTTTCTCCCTCTGGTCTGAGAACATCCCTCTCTAAAGCAACCTCGAGGAGGGTATTTGCTCTCAGAAGACTGAAAACTGAAACAAGGCAGGAAGGGGGAGGAAATCTTCCCCTGCAACTTAGTTACCCTAAGCAACCCTAAGCAATCTTAGTCAACAGCAGAGTCCCACAAGTCAGTGAAGCCCTGCAGATACCAATTCAAGCAGCTGCCTTCTGCAGAATTGGGTTCTAGAGAGGCATGGGAAGAAAAATCTCAAAATACAGTGAATCGCAAAAAAATGCTGCCTAGAGTTGAGTCACATGCACAATGAGGAAAGATCACCCCCGTAATTCATAATCAGGGTGTTAAACTCAGAAAAACAAGGCCAGATTTTGGCTTCTACCTTCCCCAAACCAATACGAGGTGTGCAGACCCCACCTCAGTAAGGGAACAGGTAAATGGACACGGTCCTGCTTGAGCAGGAGGGCTGGACCAGGTGACCTCCAGAGGTGCCTGCCAGCGCCAAGCACGCTGTGATTTTGTGAAATGGGGTCCTGCGAGAGGCAGCTCTGAAGGACTGAGCAGGTCAGGAAGGCTGGCAGGGCTCGAGGCCCCTCCATGTGCGTGGACCGTCCAAGGAGTTGTCCATTCCGGCGCTCAGGAAGCCAAGTGGATGTATCAGCAGACTGACACAGCGACGCAGGGCGCTCACGACTGAGCTAACACATACAAAGATGTCATACAGGGGTGCAGGCAAGGACAGGCTACAAAGGAGGAATCAGGTAGTGGAAAATCAAAGTCCACCTGCAGCTCAGGCTCGCAAAAGATGTCAAAGGCAACTAGATCATCTGCTGTTACAAGGGCAGTAAGAGGCTGAACATGGAAAAAGCAGGCCTGTTGCTGAATAGTTGGGGTGACTTATTGCGAGCAGGTACTGGCAGTGCCTGAGGTACCTTATGCCGCATTTGCCCTGGTCTTCATCAGCAAGGTGTCCCAGACCTTGTTCCATAGGAGGAGAACAACTGGCAGCAAACAGAAGTCAAGCTGGAAGCTACCTAAGAGGACATAAGCCATACATGTCCATGGACCATGCTGTACCAAGAAAGCTGACACCTTTGCAACGCCCCTCTCTATCACATACGAAACTCCAGAGAGATCAGTGGTGCTCCGTGACTACTAGAGGAAAGCAAATGTGAACGCCCGAAAGAACAATTCACCAAACCACTGGCTCATCAGACTTGTCCTGGTTCTTGGGAAAACTGTGGACCAACTTCTCTGGCAGCACTTTAAGAAGATGACTGGGAACTGTCAGCATGGGTTTTCCAAGGGCGAAAGATGCCTGGCTCACCTGATTGCCTTCTGCGATAAAATGAGGGGATTTGTAGCCACAGCAAGAGCAGCAGACATCATGTACTTTAGCAAGGCTTTCAATGCCATCTCTCAAAAATAAAGACATTATGGCCCTAATGGGTACACAACCTGAGGGTTAACAAACAGTTAGTTGGTCAAGCCCAGAGGGTGGTGGTTTGGGTAAGTCATACTCTGCCTGGAGGACAGCATTAGGTCAGATCTCCTCCAGCACCAGTCCTGTTCAACACCTTTATCGCCAGCATGGAGGAGATGACAAAGTGCACTTGGCAGGGATGACAATTGGCTGATGTGCTTGAGGGCTAGGCTGCCATCCAGAGGGACCTTGACAGGCCGGATGAATGTAACAGAAGCCTCATGAAATTCAGCAAGGACAAATGGACAGCCTTGCAACTGGGAAGAAAGGGTCCCTGCAATGACACAGGCTGGGGAATGAGTGGACAGGGAGGTGCACAGCTGAAAAGGGATGGGGACACTTGGCAGAGAGCAAGCTGAGCATACGTCAGTAGCATGCCCTGTCAGGGAAAGGATGCAGGAACACCATAACCAGCAGACTGAAGGAAGGGGACATGCCCCTCTAGTTGGCACTTCTAAGACTACATATGGACCCTGTGACCAATTTTGGGCCCCTTAATACAAGGCAAGTTCAAAATGGAAGTTCAGCAGAGGGAGACAGAACTGTTTAAGGGCTGGAGCACCTGCCCTGTGAGGAGAGGCTCAGGGACCTGGGCCAGTTCAGCCTGAGGAACGCACATCTTTGGGGGAACCTAACAGCAGCTGCTCACTATGAGGTGGTCAAGTAGACAGCCAAGCACATCCACTGTGGCACACTGCAGGAGGATTACAGACAATGTGTTCTTTCAAACTAAGAGAAGAAAGGTTCACACTGGAGAGGTTCAGGCAGTCCCCTCCATGGGGAAGGTCAGGTCGCAGAGCTGGGGCCAAGACGGGCTGAGCCGTCTCCAGCCTTGGAGATTCTTTAGACCCAGGTGGATGTAAAACAGAGCAATCCAGACTGACCTCACAGCTGGCCTGGTTTTGGGCAAGATGTTGTGAGCTGGAGACCTCTCAAAGTCCCTTCCAACCTGAATTATTCTGTGACTGAAGGAATTCACACAGATTCAATTCCTTTGCCCAGATTATTACTCTGTTTAAAATGTCGGGAAACATTCTATTCATTCTAGTTATATTTTCACTGGCTTGAGCCTTTTTTTTTCCTTGCCACTTTTCTGCACAGCTGCTTCTCCAGCCTACACAAAGTCTTCTCCCCAGGCTTACAACCACCGCTGACCACATTCACTCTCTCGAGGTCCTTCAGTCCTTCAAATGAAGCTCCTCCAGGAGCTTCCATTTCTTTCAGAAGCACATAGAAATAGTGTTTACCGAAACATGCAAAGCCTTACTAACAGGAAAAATTCTTTTTCAGAAATGAATTTCCTCTCTGAAACATTGAGCTGAGTTGATACTCTCACGCTTTTGTGTTTAAAAAAAATAATAATCTTGCTTCCTTCTCGGTTTTATTTTTACTCATTTAATTTATCACCTTCAGCTCGGTGTGACAGCATCTGCAAAGCCAGCTGGGTCAACCTGTTTAAGTCCTCGTTCAGCCTCACCAAGAGAACTACCCAGACTGTAAAGCGTTTAACTCTCCTAAGCATGCTGAGACACTCGCAAGACTTTGGATTTATTTCCTAATGCACTTCATGGTCCAATTGTTTACAAGTTTTTAATACCTGTGCTTGCTTAAAATTGCCTGTATTGTGAAGGCTGCTCCTTTATTGCTTCCATCCCTGCTGGACTCTGGCAGTAAGACAAAAAATGTCAAACCCACCTCCGGGCTCTGCAGCCTCAGGGAAATGAAAAACATGAACTGATCTCACACCGGGCTCGAACTACTACAGAAACCAGCAGGCTACACCAGGACACTTTTTACAACTTGCCTAGCCCCGTTAGGAATTCAGCGAACAATCCTGCTCACAAAATTAAGGCCAACTTATGTTCCCGTCCATTAGCAGCGCTGTCTCTCCAAAAGGCAACAAAATTCCTCTGAATTAAGATTCTTTAATGAAAGACAATGTGATCGCCGGACTGGGTGGGCACGGCTCGGCGTACTTTTTGTACCCAAACTACTTTAAACCACACAAACCCGCAGGGACACCGCACAGCTCGGACCAAAGCCCCCAGCAGCTGCTCTCCTTGCAGCACGTCCCCGCGCAGCACACCGACCGCCGGGACGCCCCCCGGCCCCAAACCCCGGCCCCCCCCTAAGGTCCCTCCCGCGGCTCTGCCCCGTCCCCAGCCCCCTGGAGAAGGAAGGAGGGAGGCCGGACGCCTTACCCTGTGTTGGGCAGCATGGCGGAGCGGGGACGGGCCGCCCGGGGCCGCCCCCTCACGGCGCAGCCGCCGCGGCCGGGAGGCGGTGGCGGGGCGGGACGGCGGTGTGAGGGGACCCGGTGTGAGGGGCGGCCGAGGGGGCACAGGGGTGGCAGCGGTATGGGAGGCTGTGAGGACACCGGGGGTGGCTGGGGCCGGGGGTGGCAGCCGACCCCGAGCTGGGAAGAGGAACGGGAAGGAAACGGGGAAGGGTTTGGGTGGTTTGGTGTGCTGCCGTGGTTAACGCCCCGCTCTGCTGTTACCCCATTTCACGGCACGCACCCTTTGGTCACCTGAGGAAAAGCGGGGAGAAAGGGAGAAATTTGGGGAAATTTTTTCCCAGAAAGAGCAGTCAGGCATTGGGACGGGTTGCCCAGGGAGGTGGTGGAGTCACCGTCCCTGGGGGTGTTCAAGGATAGGTTGGACGTGGTGCTTACGGACATGCTTTAATGGGTGACACTGGTGGTAGGGGGATGGTTGGACCTGATGATCTTGAAGGGCTTTTCCAACCTTAATGTTTCTGTGAAAACGTGACCATTCAGAAGGAGGTAGCTGGAATGCTCTCACACAGACATTTCAGCTGGGTACTGAGGAGATCTTTCAGGTCAGTTATCAGCTCTTGTGTTTCCTCCAGCCACAGTTGCAATCAACTTGCTTCTGCCCTTCCTGTTTCCTTAGCCCTGCCCCGTTTATTTGAATTGGTTTCAGCATTACACTGTCACTTAAGTCCATTTATTTTTATTTTATATTCTAGTATGTCTCAAGGTCAATGTAGAAATAGGCACAAACTTCTGACTTTTCAGATGAAGAGTGGGGCATCTGAAGTAAAAGACACACATCCAGTGTCAGCCAGCACGCCAGGCGTATAGATTTCTGATACACCAGTCCCATATCATGTATGGTATCATTTCCTCTCTTTTTTCACTGCCAACAAGCGTGCACCCAAATGAACAGTGCTGTTACTTCAACTAAGTAGGAGGAGAATTTTTAGAAGAAGAATCATTATGTCTAAAATATTCCTCTTAAATACACTGTTATTTGACTGGAATGTTAAAGAAAAATTGAATTGGACAAACAGCAGCGAAGGATGAGAAATTTTCTGTGTACATTGCTACTAGAAGCAATTCCCACATTTGGCTCAAACTCAAATTTCATAACAGAAACCCATACACAGAAGATTTCCTTAAGGAAATACTGGGTGTGAAGGCACTCAACATGTGATGTACTGGAATTTCTTCTCCAGGGAGGAGCAAATTAACCTGGTAAGCAGGCCTGGAGCAGAGTTCTCAAGCAGACAGTGACAGAGAGGAGGCAGAGGAGGAGATACAATTGTAAAGGGACTGCAGCTCATGGGGAAACACACTTGGGAACAATTAAGTAGCAATGCACCACTTGTCACATCACCAAAGGGAATGCTTGTATGTGCAGTGATGGTATTGGAGACTGGGGAGGGTGGAGGAGAGGTGTGCAAAGGGGAGCTGAGGTGTTTTTTTTCTAAGTGTTTGTTTTCATTAATCAATGATAAAATCAGTAATTAAACATTTATACTAATTGCCAATAAATCCAATTGTTTGGAATTCCTCAACTCAAAACTGTTGCCCAGGACAATGCATATGTTATTGTTTCACAGCTAGTTGGAGTTGATAATTTCTGATGATAATAAATTTCCTCTGTATTTCAAGTTTTCTTCTTTTCTGACCAGAACTTGGACTCCATTCAAGCTATTTGGGGAAAAAAAAAAATAAAAAATAAAAACTTTTCTAATTTGGAATGTATGATTTATGGAAGTGAAAGCAGTGTCTGTACTTCATGTCAGGGAAAGCACATTACCTTCTGCAGGACTGTGAAACTTTCATGGTTTATAATCAATGCCCTATTTTGAAGAATCTTTTTTTTGTCCTGAAGATCACATGTAAAGATTGCTGGAAATAAAATAAAAAAATATAAATAGTTAACACCACACTTTGCAAGACTGTCATATGATCTATCTTGCTGGATTTATACAAAAAACCAACCTCTAGCTTCTTAGGTAAAACCTGACTAATTTACAAGCTCTTAGATAAAATGGAGAAGTCTTCTTTAAGCACCAACGTGGATTTTTCAGAATTACAGTTTATCAAGAAGTAGAGAGAAAGTAAGAATGCTGAATAGGTTTCAATAAAAGTGTCGAAAGAGAGATGAGAAAATGGCGGAAGGGTGCTAAGTTTGGGCAGAGCCCTTTTCCCTTGAAAATATTATTTGTGCATATGCTCTACATCTTTTCTGAGAGAGTCTGATGCTGTTAACTCCCTGAACCTTGCAGTCCAGGTTATTTAGTAGCAATTCACAAAACAGTCCTAATTAATTTCTGATGCTTAAGACCTAACCAACTTTGTACAACATTTTAGAGGCTGTTCAACTTAATGGGACTTTTACGTCACAAATGCTATCCTTTATTGTTAAATGTGCATGTTCACTACAGTGTAGTAAAATGCTGATTAAAGTTATGAATGGACTTAAGGCTTTGAAGACTTTGCAGAAGAATTAATTTCTTGTAGGCACTTCCCAGGCATTCAAGGAGGAAAAGAAATCAAGTGGATCCAAGCGTGAAGGCCCAGATGGAGCTAAGGGTCATACAGAATCTGCTTCGAGTCCTGTTGCAGAAACATTCAGAGTTATTCAGGGAGCCATCAGTAAAGAATTTGTGAGATCTACGCAGGGTGTCTTCCAGTTTGAATTATCTGGTAAGAAAGAGCAGCTCCTGTAAAACTTTCACACGCTCCCATGCCTAGCCGAAGGCAGCCTGGCGACTGCCGCTCGTTCTCCCTGCTGTGCTCAGGTGATGACGGAGGCACTTGGTACATCGACCTGAAAACCAATGACGGGAGCGCTGGCTTTGGAAAGCCTCCTGTGACGGCCGACGTAGTTATGAGCATGTCGAGTGGCGACTTTGTGAAAATGTTCACAGGTGAGTAACGAAGGCATTCACCAGAGGGGCAGCGGTGCCTCGTGCCCAGAATGCTTTATTCTGAACGCTTTATTCTGCTGGTAGCCTAGCCGACTGGCTCTTCTCTTTGTAGTCCTGGAACTGGATGAGCATTAAGCTTCTAGTGGCTCAGGTGCAAGTAGCATAGAGTTCCTTGGGCTTCTCTGGACTCTTATGTCTGTGAACAAAAAGAGCACAGAAGTTGATAGTGCTTTGTTGAGTAGCTATGAGAGATTCCACAGGGAGCGTAGCTTCAGAAAGCATCCGCAGTTTCAGAAAGCATCCGGTCAATCTACTGAACTTCTTTTCTGCACCTCTCATCTGTTTTTCCTAAATGCATGCTGCTTTTACACGAGCTGGGTAGCAAAGTAACCACCAGATGCTACTGTAGGATACCGAGGTTTTGTCTGCACGGTCTGTTTCCAACTCTTTTCCTGATAATGCTGTATCTTCTTTTCAGGTAAACTAAAGCCAACCATGGCCTTCATGTCAGGAAAGTTAAAGATCAAAGGTAACATGGCACTAGCAATAAAGCTGGAGAAGATGCTGACACAGTTTAACTCTAAACTTTGAGGGGAAAGCCTTCCTAACAGAACATTGGCCTTTTGTGTATAATGATAATGCTGTTTTTAAATGCTAGTCCTTTCTGATGAAATATAATACGTAAGAATAAAATGTGAGACTGTTAGAGGAGAAATAACCGAGTCTGATTAAGACTAGAAGGCGTTTGTCTTGATTAAACGAATTCCTTCTTGAGAACACACATGCTAGGTTGCAAGCGTTTTCATTTCCTCTACACCTTTGGAACTGTGCAGCATATCTGAAGTGGGCTTCCTTCTACATGGTTGTTTGCGTGCATGTCCCAGAAGAAGGGTGGGGGGACCGAGTGTTACCCTGCCGTTGTATTTGTGCGCTATGAATGCCATGCAGAGATTCCTGTGCTGGCAGAGAAGTGGGAGCAATATGGTCAGTTTTGCAGGGTGCCAAGTACCTCTGCTAAGTGGCCATCTCGTTATTTTTTTTTGCTTTCCTTGGTTTATTCCCTGCACTAGTCCTGGTACCTCTGAGTTAGGTTACGCGCACCTGCATGCACGCGTGCACACAGCTGCACACCCCATCCACCGCCACAGACAAGGCGATGCCTCCCACAACAGCTGCAGGTAGCACCGGGAGGTTTAAGCTACCAGACCTGTGCAGACAGCCACATCCCCTTCCTCCTCTTCAGCTGGTGAGGACGGGAGCTCAGCACTGAAAGCAGGGACGGCCTCGCTCTCCAAAGGGGCGAGTGAACGCATCCTCATCAGCATGGTGCGAGAGCATCTGCAGAGCCCAAGGTACCGATCTCTTTAAGCGTTTATTCAGTGTCACCAATAGTACCGCCCAGGATTTAAGGCATTTAGGTCTCCCAAGCGTCCCAAGACTTAGGATTTATTTCCTAATGCACTTCATGGTCCAATAGTTTTCAAGTTTTTCAAGCCCACACTCATTTAAGACTGCTGGTATTGCGAAAGGTCCGTCCTTGTTGAATTCTGGTAATAAGACAGAAAATTCACATGCACCATTGTGCCCTGCAATCTCAGGGAAGTGAAAAACACAAAGACGGGTTCCTTTCTCATCAGGCATGAAAATCTGGGGCACAGAGGGAGCTCACTCCACGTTGTGCAGCTGGGGTGAGAGCTGGCCCTGCAGCAGCTCCTCAGCCCCTCTGTGTTTGCCCGAGCAGGATGGAGCAGCGCATCTGGGCTGGGAGCATGCTGGCATGAACTGGGGAAAGGCTGTGTGTGGCATAGGAGGCAGAGCTGACCTAGCACTGGAAGCTATAAACTGGAAGTTTATACTGCTTTGTTAAGTAGCTAATGAAGATTTTGCAGTGAGTGTAGCTTCAGAAGGCACCCATAGTTTCAGAAACCATCCAGTCAGACTATTGAACTTTTTTTCTTCAAATCTCTAATCTGTTTTTCCTAAATGTGTGCTGCTTCTACAACAGAATTTGGTAGAAAGTGACTCAGTTTCTTTCTTGTACCCTTATCCTGATGACCTATGTCATATGGTCTTATCTCAGTTAAAATCTGATGCAATTTGGTCCTCCTATTGAGTTTGTTCTAGTTCCAGAATGATGTTTACTAGTTAAAATTTATGAAGTATTTGTTGGACAAGTGGCAATGTCACAGATCTAGAGTTCTAAGTTGTGGCACTGTTTTAGAACTGATTTCCACATTTCTCACTATTCAAAACTGTTCTGAACCTCCTTTAGCAAAACTTCAAAACGGTCAGAAAGTAATAAACTGATCACGAAAAAAGTTTTACATTACAGAAGTTAATCATTATGATTAAATCCTCAAATATTTTCCTTTTTAATTAAAAAATGGCCTGGGAAGTCAAATTCTTCTTCAATTAATCAGCCTCCTCCTTTTCTGATAAGTACTTCGATGTTATGTTATATATCTAATAAATATTTGTATATGCATATGGAAATGCTTTATTAGGCTGAGGTATTTGAAAAGGACAAGATTTAATCAAAGTGTGATTTAGCATTTCTACAACATGGATAAAAATACCAAGCATATACCAAAGAGGAATTTCTAAAAACTGTTTCTGTTTCTTCTTTTTTAGGTAAAGGTAAATTTAGATCAAGGTAAACTAAAGGTAATCATGGCATTCATGTTAGGAAAATTAGGGGCTAAATGTGGCACACCATTAGAAATGAGTCTGTAAAAGACGTTGCTACAGTTTATCTTCATGCTGTGAGGGGAAAGTGTTGCTAGCAGGATATTGGCCTTTCATGCTTTTTAGTCTACTACTTTAAAATGCCAGTCCTCCTTTTTCCTTGGTGCAGTAGAAGCGTGGGTAAAATGGGAAACTGTTTGTGAAAACGTAACTCAGACTCATTGTAATGCCCAAGATACAACACTTTTTTCTTAATACCTTGCTATAATGACTGCAAGAGAAATGATATCCCGAATGTTTTATGTTTCAATGTGTGGAGTTGTTTTTTTGTTTTGTTTTGTTTTCACTTTTTCTACCGACAGCAAACTGTGCTTGGTTACTGTGAGATGTACACCACCTAACACAACATGATTTCTTATAATATTACCATGTCTTTGAATTAGCTGACAAGTGATGAGATGTGAAATCTGATCCCAGGATTAGGGGACACGGAACATATTCCCGTTGTACAGGTAGAGTGGAACCCAAAACTAACTTTTCCTCCGACTAGGATACAAACAACATTTTGTTCTCCTATTCAGGTCAACGATGTTCACAAAACTTGTAGGAACTGGCTCTCTCTATCAGATGCTATTAAAAAAGACAAATGATCTGTAGCTATTGCAAATCATTGAAAACATGAGACATATTTTGAAACCTGCAGATACTAGAAAATGTTCTTGAAATCAAAGTACATTTCTAAACACAGCCCTGTAACACTACAGGAACTGAGGCAGATCAAAGAACTTGAGTAACAAGAGCAAGGCTGTTTACTTTTATACCCATTTCATCATCAACACCCACGCCTTAGCAGTTTTCTGTGCAACTTCTCCGCCAAAGCATTTTGTTTTTCAGGATTGCTGGGTGAGGGGTGTGGGGAGGAGGGAAGGGTGAGTTGCAGCACCCTATTCATTAACTATATCCTGCAACCCAAAGGCAGAATGTGCCCGTTTGGTTCCCTGCCAGTGCTTGCAGTTAAGCACGTGTGTGTTTCTCCTGCATTCAGCAGCACTGCTCCTGCATAACACGGCTGGGAGCTGTGAATGTCATTTGATGATGCACTCTGCTGTCTGTGTAATTCTAGAGAAAGGTGTCTTCTTTAGAAGGAAAGTGGAGATGGATCCACAGCAGTACAGAGCTGTCTCCGACTGGCCACTGTTTCTTCTCTCCCTAGTACATCAGTAGTATTTACTGCATGATGAAAGAGTGAAAGCTCACCATGCTGGTCTGGGTGATACTGACTGTTGGCAAACAGATCGGGGCTGTGTATGACCACTGCTGTGGCTGTGGCAGCTCATGCTGGGGAGAGAAGGGCAGGGACTACCACATCCAGCACGCTGATTGCTACAAGCTGTTAAGAGTTCCAGCCTAATGGGACAAGCAAGCAGGGAAAAGGGAAAAACAGAAAGCTTGGCTCTCTGCTTTTCAATGAAATGTGTTTACGCTGTGCTGCTTGACCCAGGTGAGCATGCGTCCTGAGGGCAGCACCATGAGCATGGGGGTAGGGAGACCACTGCCTTCCCTTAGGAAGAGTCCTTATAACTGGGGCTGGTGGTGCTGAGTATTAGGCATGTTTGGTCCTTGCTGAACGAACTTTCATATTATGTCATTCCTGGAGTTTCTGCTGTAAACAGACAGGGCTGAAAAGTGTGCCAGTCTGTTGGGCACTGTAAGGACAAGACCTACAACAGGTGTTGAAATTATTGTCAGTATTTGCATTCCACAGAGGGTTTCTAGATAAGGATAGAAATGTGCTACTTTTTAATCTGTTGCTCAATTCACAGCCTTCAAGGCTCATAAAAAAGAAATTACTAAAAGAAAAAAAAAAAAACAACTGTGATTGTTCTGTAACTCAGCAACTAAAGGAAAAAAAAAAAAAACTAACAGGTTCCTCAGGTGACAACTCCAATAAGTGAAAAAAAAAACAGCTCTAAGACCTATGTAAAAATATAGGCACTGTCTGCATGCTGCTCAAGGTAATGAACAGGACTGATCATTCCTTGTACCATGAAGGAAACGTAAGCTCGTGCCTCGTGTGCCCAAGGCCTCTGTTTCGAAAACCTCTCTCTTACCTCTTCAGTACAACTTCTGCTCCATTGTTTGTTTTGTTTTGTTTTGTTTTGTTTTGTTTTCCCCAGCCGGAGTAGAGCTGGGAAAAATCCAGCTTCCTGCGTGCCAGCAGAGGGAGCGCTCAGCACACGAGACGAACCGTGGAATCTGACTCCTGGAATGTCCCCAGCTGGAAGGGACCTGCAAGGATCCTCGAGTCCAGCTCCTGGCTCCACACAGGCCCCCACAAACATCAAACCGTATGTCTGAGAGCGTTGTCCAAACGTTTTGTCACAATTTTTGGATACTCCCTAATAGTTTTGTATCGTTATGTTGTGGCACCCAAAACTGCACACAGTGCTCCAGGTGAAGCCATGCTAGCACAGAGCAGAGCGGGACAGCCACCTCCCTCACCCAGCTAACGGTGCTGTGCCTGATGAGCCCCAGCCCCGTCCCTGCTCCCAATGCCTTGCAGGGGTCTCCTGGCGGAGGAAGGTGAGGTGCTGGGACCAGCCACATGTCCTGACCCCGGCTGGATCCTGCCTCTCCACCTGGCTGCCTTTTGCCTTAGCTGGTGAAATGCCAGGATTGGTAGGGAAGGAGAGAGCTTGTCTCACCTTGGCAAGGTGATTGCCTTCATATACCACCCACAGGCTCTGCACTGAGCTTTATTTTAAGTAAGAGCAAAACACTGCCTGCGGAATCCTCATGGATTTTGTGTTTGCTTTAACAAAAGACAAGCGTAGCCCTGCTAGTTGGGGTGGCCTCTTGCAGGGCTTAGAAGGGTCCAGGCTGCTGCTGGCTTTCCTCTTCGGGGGGGCGCCGAGGCCTCCCAAGCAAGCGGTCCCTGCCCTGTCCAGGAGCAGAGGCCCAGTGGCTGCAGCCCTGGCCAGCGTCATCTTCTACTGGTGCCTGCTCTGGCTCCGCGTGGGGCTCCTCCTGCTCCCTTGGGACACGTGTGGCGGTGGGGTGGCTAGGACCCCCACAAAGGGCAGCACTGGATGTGTTGGGGAGCTCCTCATCATCAGAGTCTGCAGGGCTGGAGGTGGGAGTTCTTTGCAGGGGGGGCGCAGGACGCGGGATGGCCTCAGAGCTGTCCTCCTGCTCCCTGTTGACGTGGGCCTCCTGGAGGCCCAGCAGCCTCCAGGCCTCCTCACTGCACAGGTGCACGATGGTGTTGACCAGTTCATCCATGAAAGCTTCTGTCCTGTCCCCCAGGCATCTCAGCAGCTGCTGGACTAGGACATTCCTGTCCAGCCTGGCATGGCACAGGATCTGCAGGATCATGTTCTCCATCACCATCGCTGGCCACCAGTGCACCCCATAGATGATGGACAGCTCCTGACGCATCCAGGGCAGCACGGGGTCAAGAATGCTGCGGTGCTGCCTGAAGAGTGTTGCCCAGATCTCGGGCAGGAGATTCTGCAGTGTGGTGGTGCTCCCCTGCCCCTCATCCCCCATCCCTGCTCTTCCCTGCAGGGAGGACGTTGCAGGCCAACTGGGGTTGAGAATGATGCCTGCCTGGAAGCCAGCAGGTGCTGGCAGTCTCGGAGGGGTGACGATGCACTCCAGGTAGTCATCTTCTCCCCGCACAGACGCCTTGTTGCTGCTCACAGCTTCCCTGCAGAGTGGGCACTCCGCATTCAGCTTTGCCCACTGCAGGATGCACCCCAGGCAGAATTGGTGCTCACAGGGCATTGTATATGCGATGTCCATTTGTGCCTCATAGCAGATGGGGCACTTCAGCTCCTGTGCGGGGCTGACCAGGCCCCGTGTCCCCTGCCTGCTGTCTGCAGGGCACTGGGGTGGCCTGGCCCTGCTCAGCCCCAGGCTTTGTGCCCGACGGGCTTTGGGCAGAGGGCTCAGCCCAGGCGGTTCCCTCAAAAATGGCCTCCTAGGCCAGGAGCTGCTGGACAGCCACTCTTGGCAGGGCCCTCCAGGGACAGGAGCAAAGTGGCTATTTGCTTGGCTCCGCCACCAAGCTCCTCCAGTGGTGCTCATCTGGGGGTGCACACACAGCCCCCGGCTGATGGAAATGGGCCACACTGCATTCCTGCTGGTCCTGCATGGACATGCAATATGACTGTGCATCTTCACAGAGCGACTGAATGTCCCAAGCTGGATATGGACTCATCTGCGTCCTTGAGTCCAACTCCTCACTCCACACAGGACGACCCAAAAATCTGACCCAAATGTCTGACAGCGCTGTCCAAACACTTCTTGATCTCTGGCAGCTCGGTGCCATGACCACTGCCCTGGGGAGCCTGTCCCAGTACCTGACCACCCTCTGGGTGCAGAACCTTTCCCTAACCCCCAGCCTGACCCTCCCCTGTCCCAGCTCCATGCCATTCCCTCGGGTCCTGTCGCTGTCCCCAGAGAGCAGAGCTCAGCGCCTGCCCCTCCGCTCCCCTCGTGAGGGAGCTGCAGGCCGCCATGAGGCCTCCCCTCGGCCTGCTCTGCTCTGGGCTGAACGAACCCAGGGACCTCAGCTGCTCCTCAAGTCTTGCTCTCTAGACCTTTCACTATCTTTGTTGCCCTCCTTTGGACATTCTCTAAGAGTTTTACGTCCTTCATATTTTGTGGCACCTGAAACCACCTACAGTGCTTGAGGTGAGGCCACAGTTCACAGAGCAGAGCAGGACAGTCTCTTCCCTCCACTGGCTGGCAGTGCTGGGCCTAAGGCACCCCAGGGTGTGACTGGCCCTCCTGGCTACCAGGGCACACTGTTCACTCATCTTTGATTTTCCATTGACCCAACCCCCCAGATTCCTTTTTGTGGGGCTGCTATCCAGCCTCTTGTGTCCCGGTCTTGCTCCAGGGTTGCCCTGTCCCAGGTGCAGAATCTGGCACCTGCTCTTGTTAAACTTCATATTGTTGGTGATTGCCCATCCCAGTAATCTGTCACAATCTCTTTGCAAGGCTTCTCTACCCTCAATGAAGTCAACAGCTCCTCCCAATTTAGTATCATCTGTAAACTTACTCAAAACTTCTTCTAGTCCTACATGCAAGTCATTTATGAAAACATTGAAGAGAACTGGCCCCGAAATGGAGCACACCGGTAACCCACTAGTGACTGGCTGGCAGCCTGATGTAGCCCCATTTACTGTTAGCCTTTAAGCCTGACTCATTAGCCAATTGTTCACCCCTTGTGCTATGTATTTCACTAGCTGTGTGCTGGGCATTTTGTCCAGAAGAACACTGTGAGAGACATTATCAAAAGCTTTGCTGAAATCCAAAAAGATTACATCAACTGACTTCCCTTGGTCAACCAGGTGAGTAACCTTGCTGTAAAATGAAATAAAATTCATTAAACAAGACTTTCCTGTTGTGAACCCATGTTGGCTGTGATCGATGACTGTGTTGTCTTTCAAGTGTTTTTCAACAACTTCCAAAATAACCTTCTCCACAATTTACCAGGCTCTGAAGTGAGAGCGGCAGGCCTACAATTACCAGGGTCTTCTTTCTTGCCCTTCTTGAAAACTGGGACATTTGTCAGCTTCCAATCGAGACCTCCCCAGATTCCCAAAACCACTGAAAAATAATTAAAAGTGGTTTTGTAATAACATTAGCCAGCTCTTGTAGTATGCTGGGATGAATCCCATCAGGCCCCGTAGACATGTGCATCCAGCTGGGGCAGCAAATCCCACATGAACACATCGAACACAAACAAATCCCACACAGAGTTTGCTGGGAGTTTATCATTCCTGCACATGCAGGACAAAATGCTATTCTTGCCAGGCTTGCAGCAGTCTCACCACAGGGAAAGAGACACTAACGAACATCAATACATTTTTTCTTCTCTTGGTAGGTCCAAGGAGGAAATCAGCAGAACACTAAAATCTTTACCTGTGCCTTGCAGCCTCTCAACTCTCTTCCCTCACAAGTATGAAATGCCCTCTGGGAGGAAGTCCTTGCTCTGGACCATGAGTGAGCACGTATTTCTCAGTGCCCGAGCAGCAGGCTTGTCATACTCATGTGACCCACCAAAATAACCAGTGAGAAGGTAATACTTTATTATCTGGTAGAGACTTGGTGTAGAAGAACATTAGCTTGAATTCTTAAATTTTTGGCAAAATTAAAAACTGTTGAATCATAGAATCATTAAGGTTGGAAAAGACCTCCGAGATCATCTGGTCCAACCATCCCCCTATCACCAATGTCACCCACCAAACTATGTCCCTAAGCACAACGTCCAACCTATCCTTGAACACCCCCAGGGACGGTGACTCCACCACCTCCCTGGGCAACCCGTCCCAATGCCTGACTGCTCTTTCTGAGAAGAAATGTCTCCTCATTTCCAACCTAAACCTCCCCTGGTCGCAACTTGAGGCCATTCCCTCGAGTCCTATCACTAGTTACCCGTGAGAAGAGGCCGACCCCCAGCTCCCCACACCTTCCTTTCAGGTAGTTGCAGAGAGCAATGAGGTCTCCCCTGAGCCTCCTCTTCTCCAGACTAAACAACCCCAGTTCTCTCAGCCGCTCCTCATGGAACATGTGTTCCCAATCTTTATAGTGGAGTGTTGCTTAATTTAGTTCTGCATAGCATTTCATGCTAGAATAAGATGGTGATTTATATAACTAAGTTAAGAAATAACTAACTAGATTAAGTAACTAAAGCAGTAGTACATAAATCGCTATTTTTTTACTCAATGGTTAGAAAGTACTTGAGAAAGTATTTGCAAGTAATATGCTTTTTCTCTTGATTTTTGCAGTTTTATACTTTCATTGTAACCTTCTTTTGAGGGATATTTTCATTATTTTAGGGGAGAGGGATGAGAAAAAGTAACTTTTTTTTTTTTCCTAAAAATAAAATGCAAAATTTATCTCTGGGAAGATTTTCTGTGCTGCAGTCTGGAGTACGGTTACCTGCAGAATCTTTCTGTATCTTTTCTGTGTGTAGAATTTGTGTGTTCTGAACCTTTTACGTCTATTTGAAAAGAATAACTAATTTCCTCTGAAATATGCGATGTCATGCACATACATAAAGTACACTTAAACATTTCCAAAATCTAGATGAAATATATGGTACATTGCTGTTCCATTTAAACAGAGTCTTGGATGATTTGTTTCTCTTTTTTTTTTTTTGATTGTTGTTGTTAAGCAAGATTTTCCATCTTATGTTGCACAATAATTTTGACTTAATGAGTCTCAAAATAAAATTTCATTTATCAGTGTATTTTTAGTCAGCAGCCTGTAAGCTATGTTATACAGATGTTGATGGCAAAGAGCCTTGCTATGAAACAACAGTGAAAACCTCCTGGGAAGCTGATGTTTTAATTGGCTTCAATCAGAGCTTAGGATTACTTTTACCATAGGATCAAAGCCTACTTACAAACCAGTGCTTGGTTGCACTTTCCAAAATTGCTTTTTAAAGCAATTTTTCACCCACTTGTCTTTTGGAGCAAACTTCAATGTTGCTTTCCTTATCAGAATCACTAAAGAAACTTGACTATTAGAAAAATTTTTTTTTTTTTTAAACTGCAGGTCCTAAGTTGCACTCTTGTAAATGTCATCTAGACTGTTTTTCAATTCAAAGATGCTTCATATACCCGGATGGTTACTGTAAGAGCCTGGCCATATTACATTATTCACAGCAGTGATGGCCTGAATGGCTCAATTCCCCACCTCTTTTAAGGCTGGAGTCCCTAATGATAGCTTAGGCTTATTTGTGTTTGGATTCTCTGTCATAATGAGAGAGCTTTATGTGCATTTATTACATGTTTCCTATATTTAAAGTCAATGATTGATGAGATTAACAGACTAAAAGCTATGAAAGCTCAAAGGAATGAGGATTTTCTTACAGTAATCTGTAGATAAGGGTTATATTTTTTTACAGGTAACATTCCTGTTACACAAGTCATTCAGTGGTGCAAACGTGAACTAGAAAGAAAGGAAACAAAATCTGTCTGTCTCAGGGAATTGACACAGGTTTCTCCCAAGTTATAAGCCAATATGATAAACTTTCTCCCCTGGAAAAGGCTGGATTTTGGATTTCCCTTCACGTCAGTGTCTTTTTTAAGGGACTGCTCCTTGCTCAATTGCAACGGTCTTCTGAGTTCTCAACCTGAAACCAGCTTTGCTTTGGGGTTTAGCTGTTATAACTCTGTTCCCCAACATTCCCACCAGGGACTTATGCTGAAGGAAGGACAGGGGACCTTGCAAACTGTATCATTGCACCTTGTGAGACAAGTTTAATTGCACAGTTTTATTAGTGGGCTCCACACATCAACTAGAGGTTACCTCAAGGAAAAAAGAAGGGAAAGAGAAGGCATGAAACAGCTGTCCAGTGGACAGCCATGGACTGAAGCAATGGGGTCTCTAGAGAAGTGTTCTTTCCAGAATCAGCAAGTGGTGGGGATGAGGAAGATGACAATAACTATTCTTGTCAGACTTTTTCCCCTGTTAACTCTGTGCTTTGCATTTGGACCCAGCCAAGCTCCCTGCTGGTTGTTATCGTGCTGTCAGCACGCACAGGATCACACTTCATCAGTCAGAGTGGGTGCGTGCCAATTGGTCACTCTATGCTTTGTGCATGCCTATGGCTGGGTAATGCTTATGGGATATTTAAAGGACTACTATCTACTTTGTTATTTGCTAACTCCTGTTTTTGCCCTCATGTAAACTAAAGTTACGAAACACAGCAGGAAGATAGGGAGGATTCTCAAACTGCTGTCAGTCGCTTCCCACGAGAACCTGTTATAAAAACAGTACAGAGATTTGCAGGTGGAAGGTCATGAGAACGACGACACAACAGCAACAGCACAGGAATGAGACACAGCAGCTCAGATGGACATTTGCAGAGCTGCACATGAAAGGCAGGATACAGAAATGCACACAAGGCTGTTAGCATTGCAAAGGTGAAGGCACCTGTGAACGTACTTGTGCAGCAATTGTGTCTGGTATTTGTTGTTCACCACAGACATAGATAGGATTTATATAAATAAATTGTGATTGCAAGACTGGACTTAGAGTCCAGTGCATTAGAACTTCACAACGAAGGAGGCAGAAAATTACACACATGGTTTCTCCACAGCAGGGCGAAGCTCAGGCAATCCAGTCTCTATGCAAGAAAGTAAAAGCATCTTCTCTTAAATTTCTTAAACGTGAACTGTAACTTCAAGCTTTTTTCCCTATCCTTACGTTCTCCCATTGATAGGAACCACATGGCATGAGCATCAACTTGCAGAACATACTTTTTTCATCAGTGGTTAAAGTTTTAGCAGCGTGGAGGATAACTACTATATCATTATTTCCAGTTGTAATCTGTGTCCTAATGCTGTGTTAGTATCTGCAAGATATGATATTGGGAGACTAAATAGCACAAACTTTTGGATTTTTTTCCTACAAACATAACTCATACTCTATAAAAATAGTTTGTTTTTTTTTTTTTTTTTTTTTTCGTCCAGAAGGATGTTGTCAGCTACTTCTTCATAAGCTAAGACCTTACAGTTTCTGCAAAGCAAATAAACTTGATACAGGGGAATTTTGTGATTCAGACTTTACTGTAAAAGCAGAATGCCCGAAGTCACATCTATTCACTGAAACCACGTCTCTCAAACTTCTAAGTTTACCAGGCCAAAAATGGAGGGAATAAAAAAACAATACAGTTGCCTCACCCGAAGCTGGGAGGAAACAAGCCCAGCTGGCTCCCTTGGTTATTTTCCGTGCCTGAGGAAGAAACTTCAATGCCCCATGTTTATGTTTACCACCTTGATTTGTTGTTACTTTATTTTCTTTGAAGAAGAGAAGAGCCCCCACGCAGCGTGAGGGTTCTGGTTTGCTGGGAGATGCACTTGCGTTCCGTAAGAGACAGTCCCTTCCTCAAGGATCTCGCAGCCCGAAGGGATGTGACATGCGAGACACTGTTGTCAGCCTGTTACAGGTGGGCCAATGGTCCCAGGATTTCTGTGGCAGAACTGAAAATCAGCCCCCTCGCCAGTCCAGCTTTGTCATCACCAACCTCCTCCCCTGCCCTCCACTTTTTTCTGGTTGCATTGCACTTTTAAGCCTGAGCTCTGTAACGCATCCTGTAAAAAAGTATGTCTGCTTTCGCAGGTCAGCGTCAGCAGGAGAACAGAGATGGAAAGACAGGAGAAGAGAGATGGAGGGACTGTGGGTTGCTGTAGCCTTCACACATCGCCCAGAGAAACCTAGACCTTTTCCAAACCTGGAACTCATAGTTAGCAATGCAAGGGGGGCTGAAGGCATGACCCAGTTAATGTTTTAAAGCCATTCCCTCTGTTGTGAAGCACAATAGGGAATAACTTGAGGGCATGGGCTGGATACCAAAGTGTCATGGTTTCTTAAACATAGAAAACAGCCTATTGTCCATATCTTATACACAAAAATTACACACTGTACGTTCTTACTAATGTCAGCCAAATCTCCATCCTATAATTAGCATATACTTATACTGCCAAATCCCCTGCTTCCTTTCAAGTGGGTTTCTTGTTGAGCTGTTATTATACATTTTAACCATACTCATTATTCATGCTTTTGTTTAAATTGCCCTGCTTTACCTGTGTATTTCTGTCATACAACAGCTGACGCTCGCCTGCTGTTGCCACAGATACTTCCTGTTCCACCAAAACCCCAGGTGTCTCTACTATCATTAAGGGCCTTCCTAAAACAAATAGGGAGCTGCTATCATGTTAAGAAGGAAATGATGAAGTACACTCTGTCCTTTTAACCCTTTCCTGTAGGGTAAATAAGGCAGTTGGTTACTGTAGGGAAGCTCTACAGTACTCCTTGTATGCAGTTCATCAAGGCTTTTTCTGACTCCTGTTTCTCATTTTCTAGATTAGTCTTTTTGTGCCTGTAAGACATTTATGTTATTCATCTAAAGCAGAAGTGATTTTCAATACTGAAAGAGGCTCATTCTTTACATTTTTAAAACATTTTTCTAAGAGCTTTGTCTTCCAAACAACTATCGAAGAAATCAGAAGCTTTTCTGTATAGCGTCAGTTCATATTCTGGTTTATACAGGGTACATTGTCAATCTCACTTGTCCTTCCGTGAGAAAAAGTAGCTGAAACTGCCTCCTTTGTGTAGGAAAAGTGTAAGGAAAGCTGAACACGAGACTTTTTGGGCTCTCTGAAGCCATGTCAGAAAAGAGGAGCCTGGAAAGTGAACTAAATTAAAATCCACAGGAGTTTCACGCAAAGAAGAGTTGTGTGATGACAACCCTGTAAACTCAAAGACTGTATTCTCAAGGGTATTTCGGGCATTACTGGTGAAGTGGCCAGATGCCTGAAATTCTCAAAAGCTGGGATTTTCAAAAGTGCCTTGGGGGCTGATCTTCATATGTCTTTTCCTCCGTTATTACTAATTGTTAGTTGCAAGTTGGTAACAACTCTAGCAAAGGAAGGGCCAGCAGGAAGTTGGTTCTGCTCTAATATGCTTGGGTGTCAATGTGAAGTAGCCTCGCTGATGCCAGTGATGACAGGATTTGTCTGCTGTGTTTCCTACAACATGGGGCTGGCCCCGGGGACTGGGCGCATGTGAGGAAAGGACAGCCACTGAAAACTCTGACTTGAAGATAGGACTCTTGTTTTGTTTTGTTTTTAAAGTTGACAGCTGTCATTGCAATGCTAACAGATCACTGTGAGCCTGGTGCTTTTTAGTTCCATTACTCATTCCCCCACATCCTCCAGGATGTCCAAATTGAAATCCAAGTGCCAACATGTGTGCTACAGGCTGGGTTGTGATTCACCAACAGCGGAGTCTCGGGAGGACAGGAGTCTTCCATTAATTAGCGATTGCTGGAAAGAGACAAAACCTTTGCACTACATTGTGAAGGTTGAATTCCTGTTCCTCAGATTGTCCTACGCTGCCTTTTACTTAGGAAACATGCTCAGGACACTCACTGCCTGATCATCCCTTTTAACTCGGCCTGGTGTTTGCTGCAGGACCAGAAAGACGCCTGCCTAAATGCTTGCATAAGTCTGCCCTGCCCCAGGCAGGCAGAGAGGTATTTGCGACACCTAGCCAGAGCAATCTACGGCAGATGGCTACAGCAGAAGACCACTCCTCTCCACCTTCCCTGATGCAACTAGTTTCTGGTGGGCTTGTGTCCTCCTCCATCACTGACCCAGTAAGGAACATGCCTTCCTCTCTCGACAATCCCTTTAGCTCTCTGTGACTTGATTTCTGACCTGGGACAGGGATGTAGGACAGGGTACAGCACTGAAAGTGCAGAAGTACTCTTGAGCAGGAGGCAACCAGATGCCATGGTGAAGGACTGGTGGGGAAGAATGACCATGGTCTCTCACAGGTGAAGTTCTGAAGGCATCTCTGGAAGTGACACGAGTCGTGTGGCAACAAGCAGTGCCCCCACAAGTAACTTTGGGACTGGCAGGTAAGCGAAGAGTAAACTAACTGGCAATTCTTTGCTTTAAAATATTATGTTAAGTCTTTAATTACAGATGTTCCAGGAAGTATGGATATGATACTTCACAGACTCTGGTTTGAAAAACTTTCCTTACATAAAGAGAACATGTGTGCGTGTGAGGGAAAAGTGGTCTGGTTGCTCTTCCTCTTTAAGGAATGCTGGTAAGCAAAAGGATCATGTTGTGAGGCTGCTTTGCCATGCCTGTGTAAATGAATAGACTTTGAACTCCCAATGTTTTCTACAGAAAAAAAAATATATTAAAAAAATAAATAAATAGTGAAGATAAACCCCCACGAACAGACAAGCATCTTCTCCCTCACTGCCATGTCCTGTTCTCTTTATTAGCTGTTTTCCAAGGAACCTCCCAGGAACAGCATCCCTGTCCTGTCCCATGCTTTGCTCACTGAATGTGCAGGACAGATGGTGTCCACAGATGTACTCTCAGTGCTCACAGCCACCCTGATTGCTTTTGTTCTGAGCCTGCCCACAGCAGTGTAGCTCTGCTACACTACTACTGACGGCGCAGGGGTATGAAGCCCTCTCCACAACCCATCAGAGTCTGCCTCCTCCTTCAGCAATCCTTGGCATTGCTGCGAGTGTTGTAATACCCCACCTCCACTCACCGCACAAGTTGTCTACAAGTCAAACCACACGTCTTCCTGCTGCTAGGGAGGAACTGCATTGCTGCCCGTGAATTCTGTCCTCAGGGTTGGGTGTCTGGAAGTTGTATCTTCTCCACAGGCCCACCTCTTGCTCCTCCTTTCCAGAGCACTGATTTCCCACCAGGGAATACCACCTTGTTCAGCCCGTTAATACCAACTTGAGGGCATCCATCTCTTCCCGAGCCCTTTCATCCTCAGAAGAGTGTGACCAAAGGCTGGGTGGATGCACCTTACCTTTAGTCCTCTGTGAGGGGACTGCAGGAGTGCTCCAGAGTGACGTATGGATATCTGGGCTAGGAATTCAGCCTGCTGGCTTTTCTGTGCTACGTTTGATTCAGCCTCTGTGAGGATTCAGCTGTCTGCCTGCCTTTGGAAGGTTACCTCAAACGAGCTCCTCTCACAGTGGGCCAGAGGAGGCAGCAAGGGACACCTCAAGGCTCCCTCGCAGGCTGAGGGCAGCACATCTGCCGGGCATTGCTGCTCTTTGGGGACCTTCTGGCACCTCCCAGATGTTTCTTTCTCCAAGTTCTAGCTGACGGATGAGGTTAAATCTTGCCGGTGTCGCAGCAAGTGATGTCTAAAAAGGAAGATATCCCTTTTAACTCATTGCCGAGGGAGGGATGCTGCAACTCTCGGGCCTTCCTTCAGGCAGACAGGCAGGTGTTTCCAAACTGGAGGGCAGCTTCACCGCCTTTACCTCCCGTTTGGCAGCTCGTGCATCCCATTTGGCAGCCTACTGGTTCAGCCTGTCTTCCCCTGTGGGAGGCTCGGTTCCTGTGGGATCAGGGAGGCTTTTGCCTTTGCCCATTGTTTCTGGCCTGCTTGTCTTGTTGGTGTCGGTGGGATGGCATGCAGTCTGGCAGGCTGCTGGGCAGCTCGGGAGAGGGGAGCATGAGCTTGCACTGAGCACCACAAGCTGTTGTTTTCCTGGCAATGGGACCTGGCATGAGCAAATTCCTCCTTGTCAGCCTGGTGGGGCTGATAAATGGCTGTTGCCCAAGGTTGTAGAAGAAGGAGGTGGCGTTCCTCCTCAGCCCACCGAATTAGCAGCAGGACCCTGCTGTCTCATCCAAGCATGTGGACTGTCTATTAAGAGATGGGGCTCTGTGGGGCTGGTGGTCATGCTGGCAGCCAGGGCTCATCCTCGGTGTGTTTTAGGTGCATGGATTTGACCCAAAATACCACTGCCACAGCCCCTTGGCCGTGCCGAGGGAGGGCAGGCTCTCGCAGGGACATCAGCACGCGCTGCTCGCTGCCCTTCCAGGGCAGCTGCCAGTGCAGGCAGAGAGCTAAAACGAGTTCATCTAAAATTGTAATTCTGTGCTGAAGTGCTGGTGACATTATTAGGCTAGGTGAGCTCTTCAGCAGTGCGTATGATATGAACCGGAAACCTCTGGTGCAATTACAGCCCTGTGTACAACGCTGTGATGATAATAGGGCACATTAGCCAAGCAATGGCATCAGAGGTTTGAGCAGGATTTTCAAACCCTCTTTTTAATTAATGAGTGCAGACACAGTGCTGACCTGGGGCTGCTCCTAACAATGAAGAAGTGGAGAAGGAGTAGAAGGGAGATAGGTAGAAGGTGGGAGGAGGGCAGGTTTTGAAGCTGCTTTGTCCTGCAAGCCACCAAAGAAGAGCGTGAGACAAGAGGAGAAAAAGAAAAAAAAAAAAAAAAAGCAAAAGGAGACAGGAGAATAAAAGGAGGGATCAGAAATGAGATTTAAGAAGTCACAGAAGTAAGACAGGTAAAGGCTCTCAGACTGTGGCTTGTGGACTGCTTCTGAGTGCTCTCCAAAGTCAACTGCGGAAAGCAAATTCACGTGCAGGTCAGCAGTCTGCATCAATGTCCCTGCTAACAGAGCCGGCTCCTCCGCTGCAGAAAGGGGACAAACAAAAAGAAGGGAGACCTCAGCAAAGAGCAAGCCCCTTTCGTTGCCTGACTACACGACGCACCTGGTTTTAAGGAGATAACTCCCATCAGAGATGCAGAGCAGTTGGTCTCTTCCAGAATCCCTCACTGGCACCATTTGTGAAAATATGTCCAGGTGGGCTGACAAGCAGCCTTTCCCTGGCCCTGCCAGGAGCCTGGGCACAGCAGGGTGCAGGAGGGTGGTGGTCTCATTCTCAGTGTCGCCACAGCTTTGGCTCCCTGCCCCCCACTGACAGCAAGACATGGAAGCAGGTTGTCTCGCTTGGATGGAGGCAGGCTCTCTCTTTACCCTCTCAGGTAATAATTTCTTCCGCTAAGGGTTCAATGTTAAAATCCTGAAGATGGAGAACCCTGAGTGGAAGAATGTATTCGAGATTTATTCTGTGTCGCAGCAATGTGACAGTGACATCTTACTGGAAATAACAAGAGCAGGAGGAATGACCGCCTTCCCCTGACGCAGCTTACACTGCTACCAAATTCCCCTGCTGCATCACAGGCAAACCTGGAAAGAGCGCTGGTTTTGGCATCAATACGCTTCCAGATTGCCTCCATTATAATCTTGCATAAGCGTTGCTGCCATCGCAGCGAGTAGCATGTGTTAGCCCATTCAAGTTTTGCAAATGTTGGCATAAAGGAGGTGAGGAAAGGAAACCTCTGGGGCATGGAGCGGGCGGCGCGGAAGGCTGGTGCTCTCCCAGCAGCAGCCAGGCCCGTCTCCGCCCGGAGTGATGCAACGAGGAAGGGAAAAAGCCCAGCGGACGAGACGAGCGGAGTTTGCTTTGGCACGCGTCTCGCTTATTGTGGGAGAAACCAACACCCAGGGATAATGCTGCAAGCACGTGGTGAGCCCTCCCATGATTAATTGCAAAAAAATCCTCACGCACAACGTCGCGGTTGACATCTCTAGTTGCAGACAAATGAATAAATTAAAAGTTGCAGTTTTTACGGCGGGCAAATTGCTTTCACGAGGGGTAAATTGCTTTCGTGTATTTTCAGGACGTGGTGTATAAACGTGGGAGGCACGTAGGTATGTGCGGGTTGCGTGTGGATGCTCCCAACGTGGATGTAACACACGCGCATCGTCGCACCTGCGGTCTTGTGCGAAAATGCCAAGTGCAAGCCGTGCATCTCTGCAGCTGCACGAAATAATGGAGCAGTGGATGCTTGGACACGGCTCCTTGGGGCACCTCGGTGGGAGCATCCCCAGGGGGGCACCCGTGGGGCCGCCTGGAGGTGCGAAGCTCACCGCCTGCGCATCCCGGGGAAGGCGAGCGACCCCCGCGCAATTAACGAGCAGCCTCTGCTCATCCTAATTAACTCCTCACCCGGCTCCCGGGACGACCCCGCCGCTGCCCGCCCCTCACCATCCCCTCCCCCCTTCCTCCCCTTCCTCCTCCTCCCCCCTCCCCTCCCGGCCCGGTGTCCGAGCCGCCCCCCCCCCCCGTGCCCGCGCCGTGTGCGGGTGTGCTCTTGCACACTTCCTGCGGTGTGTGCGACCCGGCTCCGGTTTCCGGTAGCTGACAGCCGCCGCAGCCCGTCCCTGCCTCCTCCGGCGGCAGCGCACACGGGCACGGACACGCGCGGGGGCGAGGAGGAGGAGGAGGAGGAGGAGGAGGAGGAGGAAGGCGCAGCACCCCGCTGCCCACCCCCCCCAAACCCCCTCCTGGTGCTGCACAGGCGGCTCCGCACCGATCCTGCGGACGGGCACCTGCAGGTAGGCGACCCACCCGTGTGCGTGTCCAAAAAAAATAATAACAGAAACCCCCCAAATTGGGCACGCAGCCCCTCCTGCTGCCCCCCCGCCGGCAGCAGGGGCGGGGGGCACGGGAGGCCGGGGTGTGGAGGCAGCAGGGGGTACGGGGGGGCAGCGAGGGTCCCGCCCACGCGTGGGTGGCCCTCGCCCACCCCTGGGTGCGCTTGGTGCTCGTCCCCTCGCGAACTTGGGTTTTGGCGAGGGAGGCAGCGGGACAGGCTGGGGGAGGATGGTTGAGGGCAGGGGAGCGGTGGGGAGGTCCGTGGAGCCCTCCGTGGGTGGGTTTTGGGGGGCAGGCAGCCCTGCTTTCCTTTCCGGTTGCGGTGTGGATGTGGGAGCTCAGGGCGACCCACGTCCCCCAGAACCAGCCGGCTGCGAGGCAGTGCGGGATGCGGAGGGAGGCTGTTTTCCTTCCAAGTGAATGAAGGCGATCCCTCACGGAAACAAAACAATGCGCCGGGTGGAAACGAAGCCCTCCGTGTACGCCCGACTTTCAGCGCTCGGGTTGCCAGTCTGTGAAGTTTGCCCCTGCCTGCCTCCTCTTACATTCCCCCGCGACCCTCCTGGGAAATGCAATCCGTGCGAGAGGGGCTGCAGCGCCAAAATTGTGACGGATGATGCTGAAGCTTCCCTCGAACTGCCGGGGACAGCAGTGTTTTTTTTTCTGTTGATCTGAAGAGAAATGGGACCAAGCCTCCAGCGTGCTTGCTAGCAGCAGTCAGAATTTGCGTAGATCAAATTATCGCATCCCTTTGCTACTGCCTTGATGGTAACTTTTCAGGTCAGGGACCAGGTTTATTTTCCTTAACTTTTTTCCTCTTCAAACAGAGCATCCCCGAAAAGGTCGTTTCAGGTCAGGAGTGACCAGTTCCTGTGCCCCCCCCACCTCCCCGGTTGCTTTCCTTCCCCTCCGTGTAATTCAGCGCCCAGACCGGCCGGGTTGTATTTGCGTGGTGCTGCAATTAACCTAATAACCCCTGCCAGCACCACGCTGGGGCTGCGCGCCTGCCCACAGCCACGTGCATCATCGGTGCAGGCAGCTTACCAGCTGGCTGGCATCGCCAGCAGCCACACCGAGCCGCCGTGGGCTCAGATCTGATGGTTGTCTTGGGCTGATTTTTCCATTTTGAACCTCTTTCTGCCCACTGTGGAGGCCAGGAGTTGCATGGTTCAGGTGCTCGCCTGCTGTCCCACGGGGAGCCTGGGTACGTGGTACTCGCTCACCCTCTTTCCTCTCTGCCTGTGACTCCCAGCAAAAAGCCATTTTTCAGCCTTGTGCTGAAGTCTGTCAGCTCTTTGAGATCCACTGAAGGCGAACTAACAAACCAGCCTGGTAGTCTGCCTGCTTGGCACCCAGACGAGTAATAGAGAGGTAGGAACTAGTAAAAAGATGCTTTGCGAACGAAATATTAACAGAAGGTGTTTGGTGGCTCACACATGCAGCGTAAAGCTCGCTGTGAGAGAGGCGTGCAGCGGAGTTACTCCTTCTGGTGTTACCAGGAGCTCGTACAAACGGTGTGATGTAGCTCTTTGTCTTCCACTGAGATGCCTCGATTTACAGGAGGTATTCCAAAAATTGTGGAAAAATGTAACAGCTCAAATACTTCTTAGCCAAATACTTCCCAAGCTGGTGTGCTGTTGTTTGTTTTTTTTTTTTTTCTTAAGCAAATATATAGTGATATTGCTGATCTTGTTGTCCTCTGCTCATCTTGTCTTCTGCTGATGCGTCTGTGCCTTGTGGTCCTGGTACCACACCAGGAGGTTTCCTACAACCAAACACGTCAAAAGTTTCAACAGCGTGGCACGGTGCCGCTCAGGTGATGCTAACAAACAGACTTGCAGTCACCAAGTTTCCCCAGCAGCTCCAGTTTTCCTCGTTAGCGCTTAGCGGCGGCCAGGAGCACCCTTGCTGGAGGACCCCTGGTGCTTTCAGCCTCCTGGCCTCGCGCCCCTCTGCCTCCCGTCGGCTGCAGAGAAGGGCAGAGGTGCGAGAGGCTGGGTGTGGAGCCAGGAAAATCTGTCCCAGCACCCGTTTCCCTGCTGCTTTCCTGCACCTGCGCTCAAGGAGGGGTATCCCTGCCTCGTGCAGCTCACAGAGGGGTGTGGAGGTTGACTGCTGTTCATGAGGTGCTTCCCGGGAGCGTGTGCGGCAGTCAGTCCTCTCGAGGATTGCTGCGCTTCTGGTAGTTCAAGTGCGACGGGCTGCACGTATGTCTCTGCTTTCAAAGGTCACGGCTGCGCTCCTTGTTGTGGAGTAAAACAGGGCGAGATGAAGGTTAGCGGCTTCGCGGCAGTGACGATTTTCGTCAGCTCCTCCAGTTCCCTTTTCTGTGAAAAATGCGTTAAAAGGGGTGTTAGTGTAAGTCAAGTGTTTCCTTGATAGATCTGCCTAATAGCTGAAAGGAACTTGAAAGACTCCTATCTCGCTCCCGCTTATAATGAGGAAGACCCGTGGAGCACGACTGCTTCATCTCCAGTTACTTGACCTTGGCTCTGATTTGTTGATTTATGAACTTTATTTACCGGCAGGATTGGCGAATTCTCTCGCAAGACAGAAATTGCAGTGTGCCAGCCCGCTCCGTCGTTTCCTAGGTAACGAGTACACCGCGCGGATTCCCTAATGAGACCCTCAGCTGGCTGCTGATTGTCTGCATTTTTCTTGTTCGGCGATCCCGGGCCCTGAAGTAAATGCAGGGACTTGTTCATATGCCCGTCCGAGCCCGAGCAGCGTAAATGGAGGCAGAAGGAAGGCAGGAGATGCCCTCAGCGCGGTGGGAGCGTACCGCCGCTGATCCTGCTGGTGTGGTGCAAGCAGGTGCCTTTCGGTGACGTGCTTTCTGCTGAGAAGTGGTCGGTGAGAAGGACCCATCCCCGGTCTCGGGTGTGTTTTGAGCTTTGTGTGCCTTTTCTGTGGCTGGTGGTTGTGTGTGCAAACAAGTTATTTCCCATCATCCGGGGGCTGTTCTTATTCTCAATTACAGGTGTTTTCCACATTTTCTGGTTTTATCAAAGCCATTGTGTTGCTGGAGAGTCCCTTCATACTACTCCGTTCCCTTTCCCTGTTAATTGTTTAGCGAAAGGGAGGATCTGCAGCTGTCCGTTCACTTGACTGGTGTTAGCTCAGAAACATCACATGAACCCTGCTGGACCCAGGCATCCTAGGGTTTTAGTCCTGGGAAAAGCTACAGGAACAAAAGTTTTCCTGTAAGTACGAAATCACAGGATTAGATTCGTGGCATTCAGAGAGTGATCCCTGTGACCTTCTGCAAGTTTTTATTTCCAATGCCTGAGTTCAAAGTCATGGTTTTCTAAAAGTAGTCGCTATACCTAAAATGTTTTACATAAGCAGTTTATAAATAATACCTAATATAACTGGAAGAGATAAGGCGTGGAGGGCAAGAGATGCCTCTCCTCTTTTCTTTCCAGTTTTGTTTATTTCTTTAAATTATCTTCCTTTTTTTTTGTATGATCTGCCTGATTATTCTCCTCAGTGATGGTCAGTAAAGTGGGTGTTTGTGGTCAGTGTGGGCAATCAAGCAGAAAAACAAACAAACAAACAAACAAAAAAACAAGCCAAAAACCAGGAATATAGACATGTAGCAGTGGGCAGACATCCAAACCCACGTGTTGCTCAGCTTTGGCAACTGGACTGGATGACAAGTAGTTTTCTTTTCTTGAATGACCAGCAGTATAGTTTGGAGGCTTTATTGTTTCATCTCTCCACCTATCAACAGCAGTATTGTAACAAAAGAAATAGGCAGGAAAGGTATCCATGTTATCGTTATCTTCTGTAGTGTTTTTTTCAAAATATGGGTAAAGCCAGTGGCAATTGATTTTATTAATTCCATGGGTGGCTATCCTTCCACGGCGTAAGGCCAGTGAAGGAAAAGTCATTGATGATCTGGCAGTTTGCATCGCAATTCCTTCTTTGCCCAGGCAGAAGCAGTCTCTAAAAGCCTGGTACCTGACTGCATATTAACCCATCTTGTCTTAAAGATTGTTAGTGCCTAAACCCAGGCACCACGATGGGTTTAGGCTCCTCATTGCTGTCTGTCGTCTTCAGTATGACAGGCAGCAGCGTTTCCCCTGTGTGGAGGTGTGCTTGTCTGTAATCAAGGACGCTGCAGCTAATAAAAGCTGTCGGTGGGGTCTGCTGTTGCGGCCGTCGCTGCCTCCCTCCACCCCGCTTCCCAAAAACAAAGTTCCTAATATGCCCCTAATGAACCCAGCCAATTTGTGGGTGGAAATTTCCGTATGATCAAGGGCTGGGGAGTTTGTAAGATGTTTTGGGCAATCACTTAATGGTTTGCCCAGTAGTTACCCAAAACAATAAATGTGGTTAGATTATATATATATATATATATAGATTATATATATATATATACACACACACATATATATATGTGCATAATATACAAGTATATAAATGTATCTATAAATATATAAAATTTATGTTTAGATATATATTTCACATGCAATAATATATTTTATGTATTTATTATATTGTATCATGTCATTATTGTCTATATCAGAGTATATATAGCATTATATATATTAATATATATATTGGTATTATCATTATACATATTCTATTCCATCCTATTCCGTAGTCAGGTGAGGTAACAGAGAAAAGATAGGCCCTGCAGAGAAGGTGCCTGACTTACTGGGTGGGTGAGCAGCGGTTCTGCTCGGCTCTGACCTGCTCCCGGTCCTGTTCAGCGCCTTCCAGAGTGCCGTGGTGGAAGGAGCCATGAGTGTCCGTATTGCTTCTGCAGGTAACACGTGGCCAGAAGACGTGGGAACAGAGAGTCACATTTCAAAACCATCTCAGCAGGTTGGACATCTGGGCTGAAAACGATAGCTACGAGGTTTAAAATGCAGGCTTCTACTCTGTGGTAGGGTGAGACGAGTGCTGAAATCACAGGTTGGGTGGTAATGTTATGGGCAAAAAAAAATTTCAGGAAAATGAAACACAAGTGCTGTGCAAGGAGGAAGGGAGTAACTTTGCTCCATGGGCAGGGTGGATGGGACCAGAGACAGTAGCTGCCAATAGGAAGGATGATCGGGGCTCAGCTTCAAAATGTTGACAAGAAATTGCCTGATGAAGCTCGAGGATAGCCTTTGAGGAAAGATGATGACTCTGCTGAGGGAAGGCCTCAAAAAGAGGTTAAATGGGCATGTGCCCATAGGGCAGATCTGTGTGCTAGTGGAGCCCTATTGTTCAGGGATTTTTGTATCACGATTAAATCCATCGTATGTAGGAAGCTAGAGTGAGAGTATAATGGACACTTCCCAAAAGGGCTGAGGAAAGACAACCTGAAAATTGATACTTTTAATGTGAAATAATGAGGTGTGTGTGTGTGTGTGTGTGTGAAAAGGCATGTATCATGGAATCTCAGAATGGTTTGGGTTGGAAGGGACCTTAAAGACCACCCGCTCCCAACCCCCTGCCATGGGCAGGGACCCCTCCCACCAGACCAGGTTGCCCAAGGCCCCATCCAGCCTGGCCTTGAACACCTCCAGGGATGGGACACCCACAGCTTCTCTGGGCAGCCTGTGCCAGGGCCTCACCACCCTCTGAGTGAGGAATTTCTTCCTGATATCTAGTCTAAATCTCCCCTCTTTCAGTTTAAAGCCACTACCCCTTGTCTTATCAATACAGGCCTTGGTGCAAAGCCCTTCAATATCTTTCCTACAGGCCCTCTTTACGTACCAAAGTTACCTCTGGAGCTTTGAACGCCCTTAATAACACACGGGCTCTGTGTTCCCACACATTAGCTGGGCTATGTCCTTGCTGCTGTGCATAGGGAGTTTCCAGCACGACAGCCTCCACGAGGGAGAGCCATACAGGTCTGGTAGGCGCTTGGCGTTGCAGTTTCTTCTTGGCTCTGCTGCTTCTTTCCTCTCCCTAATCCCGCAGCTGCGTACCGTGATTCTGTGCTCGTGGTGTCTCTGCAGGCTACATACGGAGAGAAGAGGATGTATTTATGTTCCCCACAGTGTTCTCCTGAAGCTGTGTAGAAAACCCTTATCACCCTGTGATAGTTTTCAAAATTGGTTGCAACACACCAGAAGGAGCCAGCATATTTTAGCTGGTAACACTCCAAATGTCATAGCTTAGAATTTGCAAAATATTGCAGGATGGAACAAGATTAATGAACTATTCTTGAAATGTAGAAGCTGACAGTTTTCCTTCTGTTTAATTGGTGATATTTTGATCCTCGCTGTTGAGCCACTTTTGCTCAGAAGACTCCAATGTACTCTTTTAGTTGAGCATTTTCTGTTCTCCATCATGCAAGTTGTCCCCCTGCAGCAGTTCACAGTCATACTAGGTCATGCTGCTGTACACTCTGAGGTTAAATATCTGCTCAGATCTTATAGTAACCAAAAGCTTTTTATGGAGTCTCTCTTTTTTTTTTTCACATTTAACTAGGAAAGTGAATATTTCCTGTCTGAAATTTAAATTTCATACTGTCTTTTTTTTAGCCCTGTTAGGAGGAAAAATCATGTCTACTTTCTTTTTCTTTTTTTTTGTTAGAACATATTTAACCTTCTTATCTGTAATTATAAAACCAAACTTAGCTCATACAGACTCAGCATTAAATGCTTTAAACCCAAGAAGCAAGCATTTATTGTGCAAACAGTAAACTACTATTGAAACTGTTCTGTAAAGTACTTGGTACAGACTGTGCCAGATGTAAGAATCCTAGCAAAGTGTAACTTTATGAGTATCCCATTTCAATGAACACTTTGTTCTTGCCCAAATCTCTATCAGATTACCTTGTTAATATGGTTTCGAACCTCCAGGTTCTCTCACCAGCTGCGGGCAGTGATTTGCAGTGATTTGCAGCTTACTGAGCTTCCCCAGCCCACTCTGGCGTGGCAGCCTCACTGAATTTTGGGGCTCTTGTAGCTCTGACCTTTCAGTCAGCTGTGAGGTGTCCCCCAAAAGCAGCCATTGTGTGCTATAAATCTATTTTCTCTGTACCTTTTTTGCACTTGGCCCATGCTTTCTCCTATCCATAAAAGATGTGAAAATTAACAGTTATCATTTCCAGTTAATCCTCCAGCACTGTTGAATCCTGACTCATGCCCTAGAAAACTGACACTGATTCACACACCAGCCATTCAGGTTTAACATTTCCATCTCTGATTTCCAAAAAAATACAGATAACTCTTGTGGAGCCAAGTCAATGACAAAGAAATGTTGTCTTTAAAACATGAACATTAAATATCCCCTATCAGCTTGATAATTTCCCAATCTTCTGGATTTTAAGTTATATTCAAGTGTAGATTTTCAGTGCAAGTTTCAAACTTGTACCCCCTAAATCAAAGCATGTTAGAAAACTCATGCTCAGAACTTGTGTCCAAAATCTCTTTCAGTTCTCTGCACACAGCTTCACTTCATAGCAGCGTGTAGCTAAGAACATTGTAAACGGCATATTTTCACTGAAGTGAGTATTATGAATTAAACAAGCAGGACCCCACCCCCTGTGTCTGACCTGGTGGATGGCATCAGCCTGCAAATCAGGCACGGTGCTGAGTGTTTGCTGAATGGGCAGTGGGGTCTGATTGAAATACTGGCCACTGATGAAGACATTTTGGCCGGGGAGAACTGGGTCAGATTCTTAGATTTTTGTAAATTTGTCTTGATTCTAGGGAGAGAAGGTGTTATTTACAGGGACAAGTGAAGAAACCCAGGAAATTATATTTATATATTTATAAAAATGCACACACCCACATACACACACACACACACATATATATATCCACAGTATGTAAATTTTTCCCCTTGTCTTACCCTGGTCATGTTTACTTGCTTGTCATAAGTACTGTGAAGGAATGGCCCTATAGCATATTGGATTTTACAGTGCAATCCAGCAAAACACAGGAGGGTGATCCTTCGTGGAACACAAGCATTAGTCAATGAATGCTTGCAAATTTTAAGCAATGATTTAGTTAGTGGATTTTTTCCTGTGCTTTTCCCAAATTGTCTGTGAATATGTTTTCCCTTCAGCTAGCTTTTTTTTTTTTTTTTTTTTTGTCTGGTTAGATAATCTATTCAAAAGCACTGACACTGATCTCAGTATGGAAATGTACAGCAGCCCTTCTTAGTAATGCATTCACATGTACAAAAAAGCTCTCTGGCAGAGAGATAAATTAAAAAATTATAAATTTGGTTTTACAATTTCTTTTGAATTGAAAAAAAAAATACATTATGCCACACATCACAAATACGTCCTGTTTGGGAACAGCTCCACAGGATAGTGGAGTTTTACTGGGACACAGCATCAGGCGATTTATATGGAGGGTGGTTATACTCACCCGACCCTTTATTTGCAAGAAACATTCCGCACTTTAATTGAGCTCTTTTCAATATGCTGCATCTGCTTTAATGCGCTGTGTTTGCTGTATGCGTTTGTATAGTCTCATAAAGAAGGCTAAAATTTGTTTTGGTCTAGCCGGAAGTCAAGGAGAAATAACAGCTCAGTGCCATATAGTGAAGATATGCACTATTACCCATTGCATATATTTTTTTTTAACATTCAATACTTTCCTGTTGGATCATTAACCCTTTAACGGTAGGTGACCTCTTTCCAGTCAGGCATCTCTAAAACTGTCTTTGCCTCTACTGACCTCCTAGATACTGATTAAACTGCTCTGCTGTGTTTGATTAGCTTAGTTTACAGACCATTTAGCTGGTGCAGAGGTATTTAGGTGTGATAACATTGTGAAGATTAAGATGGGGGAAATAAAAACCTGGAATCACTTCAGTAGGCTTTATGAAACAAAGAGGGATGAATCTTGTGTGTTTATGTACATTTGAGAATCTTGGGAGTTGCCCTTTGGGCTCAGCAATACAATTTTCTTCTGGAGGAGAAGTTGCTCTCACTCCTTCAGTGAGAGGTGATGCTTTCCTTCGTTGCATCAGTTCCCTGTGTGGACATCCACATCTGTTGTTGGTGCCCTGCCCGTGTCTGTGAGGTTCACACTGGGCACTAAGAATATGCTAATTATGGAGATAAGACCCAAGCAAATTGCTCTCTTTTACTTCATTAGTGTTGATGCAATACTATTGTACTGGTGCAATTAAAACCATAAAGTCTGAGTGAAGACATCTACACATCAGCTGGTTGGCGTCATTCCTTGGCTGCTTCTACCTGTGAATTTCGCTGCTTGCCAATGCTTTGCAGTGCTGCAAGCCAGGTTTTCTTGTTCCTGCTGGCACAGCTGGAGCTAGATCTGTAATGTTGCACTGCACTTTTCTTTTTATATACCCCTTTCATCAGATGCCCTTTTCCCGCTGCTAATGGCCATTGACCTTCATTGACATGTTCCAAGGGAGTTGCCAGTCTCTTTTTTTTCTTTCTTCCTTGTTTTTTTATTGGTAGATGCTAGCCCATTGGTAGACATGGGGACGATCAGTGCAAATTCCCTTTCCTCCCCAGGTCACCAGCAGAGACTTTGCTGTGCCCCTGGGTAGGGGGAGATAGGGGAGCACCTGTGCACGGCTCTTGGTCTCCTCTCTGGAGGAGGGAAATCGGCTCTTCGCTCAAATGCATTTTTGCCCTAGCCCTCACATTGTCATTTTCAGGGCTTGGGACTGCCTCGGCAAGTCAGTAGAATGGCTTCAAGGACCCACCTGGTTCCCTTGGCAATGCTACAAGACTTTCCTGTAAAATTAACACAGACTTTGGTAGTCTTGGGAAGGTAAATAGGTCAAGAAGTCCCGGACACACAGAGGGATGGGGCTCTTGTGTGGATGGACCTGTTGCTCCTCTGGGTTTTGCGTGGATTGTCAGTCTTCCAGAGTTTTGAGGTGCAGTGAGAGTTTCCTACAGTCTTGTGTGGGCTTTTTGTCCAGGCTGATGTCCCAGTATATGTGCTTTTGGGACCAGGTTAAGCAGAGGTCTGCAGTGCTCTGTGGTGTGAAAGCTTCCTCCCAGCTGACTAGCAGTGGGAAGGGTTGGACCCAGACCCCAAGGCTAACACAAAGCCCTCTGCTTGGCAAGCTCCTTCTCACAGGGTGGGTCTGCTGATCCCATTGCATACTGCTTTTGTGGGAAATAATACCTGCTCTCTATGATATGAGGTATCTTGTTGAACCTGTATTGAAGGTCAAGTAAATTAAGTCATACGGGTCATTTTCATCTGAATGAGTCACCTTTTCTCTCTGTTTATTGACTGCTTTGAAGGATTCTCACAGCCTTCAGGGGCTAGCAGTTTTCCCTCATGACTGTTATGCAAGCATAATCCTATCTGGTTACATTTGTTTAAGTGCTGTGCTACTTAACTCTTAATTATTCTCTGTCCATGCGAGATGATTTTTCAAAAATAATTCGCTCTGTTAATAATTATCCTATGAGGAATTCAGAAGGATGTCAAAGTAAAATTTCTGCTGATACGACATGCTGTTTGAGAAACAATGGTTCTTTGGTTTTTGGGTGCTGTTTATTTTTGCTGGTTTTGAGGGACTGACGAAAGAAAATGGCATTACCATTTTTCACGTGGTTTGACCCATTAGATTGTCTGGTAGAAAGTATTTGAGTAGGCGGCAAATTGAATTGCTTTTACATTTTCAAGACACTTAAGATATAAAATAGAAGAGACAGCACTAGATAAACATGCTGCATATATAATAATATTACTGCCAAGGAAATTTAATTCAGTCTTCAGTGATGGGTTTGGGCAGATGTGTTGCATTTAGCTGGAGATAAGGTAATGCATACAGCACAGTCTCAAGTAACTAGGAGCAGAATGAAACTGATATTTTGCATTAGTTGTGTATTATTTATTGTATCAGATATAAGTGTACAGTAGACACCTGATACTACCACCATCTGCTTGGTATCAGATACTGTGTCTGCGTGTGGAAAGGGTAGGATGGTGCTGTCTGGACTTTCTGTACAAGAGTTGCCTCGGAACAGCTTTCATTTTGTAAACAGTGACTTTGTTAGTGCTTTCTGGGTAATTTGCCTTCTTTGCTAGCGCTGTGGTTCTGCCGTTAAAAATCAAGATTTGTGTGAGTAGTTGGCAGCTTTTGTGCAATGATCCTGGTATTTTACCTTACCTGTGAAGCTCCAGAGGATGGAGGAAGGATGTCGCTGCATTGGGCTACAGCTGTGCAACCCTTCGGCTTGTGTTTGCCAGCGAGTTCCCCAAGACAGAATGCAAGGATAAGACCTGTGTATCACAGGCTTTTTTCTTAATCATGATTGTTTTCTTCAGCTTGCCCAACAGTGTCAGGTTTTTGATTAAAGGAAGACATTGTGCTCACCGCTGCCACCTCACCACCCCAAAACTGGGGTTGTTAACCAAAGCTCAAAGCCGCAGTCTGTGAGAATTGGGGCTGCAGGACTGGCAGTCCAAGAAGGTCAGGGAGGCCCAAATCAGAGGATGGACTACCTGTACCCTCCCAGCTGCACCACTGACAGTAGCCAGGGCTTTCATCGTCTCCAAAGTCATGTGAAGATGGCTGCTTCTGGGCAGGCCTCCCACCATGTACAGAGAAAAGAGGGGGGACATAAATGATTAAATACCAGTCTGCACCTGCACAACACCATGAGCTGTCCTGGTTATTGAGCAGTAACCTGCACTTGCAGTTTGCTTTCTTGGCTCTCTTGTCTGCAAGGGCTGGGATCGTGGCAGAAGTGAGACGCAAACACTCTTCGCCTTAGGAAGGGAGAAAGCAATAGGTTTTTCTAGCGACAGTAGGGAATAATACTAAACAGTGTATTTTGGGGTACCTTAGTGATTTTTGGGGTACCTTAGTGATTACTTGGAGAAGTGGAAACTTGGGGAGATTGGGAATATGCAGCCAAAAGGGAAAAAGGAAAAAATAAATAGTGGTGGCAATGGGAGAGCTGTGCGGCGCTGTCTGATGCTCTTCAGGAAATGCAGCTTGCTCCGCCTGGCACACATGGACCTCACGTGCTCCACTGCACCTGCAGCATGCAGGCTACCTGGCTGCCTGTGTGTCTGCATTTTGCTGACAGCAGCAGAAAGGTTCTTCCCTTTTCCTCATGGGATGCCTTCAGTGGTTCGGCTAGGGGGGCGCGGAGTAACGGGAGCAGGCAGACAGTGGCCACGTGTCACCTGGGGCGAGGCGTGGTGTTTGTTCTGAGAAAGTGCTGTTTGTGCTCAAATGTTTTGAATTCGTAAAGGTCTCTGTGGTGCACGCTGGGGCTGAGTGGGCTGAGAGTGGGAAGTTGCAGCCTGCTGGGGAGAGCAGTTTTTCGGGAACTTTTGCTGCTGTAAACGAAACCCATGGCCTGTCTGGTTGCCAGCTTCTTCTTCACAGTTAGCACATGAGGTTGTCTCAAAACTGCCATAAAGGGCAATCCTTGATTTTCTGTGGTAAGGCTGGTTTGAGAAGTTTTACGAGCCTCGTGAATTTAATTTTATGGGACTCTGCACGCACTGCTCACCATGAGAGCTCCCTGCTGCTTCCGCTCTGCAGCATGGCTCTTGCTCTAGCACCCTGAACAAAATTCCCCCCCGAATTTCAAGACTGTGCAGCCTGTGGCACGAGTGATGTACGTCTTACCTGTGTTCATCACAGACAGCACAGAGGTGTGCGTGGTGTGAGTGGGGAGGTGCAAGGAAAACAAAGCCAGCGTGCTCGCTGTGCGTCGCTTGGCATCCGGCGAATGGCTCTGCCCAACTGGAAATCTCCCTTGGCTGTGGCATGCACGGCAGCTGCATGTGCCAGGGGGCTGCCGGGACTGGATGGAGCTGGTGGAGTTGAGCCGGGCGTGAATCCTTCATCCCTGCTTCCGCCAGTCCCTCTGTGCATCTCGCTCGCTTCTCTGCGCCTTTATGCCTGGTGGCAGGACTGCTGGCATTGCTGGGGCTGAGGAAGCACTGGGAAAGTTGCAGGCACCCGTGAGCATTGCTGAAAGTGGCAGTGAGTAAGTTAGTTGGGTAAGGGCTGGATTTCTTAATAGTAGTTATTAAATTGGTCTAAAAGGTTAAGTTACTGCTCTGTTTCACTGAAGAGTTCAGTCCACTAGTAACGTTACCACTTGTGTTCTTCATGGACATTTATTTAAAATGTTTCTGGGTTTTGCTTTTTGGAGCTTTTTGCTGACATTTATATATGAAGTCATTCTTTTCCTAATGTAATTGCTGGTGTAATAGACACCGTGTATTACTGGCATTAAAAGCAGTCCCTAGGTAGCAGAACTGAGCTGGTTGTCATTAAACCATGGAACCGAGAAATACCCGCAGAGAGCAGTGCTACAACAGGGAGCCCCGGGAGATGCTGCCCTCCCAGCCCAGCAGGGGCAGCTGCCCAGCTCTGACTGTGGTTCAGATCTACACCGTGCTCCTGTGATGGGTGCCCACCTCCCTCCTGCACCCCTTGTTCATGGCCTGAACCATCTCCATGTGCTGGAGGGCAATGAGAGAAGGCTGCTTCTGCATTTCTTGCGTCTTCAGAGGCTTGGCTCAGGTGTCACCTTGAGTTTCTGGTACAGAACCAGCGCTGCCTGCCCGACAATGTGTTTGTCCCAGGTACTGCTCTTTTTTTTCTCTCCTCTTCCTACTCCATCCATTGACTGGGCTCCAGACATGAGCAACCAGGAGCCTTACTTGTGTGTAACTTTTATTTAATGGCTGGCTACCAACCATGGTGCTCTCAGCTGTGAAACGTTTAACTTGCATGGCTGTGCTGCAGAGAGAGAAGAGAGACGTCTTTTGACTGCCCTTTCCCTATCTGTCATCTTTTAAAAGTGTGCAGCCAAGAGCGTTCCTTTTCTTGCCTTTTTGTCTTTGGCAGCTTTGTTCTCATGTTGCACAGCTATTCTAAACACAAGCCTTGTAAAACGCACTGCAAGGCTTTGTTTTTCTTCCCATCTGTTTCAGAATTATTACTGGGACCATTTGTTCCAAACTGGCAGGTAGCAAGGAGTTTAAATTTCCCCTGACATCCCCGGGTGCTTTGCTCTCCTTAGTGACTGTAGGGTTAGACTGGACTGCAATACGAAGTTGGTGTGGTTTGGAACAAAAGCTGATTCTAACAAGTCACCTCTGCACCTCCGAGGACAAACTGAAGCCCATACCACAGGTTTTGAGCTGGCCTAAGGGCAGTGATGTAAAGGGTGCCCAAAGAGGGAACAGAACCATTCAGTTTTGCCTCCTGCTGCTGCTGAGCTCTATGAAGTGGCAAGCCAAAGGCAAGGAACCTGGTCAAAATGTGCTGATTTCCTCCTGGGGAGCATGTGGTCTTGCAAATGACTCTTTTGGTGACGTTGCCATCCATGTGTTGTCCACGTTGTTTCCTACAGCTAGCAGAGGGGAACGTGTTGCAAGCTGGAGTTGTCCCCTGGGCAATGTCCCCTGGCCCTGGGGAGGAGTGTGGAGAAACTGGTGCTGGTGGGGGTGGAGCAGTCGTAGGGGTGCTGGCCAGAAGGGATGGTTTAGAAGGACCCACAGCCATCCCCGGGAGGACATCAAGGGATCACCCCGTTCACCAGGTGAGGAGCAGCAGTGCCTGCTGAGTGCTCGCCGCATTGCTCCTCTGCAGAGCAATCCCCGGCTCTCGTGCTGGGCCACACTGAAATATTGTGTGGTACTCCTCCCGGCCACTGACGTGGAGCTTGCCCTTTATAAACATAACTTGAGATGCCCGTACTTCTCAGATGTCCCCTGCATTTTGGAAGGCCTTTGGGCACATTGTTTCAGTGCAGTTGTTTTCATTGACGTTGGCTGTTGTAATCTGACTACGAGCAGGCATGGTTACAGAAGTGATAGCATTCGTGCCCCATCAGAAGCAGCATTTTACTGTTTGTGTTTCCACTTTGTAAAGTGTTCTTAATTTGAAAAGGTGATTGCAGAGTGGTCAGTGTCCCTAAATTGCTGATCACATAAGCAAAGGCATGTTTATACATCCTGCAAGACTACATGTGTTCATCTGTAGGGTGTGGCATCATTTTATTTATTTATTTATTTATTTTTGCTAGAGGAGAGTGTGGGTTAGAAATTGCTCCCAACCTTTTGTGTAGCTAGGACAAGGGCATGCTGAGCCTCCGCAGGACAGCAAGTGAAATGTGCCCTTACATTCGGCACGCCAGCAAAGTTCCTGTGCAGGGGGCTGCTTTGTCCAGGGCTGGTTTGCAGTGTTGTTGTTGGCTTTGTACGTGTAACAGGACTCCTGCTGGAGGTGCCAGCTTTCTCTGATCCTTGAGTGTAAATGCAGTAGACAAACACTATTGAAACCTTAGACCAAGCTGGCAGGATCAGCAGGGTTAGGGATCTGAGCAGATCTGGTGGATCTTGTTTTCTCCTGCCTTGCATGTGGGACAGTGGCTTGTGAGATGTGTGCAGAGCAAAGGCAAACTGCTGTCAGTGCAAAACAGCACAAGGCTTACTTCTGGTGCAAGGCAGGGGGGTAATTGTCCCGCTGGCTTCTTTCTGGGGTTGCTGCAGCACTGAGTATGGGTGCTGCAATTCACAGCAGGGTGAAAGGACGTCGTGCCTTGGCAGAGTCAAAGTAAGTGCTATCCAGAGAGAGGTACCCCCTCCGCTGAGCTTGGTGGCAGAAATTTCACTGTGCACGCCACCATCTCTCTCTCACTAAAGGTCTGCAATTGGAAAAAGTCAAGCTGTGCTTGTAGACACCTTAAGGATGGTGCAAGGCATGAATGCAAAAACACACAGTGCTGATTTTCTTTTGGATTCACTGTAACAGCAGCAGCTCTGACTGGAACAGCTGTTTCTGAAAGAAGATGAAGCAGTCCAAGCTCATTGCCAAACAAGTGCTTTTGTAAAAACATTGGCAGAAATTTGAGAAAGTTGGTTCATGAAGTTCAATACACATAGTCCATGTATTCATGGCAGCATGTTCTTTCTCACATTTTCTTTTTTTTGGTTTGGTTTCTAATTTATAAATAAGAGTCTATGCCATTGCTCAGGGTAATTCCAAAATAGCCCTTTTAGGTTCTGATTTCTCCCTCTGAACAATACGTGCCCAGAAAACTGCTGAATCTACATCAACAGTCATGTCTGTTGTGTGAGAGACCTGGCTGGCTACAAATGCAAACACATGCTGTGACACTGTTGGGTGATTGGATATCTAATGTATGTGTGTTCTTACTGAAAACGTTTAACAAAAATTAGATTATTAATTACTTGTGTTAGAAAGCCCTGTCTTACCTAGACTGCGATCTTCAGTTCTTCTTGGCATATTTTTTAGTGTTTGTAATTAATTACTAATAGGTTATTCATATCTTTAGAGAGTAAAAGAAATTATACCAACGTCCCTGGAATGAGTATAGGGTATGACATTTTGGCTCTTTTATGGGATAAAGTTTATAAAGGTTTCTTTTTTTTTTTTTTTCTTTTTTTGAATGATGCAATGGCTGTATATTTTTTATTAATTCCATTCAAAGCCTGGAACAAATGCAGTCTGAGAAGAGAAGTAGTTGGAAATACTATAAAGTTGATATAGTAAAATATCTTCTGGTATCTTTGAAACCTGCTGTGTTTTTGAAAATATTTTGGGTTATTGTCTGTCTTTTAATTGGCAAGAGAAGAGAAAGTCTGGGATACCACAGATGGAAAGATTTATGTTTTGAATTTTTTCTTCTGTTATCTTTGGAGAGAATAAGAAGTTTATCTGGATGCATTTCTTTAAAGAGGTTATTGGTGTGCTTTTGAGGTATGTACCTTAAAAGTAAATTACTGTCTTGTTTGCAATCACTTTTATTCAGTTGTTTGTACTAGCATGCATTTTGTCTATGTCCATTTCTCACTTTAATCATGAAGTGAAACAATATGAACAGGAACAGGTGATTTTGGAAGGAATCTCCTCTTATGTTTGGTGTGCTAGATCCAGTTCAAATGAATCGCAGCGAGAACAGACCTTAATAAAGAGGTGCAGTGCCATGAGTATATATTCATGTTTTTTCTTGTACACACTACTTTGATTTCAGTGGTCACAGGGGATATAGCCTTGTTTTTATTTGCTCTTCCAGATGTTCAGCAGTGTAAGTAGCGTGTTGCTGTGAACTTTGGTTGTCCAAAGGCTACGTTTGTGTTCTCGAATCTCCAGGAGGAAGTAAGTGAGGGCTCTTGAGTCTCTCAAGATTCTTCCTTGCTAGAGCTCTTTTTCAGAAGTTTTCCTCGGTGTGCCAACCACCAGTGTGTCTTGTATGCAAAACATGAATGCTTCAGGCATTCTCTCTGTTTCTTAATTGTGAAGCATCCCTAAATTTCCATCTTGTACATTCCAAATCTTGCACTGGTGGCGCAGTTAGTAAGAACTGTGCTTGCACGTGAACATGAATTTAGCTTATTTGGCCAAAGCGTTGGAACTTGGTGTCTGAGGCTTTGACAGGTTATTAAACACTCGTGGACAGATTTTTATGGTTGTTTACATGCCTGTAGAAACTCTGAAAACCCCACCAAGTGCCTCTTCATCCCTTTGACTACATAATGTCATTTAGAACTGGGACCTGCGTTTGTTGAACCGACCAAGGTCAAAGGGACCTTTTCCACGGACAAATCTTTAAGCCTTTTTTTTTTGGTCCCACTGAGCTCAGACTTCCCGGCTTTCAAAACCCAGTGCAGAATGGCCAAGGTGGGCCCTGTCCCTGAGACCGCTGCATCACATCATGTCCCACAGCCTGGTTTCTCCCTCAGGAGCAGCAGCAGGTCTGCCTGCTCGCCCTCTGGGATTGTGACCCGCTCTCACCTGTATGCTGGCACAGCATCGTGAGGCTTTGATCTCTTTTGGGCACTCTCAGGGAACATACCTCAGTAATTTTAGAATGTCATCTGTTTTAAACCTTGATTTAAATGTTAGGATCTGGTTCATTATAATATGTTAGAGGCTCACAGCTAGAAATGTTCCCAGGGTTAATAGAAAAATTAGCAAATAGTTGGATGGAGAATTTAAAGGTTTTTTATCCACTGGCTGACGATGACAGGGTGTTACCCAGTATTCTGACTGGCTTACATTTGAATGCAAATCCTTGCTTTTACTGGCTCATCTCTAGGGCAGTTTTCATGTTCCTGTCTCTTCCACGTCTCATCAAAGTCTTGTCTAGGAACTTTATTAGGGACTCAAATGCATGTGATCTGTTATGCACAGTTGGATACAAGCCAGTTCATAGATTAATCTGCCATCTTTGTTCCTTGCATTTTTTTTTCAAGTCTGTTCTTTCTTGCAGCTCTTTTCTCCAAGTGTTTTTTTGAGGATTTTAAAAGGAAACTGTAGGGCAGGACCTCAGCCTGATGTTAATAGTTTAATGATAAGGATCATTATTGATCCTGCAAAAAGAGCACTATAAAGACTGTTTCAGAATGTTATTTTTGCTGAGAACTAAGTCCTTGGAAAATTATTTTAAGTCCCAAACCATCTCTGTGCTTAAAAAAAAATTAGAAAGCCTAAACCCATAAATTCTAATATAGAAAGTGCAATTTCACCCTTGCACAGAAATGTTGAGTTCCCATGATTGTTCTAATTTTCTGCAGAAAACAAAGTCTCTGTTCTGTGTAGACAGTTCAGAGTGTGGTTTCACTGACACTATTTGGCCAAATATTGGATGTTTTTAATATTGCTATGGTGGCACTATTCCAATTTTCCTTAGTTTGGAAAAATCCTGAAGAGAGAGAAATCCTACACACAAAAATACCAAACCTGAAACAGTGAAGGCTCTCATGGACAGAGGCCAATTGTGTTTGCTTGTGAGGGATGGCATGGTATAGCTGTCTGGGCTGGAACTGAAAGCACTGGTTTTCTACGAAGAGGATGGGAGAGTTTGGCTTCTATAATTCTATAATTACACTTCGTTGGGTTAAAAACTGGCTGGATAGCGGGGCCCAAAGAGTTGTGGTGAATGGAGCCAAATCAAGTTGGAGGCCGGTTACTAGTGGAGTCCCCCAGGGCTCAGTGCTGGGGCCGGTCCTCTTTAATATCTTTATCGATGATCTGGATGAGGGCGTCCAGTGCACCCTCAGTAAGTTTGCAGACGACACCAAGGTAGGTGCGTGTGTCGATCTGCTCGAGGGCAGGAAGGCTCTGCAGGAGGATCTGGATAGGCTGGACCGATGGGCTGAGGTCAACTGTATGAAGTTCAACAAGGCCAAGTGCCGGGTCCTGCACCTGGGGCACAACAACCCCAAGCAGCGCTACAGGCTGGGAGGTGAGTGGTTGGAAAGCTGCCTGGCAGAGAAGGACCTGAGAGTACTGGTTGATAGGCAGCTGAATATGAGCCAGCAGTGTGCCCAGGTGGCCAAGAAGGCCAACAGCATCCTGGCTTGTATCAGAAGCAGTGTGGCCAGCAGGGCTAGGGAAGTGATTGTCCCCCTGTACTCAGCTCTGGTGAGGCCGCACCTCGAGTACTGTGTTCAGTTTGGGGCCCCTCGCTACAAGAAGGACATGGAGGTGCTCGAGAGAGTCCAGAGAAGGGCAACGAAGCTGGTGAGGGGTCTGGAGAACAAGTCTTACGAGGAGCGGCTGAGGGAGCTGGGGTTGTTCAGCCTGGAGAAGAGGAGGCTCAGGGGAGACCTCATCGCTCTCTACAGGTACCTTAAAGGAGGCTGTAGAGAGGTGGGGGTTGGTCTGTTCTCCCACGTGCCTGGTGACAGGACGAGGGGGAATGGGCTAAAGTTGCGCCAGGGGAGGTTTAGGTTGGATATTAGGAAGAACTTCTTTACGGAAAGGGTTGTTAGGCATTGGAGTGGGCTGCCCAGGGAAGTGGTTGAGTTGCCATCCCTGGAGGTCTTTAAGTAGACGTTTAGATGTAGAGCTTAGTGATACGGTTTAGTGGAGGACTTGTCAGTGTTAGGTCAGAGGTTGGACTCGGTGATCTTGAAGGTCTCTTCCAACCTAGACGATTCTGTGATTCTGTGAATTTGTGTGTAAGTCAGTGATAATATTCTTGTTTTCTTTTTAGTAAATTACATGTAGATTTTCTGTTAATACTAGTTCCAGGAAAATGAAAGACCAGGGAAAGCATCTTGCCTTCAGGCTGTGTATGCTTGACTCTCCTTATTGTAATACTAAAATTAAAGAGGGTACACACTCTTCATTGTAAATGCAGGAAATTATATATTTTAAAGATTTTCCAAGTGTGTGGTTCATAGTCTCCATTAGAGAATAGTTGTGAACCACAAGCTGAGGAAATGCAGGGATCTTTCATATAGTGTGGTTTTATATTCAGACTATCCTGAGAAATGGTGTGAAGAAAGAGGCAATTTTGGAGCAAATTTGAATAAACAAGAAAAAGGAGCCAAGCCATAATACATAAGCCCTCAACACCTAAGTAAAAGCTAGTTTTTTTTTTTCCAAACACTCAGCACTTTAAAATCTTATTGTTGATACACTTTTCAGAAATGATTTACGAGAAAATGTGCTCTTTCATTAAAAACATCCCTTGCTGAATGCAGAGCTAGTAAAATGTAAGAGGTGGCTAAGAGTGCTTTGAGGCCACAGCAAAACCCCCTTCAGCTCTTTACTAATCCTAACACACCCATGCCTCTGAGTGTGGCCCATCAGATGCATCATGTAGCACTGTACGTCGGTGTCACCATCACGTGCACCCTGATGTTGTGGTCAGCAGAGTCCTGTTAATAAAGCTTGTGGAGGCGCTGTGAAAACCCTCTTCCTGTTGTCACTCCATTGTGGCTTGCTCTGAGGGATGGCTCCAGTATGATGCTCAGCTTTCAGCCATTAAACGTGAAGGTGAGGATTTCTGGTGCTTACAAGAGATGCTCAATCAAGAGAAGTGGAGCACAAGAACTTGCTCGTGTTTCCTGGAGATTTGACTCTCTTGCTGCATTTCAGTATCTCTCTGAGGGATGGCTTTGATGCTGGCTGAAAATTCCCAAGGAAGACAGAAGCCTGAACCAGAAACCAAACATCTCCAGGCAGGCTGCTCTCCAGATCTGTAACACACTTCTACAATTGTTTGTGTACAGCTTGTATGTTTGCACATCACTTGCAAAGCTCTGGAAAGAGCTTTAGAGAAAAGCTGTCTGTTTTGCCCCTTGAGCAAGGCCTACTGTAAGTGGGGTTACCCACTCATGCTGGATTCCTCAGCAAATATTGTTGGAGCCAGAACATGGTGTATTGAGTTTACATGGCAAGGTTTTGGTAGTGGGGTGCCATAGGGGTGGCTTCTGCAAGAAGAATCCAGAAGCTGCCCAGTGTTAGATAAGGGCCCCGCCGCTGGCCAGAGCTGAGCCAATAAGTGGCGTTGTTTGCACCACTGTGAGAGCAGATTTAAGAAATGGGAAAAAAAAAAACTGCTGTGCAACAGTAGGTGGGAGAGCAAGGAGTGAGAAGCAGCCCTGCAGCCCCTAAGGTCAGTGCAGCAGGAGGTGCTCCAGGCACGCAGCACAAGTTCCCCTGCGGCCTGTGGAGAGGCCCCCGGTGAAGCCAAAAAATGCCATCTCTATCAAAAATAACGATACAAGAATAATATGAGCGTAGAGGTGTATTTAAATCAGTTCTGGTTCCCCAGAGAATGAAGATTAAAGTTCTCTCATCCAGGGAAATTGACTGCAGTGACATTTCTCCTTGGGTAAGTCCAAATTCATAAAATAGGCATTTGGTTCTGGTTCAGCAACTGCTGAAGTCAATGGAGTCTTGACCTCAAGGGGTATTAAATCAAGCTCTCCTGAACAAATTCGGTGGTGAGTATTCTGATTGCAGTCCTACCTGCATTCAAGGAATGATCAACAGTGCAGTGATAGAAATGTTAGAGCTGGAGACCTTCATTTTGACTTTGATGACATAAGAGACATTGTAAAAAGGACAGCTTGGATCTGAAGGTTCGGAAAGGATCAGTGTCAGAACCATTACAATGGTGTGGTGTTCCCCAGGGGTTGGTGTTGGGGCACATCCTCTTTAATATCTTCATTGATGATTTGGATGAGGGAGTTGAGTGCACCCTCAGTAAGTTCGCAGATAACAGTAAGCTGGGGGGAAGTGTCGATGTGCCGGAGGGTGGGAAGGCCCTGCAGAGGGGCCTGTACGGGATGGGTCGATGGGCAGAGGCCAATGGGATGAGGTTCAACACGGCTAAGTGCCAGGTCCTGCACTTTGGCCACAACAACCCCATGCAGCGCTACAGGCTTGGGGCAGAGTGGCTGGGAAGCTGTGCAGAGGAAAAGGATCTGGGGGTGCTGATTGATGCTCACCTGAACATGAGCCGGCAGTGTGCCCAGGTGACCAAGAAGGCCAACGGCATCCTGGCTTGTGTCAGGAATAGTGCAGCCAGCAGGACCAGGGAGGTGATTGTCCCCTGTACTCTGCTGTGGTGAGGCCGCACCTCAAGCACTGTGTTCAGCTTTGGGCCCCTCACTACAAGAAGGACATCGAGGCCCTGGAGCGTGTCCACAGAAGGGCAACGAAGCTGGTGAAGGGCCTGGAGCACAAGTCCTGTGAGGAGTGGCTGAAGGAACTGGGGGTGTTTGGTCTGGAGAAGGAGGCTCAGGAAGACCTCATTGCTCTCTGCAACTACCTGAAAGGAAGGTGTGGGGAGCTGGGGGTTGGCCTCTTCTCACGGGTAACTAGGGATAGGGCTAGAGGGAATGGCCTCGAGTTGCACCAGGGGAGGTTTAGGTTGGAAATGAGGAGACATTTCTTCTCAGAACAAGTGGTCAGGCATTGGGACGGGTTGCCCAGGGAGGTGGTGGAGTCACCATCCCTGGGGGTGTTTAAGGAAAGGTTGGACGTGGTGCTTAGGGACATGGTTTAGTGGGAGACATTGGTGGTAGGGGGATGGTTGGACCAGATGATCTTGGTGGTCTTTTCTAACCTTAATGATAACGTGGTTCTATGATTCTATGACAGCCAAATTTGTATGAGTTGCAATTGCACTGCTTTCCAAGGGCTTATATCCAGGATGGATTTTGCTCAGATCTTCATTCTTGCTACATCGTTTCCACTGCTGTTAGTGGAGAAGGCTGAGTGTGACTGAAAATGTTTGCTCTTTCCATGCTTTCATTCTGGAGGGGCTTTCAGCCATTGGAGGACTGGGGAGTAAATTAGTGTTCCTTGTAGCAGGGCACTTATGTTTTTTAAAGCAGGATTTGAGCTGGTCCAGCTGGTGTATTTTTATTCTGAAAGTTCTACTTCCATATATGTATATATACATATATATGTTTATATGTTATATGTATACATTTGGTTATGTTTGGTCATTGCAGCAGTCAGCATTCTGAAATGTAAAAGTAAATTTGATAGTAGCTCAAAGAGAGGTGAGGCAGGACTAGATTCATCTTAGCTGGAGGAGGAGTCTCATGCTTTGGCAGTTCAGTAATGCACAGCTTGGCTTGTGGGTCAGCTCAAGGGCACTTCAAACAACCAATTATATTTTACTTCTATTGATCTATGTAACAGAATTCTGCCGTTTTAAAAAGTGCATTGAATATTCTTACATAGGGACAGACTTCTGAAAATTGGTTGGTGACATGATGAAGATTTGAAAGTTCACTTCTTCTCCTTTTCCCTTTCCAGACTTGGAATTTAAAGAGGTATAGGCAAAAATAAATGCACATATGCGCACTGAGCACACATTGCGTTCATTCAGTGTTACATATGCATACAGAAAAAAAAAAGCAAGAAAAAAACCCACAAAAGTCAACCCAACCAAACAAAAACCCACCAGTTTGCAAGGATGTGCTTAAACGTGGAATTCTGACATGTAGGTGCAACCGGAGTGCTGAGGCAGAGATAATGAGTGCACAGAGATGAGACAGGCAGGCTAGATTTCACCAGTGATGTAAACAGCTAAAAATGCTGCCCAGCGTCATGCTCTGATGAGGGGAAACGCTGAATCTGAGTGCAGCTCCTGGAGTATAAGGACAGGAGGAAATTATTTCCATGTTAGGTCCCTTCAGTTCCCCTCAGCATATGCCACTGCCATGGGGACACCCCTCAGTCACAGGACAGTTCATCTGTCAGTCTGCACATCTGCACGACTGCTAGTGCTAAAATATGCTTACTTTTGTCATCCTGAAAAACACAGCTTTTAAGCTAGGGCACAGAGTATGTCTCCTCTCTCAGAACTTCACTGCAGACCACAGTGAGAAGGGTTCAGGAGATGAGTTATGTTTCAGTGAGGCTTTGAGAGGAAGTTTTAGGGATGCACTTACTAAATACCAACTTAAACGAGCAGAATTTCTCTGTACTCTGTGTGTACACTGCTCAAGCCCACAGCTACTTTGTGTTAATAGTTTGAGATCTCAGTGCGTACAAAACCCTGAAATCTTTCCTGAACATGCTGCTCGGCAGTAAGTGATGTGGAGGGTTAGTGTTTTTTACAGGATCACCTTAATGCTGCAGAGCTTCTGGGAAAAGTGTGACAGACAATGTCCTTTGGGGGATAGGCAGGAAAATCCAAAGTTTTAAAAAAAAAAAAAAAAAAGTGCTTAGACCTCCTGTCCAGGTTGCTCAGATTCACTGCAGCACCTGTTCTGCTCCGTTTTCACCTTGTCCTCCTACCTTTGGTCCCTCCAAAACCCTCTAGCTCTGCTGCACAGGAGCAAGGCTCATGTAGCTCCTGTTCAGTGGGTGCTCAGGAAAAAATACAATAGAAGCGGTGGTGCTGGTGGATTAAGGATCAAGCCCCCACGCTGCTCCTCCATTTACTCAGCTGGTGAATTTCATTTTGTGTATGAGGCAGGCTAGTGTTTCTTTCTCAACCAGCTGAAGGAATTTCACCAGCAAACAGGTTTTGCTGCTTTCTGCCTGCTTGCTGTGATGGCAGCTGCGGTTGAAGGCATGCCACACTTGGCAAGGAGAGCTTCTTCCCTGAAGACAAACCATCAGCTGAGGAGGAGCTGCAGCCGCCTAGAGCAAGTGTGACAGACAGCCATGAGATTTTTATGAATGGGGAAAGCGCTGCTTGCCCAGAAAGACACGTTGTTTTTTCTTCCTACCTAGCTTTGCATCCCCTTCTCAGGAAACTGTTCTTGCTGCTGCTGGTTGGCGATAGGAATTGTAACTGTGGTTCACTATGGGTGAAAGCCTGTCCTGCTTATCCAACAGCAGAACCTGTACTGACTTCAGAAGGACCAAGACATACGCACAGGCTCTGAGATATTCAAAAGTGAAGGCATTTGCTACACACAAATAAATCAATATGGAATTTGGGGTAGCTCTTGAACTCTGCAGTGGAAAATTATCATGAAGGGTTTGGTTTGTTACTGCAGTGCATTTCTGTTTATTTCTAGATCAGCTCTTGTGGAGCTAAAAACACAAAAATGTACAAGCTCACATAATTTGAAAGTGGCCAGTGATTTCTGTTAAGGTGAGAGGTTGTTTTTTTGCTTGAAACCATCAGCCAGAATGTGTGCAGAAGTGATAAGGAAACAGTGACAAATGAATGGTGCTGGAGGAATTCCTCCCTAGTCTAATGGTTTATAACATTGCCAAACTATCTTGGAGGCTTGCAGAACTTGTCAGAATCCACGAACCTTTCCGCTGTAATTTATACCCTTCTCTTTCCTTGAGAGACATTCAATTAAAAACATGTTTTCCTAACTAAAGGGAAAGATGTGCAGTTCATATCAGGGATGGAGGTCTGCCCCTTTCACCAGTGGTAGAGCAGGACACCTAGATGATTCACACATTGTCTGCAAACTATCATTATTTTATATACACTTTCTCTCCCTCTCTCCTTTGTCTTACTTTACTGTTTGTCTTTCGAGCAGAAAGTAAGTTCACTAATATGGGAATTGGTATGGAAGTTTCTTATTCCCAAAGTTTAATGTTAGAGAGAATGCACTGGCCCTTCCTAGCCCTTCAGTTTGCTGGCCTCTTTGGGATGACAGGTTGTCCATCCCAGTCCCTTGAAGAGTTGAAGATATCCTTATGAAATAAAAACATGTGGCTGGGACCTCTGGCATTTGGAGAGCAATATCTGGGGGAGGCAGCAGCTCCTGGTGAGTCTCCTTCATTTCAGTCTCCTTATTTTGGGAAGGAGAAATACAATTCTGCCTCTGGTCCTGGAGAGGCAGTTAGTGGGGACAATGGGACTGCAGCAGTACCTTGTGGGGACATCAGCACTGCTCTGCCTTCTCCGATGAATGGAGGCATAGATTTCTGCAGTTGTTGGCCTCAGTCCTTTAGCAATATTACGTATTTGGCTTAAGAAATACAATAAAACTCAATAAAAGAAGCCTTAATATTGTCCATCTCTTGAATCAGATACTCACGCTGTGGTGGCCAAACCCTTAGTTCACAGTGCTCTCAATCTTTAGCTAATGGATAGGTTTCCTTACTTGTAAGTATGAAAGCAAAGATCCTTCAAAGTAAACAGTGCTTCTTGCTCAGATGGCGATGGAGTAGCAGTCCAAAGTTTGGCCGGGAGAGAGAGGCTGAAACAAAGAGGATTTAAAACAACCTGACTTGGTGTTTTTTTGTTTTTATTTTTATGTTGTTGTTGTTTTCTAGTATGAGAAAGCAGAGCCCAACACATAATGGTTTGGGACCTCTATAAAATCACTTAAAAATCAGGTTTAAACTACTGTAAGATTGGTTTGAAATCCATGTTGCTTGAGATGATTAAATACAGTTTTTTCTACACCTCTTTTAATGTTTTAGGGTTCTGGTTTTAGGGTTTTTATACAGCTAAAAGTTTAGAAAGTTACTTCTTATTAATGGTAGTGATTTTTGCACTGTAATTGAATTTGAGAGTCTTGGGCTTCTAGAAAATGTTGAATAGGCTGTCTCAGCTTTGGGATAATATCCCAAGGGTCGGTTAATGTAGTCATGGTTAACGTAGTCATGGCTATACTGTTCTGTTGAAATAAAAGCAGTGTGGAAGTTCCTGAAATGCTAATAATCAGCAGTGGTAATGGAATGTCAAACATACATTTGCATGTTGCATGGGTTTTTCCAAGTTAGTCTCTGTCAACTTGTCTAATGATACCCAGGGGAGGATGTCCATGGCTGGCTGCCTGTGAGTGTGTGAGAGGACAGGCAACATTTCTTGCCTTCCTTATAACAAAATGTACCTACCACCCACCCTGAGCCATAGGTCCACCAAATGCATGTTCCAGCATGTGGACACTGCTGGAAGACACCCACTTTCCTCCACTAAGCTCTGCTGCATGATATGTTTCTTCCTTTCAGCTCCTTCCTTGCATCCTCAGCTCTGCTGCCTCGCTTCCAGGAGAGCCACATCACAGATTTCCCCATTTGTCCTGAAGGACCTCCCATGAGGTCCTAACCAGAACTCCACTGGCAACCCTCATACACAAGGAGGAAAAGAAGGAGAAGAAGCCGAGGTAGCCAGGTCTTTGTACCCCAATGGTGTTAATTCCTTCTCTGCATACGTTTATCCTGGTTTATCGTGGCCACAGCTACCAACTGCTGTTGCTTCTGGCATCATTGCTTCTTCTCAGGGTCATAATGTAGGGCCTGCTCTTACTGTTATGTGTAAAATAAAGGAAGAATTTTGCTTGTATGAAACTTGCTAAGCCAAGTCCCATCCTAGAACATGAAAGAGGGAGTTTAGAGGTTGCTATTTTCCACTACCCTTTGGTCACCAAGTAAACCTCATGTGACAAAACCCTAGTTCTGGATATTTTCCTTCCCAAATCAAATGATGTTCCAGTTAATGCATTAACACATCTCAAAGAATGGTTTTGCAACAGCAGTGCTTTCTGGCATAGCATGTATTCTGTACACATTACTCACTACAGTGGTATGTTGTAAATGAGGTCATAAAAGCTAAACAAGCAATAAAATCTGATTCTTAATTTAGGGCTCAGATAGCTGTAGTGAATTTCCAGCACCTAGGGATGCTTCAGTCTGCATTAGATATTGCTAGGCTCTGAGCTGCAGAAAAGTGCTATGGAAGATTAAGGCTTTGCCATCTGTAATGCAGTTAAAATAGTGTTGTTCACACTGAAGCTATAGTGTGTTTTTGCCAGCTACTGTATGATTTCGGTGTATACACACGAGCAGGTTATTAACCGTGAGTCATCTTATTGAGTATTGCCAGTCTGAATGAAGGACTTATATAATCTTTAAAATGTGATTTAGTGAACAAGAGCAGACTGCCAGCCAGCAGCACACTGTCTGGGTGAGCAGACAAGCTCCCTCTTCAGGAAATCAGGTGGGTAATGATGGATTTGCTAGCTGTCTGCTGTGCTTTCTACAGGGCGAGTCTGCCCCTGCCAAAGCAGCATTGTCGACTTCTGCTGCAGGTTGTGAACCAAAGACACGTAGCTTCTGAATAACTGACATCTGTGGGTTTTCAGCCCTGCACAAATAATCTAGGCTCTGAGAGCTGACCTGATCTCATGTCTGATCTATGGTCTGATTTTTGGGCGGTCCTGTGCAGGTTCAGGAGTTGGACTCAATGGTCCTTGTGGGTCCCTTCCAAATCAGGATATTCTGTGATTCTATGATTTCCTCGTGGGGTGATTTTTTTTTTTCCAGCCGAACTGGGCGTTACATCTTCCCAAGATACCTCCCTGGATATGCAGCAGTGGGGCAGCTCTGTGCTTTCCCACAGCTTTGCACTGATGTAGCTGATGACTAGAGCGCTCGACAGCATCTCCCTCCTTTCCACTGTCCACCTCCTTGACTGTCCTCTCTGCTTGTGTGAGAGTGGTATTACTCCTCCCATTTTTTGGCATTTGTTCTGTGGTGGGGTGTGTTGTACGTCCAGATCTTTGCATATACCAGTCAGCAGAAATTCAGGTGCCCTGAGGATTTTGACCCCTGCCAGGATTGACAATGTATCTTTAAAAAGTTTAAACAAATACCCAAATAAAACTTTTAGATGTTTAAAAACTCCATGTCTGAAAATGATAGCATTTTCCTGTGCCTACTAAGGTTTGCAAGGTGGGGACCTTGCTGCATTTATTATACTACACAGAGGCACTGGTCATGCAAGCTGTGTTGCAGGTGATACTGAGATCTGTACCATCACTGGTGTTTCATGTGTGTGATAAAAGAAGCTGGAAGTTGAGTTATTGTAACAGTTGTTCTCTCTGAGTGCACCCTGGTTTCAGCTAGTGCAAGTAAAAGAAATGAGATTGAATCTCAAAATATTTTTACTCTGTTATCCTAATGATGTGCTTTCTCCATGTTTATCCATTATCCAGGAGTTCCCTCCACATTCATGCTTAGGTCTCTTGGTGAATTTCAAAGGTGTTTGAAAAGTATCTAGAAATTTGCTGAATGTCTAGAAATTCCTATGCTGACTCTATTCTTGTCCTGGTGTGACACAACATCTGGGTGGTGGTGAGGGACACATGGCAAGTCTTAAGGAGGGAAAAGCAGGCGATGTTTGGCCATTCCGTGTCCAGTTTGGGTTTGCACAGCCTGATTTCTGCCTGGTGAATGAGTGGAGGAGGGCAGGATACACAGACTGCAAAGCCATTTCAGTGTGTCCTCCTCACCTCTGTTGGCACAGAGCAAACACGGTTATCTGTAGCTGATGGGCGACTTCGAAGGAAAAGTGAGTAGCCAGCCAGTAATTTGTACAGATTTTAGAAAAAAACATTCTCCAGAGGCAGTTAGCCATAGTGCAGCTGTCTTTCTGAGCCGTGACACGTTTCATTTTGCATCTGCAAATGTTTGTGTAGAAGAGGAGAGGGAACAAAATGAGATGTAACATTGGCATGGATGCTGCATTTCAGTCAGGAATAATTTAAAGGGCTTTTCTTTGTATATTGAAATATAAGTGAGATGAGGCCAATGGTAGCTCCAAGTCTTGTAGGTCATGTTCAGAAAGCAGAGGAGGGAGAAGATGAGGAAGAGCTGCCATACAGATCTGCTGAAACAAACAGAAGTTCCCAATTAGGTTTACCTTAGGCAGCCTCTGGAGGAGCTCCTCTCTCTTAGGTATATACAAAGGGAGGCTTAGCATATTGCCTGTCAGTGTTGCAGTTTCTTTGACCTCTCGTGATTGCTATGATGAAAAATGTTTCACTTAGGCCATGAATAATTGAAAAAATATATTTACCAAATTAAATTGTATTGAGAACTGATACTTTGTTTAAAAAACGACCTCTGGCACGATCGGAAATACGGATATCCTTAGATAGGAATACAAGTGTACATTTAATCTCTGTTATTTAAAGAAACCTCAAAATGTTTTCAGCCCAACCTTATCTGAGCAAATATAAAATTTTGAGTTGTTGGAGCACATATATTGTTGATCTTTTCCAACAACTCAAATAATCTCCATTTTAAAAAATAAAACAATAGTGTAAGAAAGGAGAGGCTGTCTACTTTTGTATTAATGATAGTTAGGCGAGGAGTGGGGACGATGTGTTGGGAGGTATTTGTGATGTACTGACTTTCTTCCGCACCTGTGGCTGCAGTCTATGTGGAACTCAGCTGGAGCTTTGCAGTTGACTTTGATCGTGTCATGCTGAACAATAAAACTGGGGGAGTTGGCGGAGGGGCTGCTGCTGCTCAGGGGCTGGCTGGGCATTGGTCAGTGGGTGGTGAGCCATTGTGTTGTGCATCACTTGCTTTGTGTATTCTTGATGTTTTGATGTTTTTTTTCTTTGTGTTATTTTCCCTTTGTTGTTAAACAGTCCTTATATCAACCCATGAGTTCTTGTACTTTTCCCTTTTTGCAATTCTCTCCCCCATCCCTCTGGGGTGGGAGACAGTGAATGAACAGCTGCGTGGTGCTTAGCTGCCTGCCAGGTTAAACCACAACAACCATTCAGGGAAGGAATGCTATGGCCCTAATAATTATCTGTGAACAATTTCAGCATTTTTGCTAAGTTATGTTAGTATTCCTTGTTCTTTTTTTTTTACTGAAAGAATGGTTAATGTTTAAATGTACTTTAATTTTTTCTTCTTTTTTTCCCCCTATTCACTGAAGTAAAAGAAGCATCACTTACCTGCGTCACATCTGAATGTCTGTTTATGGTGATAAAAGTGGGTATCAGATAAAAAACTGCAAGGTTTGCTAGAAAGTCCTAGCACTGAAGTTCTGGGAAGTTGAGCGCTTGTGGTCTTTTATGAGTGAGACCTTGCCTGGAAAGTACCTGTACCATGTAGGTGGGAAACAGCTTCTGATGGTAAAAGATGTACATGCAACAGGTCTTGTCTTTTTGTTTGACCTGAAATATTGTAGTATTCATGGACTTGACCATAGATGTCTGTGCCTTGTACGGCAAATGTCTAGATAGTTATGGTGAAAATGACAAGTGTTCATCTTCAACAGAGTTGTGATTCAGATCTGGGAAAATAGACAATATGATAAGAAAGCAAAAGCTTAACTCTCAGAGTTTATTAAGAAATGTTATGACTTGAACCTTGAAGGTCCCTTAAGCATCTGATAGCCTTTGGACAACTGACAACTCTCAGTATTGCACAGTGAAAGGTGAACTTTCTTGCCTTTTCCTTACATTGAAAAATAAAGTTTCAGGTCTCCATTTTAATGTCCCTGAAATTCAGTTGAAAAGGGGGTATTTGATACATTAGAGAAACATGCATAAATGATGTAAAATGTCATAAATTTTCATCAGATTCAGAGGGAATGGCTGAGTTGGTGCTTAGATTGCTGCTTTGATGTTTTAGATAAATTGTATGCCTAAGATTTTATTTAATTTTCATGGCCTAAGTATGAGGAGACATTCACCATTTTTTTGGTCTGCATTTTGTCAGAGATTTAAGCTTCAAATCATACTGCCCCTCATGCTGAACTTGGTTGCTTAAGAAGCCACTTCTTATTTCAGCTGTGTATTGCAGTGATGTTTCTTCCTTTGGGTTTAAATGCAGATTTTGCAGGTAGAATGAGGAAAGGGGCTGCTTGAAAGCAGGTATTGTTCTGAGAAACGTGTTTTGGAGCGCATGAGATGAGAGTAAAGTGGGTTGAGCAGGGCAATAATGTAGCCGTGCTCTGGGAGTGCTGAACAGCAGGGTTTTGCTCTTTCTTTGCAGGCGAGCAGCAAGCATGAGCTTGGCAGCGCGTGAGCGTGAGCACCGGGACCCAGTGATCTGAACCCTGTCTCCAGCTGACTTCCCGGCCTGCCAGGTGCTGTTCATCCCGCACCATGGAGGACTGCCTTCACACCTCCTCTGAAAACCTGTCCAAGCTGGTGAGCTGGGCCCACAGCCATGGGACCATCTGCAGCCTCATCCCCAACCTCAAGCACCTGCTCTCTGAGGGGGCCCATGGTAACCTGACGGCCATGTGGGGCTGCAGCGCCGGCCATGCCTACCACTGGCCCCTGGCCGCCACATGCCGGGCGGGCTCCCAGGAGCGTGTCTGCTTCCAGGACAGCCGCAGCTTCAACTCGGACAGCCCCAGCATGCTGGGGGTGCCCTCGGAGGCACAGGCCAGCCCCCTGGAGCGCTACCCGGGCCGGCCGGGGAAGGCCAAGCTGGACTGCACCCGCACTCGCGACTCCTGCGACTTCTCCTACTGCAGCGAGCCCTCGGAGCTGGGTGAGCCGGTGGAGGAGTACGAGGATGAGGCCACGCTCTTTGACATGGTCTGCGAGTCCTCTGTGACTGATGAGGACAGCGACTTCGAGCCTCACCCTCACCGTGCCCCCAGCGGCCCTCGGAAGCGGCCGCCCGCCGTCCTCCCTGCCGCCGCCCATGCCCAGCCGGCTGACGAGGGGGGCGGCGAGGTGCTCCTCAAGAAGATCAAGCAGGAGCTGCCCGAGGACTACTACATCGTGGCCAATGCCGAGCTGACGGCTGGTGCCGATGGGCCGGCACTGGCCCTCACCCAGATGTCCAAGCCCAAGCCACCAGCACAGGCTGGACCCTCCGGCATGGTTGCCACCAGGACCCTGTCCCTGCCCGCCACCGGCCCGGACCCTGACCCACCGCATCTCTGCGCCTCCCCACCCGGACCACCCCGGCTCCCTGCTCAGAGGCCACCCCGGGGTGCCCTGGCCTCCCCAGCCCGGGGTACAACTGGTGGCGTCCCCTCGGCCACCCTACAGGTGCCAGCCACCAGCTCCAACACCACAGCTGTGGGGAAGGCCATCAGCATCCCGCTGTCGGCCCTGCAGCTGCCCGGGCAGGAGGAGACCCCGGCCACCGAGGAGACCCCGCCGCCCGCCCCGCAGTCGGCCCCAGGCGGCGAAACGGCCGCGTCGCCCTCAGTGAGCGCAGAGCCCGAGGTCAGCTCCAGCCAGCAGCAGCCCCCTGCTGTCCCTGCTGCCACCCCTGAGGCAGCGGCGCCGTCAATGCCAGGTAGGAAGGAGGCTGGATGGGTGGGAGCGGTATTCTGGCGGGACGGGCACCCTGGCTCAATGTCAGTGGTCACCTAAGGAGGAGCCCCGCTGGGCTGCATGATGGGTTCATAAGATGGCAGATAGAGAAGCCATCAGCCTGGGAGAGGATCTGGAAGACCACCCCCTGTGAGGAAAGTGCAGCTGCCATGAGGAAATAGATCTTTTAGGACACGTTTTTAGGTCTGTGGGGTGCAGCTGTGTGCTGGGAGCTCTGCCTGGGAGAGCTGTGCAGCCATCCTGTTGTGTGCGAGGGATGGTGTGGACATGAATCTCAGCTGTGCTCCCCTTCAGAGAGGCGGAAAGGTGGACTGTTTGGAGTGCAGAGGCAAAGGAGGGCACTAGAAGAGTGTCTGGAGAGAGTTCCTCCCTGTTATAAATCTTTATCACATTTTCCTGACCTGCAAATCAGAGCAGCTCACAGAGACCTGAAGGATGACTACAATGTTAACTATGAAATTGATAACACAAACTGTAATCCTGTAATTTTTCTTTATTTCCCTGTTCTTGATGGAAGTTCTCAGCCTCCTTCCTTTTTTCCATCTCTCAGTGCTGCCAAAGCATTGAGAAATGGCACAGACATCAACATTATCAGATAAAGAGCATCTTGATTCAGCATGCTTCTGCTGAATGATTGCCATGTGCCAGTCTGTCTGCAGGACAACTCAATGTTGGCCATACGAATTGGTGTGGGGAGGAAGCCTCCAGCTCTCTCTGGACCTAAGTGTAGGCGGTGCTGGCTTTGCTCTTCCAGCTGGTGAATGGTGCCATCCCAGGGTGAGGCCAAAGCTGGAGGGAGTTGCCTATATGCAGTCCCTGTGGTAGCTACTGTAAACCCTAAAAACAATTACTTTAGCAGCCTGGACAAACCCAGCTACCCTGAAAAACAGTTGAACACTATTAAATCTATTAATTAACAAGAACCTGCAAATCTCGTTACCAGATAAAACACCCAGCATATTTAAATACACAGTTTTACTAGGTAAAACCCCACAAAGCTTTACAAATTAAAAAAGATGGTTGTCGTCTTGGTTACAGCAAAGCAAATTTCTCTTTGGGACTCCCATTTCTGCATCTTTGAGAAGTTACTTTGCAGTAGACCCGTCATATAACACCCCATGTGGAAATCCCAATGCAAAGCTCCAGCTGATATAGAACTGAGTCTGCTCAGCTAAATATGACAGATGTGGGATGCCTGATGTGAATCTAGATTGCATGGTAAACATACTTACTCTGTTTTCTTCAGTTTATAGTGCATAACTGCTGTGTGTACTAGAGCTGTTTTCTACCAACCAGCCCCTCCAACCAGCCCCTCCAGCTTGCTCAGCCTCCAACTTGCAGGCTGGGACATGTGAATACAAACCTAGGCAGATTTTTGCCATGTATGTGTGTGTGCTGTCTTGGAGAGTGATTTGCCTTCAACAGAGTCATTAAAATAAACAAAACCCTTCAAACTGCTCTTGTCAGGATTTGATCAGGGGAAGACCTGCAGCATGTTTATTTCTGAGTGCTCTTCTCCATCCTCAGAAGCCAGATGAGGCCAGCAGTTGTTACCACTGAGGGCTAAACCTTACAAGAACGGACACAATGCCACATTTTTACATTTATGCAGTTTCCAAATTAGGGTTGTTCAACATCTAGCATCTCACTGTGAGGACAAAGTGATACTGCATCTAGATTTACACCCACTGTGTAAATCCCTCCTAGCTTCCCAGTGCTGCCTGCATAGACAGCAATGTTACATCAGCATGCTGCCTGAATTCCATTTCAGTCATCTGTGTCCTCAATACTTAAATTTCTTGTGTTCTCAGAAGGTGTTATGCGGCGTCAGCCTGGTATAGTGTTGTAATATGCTGTTACTGTACTCAAAGGTAGCTGCATTTCATCAAGGGTAAAATGATTGATATACAACTATAACGTGATACTCACATCAGGGAAGTCTTGATTGCTATAGATCCTCCTCCTTTGGCAAAGAAGTGCTGGCATTAATAAATCTTTGAGCTGCAGAGAAGCGAGCAAGTGAATTTATTGCAGATACGTGGTTCTGCACAGCATATTCTTTCAGCTAGAATCTGGAGGTCTGATTAAAGACTTTAGCACGTTTATTGTTTATGTACAGTGATTTTGTTAGGTTGTCTCTTTCCTTAACAAAGAGGGATGTACTGGAAGTGGTGCATGATATATAAAATTTGAGCAATATTGAACTACAAGAGAATGTTTATGTGTACTATATAAAAACGTTTCTTTCCTAAACAGACAGGCAATGATGAGTATAATTCTTACATAAAAGATGGCAGGAAGTAATTATACCAAGGAGCCTAGAGCTATTGTTAGTTTATAGACTCAGTTGATGTTTTGACAAACGAATGAAGATACAGTTAAAAGGGAGCAAGGAATTTAAATTCTTCCTTTTCCTCTACCAAGTGTTGCTTAATTTTAGAATAAGATATGAAGCCTTGCTCCTGGTCCCATTATAATTGAACATGTGTTTATGAGGTCTTTGCGGGACGAAGGCCTCAGGTGGTTAGTTATAATTAAAGAGTGTGATCAAACCAGCAAGAAATATGACTTTGAATTTTAGGTTAAGTCACACATCTTTGTATTTGTGTGGGTGACACAGCTGATAGTTAGCATACATGGTTCTCTCTCAGGTCATGAAAGTTTTAGTGAGATTCTTTAATAAATCAAAAATATTGATGTATGTTAGCTCTGGCCAATTTAAACTACACAATAGTTTTGGACTGGTTTCTCTTTTAAACATTTCTTTTTTTTGTCCTTCACTCTCTTTAATTGCACCGTGGCACCCAAATGTTGCAGGGACTTAGCAGAGGCATTTTAATGTGTTGCAAGTGAAGTGGCATCCCAGAATTCAGTGAGGTTAGATTCTGATTTCTGTTGGGTCTTCATCCAAGCATAGCAGAATATACTGCATTATTTTTGTTAAACTCCAGCCCTAATACATGGACATTCATCTGTGAATTTTCTGGTTGGTTTTGACTACTTTGTTAGCAAAGGCTTGAAGAATATGTCTAGGTACTACTTAGTCCTTTTTTTTTTCTTGTGGAAAAAAATGAGAGACCTATATCTGAGAAGAGAGAGATTTCTGTAATGGTGGAGAGCTGGGAATCTCTGCAGTTTCTATTTCCCAAATAGCCTCTTTCGTCTTTCCCTTTTGCTGAACTTGGTCTGTTTTTTCTGTCCAAGAACCAGCAAGGGCAGGGTGGGTCACGTCAATGAAGATAGGAGGTGAGTAAGAAACAGGATGCTTTAGGTTGCAGTACGTACAGCCTAGAAAAATTGTCGTCATTTGGATATCTGAAGCCACAAGTGGAAAAAATGTTGTAACTGCAGGAGGATATGGAAGAAGCCTATGGCTGGGAGGAAGATAGAGCTTACTGTGCAGGAAGGCAAATTTTGATCCTCAGGGAGGCAGGACTCACTTTGTAAGCAGAATAGCCGAGGTGTTTGTGAAGAATGCTCACCTTCCATCTGAAGAGTGAGGGTAGAGACGTGTGTTGGGTTGACAAGACAGTGCGGCACCATATCTCTGGTCCAACACTAATCTAACACTATAAACACAGGAGGAGCAAAGGGTTCTGTGAAGATACACTAAAAAGGTGTGAAATCCATATGTGCAAAGTGTGCAGCAGCCAAAGAGTTGTCAGTAGGGATGGAAAACCAAAACATCATATAAATGAAGTGACAAATTTTGTTGTTTCTGTCAGAAGCATGACAAATTGTATTCTGTGGGCACCAGCACAATGCCAGCATGCATATGCATTGATGGTCTGGCTGGGCTGCAAAGTGATGCTTCACACGTACAAGCTTTTGCAGAGTTTCGAGAGGAAAGAAAGTGTCCACAAACGCCAGAGGAGTCTCAATGTGCTGCACACTGTCCCTGTGCCATGGGCACCAAACCAAGACCATGGTCATGAACGCGTGCTGTGATGGATGGTGCCATGGCCTGGGCCTTGCTGACTCTGATGTCTCTGCTCTGCGTTCCTTCCTGGTCTTTCCCTTTCTGTGGCTGGTTTCTCAGGATCCCAGAGCAGCGTGTAACTCACTCTTGCCAACTTTTTTCTCTCCTTTCCTCTACCTGAGCTTCATCATTAAAAGATACGGTGCGTCTGGGGGTTGCCTGATATTTGCTTACAGCTTTCAAGTTGAATGTTTTAAAGTATTTCTCTGCAACCAAAAGAACTGGGACTTTTCTCTCTCTGCAGTTGTGTGGATTTAAATTAAATGGGAGCTGAGATCCTTGTGTGATCATAGGACTCTTTGATTTGGACTTGTTAGATGAGCATCAAAATGTTACAAGATTTAGGGGGAGAAAGAAGTTCCCCAACTTTGTGGATTGCCAATAGTGCCTAGGTTGGGCTTAAACTCCAAAATCGCTGTTAACACTGCAAGCATAAAAATATGTCAGCTAGCACATTCCAAAGAAGTGCAAGCAATAAGAAACAATGCCTTTTTTTGGAGGTATATGAAGCATCAGCCATATATCCAGAAAGGCCAAATTAATCCCTGCTATAATTCTTCCAAGTCCTGTGGAACTGTGCCAAGAATGAATGTAACACAAGGCAAGTAATCAGTCAAAGAAAGTTACAAAACTTTATTTAAGCTCTTCGAAGAACACTCAAATAATTGCTGATAGGTCTCTGTATATATAATTTACATACAGAGATTGATGAGTTTTGGCTAAAGGGACTGCTGAAGCCTGCCTCCAGGGACTTATACTGCTGAATGTGGTCAAATGAACAATTAAACTGTTTTAGGGGTGAGACAGTCTCTTTCTCTTTGTGGTGGAGTAAAGAGTTCAGAGCCCACTGGTGACTCTTTATGCCCCATAATTGATTTCTTTTCTTGCTCCACTAGCTCAAGTAAAAATAATAAGTTCTGAGGTAGATAATTACCTCCAAAAAGTACTTTTATTTTTTAAAGTTGCAAGGACCTTGCTTATTTAGAAGAATAAAATCAGATAATTAGGGTTTTACTGATCAGAAAAAGAAAGGCAGTGAGTTGATTAACCCTCTCCTGCACTGCCTCTGCTTTCTGATCTTGCAGCATGGATTTGCCAGGCCTCTCCCACCCTTCGTTACCTGTATCCAAATGCTGCCAGCTGATAAACTATTGATCTGGGGACTTTACTCTGGAATTTCTGCTTGTAAGGCTGATGTTACTTGTCTTTACGGTATTGTAAGGGAGTTCTATTTAAAAGCAGAATAATATCATAAAAAGGACAAATTCAGCCTTTGAAATGTAGTTGTGTACTTGTATTCATCATCGAGGTCTACAGCATGACAATCAAATCTGAAAAAATTTAAATCTTTGTGCTAATAATGGTAATGTGGGAGTATGCTTTATGAGTCTGTTCCTACAAAAAGTAGTTATCATGTTATTAACTCTTGCAGGAGAACTCTGAAATGAAGACTTAGCAAGTACTATAACATCTCTAGATGTTTACAGAAATATATTTATCACCGTTTCAAACTCTATGTGTTTTCTTTATTGGAAGTTTCATGCAGACGCAGAAGGCTCTTGACAGTGTCTTGCACCCTTGATGACCAACAGCTGACTTCTCATGTAGACGGGGATCTTCTTTCTGCCCTGAATGTTAAATATTTGTTAAACAAAGCGACCGTGCACCCAAATGATGAGGCTGCTGCTTTTGTTGACTGCAGGGCTTGTTTCCTATGTTCCCCAAGGACCCCCCCTGTGTGGGACTCCCTGCAGCAGGCAGAGCCATCTCCTGGCAGCAGTGCTGAGGATATACGTGTGCATCTTGCCAGAGGGAGTTCATGCATGCTCATGCTGAACATAGGTTGGTCTGGGAGACGTTTGAGGATAGGGTTGGGTAGTAAAAGTAAAGGAAAAGATGTGTAGGCCTACACAGTAAAAGATGTGTAGGCCTGGCAATCCATTTTAACAGGTGAGGAGTGGTAATTTCTATCCAGTCTGTGGCAATTCTTTGCCTGTAGCTAGAAGGGAGTGCAATGCCCCCAAAAAGATCCATTGCACCCATGTCCCAGCAGGATTTAAGGATTAAAACTGTAAAACATGTAGAGTTAGGCTGCCTGTCAGGAATATTTTCTGGGGCTCTGAGCAGAAGAATTGCATCACAGGGAATTATGGAAACTTCATTTAAATATATGTTTTCAGTTTAAAATACTGAAGTACAAACTTCATCTTAATACTAAGATGATGTGTTGCATCAGAAGAGAAACTGGCAACTTCAATAATTGACTGTGTTCTAGAGCACCACTGCTCATTTCAGATTTAGAAATGTTCCCTTTCCCCCATTACTCCAGCATCAGAGGCAGAAAAGCAAAAAAATATGTGGCAGGAGAGAGAAGGAGAAAACAGCCAGTTTTGCAAGACCAACATGAACTAGATGCTGTGCTCTGCCCTTCACTTCTTCCTCTGTTCTGTGATACTGATATGTAAAGGAAGAAAATAAGTCTGGTGGTGGTTCCAGCAATCCTGGAAACATATGGAAACAACAATGGAAACCGGACAAGTTATCTCTTTATTTTGGGGAAATAGAAGATTGTTTAAGATGACATTTTTGATCAGAGATCTGCATTACTTGTGTGGTCTTTACAATTGCTCTAATTTTGGACCTGTTCTCATTGTATGATTTGTGAGTCTCTGAGCAGGAAAAAAGAGGCAGAATGAGATCAGATTGGGATCTGCAGGGGTGACAGAGCACAGCAGCCAAGGGAGGCACTGACCCTGGAAGGGCCTCAGACATGCGCTCTCCTTTTCCGCTTTGGATGGGGTGCTGGAACAGAAAGGGAACACAGGGCATGGCCTTTTAGGTCAGGATGCTTTCTGAGAGTGTCTTTGCACTGTGGATAAGGCCAGTACTTAGTAAATTTGTCTACAGAAGAACTATTTCACCTGTGTATTCTAAGTTCAAGCCTTCAATAGAGGCAGAAAACCTTGGAAAAAAACGTTTTCACCTGTCTCCGTGATGGGAGCATGCCATTTTTGCATAAGATGTTCTGTGAAGCCAGCACACAGGGACTTCTCATTTCTTCCATTTTCTTTTACCTAACTTATTTTCCTCTTGGTTGAGTCTTGTTCTTTCATGTCATCTTTTTGTGCTTGCAGTGAAACTAGAACATCCTTTATTGTGGAACAGATCAGTAAAAAATTCTGGGTATATTTTCTGTCTACCTAAGCAAAATAATCATATAGAATACAGAAATTTGCTGAATTTTTCTAGTGCTCAGAAGGAACGGAAGCATGGTGGTGGATGTTTTGTCATGGCTGGCACAGCACCGGGTAGTGCTTGCTGAAAAATCCAGATCTTGGAAAACACTGAAACGTGCCTTTCTTTGATAAAGTATGCTTAAATGAAGCATTTGCTTAGGCTGTTTGCAGAGAGTGATGAACCAGGCTGTTAAATCAGAGCCTCAAGACAGCGAAGCTGAAACACCTGCTTCTCCTACTGATGCTTCCCTCCCTTCTGGAGCACTCCAGAGGCTGTTCACAGCAAAACGACTTTTGACACTGGCTGTTCAGAACAGCTTGAATGGGTCCCGTGGCTGCTGTGGGATGGGTAGGCAGAGCTGTATTTTCATTTCCCAATTGAGTCAGCTCTTGTCCGGAGCCAGGAGATGCTGCCCAGCAAAGAGGCAGGATGCTGGTGCTGGTAATCACACCAACCTTGTGTTAGAGGCAGCAGTTCCCTGAACCTGGCTCCCACCAGATCCTGCCCTTTGTGGGAGCTGCTGATTTCTGCTTGCGTGTTGTGGAGAAATTGGTTCTGAGCTTGTCTTTGCCATCTGTGCCATCAAAACCTCTACAGCTCCTTGCTGCCTGTGGGAAACAGATGTGCAGGTAGGCATGCAAGCTCTACATTCAGGTCTCCCAAGGACCAAGCAGGCTACCAGATAAATAAGAACTGGACAGTCTGAAAGATTAAAAGTAACCAGAAAACCGAGCAGCAAGTATGCAGTTAAATATTTTATCATGAAACATTTTAAGTTGTTGTTTTGTTTTTTTTTAATGAACACCCCCAAAACATTCTGCTAGAAGCTCTTTCCTTAAAAAAAGAAAAAGATGTTTTGTTGTTTTCCTTTTCACTTGTTTGTTGGCAGCTGTACGCAGGTTGCTCAAATTTGGTGTGGAAAATCACTCTAGCAGCTTCCATAAATTACTTTCATTTTTCTTCTGGCATATATTCTGGCTTTCCTACGGTAATTGACATCTCTGTACCCATTATTGTTTTTACATTTGTTAGAGGTTAATGAATGTAAACTTGCCATTTTACAACTCTATATTTATGTAAATCTCTGCAATAGATCACAAGTTAATTTAAAAATGAACTTTAAAAGAATTTAAATATTTTTGTGCCATCTATCTTTGTTTAAAAGCTTGATTAATTGGTCTTGGTATTTCTATGCAAGCTACAGGTAGGACCATTTTTCTCTAATATGAGATATCGTTAACATAAAGCCGAGAAGAATCAAACTGAATAGACTGCACATGGAAAATGCTGCTGTAAGTGCATATATCCTTTTTGTGGGTTCAGTCTGGTTCATACTGATGGCATTTCCAAACTGCGTGACAGCAGTGCTGGTAGAGCGCAGCCCAAAGCCACCGTGTGCCTACCTGGAGATGCAGCACCAAATCTTTCCAACTTTTTCCCTGAAGGCAGAGTGCTTCCTACTCGTGTGTCCACTCTTGCTGCTCTTGGACTTTGTGGTAGCATTGTCAGTTGCCTCCGGGATGCTAAGGTTTGCTCATTTGATATACAAACTCACGTGGTCACCGCTATAACCACTATACTGCGTCAAGGCAGTGTTTAAGGGAGTTGAGTGTATCCCGGGTGTTTTTTTGTCTGAAGATGTTTTCCTGTATCCCAGTGTAATGCCTTTTGTCTTCCAAACTCATTTCTGTGCAGAAGTACTCTGTTACCCCTTTAATGATTTTATGTGGACATTCAGTAAGTAAGTAAATGCAGTTTTCCCCCGCAAGCTACACTATGAGCCTGTGGAAATCCCTGTATTGCAGTAATGGGGTTGTATTCACTTTCAGGGAAAAACGTATGGAAAATCTTTCTTAAAGATGTGGTGCTGACTGTGCCTAGTGAAACACGAACATAGTCACTGCTGGGGGCTGATCTCAACGCCCAGCTGATGCATCCCCCAGAGGGGAGCCAGCCTGCTTCCAGGGAGCAAAGTGCAGAAGAGCAAATGTTAAAGAGCAAAGGCTGAGGCTCCTGCCTGCTCAAACAAATTTAAGTTTCAGGCTGAGACTCCAACCTTGCAGAAACCCACTGATGATCTGCAAAAGTTGAATGTTGCATGGCTCCAGATTGCAGCCCCACCGAGCTGTTGCCTGTGTGCTGGTTACCCAACATTGCCCTGTTTCCTTTTCGCTAAAGCTTTGTATGTCTGTATGTAATGCCTTTGGCAGTGAGAGCCCTGGACTGCAGATGAAAGCTTTACGTTATGTGCTTAATTATACATTCACCATAAAGTTCATTGTCTCTGTCTTATTTCTAACATATACCTGTTGCTCCCATTGACTTCAGTAACAGCGAGTGCACACGCAAACATACACAGAAGGACCGTACGTGTCCCTGTTGGTTAAACTAAGGGTATGTTTAGGCAGGCAGTGACACTGTGGTCTGCTGTTGCTTTTCATTAACGAAATCTTCATGATGAAAACATCGCTTGAAAGCATACAACCATGGATTAATGATACTTAATCATTTACTTGCTAATTTGTCCTTGGAAATAAGAAGAACAAAAACTGACCTTCTGTTGTGCAGAGAAGGAAAAAATCGATTCAGAGATAATATGACCCAGGTCACATCACCCCAGGGCAAAATCTGAATGTGCTTCTTTGCTGAGCTATTTTAAGCAGGACATAACGGTACCCAAAGATACTGCCTGTGAAAGATCAGGACTTTCATCTCTGATCTCTGAGTGGCTTGCTTCATTTTTCTGTTTGCTATCGCCCCTGTCCTAGCTAGATATTTGCCTAATCTCTTCTTTAGTCCAGTGACTGCTCAAGGATACCTGTCTGAATGAGCAACAGAACCACAGGTACTTTTGTATGTGAGTACTTCCACCCTGACCATGACTTGGAGCAGTCTTCTGAGTGTGGTGAGCACTGTCCTTCAGTCACGTGGGTGTCCCCAGTTATGGGGATTTTCTTCTGTTAATGACTCTTGTTGTTTGGGATTTACTGTCTCTTACTGACTATACCCGCAAGAAAAAAATTAGCAGGCATGAAAATTATTCTAGGATTTATAGCCCAGCATTCTTGCCTGTATGCTGGTACATGCTTTGCTTTTTGCTTTTAGATTTCTGTTTCTTTCTTCTTGCTGTAGAAAGAGGTGTCTTTTTGCCTGTGTTTTGTCTCCCCTGATTTCAGATAGTCCTCAGAAAACTTGTTGACAAACACCTTGTCCCTTTACCATTCACCTCTGTAGCTGTTAAATACATCAGACTGTTTATTGTGCTAGTGCATAATAAAACAGCCATATATATGTGTGTATACTATACATCCATAATTACATTCATTAAGTTATACTCCGTATCACCTCTTGCATGAATTAGTTTGTGTCATTTTTTGTATGAATTCACTCAGTAGTAGGGAAACTGATTGTTCGTATGCTGCATAGAAGAACAAATTATTTTTATGGAAATAACAATTCAATCCAGGCAGGAAAATTTTGACAATGTAATTACGGAAGAGAGATAATAACAATATTCTGAGCAGCAAGGAGGTGCGTATGTGTGTATGCTGTGTGTATGCACGTAGCCAGAAAAAATTTGAAAGCCCTCAATTTATTTAAACAGGCTTTATTCAAACAGAGCTGCGAAATGTGACTACAGATCTATTCAATTAAACTCTGACAAAGTAAGTTTAAACACGTATCCAAGGGCAGACACAAACAAGCCGTGCCACCAGCAGCAGACTGGAGGAAGCTGGCTCCCTGCGTGTGCACGTCCCTCTCCTCGTCCCTCCGGCTCGGCCTGGCACCTCTGGAGCAAAGTGTGTGCTCCTTGGCCAGCCTCCTGGCAGCATCTGGTGCCCAGGGTCCGCAGCCTTGCCCTCTGCTGGGATGTGCACACATCTCTGCCCTTGGCACAGCTGCTCTGTCTCCTCCAAGCTCGTAGGATCTTGGCGTCTTTGAACTTTCACCCCTTCCTAGAACAAGGAGCGTCAAGATGGCAAAGCAGGGTAAAGAATGCGCCTTAGGAACTGTTTTGCTTTAAGTGTTGCACTTCATCCTTTCTGGAGAATTGCGTGGAGAGCTGGTCCTTAAGTTCTGCTCTCTGACCCAGTGAAGACAAAGAAAATATGTGTGTTAAAAGTGTGCTCTGAAACTAGTTATGCGAGGTTGTAAATTGTGAGCTCTTCATAGGGTTCGTGCCCTTCACAGCTTGCTTCACTCATACTGGAGAATATACAGTGCAGAAAGGTAAAAGCAAATTGTGTCATTGTGTAACATCACCAGCCAGGATTTCAGAAATAAACTGCAAGCTCTGTAGCAGGCAATTTGAGTACTTCACTAAACATAAGAGGGTTTTGGGAAATGAGATACTGAAATGCAATTATTTAGGATGCTGCTTTCCCTGTTACCAAAAGGCAGGGGTGCTGGCTCCCTACACGTGTTCCCTGCTACATCTGCAGCTGACGGTTCAGCCAGAGCAGGAAAGGGTACCTTTTGATTCACTACCAATGGCAGTTTAATAAAATAGAGGGGGAAATGTCTGCAGTCTCTAATAAGCAATATATCAACTAAGCACTGTCAGCCTGTGTAGAGAGCTCCACAGCAAGATTTATTACGTTAATTACAGTCATGTGGGCCTCATGCTCTTAAGTCTGAAACTGCCGTCACATTCTAAACTTGATTTAAGAATGCATTTTGGCCAAGACTAAAGTGCAGTCTATTATGATTAATGTAATAAAATATTTATTACATACTCCCTTTCTTTGTTCCACTGCTCGTTGCCCCAGTTAGACTGCCTCATTCCAAACCAGTGATATACAGTTAGATTTCAGAGGATCCTCATCTGTTTTTCATCTCTCTCTTCACTGTTGTTCTTTTTTTCATATCTCTTTGTTCCGATTCTCCCTTCTCTCCCCCTCATCTTCATTTCCCACCATTTCTCTGCATCTCAGCTGCTGTCTGGAGTGAATCAAAAGCAGGCAAACTTCATAGCCCCGGCACATCCCTTTGAGACCTCGTGCAGTGCTTTCTCAGTTCTGCTTATTAAAGTTAGCTCTTAAACGCAATGGCATTAAAACTGTCGGTAGGCTGTAGCTGAGAACTTGCTAAGCCTGTGGCAAGGTAGGGTGCTATGAAAAGAGAAGACTGATCTGTAAAGTGATACATGTTTGTGTCCTGTTTTCCATTCTTCTTCCACAGGGCCAACTGCAGACAGGACCTAGGGAGTAAGACTTCATGTTATTTGGGAGGCTTGGCCCATAGGAATACAGGGGCTGAGAGGAAGCGTCCTCAGGAGCTGTGACCCTGCTGGGTGTAAGCATGTTGTCTTGTTGGTTGTACAGGCAGGCACAGCACTAGGGTTCCTTCATCATGTTACTTTGGATATGGACACAAGTATTAGCCAAAAACTACTGGCCCCTGAGATCTCCTAATATAATCTGCAGTATAATGCTGTTGTACAATATCTGTAACGAATAGAAACACCACAACTTAGAGGTCGCTGTAGCACAAAATCCCACTTGGCCAGGTTTTCCAAAACACCATATAAGATGGTACTTGTGGTTTTGTGCAAGCCAGCCCATTAGTTAGATTAGTGGTTTGGTGTTTGCAAGGTCTGTGTATGCATGTAACTCCAGCTTCTCTGTATGAGCAAACAGAGTTGAAAACCTTATGGAAAATGTAGAGCCCTGTTTTTCTTACAAGAAATCAGCTTTTTGGCACAAGAATTTGTGTTTTACCCCTAAAGCTTCATTAATTTTTAAATAAGAAACTTCATCCAATGAGGGAGGTGCTCTGATATTTATGTCTTCTTTCTTCATTTTGAATTTTTCTTCTTTTTTTTTTTTTGTCATAGCGACTCTTGAATCCAGTCATCTTACACATAGGACTGTTCAGTCATACTCCTCTTCTGTTATCTAAACAAATAATGACTTAATCTAGCTGGTCTCTACATTTCTGTGTAGGCATAAATGTAAATAAAGGACCTTAATGCAGGAAGCACTTACTATATGCTTTGTTGAACTGGGTACGCTTTGTGGACTGGTGGCCAGCAGGTTAAGTCCATTTGGAAAACAAATGCTTCACTTCTGCAGTGCCTCATCTAGCTTCCAGTTCGCTGGTTGAGTCTGACAATTGCTGATGTACTCCCTTATTTCCTTCTGCCCCAGATCATGCAGTAAATAACATGCTTTGAAAGGCCAACATTTCACTGTGTGGCTGAAAAGTCCTGGGTAAAACAAAAGATATTTTCCAGAGTTAAGTATTTAACCTGAAGAAAATCTTAGGCAAAAAGGCAGCTTTTGTCCTTAGCCCTAAATTGAAATCATTACTTCAAGTCTTTTCAGTGGAATTAGCTGTTTTGTTAGGAAATTATTATGCATCTGAATGCAAAGGTACATTGTCAACATAAAGCTGGCATTTACTTCACACTGTGCATCACGTTTTACCACCGACCAATGCCAACAGCACTCCAGTTTCACCAGTCTGCCTGAGTGTTTTAGCCTGAGCTCTGAAAGAGGTGCAATTATGTGTGAACATAAAGAAGTGAACATAGCTGAAGAAAGTTTAGCCAGTTATTCTGAAAGGGAGAGGGCTTCACAAATTTTTAAAAGTTTTCTAATGGTTTTAGGTTTAGAAAACCCACAGAATAATAGATTGATCTGGATTGGAAGGGACTTCAAAGACCACCCAGTTCCAACCCCCTGCCATGGGCGGGGACACCTCCCACCAGACCAGGTTGCCCAGAGTCCCATCCAGCCTGGCCTTGAAAACCTCCAGGGATGGGGCAGCCACAGCTCCTCTGGGCAACCTGTGCCAGGGCCTCACCACCCTCTGAGTGAGGAATTTCCTCCTAACATCTAATCTAAACCTACCATTTTAATTTAAAGCCACTACCCCTTGTCTTGTCAGTACAGGCCTTGGTGCAGATTTTCTCAGGATCTTTCCTACAGGCCCCCTTTAGGTACTGGAAGGCCTCAATTAGGTCTCACCAGAGCTTTCTCTTCTCCAGGTGAAACAATGCCAGCTCTCACCACCTTTCTTTGAAAGAGAGGTGCTTCAGCCCTCTGATCATCCTCATGGCCCTCCTCTGGACCCGTTCTAACAGACCCACATCCCTTTTATGCTGGGGGCCCCAGACCTGCATGCAGTGCTCCACGTGGGATCTCACACAGGTAGAGCAGCGGGGGACAATCACCTCCTTTGACGTGCTGACCATGCTTCTTTTGATGCAGCCCAAAACACAACTGGCTTTCTGGGCTGCAAGCTCTCTCTAAGTTTATTTTTTATATACTCCATATCTATGAGAGTTGGATTCCTGGATCTCAGTCAATTATAGTGAAGATGGCACAGAAAGCTAAAGTTGAGCCAGGGGAGGTTTAGGTTGGATATTAGGAAGAACTTTACTGAAAGGGTTGTTAGGCATTGGAATGGGCTGCCCAGGGAAGTGGTTGAGTCACCATCCCTGGAGGTCTTTAAAAGATGTTTAGGTGTAGAGCGTAGTGACATGGTTTAGTGGAGGACTTGTTAGGTCAGAGGTTGGACTTGGTATCTTGGAGGTCTCTTCCAACCTAGATGATTCTGTGATAGTGGGGGTCCAAAGAGTTTGTATTTAAAAAGTGCCTGAAAAGGCAACAGGTAACATGGAAATAAGAGAGGAATGAGACCAGACAGGTGAACCTGGAGCTGTTTCCAGGCTTTGTTATAATCTAGGTGACTGATTTGAAACAGGGTAGCTAAAATGGGGGATCCCAGTCCCTCTGAGCCCTGAGTACCTTTCACCTGGACATCCCCAAAGTACGAGGTATACGGTTTCTCCAGTGCTCTTCCAAAAGTTCTTCTGCTTCTGCTGTTCTTCTGGCTGTGCCTCAGGGAGCAGCTGTAGTTCCCTGCTGTGAAAATGCTGCACAGTATTTGGCTAAACTGGCAGAGCTGGAGTTGGTGTATTTGTTCCTGCTAAATGCAGGTCAAAAAAACAAATGGATCTGGGTATGCATGACTAGCCCCATGTTGGGATGCACAGGAAACACTTCCCATTTTGTATTGCAGCTGTTCACACCAGTGCATTGCACGACAGCTTCATAAGAAGGTGGGAAACTATACAGTCCCATGCTCCGTAAATACCACTCTAAGTGTTCAGTGGCTGAAGTGAAATGTAGAGTAAAACAAGAATGCAACACTTTCCCTTTTCCGCTAGTCCTGACAAAACTGAAACCAGCTAGAAGAAGTGAAGATCACGTGTAGGATAAATTAAACCATTTTAGATGAGAAAATGCATTTTTAGACCCATTGTGTTGAAATATCTCAGAAGATGTCACATCACAGTAGAGAAGGGTGCTACCTTGTGCAAATCAAAAGTCCCTGGAGCACTGCTGATTTGCAGAGTTCATCAGTCACTGCTAGTATCTGCTGTGTAAAAGATTGATCCAATCAGTTATAGGAGGACATAAATTCTTAATCCCTTGTCATGGCTCCAAATTTTCTGGCATTCGAGGATGATGTAGTAGTTCCATTAATATTGAAGGAAATTTTATCGTTGACTTTGCACCTTGCATCTTTTCAGGCTCTTGTGGTGAGAAAGTAGTGAAAAAGAGTACAAACTGAATACCAGCACTAGCATCTGAGTGAGCATCAATTTAAGAGACCATTCTGCACCTTGCAAAAAATGTACAGATGGGTAAAGTTTATTTCAGTGACTCTTACTTCGTGGAGATACCAATTTATAAATATTCCCGTGCTCATTTGCTTTGAATCTGTGTTCTTTTTTTCTTTGAGGGTTCTTAATTTTAGAATCATAAAATATTTCACTGATAATTTTGCTGGAGGAGGTTAACTGAATAGAAGCATAATTTGTTTTGGCCAGAAAACCTAACATCTTTTATAAGTGGATTTTAATTAAGAATTTTCTACCATACTAGAGATTTTACATGCTAATGAAAGCATTTGCTGAAAATGTTAAACTGCATGGTGTTTGGCTTAATGTAGTGGAAATAGAGAACTTTAATTGTTAAACAGAATTTAGTAGCAAGATCAGATGGGTAGGGCAGAAATTCAAGAAAAAGTGCAGGAGTACTTTCTCTTGCTTCAGTAATCTGCAGCTAACAAGTTAATCCTTTGGTCCTGCAGAGCTCAGAAGCTGTTAGATGTCAAGCCTGATGAAAATCTCCAAGCAGTCACAGGGTTTTCCCCCCTCTTTTGACTCTGACTCACCAAGCCTAAGCTTAAATAAATATGATATATCGTGGCAAAGGAAATGCACTTTATTTGGCCTCAGGACTTTCTAAAGAAACAGTTATTGTTGGATATGAAATAATTACATTAAAACGCATGTATTTGTGACCTAAGCCTTTGACTACTGCATGTGTGTAGAAGTTGCCCCGACAGAGGTGGTCCGTACCAGATACTAAAAATGCCAGAAATGTCGTTCTCCAAGTGCTTAGCTCTCCCTCTCAGTCTCAGAGTGGTCCTGGGAGTGCTCAGAGACACCTCTACCTGGGAGGCCTCCTGCTCTTACCCTCACCCTCTGTTTTCAGGGGTGAGGATGGTGCTCAGTTGGTTATTCCCGTGGCATAGTGAAAGCCACTGACCATTTTGCACGCAGAATGGCGGCAGATACCTTGTGGCCGGCCTTGGCAGTGTGCTGGCTGTTAGCAAACACACACGTGCTGTGTTAGGACAGCAGCATTTGGATGCTGCCGGCAGGAAAGCTGTAGCACTGCTTGCTGTAGCACTGCTTGCTGGAGCGTAGCCTCCCCGCTCTGTGACATGATGGACCTTCTCTGCACAGCAGCGCAACAACTGCCCACCTTGAGAACTTCATCGGCCTGCCAATACCCTCTTGAAAGACAGAAGAAAAGACAGGTAGGCTGTGGCTTACATTAATCGTTTTAGGGGGCTGCTTATGGCCCTGGCCCGTGGATACAGTACCACTGTTTTCCAATAACTGCAGGGTAGGGGCAGGAGCTGACCTGCAAAGTGATGGTGCCTGGGGAGAGAGCGCTTAGCTCCAGCATGGAGATATGTGGCATCCTGTGTGTGCTGGGCTTTTTCACTTGAATAAAAGCATTTTGGTGAACGTGGGTCTTCTCCAGAAAGATTTTTCTAGTCAGAGCACAAATCAGGCAGAGGAGACACTGGCTGGTAGTGTGATTGCCATCTGAAAAACCTACATTGCTGGAGTTCTTGTTGACTTCCTTAAGCAGAATTTGAGGCTGTGAGCTCAGACTCATGACTCCCGCTAATGTTACAGACCCCCTTTGAACATTAACAGTCTGCAGTGGTCTGGCATGAAGAACAAAAGCAAGTGCTTCTCCCTCACCATACATAATTACAGAGGAGGTTATGTCCTCTTCAGTGAGAACTGGCGAGTCAGAGTGTGTCGGTGTGTGCGAGATGAAATAAAAACAACCCCGAGTTTGATAACTCTGCTGATAATGTTAAGTCTTGGCTGCGTTAAGATCAGATTATGAAAAGATCAGACCACAGCTGTTGCTCTGTGGGAAGGATTGTCTCACAGTTGTGGGCTGGCCAGGGACACTCAGCTCCCACTCGGTCATCTGTGTGATCTCCGCCAAGTCACTTTAGGTATCTGGGACACTTAAACTACTTAGCCAGTTTGTCTAACTCTTAGTTGGGAGTTTACCCCAATCCCACAACAAAGTGGGATTTACAGCCTTTTTCTAGCATGTTCTAGTTTTCTTGGAAATGAAACTCTGATACAGGATCAGATACAAATTACAGGTGCTTGGATCAGACCCTTTGTGTGCTGGTGCAGCTGGGGGACAGGACCTTGGGAGATGCATCTCCAAGTCAACTTATTTTTTAAGTTTCTTCTCCTGGTCTATAACACAGGGGGAACAGCACTACCTGCTCCAAAGGTTGCATTATTACAAGGAAGGGGTACTATGGATAGCTTGGTTTGGTAAATCAATGACAACAATAATTTTTGGTTGGTTGGTTCAGACTGCTTTACTAGCCAAGACAGGTTACACAATAATATGAGGGCATCTGTCTTCCTTAGACTCTAAAAACGGACACCAAAGTAAGACTATAAGAAAAGTGCAAGCATATATGACACCTCCCCACTCTCCTGTCCTGAGCGATTTGCAGATCAGGGTGTTTCTGGTTTAGAGATATTGTCTTGTATTAAGGAGCACTCTGTAATTATTTTCTGTGCTTTCACCCAGTTTTTGAACCCATGCACACTGAGGAGTTCATAATAATGTGAGCAATGGATGCCCAAGAGGAAACAGGTTTAAGTTTGCAGTGGTCAGGGGACTAATGTAGATCTCCACCTATGTTTTCAGTAGTTTCCAGAAGGACCACTGAAAAAATACCCCAAAGGGTAAGCCCTGGCCAGAAGAGCTTTTCATCTCTACTCGGAAAGATGCAACAAGGTGAGACCAAGAAAGCATTTGGGAACTGTTAGGCTGGAAACACTCCTGTACCGGGACAAGACCATTCACTTTTAATCCCCAAACCCAGAGATGAAGTCATGTACCTCAGCAGTTCTCCCAGCTTGTCCTTACCATGCCCTTCGATCCTTACCATAACATACGTATTTTCAAAAATTCATTGTGATGACAGCTGAGATGCTTTTTAGTCTTGAGTTCTTAATGATTGAATTACTTTCAATTTAGTCTTTCTTTATCCATCAATCTGGATGGATTTGTAAGGAACAAAATGACATTACACAAACCTAATCTCCTTCTCTGACAAGATAGCAAGGCCATGTGGCTAGAGGAGAAGCAGTCAATGCCAAACATCCAGACTGTGACAGTGGCTTCGATTCTGTTTCACCTTATTTCCTATAGGCAAAGAAGAGATGTGTAGAGTGGACGGGCTTATTGTAAGCATTTTGCAAGAGCTGTTTGCAGACGGCACCCAGGGAGTAATTTTTGTGATCTCCTTGTCCTGGCAAGGGTTGTGGGGAAAGGACGGAAGATAGGCCTGATGGTGGGCTGTAGTTTCATTAGTGATCCAAACGGCCCAGTCATGCTGGGTCTGGCTGGGATGGTGTTAACTTTCTTCATATCATCAAGGCTTTCCCTTTTTTCAGCCAGCTAGTCTGAGTGTAGGCAAGAGGCCGGGAGAGGACACAGCCTGGAGGGCTCAACCAGGTTGACCGAAGAGATGTTCCATGACATATGACATGACGCTTAGCAGCAGGAACTGAAGAGAGGGTTTTGGGGGGAGGTGGGTATTGCTCAGAGACTGGCTGGACGTTGCTCTGCTTGTGTGAGGTGGATCAATCACTTGTTCAGTGTTTTTTTATTTCCCCTCTTTCCTACACTTACTCAACCTTGTCTCCACTCACAGATTTTCTTGCTTTTGCTCTTCCTATTCTCTTTCTTGTCCTGCTGGGTGTGGACAGAGAGTAAGTGGCTGTGGGGTGGTTAGCTGCTGAGTGTCAATCACCACAATAATAGGGAATAAAATAATGAAATTAGCAGAAAACATGGAGTTTGGTGATATTAAAAGGGTGTTTGGATAAAATTTGTGTCCCCGCGGTAACTGGAGATGGATAATATGTTTTCTTTCAGCACTATGACATCTTGTTGATTGAATGAGGAAGTAAGATTTTAATGATATGAAGAATTTGGTCTCCTTCCTAAGCTGTCATAGGCTACTAACATTTTTTTTTATTTAAGTAAGGCTCAGCTGCGTTGTCTGCTTTTTGCTGTAGACGAAAAGCACGTGCAGATCCCGGCAGTGGCTCAGCTGATGTCTGATAACTTTGGCTGTCTCAGACTCTGTCCACTGGGTCTCACTGTCTCACTACTTTAGTCCCGTGCCATGAGATATGTGTGATATTTGAGCAGTCCTGTAGGAACATAACAATTCACTACAACTGCAGGCTGGATTCCCAGTCAAAATTGACCTAGCTCTCCCGAATCTGTTGGCAGATAACCTCACCCCATTATCTTCAGCATTTCCCTCCTGCCTTGTGGAGCAACACACCAGAGCACTGCGGGAATGCAGTGTTTCAGGGGCACTGTTTTTGCTCATGCACCTTCCGGAGATCTTTATGCAGCATGGATTTTATAACTGTTGGTTGCAGATCTGGCAATTTCCTTTGCAGATTAAGGAAAGATGCCAAAACATAAATGACTGACTGTGTGTCTCTGCAGTGTTGTGACAGGACATCCTGTAAGAAGTGCTGATTGATGACATGTATAAAACCAAGCCATTATATGTGCTGTTTATATTGAAACACTACTTAAAAATGTGGGCTGTCAGTCAAAGAACCGATTACTTACACAGTGCTGTAATAAGTGGTGGTGGGTGCAGTGAGCAAGGTATCAGAGTAAATGTTTTGTTTCTGAACCGCAAACAGCACTGGCTCTTAATTTCCAGTCTGCAGCTAGCCATAACAAAATGATCTAACCTACCCATCGCTGGAAGCAAGAGACTTCACTGAAGGCTGCTCGGAGCTCTTTGATACTGACATGAAAATTAAAACCAGTTTCTGAAATAGACTGGTTATGCTTTCTTCTTCCCCTTGAGCACGGTTAGAGCAAACCTCAGTGCCCTGTGGCAATGCTTTTCATGGCTGCAGAAGCCTCCAGGGGCCTTGGCTGCAGACCTGCATCTCTCTGTACTTTGCCAGGGACCCCTTTCAGCAGGTTCCACTGCATTATTACAAGGAAGGGGTACCACGGATAGCTTGGTTTGGTAAATCAATGACAACAATAAGTTTTGGTTGGTTGGTTCAGACTGTTTTACTGGCCAAGACAGGTTACACCATAATAAGAGGGCATCTGTCTTCCCTAGACTCTAACAACAGACTATAAGAAAAGTGCAAGCCGATATGACACCTCATGTCCCATGCATCTTCCTGGTGTGTATGTGGGGTGGGAAACACCTGGTGAGTGCTGCTTGGTGCCGCTGAAGCACAGACACCAGGATTCCCTCTCGCTGTAAGTCAGGTGAAGAAGGGACACCAAAATGTATGTTTTGTTTGCAGTAAGATAGAGGAGAAAAGAACTTGCTTTTTTCCCTCTTCTGCTTATTAAGTGGGAGAGAGGGAAAGGACATTTGCTTTACAAGTACAGAGAATTGTCAAATCATTGGAATTTTCCTTCTTTGCGTTTGCTTCTCATCACTTTCTAAAACCATTACAGTTTGTCCTGTCTGTAGTGACACTTCCTCCTATCTGCTTAAAAATTGCATCCGTGTACAGATAGTTTCCATATGCCAAGAAAACAGTCCATAAATGCACACATCACTTCACAGGAAAAAGCTTTTCCTTTTATGCTAATGATCAGACTGAAAAATCATTTGTCATTAAAAACCATATTTGCAGTAGCATCTGAATACTGTGCTTTGATATGCCACTGGTTGTAAGGACATTTGAGTATAGCTTTATGGAGCAATATAAGTTGTTTCCTGAATTTGATTTTTTCTGCAAAATGAAAAGGAACGGTCACAATTGCACTTCTACTGCCAAGGTACAGCTTGATTATGTAGAGAGACTATATAATCATGTTAAGTACTGACGGTTTTATTCCATATCTTCTAATGTGAAGTATAATCTATTTTTTATTCGTGTACATTTGTAAATTACACATTGCTCTGTGGTACTTTTACCTGCTAACTCCCTTCCTAGGATGTGCTGCATTGCCTTGTACTGTACACTTGTCTATATTTGTTTAGCTCTTTAAAAATGTCTGATTAAAGATAATTGTCATGTGATAAATACAAGGCTTTAGTTATTTTTTGTAGAAAAAAAATTGGAACCAGTACAACCTCTGGTTTCACAAATGAGGCAATTCACAAATGGGCTCACTACTTGGAGCAGGCCCTGCACACAGCACTGGAATCCACAGAAAAGCTGCCTACCTTGCATTTGTTGTAAAACGTAGATTGCCTCTAATCCCACTGTTTTCCACAAATTTCCATGCACAAAACTGTGCCCCAGTGTCATGAGGAGCTCATTTTGGTTTTGTGCCATGCTCTAGTAACATCATTTGTCAAACTGAAGTTGGCTTTTCAGTCGTATGAGAGGTATGTAATGATATTTTCCAGTGCTCTTTGTGCAATTAATTTTTTTTTCCTCTTTACTTTTAAAGGAAGTTTATTTTTGGGGAAAAGCTTGTTGCGAAAACTCACTGCTTCTTCTGCTTTGTTTTGTCTTTCTCCTTCTCCCTCCTCCAGACCAGGATGAGAGAGCAGCAGAGCTCAGCAGGGAGCAGAACGAGAAGACCATTCGCAGCACACAGACGGCTCTCCGCAATTTCCGCGAGTTCCTCATCTCCAAGTATCCTTCTGAGACCCGAGAGATCTACGTCATCCCCTGCAAAGAGCTTGATGCCTACCTTGCTTCCTTCTTTGTGGATGCCAGGCAGAAGGATGGGTCTGAATACGAGCCGAACAGCCTGGCCAACTATCAGTGTGGGCTGGAGCGGTATCTCAAAGAGCACAGGTATGGTTACAGTATTACCAGGGATAAGGAGTTCAAAAGGTCCCAGGAGGCTCTAAAGCAAAAGCAGATAGAGCTGAGGTGTAAAGGAAAAGGAAACAAGCCACACAAATCCATGAAGCTCACCTTTGCTGATGAACTTATCCTGCGCAAAAGAGGCTTGTTGAGCCGGTACAATCCCGAAGGGCTCCTGAACCTTGTCTGGCTGAACAACACTAAGGCCTTCGGACACTGCACAGGTTTTCATGGGTCCACCCTCAAGTGGGGAGACATCCGGCTGCGGGTGACAGAGACGGGGCTGGAGTACCTGGAGTGGATGGGACCGGACAACGGAGACGTCAACGCCAAGAGCAAGAGAGGCGGGACGGACTCGCGGGTGTACGCCACCCAGCACTCGCCGCAGACCTGCCCCGTGCAAGACTACAAGGAGTATGCGCAGAGGCGGCCTCCAGCCATGCGCTACGAGGACGCGCCTTTTTACCTCTCCATCAAACCCGTCGTCAACTTGGCTGCTCTTCACTGGTACAACTGCCAAGCCCTGGGGAAAAACAAGCTTGCCAAGATGGTAAAGACGATGTGCGAGAAGGGCAACATCCCCGGAAGGAAGACCAACTTCAGCGTCTACCAGAGCTGTAGCACGTTGTCAGAAGCGCAGAGCAACCAGCTTGTGCTGATCTGCAATAACTTGAGCCAGCAGGCTGCCCAGTCCATGGCAAGCCACTCCAATACTGGCAACTTCATAGTGTCAGCATCCTATGACTCTTCCTCTGACACAGCTTGAAGAGGGGTATGACCTGGACAGATTTTTCTTTTCCATTTTGTTTCAAGCATTGAATTTGTGCCCAATAATACGCATCAACTGTGATTGTACACTATTCCCCCATAGCCCTCTCTCCAGTGTTAATTCACTTTATAAAAATATATAAATATATAATATATTTTTCTTTTTACAAATAAGTCAATAGAAATAGTTTAGTATTACTAATATAGTATTTATAGTGTTAATACAAAAATGAAAGTTACTTATGGGTTATAATATAATTGCAGATTTTAAAAGGACAAAAGTGGTTCTCAGGCAACACAAGATAGACTGGAAATACCATTTTTAACATGCACACATCGGTGACTGTAGATCCCCAGGGAGGCTTACGTAGCAATTCTATTTTAAAGCATTTTTTTGACTTCTTATTTCAACATGGCCTCCTAGAGTAGAGACAAACGTATTACTGGCTGCTGCTCCTTACCTGCTGGCTTGCTCTTGATTAGCAAGACAAGGAGATAAGAGATACAACAATGTAACTTTGTGAAAGCATTAACAACAATTTTTACCTTCTTTTTTTTTTTTTTTTAATTTTGTTTCCTGAGGCTTTATGCCTGATGGAAAAGAAAAATCCTGAAGTCAGCTAAAAGCTATTTTTAGCTTTTGTTTCTGTTGATGATTTTTTGTGATCAAAATGTCACTGGTCTTTAGACTAAAAGGTACTATTATTTTCAACAATAAGCAGAAGCATAATGGCAAAAGCAGTCGTACAAATAATTTTAACTCTTTAAGCACTGGTCATTAGTATTTTGTCACTGTGTGTACTTAATATAAAACCTACTGACTTGGAGCCACTCTTTCAGTATTCTGGGGAATGCAACAGTTCAGAAAAATCCATAATCTTATTTCAAACTATACAGAGAAAATGCATTAAATATGTCTTAAGCCATCACTTGAAATCCACAAAAAATAACAGGAAGTGTAAGGATAGTTTGATATTTACTTCAGAGAATGAAAAAGCTGAATAGTTTTAAGCACTGGAAAACAATTTGAAGTCACCTACACATAATCTATTTCCGTTGCAGACAATGGAAAATGTGTGTTTGGCTCTGAAGGCAGAATTTGGTCCTTAAAGCCTTGAAATAGTGAATGCTATTGTCCCAACATTTGACTTTGCAAAGTAACTGTTTTCTGAGTACAGGAAAAACACTAACAAATATTTGGGTAAACCATTATAGTTCTTGACCTTTAAATTGACGTACAGTACCTCTCAAGTAATTCACCCTAGCTTATTCAACATTTCAGATGGAAATGTTCCACTAGGATATTCTAGAGATGTGACCAGTCTGTAGATAAGTCTGCCGGGGTGGTCTGGTGTCCGCTGAAATCCGTGAAGGACTCAGCCTCACCTGACTTCCCAAGGATGTTGGGTGGGTCAAACTGTTACTGAGGACTTGTTTTGGTTTTGCTTTTCTGTTCCCTTACGCTTGTTTGCTTTCATTCCTTTACATTCCTTCATACCCTTTACATTCTTTAAATCTGCAACAGTGCAGTGACTTTACTCATAACTTATTCCAAAGAAAGGGTGAGACAAAAGTAGCAGAAAGAAATAAAAATAACCCACCTGGTGCCATGTAGCACTTGTGTTCGGTGCTGCTATGTCATGGAAGGAGGCGGCAGACTGCCTGTCCCTCACATAAGCCTTATTGAAGGTCCATTTTGGGCAGGGATGGGTAGCAGATGGTCCATGGAAGGTCTAAGAATGGAGATTTCCTCTCTAATAAGCATCTGGCGTCCCACCCAGCTCCATGCAGGTGACACAGCTGGACTCGGGCCCCAGTGTGCTCCACACGTAGCAAAGCTGGTACACAGCCTTGGTGACCAGGGCCTGGGTTGTTGTCAGCCCGGCCTTTTGCAGGGCTGTTGTCACTGTCCGTGGGATCTCGTTGCCCTGGGGGGGCCGAGGACTTGGGCAGCTGGTCTTGGTTGGTGCTGGGTGCCATGCCAAGGTACTCGCTGGTGGTGCCAGCTGAGGGGCCCAGCTGCTTGGACAGGTTTTGCTCTCAGTTCCCTCACATCGGTGCTCATCTCAGCACTTGAGCTTGAAAGGGAAAGAAGCCACCCCATGGCGTGGCTGTCCTGTGTCGCTCCTCAAGCCCCACAAAGCACGGAACCAGACCTTACAACCGGATTTTGGGTTCTCGGCTCCATGTATTGTCGGAGTTGTTTTATACAGTATTAGGATGGCTCGTGTTAGTGCCTTGTCGTGCTGAGGCAATGTCTCTGATAACCTCGGCCTTGCAGGGCGTGTCGGCAGCTTTAGTGTCTGGTTGGGTGACAAGGTGTGGGGTACGTGTGCTTACGGCAGGAGCCTCGGCGTTACAGGGGCGTGTGTTTTCTGCTTCGTGGCATCTGCACTAACGCCAGCCTCCAGTTCACACTGATGGCAGATCGCCTGGCGAATTCTGACCGGGCGGCCCCAGGTATACTACTTGTTGAAGCAGTTAAAGACATATGGCCAGAATATGATACCCAAATAGTATCATACTCCCAGAATAGATACATTAGATCTGAAGGGCGTTTAGCACAACACGTTACCTCGTCTTCATTTGTGGACAGTTGCAAGGAGTTAAGTGACGACGGCCTAATGAATTGCTGTCTGCATTAAGCTCCGGGGAGTGTTGTTAACCCACTGGGAGGGCAACTTCTGATTTGAGCCACTGCCATGGCTTTGTCTCTTGTTGGCAGGAGCGCAGGTGTCCCAGTTGCTGTGCTGCTGCTGACAGATGACAATTAATTTGCTTGTAATTGTCTCCCCGTACTCCGAGGGTGTCAAAACCTGCTCCACCAGTAAGTTAGTTACACACTCACCGTGGCGGTGTGGATAGTGCTTGGTGAAAAGCCATAGCAGCATGGTCAGAGGGTGGTGCTGCACTCTTACAGGCCTTCCTCTCTGCATTAGCAAAGGACTGGGATGCCCTACCCTGGCTCTTGGTACCCAGTACCTCACCATGAAATCAGAAGAGCAGCTCGCTACACACTGCTCTGCTCCTGCCCTGCTGGCGGCTGGGAGGGTCTCTTGCAGAGATGTGCTGCAGCTGGCTGGTGGTGCTCCTGACTAAATTCTGCTCTGATGTAAAAGCTGAATTTGGGCCCCACAGTATGGGCTGTGGTTTTCACAATATGGGGTAGCCGTCTCCAAAATGGGGCTCTGCTTTCTCCTTCCTCTTGCCCTTCCTTTTTTTTTTCTGCCATTCACTTTTCTTTAATCTGGTGTTAGACCTCTTTGATGAGTCATTTCAGCTAGCTAGCCCAGCAGGAAATAGAGCACAGAAAGGGGAAAATCAGATAGTTTTCTGACAGATTACTGAGTTGAGTCTGCTCAAAAATTAGCGTTCAGAGCCAGCAGGAGAGACAGAGGAAGACATTCCCTGTCAGCATCAAAGTCATTAGATTGCATCTATTGCAGCTTTAGAAACCCACCAAAGGGATAACACAGATGGAGAGCCTTCTGTATGGTTTGCAGACGTGTTGGTTGCATTCAGAACCATCTACCAGCTCTTGAGAGATGCGATCAGTGCTACCAAGAGTGCAGTTTAGCCTTGTACTCTCTGTGTCCCCTAGGAAAGAGGCAGAGTGCCGATGCGAAGGCCTGCAGGCTATGTGCATGGGTCTGTGCTGGTTTTACTGCTCTCCTTCCCAAGTGGCCTGCTCGTGGCACCGAGCCAAGAGTCAGGGAGCATGGGGGTGACACGTGGGCACTGCTGCCTTGATCAGGAGGCGGCTGGGCACAGCGCATGTGCGTGGGTCTGCTCATGTGGTTGCACATTTAGCTGGGAAAAGCTGACAGCAGGCTTCAGCTCGGTTTCATTAATCGTCCATGCATGTGTTTATGGTACTGTGGGTTTGCACAATGTAATTCTGTCCATGCCAGTAGTTGGGACTGAAATCTGTGATATCTGGGTGTTGCAAACTGCCTGTTTAATTTTCAAATACAAATTTATGCAACAAGATGTATATTTAAGTGCAGGAGAATGAAATACTGTTGTGGGCTGCCTTGTAGACTAAATTGCAAGGCATATCTAAAGCGACGGCACATACGTTGTTCATTTACATAGTGCAATAATTCTATGATAGCACCCATGCTATTGAAATATAGGACAATCTAACAATGGAAATAGTGTCCCTGATGCACATTCTCCTTTGTGAAGAATATCAACACCTTCGAGCTATTTTGTGTTTTTACTTTTAGAAGCTGCTGGTCACTGGTATTCAGTCTATAGTGTAGTTGCCTTCTTATTTCTCTTAGAAAGGTGAATAGGAAAAAGAGATTCAAGCAGCAGGTTGTACTGCTGCGTGTGCTTTTCTCGCACGTTTTGTGGCTGCATCTCCCACCACCGCTCGCGCAAGCAATGTGCGGTGTGAAGGTGCAGATCAGGAAGAGTAGGTGTTGTGTCACTCCAGAGCCTGGGCTGCCCCGAGGATGGGGCAGCCGTAAAGGAAACTGAAATTCCTGTTGCACTAGGTTTTCTTCCTGCCCAGCTCGTATTTTACCCTTTTTCCCTCTGTCTTTGTGTACCTCCCATAAGTGCATTGACTGACATGACTAGCACGCGTGGTGTGTGGGCTGATTATTCCTCCTGACCATAAGCTGCGCGCGACTGTGACTGACTGACTGGTACCCCCCATCCCTGACGTCCCTTTCACCGTCCCCCTGTTCCTCTACTGTTCCCCTCTCCCAGCGTTTGTGACACTAGGGGAAGAGGACTGCTCAGTGCAGGGCAGCTCCTGGCCCACAGTTCCCTCCCTGCTACCAAGTGACCTTGTGCTTTGGGGATAACGCGCTCAGGGCAGGCTGCCTCGCTTTGGGTACGCGTGGTAGGTGCGATACTGCACACCAGCACTCCGCAGCCTGGCGTCTCTCCTCTCTGGACACTCTTCTTCTCTGCTTTCTGTGGGAGTGCTTTCAAATCGCAAAGTGAGGTGACATTCAGTGGTGTGTCGAGGGCCAGTGCCACGTCTGTGCTCTGTTTGGCCTCTGCTGACATCCTTGAAGAGGAGCAAGGTGACCGCTCCTCCGCAGCACCTAAATCCTGGGCTCACTCCGTAGTGGAAATCAATTCATTTTAGGTGGTGCAGGCAAGGGGGAAGCGGGACCTCCCTGGAACTCTCAAAGGCCACGTGAATGTATGGGGAGGAGGAGTGCCGACGGGACACAGAGCTGTGGTTTGACTTGCCTGAAATGAGCCAATTCACGCCTCCATGCGAGGCTAGAGGGGGATTCAGCTGTGCGCTGTTACGTGCGGCTGGCAGTGGATCTGCACTTTTTAACGAGGATTCTTTGTTAGACATTTGTGTGGCAAGGTGGTTGTTTTGCCTAACGTGAGTTGCTGTCCTTGTTCTTAAGAGAGGGGATTTTTTTTCCTTTTATTTCCGTGCTTTCGTGTATGTGCTGAATCTGTATGCTCTGCTGAGGAAGAGCGTGGAGAGGAGGCAGGCCACCACAAAGTATGGCTATCTTCACAGCAGAAGAGCTCGGACTGCGCTTTCTGGTGATGGTCCCCACGTGCCTCGCTGGTCAGGAGCAGTGCCACCTCGGCTGGTGTCTCCCAGCACATCTGCTGGCTCTGCACGCTGCACCACTCTCCGAAAACCAGGAGCCCTGGGCCAGCTGGACACGGCCACCCACACCGTGTTGGTGAGCCACGCAGGGGAAGGCTCTGAGCACAGCTACACGATGGCACCGGCCCCGTGGTGCGTGGTGGACGGTGTATGACTGACACACAAGGCTGTGCCATACCTCCTCGAGGGGTTTGGAAGGCTGGGGGCCGATGGGGACACGGGGGCTGGTTCTCCCCTCTGCTCCACCTCTTTTGCAGCTGATGGAGTTGTCCTTCCGAGGAAAAGCCGGGTTTCCCAGAGCTGCCAGCTCCACCGGTGCAAAGTGAGTGCCAGCCACATCCTCCCCGCTGCACGGCCTCTGGCGAGGCTCTGCGGAGCTCCAACACCTCGTCTCTTCCCAAAACCAGCAGAGAGGCATTTACAGCATCAAAGTCACAAAGCTTCACGGCTTAGAGGCGTCTGCGAGCCTGCTGGAAAGTTTGACAATAGCCATTCACTGGAACATGTTCAAAGCAGTGGGGATGTCTAAAGCTTTAACTCCTAATCTGATGGGGGAAAAAAATATGTTTGGCACAAAATTTGCTTGTTATGTGAACTGATGGGTTTTACCATAGTCTCTGGAGTCTGTGTCTCGAGGGAGGAATTTATTTTCTCTGTTTTCTCACTGAATTGGTAAATGTTGGTTGGTAATACGGACGAAATTCTATTTGTTTTATTATGAAAATGCCATTAAATGAGCTGTCTGTGCGTTGGAAATGGACTTACTGTTTCAAAGGGATCAGGACACTTCTACCTAATCTTCTACTCTGGTGCTCGGCATTCATTACATGGCAGTCACTAGTGTCTGAAAAAATCAGCACCTTTTCAGATTTTCATTTGATCTATTGTAATTAATGGAAGATCACAGTGTTTGGGATTTTTTAAGAGACTGGTGAGGTAGGTGCTAGCATCGAAATTTAGCGGGGTAGAGTTTCAGTGGGAACGGGAAGAGGTGTTTAGCTCTTTCACATTGCTTGGGGAATTCCAGCCTTTGGGCTTTTTGGTTAGCACTGTTTTATACAGTCCATAAATGTCAAGCAAATAACCAAACAGCCATGCGAGGGGAAAATAATCAAGAAAATACGAAATGTTTTGGACAAAAGTATTGTATTGTGCTAGAAAAATGAAATATCGTTAATTTTATAGACACTATCTCTGCCATTTCAGCTGTTCTTTTTGTGAACAGAGAAGACTTTCTAGCATTCCTCACTGCTAAAATCTGATCTGCTATCTGAAGGCTGTAATCCTGCTGAGATTGTCCTCTGCATCGTTACGGCATGTTCTCAGTTGGCCTCAGTCATGGGTAGCCTTTAGTCCCGGGTCTGCTCCTGCCAAAATTCCCCCTTCCCTTCTTTACTATCAAGCATTTAATGCCCTTGCTTATGGTTTGGGTCCTGCGTCAAGACTGGGCTCCTCTGCACAGGGCTGGGATGGAGTGGGGTGGGTGTGAAATGCAGGTGCAGAAATATCCACAGCGCTCAGACATGCAGGCAGGTTGTGGCATGAAATGTGTTACAAGAGCCTGAAAGCTGGCACGGGGAGAAGCGGTGGGAGCCCAACAGCAGTGCCTGCGACCTGGTGGTGCTGCTGCTGGACAGGACTCGTCTATCTGCGTGTCTTGGGGTCATCTTGAGACCTGCCGGAGCAGACCAAGTTACTCGAGACAGAAAAGGGCAGGATATCTAAGTGTGAAAGGCAGTGGGAAAGCCTGGCAAATGCAATGAAAGTTTTTCTCTTTCTCTCTCTCTCTCTTTTTTTCTTTTTCTTTTTTTTTTTTTTCTGAAGTAGGCAAGCATAATCCTCATCTTTAAGCTGTCCTTTAATATCCTAGTTTGTTTTACACTGGAATTATAAAACCATTTCCATTTGTTTTAATTATCTGCTGACTTTAATTCTGCCTTTGAACAGTATTTTTGCTATGACAACCCTTGCTATCATGGTGAGCGCTGCTAGGGAAAAAAAAAAGTAAGGCTTTTATCTTTCCCTGCATGCAATGTTTAATCTTTCTAATCTTTTAATGTGAATGTGTTTTCTCCCATTTTGAAAATTGACAGGATTAGTACTGTTTCTCCCAAAACAGGAGTTCAAAAACGTGTTTTGCTCGAACCTAACCAATACAACCCATAACCAACACATAGCATCGTCTGGGAATTCTCCTAAGTGGCCAACCTATCCATACTCAGAGTTGAACCTGTCTCTATGGCTAACTTCCACGTAATGACTTTTGTAACTGCCTGAATTATAAGGACAACTCAGCTTTTTTTTAAGAAAAGTTTGTAAAAAGGTAGTTTTTGTTAATTCTTTTGTTTTGTTTTATAAAAAAAAAGAAAGTATTTGTTAAAAGATTCACTGTTTTGCCAAATAAGAATAATATTTCTATGCATCGTGTGATTCTGTGACGTTGCTGTTGAGATTTTGCATGTTTTCTAGGCGTTCTGACATCTGTACATTTATGTGGTACTTGTAGAAATGCTAACTATTGCTGCTATAATCACCACCATTGTAGTTAACTGAAAACTGTACTAAGGAGCTGTGCCAGTTGACAGATTTTTTTGTGTGTGTGTCATGGTAAAACTCCGCGTTCTGCTGTTCGTTTCCTGTTTTAAGCCAGTATTTAGTGCCTTCTGTAGAAGGAATCAGTATGTTGTGGTAGACAGGAGGTGCCAAACTTCTAGTGTCTTGTTCTGAACAGATGATCACTTATCAGCTTGACGCATTAAAAAAAAAAAAAGTAAAAAAAAATCTTGAACACTCTTTCTTTAGTGTCTTCTCATTAATTTTAATTTGAAAAAAAAAAAAAAAAAGCCAACAACAACTTGATAGAGCTAAAAAGAAATGATCCCCCTCAGTTACACCTCCTGTAGCAGCCTGCCAACTGTGAAGGCGAGGGGTAAGAGGGAATGCGCCGTACCCAAATGTTCCTGTTGGTAACAGATCCAGTGATTAGCCAAGCCTGCGCGAGCTGTTGCGGAGCATGCTAAAAATGCCTTTTAATGAAAGCAGTCCTCTGATTACCATGAGAAACTGTTAGCTCTCGTGACAGTTGTGAGCCTGCTCTTGTAAACAAGTGTCAGCCTGGTCAAGTGGTGGATTCCAGCCCCTTTTCCGCCTCCGCTGAAGCCATACGTTGCTGCCAAATGAGCCTTGGATGAAATTCAAGCCCAAGATTTTTGGTCTAATTCTTTCCAATTGCTTTCACGGTAGACGAGCTCTGTTTATCGAAATTCTGACATTGCATTTTCAGTTCCTCTTCCACCTTCTCCTTGGAATCTGGCAGTGTAGTGAATACACACACGCAGAGTTCGTTTTGATTTTGATAAGATTTTGACAGGCTGAAGTGATACCATATTGTAGTTGTACAACAGAAACAAGCCAGAGGGAAACGCGAGATGTTCATCTGCCTGGCGCATGGTTCATCTGCCACCAGGCGTGGTCAGCTGCGCATAGGCTGGTCCTTAAAACACTATTTTATATGGATAAAAAGAGAAAAGACTAGCCATCAGTTTTGCATCTTTGCATACTGAGGGATGAAAGTCTGGTAAAGATCTTGAGAAGGCTTTTCAAACAAGAATACCAAGTTTCCAGAAAAACTTATGTGATTGGGAAAATAACAGTGAATCAAATCCAACATTACTGGTCCAAAGGCTGGAAGGCATGTCGTGTGGGAGAGGCTGAGGACACCTGGGTTGTCTGGTCTGGAGAAGAGGAGGCCAAGAGGCGGCCTCATTGCTCCCTGCAGCTCCTGAGGAGGGGAAGGGCAGGGGGAGGTGCTGGCCTCTGCTCCCTGGTCACCCATGGCAGGAACCGAGGGAGGGCACAGAGCTGGGTCAGGGGAGGCTCAGGTTGGGCATCAGGGAAGATTTCTTCACCGTGAGGGTGGTCAGACACTGGAACAGGCTCCCTGGAGAGGTGGTTGATGCCCCACGCCTGCCTGTTCAAGAAGCATTTGGTTGATGCCCTCAATAATGTGCTTTAACGTTTGGTAGCCCTGAAGTGGTCAGGGAGCTGGACTCGATGAGCTTTGAAGGTCCCCTCCAACTGAACTATTCTAAACCTTACTAAAGATCTCAACCTTCCAAAAGTGATTAGGATGTTCAAGGCATTTGCAGCACTCAGTTCCTGTCACTTAAGGCTCTCTTCAGACATAAAGAGCCTTTTCATTACCCTTTATAAATTGGTGGCTTCTTCGGGCACTTTCTGCGAGCTGAGACCAGCTGCAATGTGTTTCTCTGTTATTTTCCTTCTGTGGCAGCCATGTACACAAGAACACATACCTCCACTTGTGTCCGTCAGGTTTGACCCCACACCACTCCTGCCTGCATGGCCCTAATATTAAATAAGCACGATAGGGACAGAGGGGCTTATCTCCTGTGCTTCTTCTGCTTATAGCTAGGTCTTAGTCCTCACAGCCCCACCAACTGCACAAATTGGCCTACCAATTGGTCTTCCTAGCTTATTCCACATGTTGGCCCAACTTGCCCAGGAATGTATCCAGTTCCTGAAGCACAGCAGTTGTTTATTCCCATCTTCTTCTCTTTGGCTGTGAGGCTAGATATATTTACATTTTCTTCAGCTTGGATTTGAATCAGGAAAGCAATCAATACCATTTATTTATCTCTTTGCAAGCTGGAAATGCAGTTGTTATTCTACAGGTGCAGTCCTGAAATTAGGTTTTAGCCTGCTGCCTGTGGTGTGTCAGCAATTTTACTGGCATTTGTTCATTTTTCGCTGCAGTTCACCAGTTTCAGGAAGCAAACTGGCTGATGCTAACACTGTGGTGGAATAGATGCCACCTTCCAATCACTGTGATGCCTTCTGTGTACGTGTCGTCAGTCATATGCTCTTGTAATTTGTAATTGCATTTTGTCCAAAGTGCAGGACAAGCTTTTTGCTTTTTTTATTTATTTATTTTTAAACAAACAAACAAACCAAAGCTATAGCCTTCAAATGTGTGCTGCTGAAAGAAGCCAAGAGAGAACGAATCCAAACCCCATCCAAACCCCAGCAGAATCTGGGGACTTACTTAGTTTACTTTGCAAGCGCCAGCTGTAAACAGCTAATTAAGAAAGAGATTTGAGCATGAGCAGCGGTACATTTCTACCACTAAAATGCAGTTTTCTGTGCGTATGGCACCTTCTAACACAAATCTCTTGCCCCTGCATTTGGGACTTTATATATGCAATGGTTTATTAGGGACAAGTAATATTTTGATGCATTTTAATGCATTAAGCTTTGCAAATTGAGACTATCTCAGAGGACGAGAGATATTTTTTTCTTCTGAAAATGTCAGGAGTGTTGTCAACCAGTCTGTTTTCAGAGCTACCTGCTCAACCGCATTGTCCTCAAACTTCATTCTTTCTGGAGTTGCACAGGGACCTGAGAAAAATGAAGAAAAAAGGCTTCACTGATGTAAATGAGGAAAGATTTCGTAGCCTACTTGAGCCCTTCATACCCATCTGTGTTTCCAGGGCTGGCAATCCTTTAACTTGGTAGGTGGATAAATTTTGACCCATACTGATGCCATGTTGCTCTTTTTGCAAAAGATTGTTAAGAAGCAAACTTCAAACTGGATAAAATCCTTGGAAGGTGAAGACCAATATCGTCAACAAAGTTGTCTGAGATTTATGCCAGTCGAGAACTCTATTTTAGCATTTGTGGGTTGATGGAGTTTTGGCTTGTTTGTTTGTTTGATTTCCTGCTGCAAATCCCGCCACCCCTCTTTGACTGGGATGGAGTAAAGGTATCTTTCACTGCTGTCTGTTTCACCACCCTTCAGCTAGATGTCTCCTTTGTCTCCTTGAAAAATGTCCCTTTAGTGTTTGAGTATAAAAGTACACTTGATAAGAAGGAAGTAAAACCAAAAGGTCTTTTTTTTTTTTCCTTTTTTTTAATGGTGTCTGAATTTCACCCCTTGCTCAGTTGTGAGAATATTGGGCTTTAGAAAAGAATGAGTTCGCTTGTGTATTAATTGAAGTATGACATTCAGTTTTACTGATCTGCAAATTCCAGAGATATTCTGATCTTTATCACACTTCAACTCCATTTTTATTCCCTTGTGATAATCTTTAATAAGTCTGGTTCTGCTGCATTAGAAGTTGATTTCACTGTCCGTACAGTGTTTGCTACTAATGTAACATGACTTTCTTTTTTTTGTCGTTTTTGTCTTTTTTTTTTTTATATTTGTGTTGGTACAGCCTTAATCTTTACAGAATTGAAGACCATTTCAGAGATAATCAAGATAGTCATTGGTGTCTGTGATAAGTGCATGCTTTATTCACAGTATTTTGCCTGTAATTAGGTGTATTGACCAATTCTCATGTATTTAATAAACTGTCTTCTGCAAAGATGACCATTTCCTTTAATCAAATGAAAGCAATTTACCTGAAATTTCAAGGCACGTTTGTATAAAAAAATCACAGCTTTTCAAGTATGAATATCAGCATAGTTGGGAAGTTCCCCTGGACCTGTGAAGCATTTCGATTAGCAGAGTGCAAATAGGCCCACCAAGCAATAGCTGCTGTCGTGCCCTGTTTAACTTCTGGGGTCGTGTTTCAGGGAAACGTTTAAACAATTGCTTAAGTCCTTCCCTGCTCAGGAATGTACTTAAAAACAAGCTTGACTTTAACCATGTGCTTATTTAATCTCACTTCAGTACGACTGAAAGCATACGTACCAAGAGCCTTTTTGGAATAAAGGTATTTTCCTGAGCTTGGTCTGGTCACATCAATTCCAAGGCACAGTTTGGCTTGAAACGACCTATTTTGCACTCAGAATTTCAACAGCAAGGTCTGCTCCCCACACAGGTTTGTTTCAATGTTGATCTAGAATAAAATTAAATGTGCCTCCAAGGATACACATCTTTTAAGACAGGTGCTTCTCAGGTATGATTTTAATCTGTTCAAAAGCAGGTTTTAAGATTAAAGGACCAGAAAACCAAAGCAAATAAAGCCCTCTCAGTCTCTAAAAGAAAGGCGTCCCAAATGGAAAGAAACGCCTTGACAGCTCCATGGAAATTCCACTGAGCTGCTGCTCATGGGATGACGGCTGTGTTTGGGAAGGTCAGGTTCTGCCAAAGAAATGAGAAGAAGCAAAAAGCCAAATCATTCCGGCGACTGCTATCCAGGGCACAGCAACGTGTTTGCGTTGGTGTTAGGACACCAGAAAAGTGAGGTATGGACAGGTGATAGCCAGGGGCTACCAGCTGCTTTCACTGTCTGTTGAGAAGTGAAACACCTTGTGTTAAACTACCCCTATAGCTTGAATTCAGCTGTCTTCATGGAGGGTGAAGGTAATGTGCTTTCTTTTGGCCTACAAGTGAGTATGCAGGTGGTGGTTAATGATTAATGTGGTTAAGGCAGGCTCAGCTATGCAAATTGTTAAAGTTCTGGTAACTCAGCTGCTTTCGGTTTTCCCTTTGTACACTGATGTAATCCAGATGGCTGCTTTAAAAACCGCTGTGCTTCCAGAGCCCTTGGGATGTCCTCTCCTCCTCCTTTCACACCTGAGGGTGCCCACCCCATGAAGCTCACAACCACATGCAGACCTCGTGCGCAGTCTTGCAGGGTTTGAAAACTAGCTGGTCTGAAACTAGCCAGTGGTTTATTTTATAATATATATGCCAGAGAGAAACAGAGCTTGGCGGCTATCCCTGGAGAGAGCTGCAGGACTTCTTCTTACAGTAGCTTGCTCTTTCTAAACAGCATCTGCAGTCCCTGCTCCTTCTGGACAGCAGCGTTACCTGAGACATGTGTCAGCATCCTCGTGTGGGCCAACACAGAAGTGAGGAAGAAATGAAAAAATGAGTAGGTACCTGGGGGTTTTAGGAACACCCAGACAGGACAGAGCTCTTCATCTCCTTTGGGACAGATGGGTGGGAGATCAGTATCTTTGCTTGCACAGAGAGGGGATGAATAATGCCCTGCCTCTGAGGCAGTGACCGCTGATGTGCAGTGACACCACAAGCTGTGTGAGGAGCTTTAGGAGGGGAGAAAAATCTTTAAGGAGAAATCAGATTTGAGACCTCACCCATTCTGATGATGCCTTGCAATCTTGTTTGGCAACCTTCTGCTTCTTCCCTGCCCAGCCACACACACACTGCAACTCCCGGCCTTGGCATGGAGCAGAGCACTAGGTGTCTAGACATGTGGTGTGTGCATTTACACTTAAAAGGTCTGGCGTGGAGCAGCTACAAGCCATCAGATAATAGCTGTCTGGACAGCAGTAGACTGCGTGCATGTTTTGGCAAGCAGTGACAGATATAACTGTTTTTCCTATACAATATTTCATCTCAGTGACAGAGGTTTGGCAAGAAGGGCTTGTGCTTGCGCATATGGCCACTTCTTGTGGTTTTGCTGGGCTCTGTGAGGAGTGTGGCACCAGGTGAACCAAGCACAAAGACTTGCTCAAAGGAACCATCACTACTGGGGCACTGAAGTGCTGCCCATTCACATAATCAACCCACACCCCCTCAAAAGCGTCCTTTGGAAAATAAACCCTCAGGTGACCTGCAGGAGGGTGGCGGCAAAACAGGTACTGGGGCAAGTGAACAGGACTGAGATTTTCGTGCTAGATATCCTCTGCGTTTGCTGGTTACTCGTGCCGTATCTGCCGTGGTAGTGAGTCAGGCAGCCTGAGTTACACCATAAAAATTCAGCCTCAGAGGACCCGATCCAGACCTCGAAGTGTTGATGAAATTATAAGGCAGGGTACCTGTTTTTTTTTTTTGTTTGTTTGTTTGTTTGTTTGTTTTTTCAGCACCAGCATTTGCAAAGCTGGGATGTGTACTCCTGACCACCTGATGTTTTTCCAAATTCTGCCTGACAAGTCCCAGTGACAACTCCTGTCCACACTCAGTAGGGGCGTAGATGTGGTTAGAGCCTCTGGCAGCACCCCAGAACCTCTATCAAGCACTCCTCGAGGTGTTTAGACATCATTTAAAACCTTTAGAGCATCACCCAGCTGCTGACAGGCAGCGTTGGGCAGAGAGCTTTGTGGTGCGGTGCACAGGCTCTGGAACCAGCGATGCAGAATGGATGGGAAGGCCTGCATCCTTAAACAGAGCCCCTGTGATGGTGATCTTTTGAAGCAAGATCCAAGCCTTTTCCACAACTCCTAGGTGCTGCCTGAGAATGGAGGGGATAAACTGTTTTCTCCTGGGCAAAAGAAAGCAAATGCGGGGATGTTCAGAGCAGCTGTTCTCAGCTCACAGGCACTGGGCTGCAAAATCCGTGAGCTTCAGCCCTGTAAAAAATAGGCTTGAACTACAGTGGGTATAATAAAATTATAGTGGTATCATAAAATTGTATTACTCTTTCATAAAGGATATGAAGTGTCTGAATGTCTATAAGAAGGTTGTTCATCAATCCTCTGCTTCTAGTTTCCGTCTGTGAGGCAGAGGCTCTCCTTCGGAGAAAGGCACACCGAATACCGTCACTTAACCCATAACATCCATCAAGATGCTGCTGCCCATGGTCCACTGAAGCATAGGGCCTCATCTGTCGTGCCTAACAGGGAGCAAAAAGTGGGTCTGAGTGGAAAATCCTACCCAGTGAGCGTTGCCTGTCCAGGCTGTACGTATGCCTGGTTCCTACACACTCCCTGTGACCCCCTGTCGGTGCCCCTCCTGCTGCTCCTGAGTTTTCAGTGCACAGACCTGTGGGATGTCCCCACAGGCACCCTCTGTGCCCTCAATGTGCGGAGATACTGGTGCATGACCCGGGGACTCCGGGACTACGTGGACATCACTGCGGTCAGAAAACTTAGCCAAACAGTGCTTGTTCAGTGGGAGCCAGCTCCCCTGTCTAAATTAAGCTGTCATAAACTTCAGAGAAGCAGCACCGAGGAGATGGGGTTTGAGCCTTCTTTATATCCTTGTGGTCTTGGGGATCTTCCAAGTTTCTCTTATAAAGCTGTATTATTTTCTAATTCACACTGTGTCTGGGAAACCCAGAGTGATTCAAAATATTTCCACGTACATAACACTTTTACACAACTTTGGCCTCATGCTGGCATGTGACAAATTTCTCTGTTTTTCCCCCCAGGACATGCTGTTTGCGTGATTTCTGCTCCCAGAGCTAGCTGATACAACTCAAAGCATTTGAGGGCTTTTCTCCGAAAATGAACTGCCAGCAAAGCTAGTTTACACACCAAAATGAGAAATGTGGCTAAGGGCAAGAGTACAAAAATCCCTGCTCACGTTTTTGTAGCTAAGTTTCTCTGTTAGGTTGCTCTAAGGCATTGGCAGGCTGAAGCAGCCCGCCTGGCAGCCTGACGGCAATGCTGACATCTCATGGCCACAAGAAGGAGCTGCTGATGCTTCTTTTTCTCCTTCTCCTCTTCTCCTTCTCGTTGTGCTTTTCTTTCTTGTCCTCCTCCTCATTCTTCTTTGACTGAAAAGTTTCCATATGTACCGTATTACTGCAGAAAAGTATTATGCCCAAGCCACGGATCACGCATTTGCACACTCATACCTCAGTGTGACTGAAACCTTCATTCAATTCAAAAATGGTGAGGAATTCAGCTGCTTTCTTCTGAATTTGGACTTCTGCAGTTGGCGTGAAAGAGGTGCCAGGCCGGGAAATGGATCTGTTCTGCCTGGGCACCCTCACACCATGGGTTTCATTTAGCCTCTTCTGCTCAGATAAACACGCAGCCTCTTCCCAAGACTCTCAGGCTGCCCAGAAACAAAACTTCTAGGAAGCTTGGAAGCTACTGCAGGTTTCTTCACACAGAGCAAATCTACAACATGTCTTCCCCACCCGCATTGCATTTCCTTCCGTTAGCACCTTGACATATCTTTCCCCTTGTTTCCTCTTGAAGCTCAGTGAACTCCTGGAGGACTTCTACATCCCTGTGAAGAAAAGAGATAGATCTGACTTTCCAGTCACGTCTTTCCAAGCTATCCGATGATGCCTGGACTGGATCCTCAGGATCGCTGGTGCTGGTTTCTCCATCACCAGCAGCACCTTCAGCTCTTCTGCCAGAAAGCCCAAGGAGAAGCTCTGCCCGGACTGCCTCCTCTACAGGTACACGTCCATACCGGCCTCCAGTGTCTCCTCCGTCTCCCTCCTGCCTGACCTCCAGGGAGGAGGTCGGTGGTGTGGGGAACATGCAGTGCGAGGAGCAGAGGATGGGGATCTGCTCCCTCAGGGAAGTCATCCCCAGGCTGGCCATGAAAGTGAAGCTGGAGCGCTGTCACAATCTGCAGAGGGAGGAACCCAGCCTTGCTCGGAGGGGCAGGAGCAGTCCCAACGTGGATATTTTCCTCAGCTCTTGTACCTCTCTCTCTCCCCCAGGTCCTCTGGACAAAGCATGGTTGAGAGCTTTTTCAGCATCAGAGGCAGCAACATGTGTGCTTTGTGGATTTTTCTCCCTAGCAAGCATAGCTGGGAGTAGAGAAAGTCAATTTTCGAAGCTGAGGACTCTTGAAGCTGCAGTGCCTACATTTTCTTTCGGATCTACTGTACAGAAGTTATTTTCTTGTGAACCATTTGTCGATGTTTTCTCTGGTTGTTTGGTGTATTGTAAATACAGGTATTTTTCAATACTCTGTCATTTACAGTGAACCCATAGGTACAGCTAGAAACTGCTACCAGATTTACCGAATAACAAACAAATGGACGAAATGGACTACAGCACCTCGAAGGGCAGCATTTTCAGTCAGTCGTTCATAAATGGTGAGCATTTAAAATTATTATTTCAGGGCTGTCCAGGTTTTGAGACATCTTAAGGGGGGCTTACATTAGAAATCAAATGCCTGGCATTTTTTTTAATCTGAAGGGACTCTCAGGTGTCTGAGGTCTGGCATCCAAGAGATGTAATTCTCAAAAATTAACAGTCCATTGTAAAAATAATTGCCTTGAACTTATCTTCTGCAATTAAGGCTTGGTCTATTTTCTCTTGAGAGGAAAACTGCTTTTTATTTCCATTGGAGCTGTGGCAAGTCACAAAAAAAGAAAACCCGGAAGACCTGAAACAGAGCTGGGGATAGGGACATGCGATTTAATGACGTGCAATCTGCTTCTATTCTAGTGAAAAGACACGGCTGGGTTTTAGGGCTGTGAAATGTTTAATTAGCAGAAAGACCTACTGAGCCCACTACAGAGTCATTGATTTTCTAGTATTTTGCATTGCTTTGAAATCACAGCTTCAGTCCAATGGTTACCTGATTGCAAGAATAAAATGATGACACTTGGTTGCTCTTATTTGAAAGATAGCTTCCTCCATTCCTCAAAATTGCTTGAATACTTTTATTTTTAAATATTGGTGTGATTTGTAGGTGCATCTGTTTTAAAATATAGCTTTCTTCCCGTTTTTAAAATGCTTTTGCACTGCATTATTTTAATTTTAAGAAAGTCATTCACTGAACGCTGAAATACAGGATGGCCTCAACTTTAGCAGGGGAGAAGCTGCAACCTGCAGCCTTCACAGGCTGTGAATGTGATTTCCCATCATCAGCACCTCGTGCTGGGAAGCCTCAGCAGCCTTTGTGGCAGGAGGAACGGTATGGTCAGGATTTCCAGGCAAGTCACACGATGGTGATGGAAATATCGGAGCTTCTGCCTGAATGGGATTTCAGGTGTGCATTGTGAGCATTGCTCTCAGTTAAAAAAAAAAAAAAAAAAAAAAATTTTGGTCCTTAATTTCTTTGCTCAGTTCCTGTGGTTGCATTTTGTGGGCCAGGCATGTCCTATGTCCCATGCCTGTGTCATGTTGGGTACCCATACATGCTAACTCCTTGGGAAAACCTGTGCACAGTGACAAATGGCACGGTGAGAGGGGACGGGCGTCGATGTCTCCCTGCCCAGGTGGGGCTGTGCGCTTTGGCACACGACAGCAGACAGGCCTGATGCTTTCATTTTAACTTTCTTTGTGGTCAAGACGGGTGATTAAGATTCTGGCATGGCGCATTCAATCCATTGTGTTAGAGCTGAAATTAAGTGATGCTTCAGTTTTGCTGCAAGAAAATGTTTTCTCAAGCTAATATAGGACATACTTTTAACTCAATTAAGTAAAGCTTTCAGTTACTCAGAAGATTGATTTCAGACCTTACCTGTTCCATACCATTTGTTAGCTGACTAAGCTTTCCTAAAAAATAAAAGAGAGCCACGTGCAGCAGTCCCAAGCCCGGCCATGCAGAATTACACGTGCACGGGGACACAGGCTGAGACCTCATTAATGGAAAGAACCTTGTGCGTGTAACCCACATTTCTTACAGACTCAGAGATGAATGATAGGGGAAAATAACAGTTTAAGACGTATCACTTACTAAAAATATATCGTGTGCTGTGTTTTGTTTTTCCATTCCACTTGTTGCTCATTTGCCAGCCTGATGGCTGAGGGAGCCCCAAATTAAAGGATTTGAATGCTTAGGGTAGCAAGGCTGCAGTCATCCTTCCTGCTGGACTGGAGCTCTCTGATTGCCATGGTGGACCAAGAGAATTGCAATTTTCATTGTAACCGGGATATTCACTACACAGACATTGAGAAGGAATCACTCGTTTTGAAGACAGTCATTGCAGTGCCCAGGAGGCATGTTTGGCCATCTTGTGACCTGCACTGATCACCATTATTCAAGGAAAAGACAAAAAAATGAACTAACCGGTACCGTAGATCACTGCAGGCCAATATTTGGGATGCAAAGGGAGACAGAGCACTGCAGATCTCTACATAAACATCTCCAGCAGCCCTTCTCAGAGACACCAGGAGACCAGGGCACGGAGGAGGTCCTGCGGCTCTAGAGGAGGTCTCTGCCTGCTGCTGATGGCCTATAGTCACCCTCAGGATGGCCACCCATTCCTTAGGGTCTTGCCAAGAGGCATCAGTACCTGCTCTAAGGACCCCTGGGAGGCCTGACCTGACTTACGCAGATATATATGGTGTATGGGATTGCTCCTGCTGATCTCACTGATGGGGTTTGTGGGAGAATGGAGCCTGTCCTGGGGAAAAGCAGAAGTGACCAAATCATGTGCTGGCGCAAGAAAAGTGAAGCTGAGCTGAAGTGGTTATTCTCAAAATGGGGCTTCTCATACCCATTTAAAACATATTCACTAAGGAAACCATACCAGTCACTGATCTCAGAGGAACTTCAAGATTTCTAGCCCAGATCTGCCAGCCAAGGGCACACGTGTGCTGGTAGTTGGAGGGCAAGGGAAACAAGCTGGAGGAGAAGTATTTTTCTGTGTCAGTGCCTGGATGTCCACTGAGCATCTTCCCTAATTGCAGCAGGGTCCGTAGGTCTGCCCCAGTGCTTCTTCTTTTTGGGGTTACCGTCCACATCGCTGGGGTGCAGCTGCCCTGCGAACAGGGAGAGCAGCTGGGGGCTGGGGAAGGGATTTCTGTGGACAAGGGTGGAGGAAGATGGTAAAGGAGACTGGCAGGAACACCTCGACATTTGAATACTCCTCTGTTGTTATACTTTGGCTACTTTAAATGTTTACAGACTGAGGGGCCGGCTCATGACTACCTTTCAAAGTGGAGACATTTTCTGGGGGCACCTGCTTGTGCTTTATGTAGTTAAAGCATAGCACCTCTATTATTCACACATTATAAAACAAAGCAGTGGTGCCTGCAATAGTAGGTCTGAGGGGAATGACTGCCATTCACATGATCAGAGGGTTTGTTGTGAAGCAGGGAGATGCCATGTCGATTACTCTGCTGTTCATTCAGAGACAGCAGAGTGCACGGGAGAGTGTCCCTGCAGGGACAATCTGCTGCGTCTGGCATCGTTTTGACACAACACTCAAGATGAGTCTGGAGCTGGGGTCAGAGCTTGGAGGAACATGACACTCCTTTTTCCTTTTCTGCTTGGTCACCTTGCTTGTTCATGAAGGAGAGACCTAAACTTACAAACATGCATTGATGGAGCACACAGACAGCTACAGACCAGCTCTAAGTCGCGTTGGAGCAAAACCTTGAGGAAAACAGGACAAACAGGAGATGACAAACCTGTGTGTTGAAGCTGGTATCAGCTTCAGAAGCAAGCTCTGCTTGTCAGAAGCAATCCCAGCTTGTCAGGAGCAAGGATTTGCTGGCAAGAGGAGGTCCAAGATGCACTTCAAGTCTTCACTCCCCAGACCTGAGCCCTTCTGACAGTGGCACAGAACGCTGTGCAAGCTGTCCCACACACATTTCTTGGGTGAATGATGTCCCTGAGCCAGACTTTTCACATGATTGGGTCCCTAATTTTGCACCGCTGCCACACAGGGGATAGGTTCTCCTTTTGGGGGTCTCTCTGGGTTAACAAGAGTCTGATCCACCTCCCACCCCGTGCTTGTGGCTGGCGCTTTCCTCACTGAGACCATGAACCTTGGAGCATATCGAGTGACTTGTGCTATACCTGTCTCCTCCTAACCGTGCCTCTCCCAAACAGTGCAGGCACTCTTAATTTGGGATGAAACATAATTGGATGGCAAGTCACCCTTGTCTGACACTACTCTGTAATCTAGCAGTGTGAAGTCTGTGCTGTAGCCTTTTTCATCAGCAGCTTGGTTATTGTGTGGTTGTTTGCCACCAGCCTGTGACAGAGGTTAATGGGATCTAGTGGTGATCCCTCAAAGACAGTGGCTACTGCAGACTGCTGCAGAACTGAACTCTGAGACAGGAATGTGTTCACTATACCACATCCCATGAAAACTCGCCTGGCTACGAGGTGTCACTTGTTATGTCTAGTGACACTGCGGCTGTGAGGAAAGCTGTATGACAGGACAAGCACAAATATTTTTCATCATAATTATGAACACATTTCTGGCAAAGACTCACTTTTCCCACACCAGGGGCACTGGCTTTTGCACTCGATATGGCTTATGCTTCTGATGTTAATTAATAAACTCCCAAAATGTACCTTGCCTACCTTAGACGTCAATAAAAATCCTATTATAAAGAGATTATTTTGTAGTTCCAACACTTGCAGGAGATCTGAATGCGCTCCATCCAGCTCCAACAGCAGTGTGTAACAAGCCTGTGCTCCATACGGAGAGCTTCGGCACCAGGGACACCATCCCCGACCCCGTATCAGCAGAGGGCTGGTCTTAGTAGCCTCCTGTGATCTGTGTGCCACTCAGTATCTGCAGGGGAACAGCAAGTTCAGCAGTAAGCATATGCACATATTTTTGGGACAATAGATGGGGAGACGTGCAGTAATGAGGATACGTGGGGCAGGGCGGAAGTTTATTTCTTTCTGAGGCACATTACCAGATCTGCCAGGCCCAGAGAACAGGTACAACCCAATGAGACACTTGGCACTCTCAGCACGTACTGCGGGGAAGAGAAGAGGAAAGCAGAGGTGGTGGTGGACAGGGCCACTGGTACATGGAGGTCTGGCTTCTCACCTGGGCCTTGCAAATGCGTAAGTAGATGACTCCAGCAAAGCACTTCCCCTTTCCGTGGCTCAGTTTATGCTTTCGTTAAGTGAGGAGCACAACAGCTGCTGCATGAAAATGTTCTCCCACAAACGGGGAGAGAACGAGCAAAGAGGTGATCTGCACTTACAAAAGACAAACTTTCTGTGAGGAGTGCCCTGCTGCAAGATCAGAAGTTCCCACCTTTCCCCTGCCAGGTTAGAATAAAGCAGAGCACCATGAGCATAATTGTTGATCACCATCTGACTCCTAATGAGAGCAAAATCTCTCAACAGATTTACCTGCAGCTGTTGTCTCAAAGTCACCAAGGGATGATTACTCCCTTATCTGTCTTAAATTCTTTTCACTCCCAAATTCGGATGCTGAACACGAAAGAATTAAAGACACAATTCCCAGCTGTTATGTGAAAAAACAACATTATGAGACACAGAAAAGCTAACATTTGCTTGTAAATAATGCATTATATGTCAGACTGGTAAGAACCACAGCAGTGTTTCACAGTGTTTGCTTTGATCCTCATGAAAATGATCTCAGTTTCAAAAAGCTGTCATATTAATGGGGACTGCAAGGTGCATTTGGTAATTCACTGTAAATGTTATTTATGGGTATATTTCTGAAATCAGTTTGGCTGTCAGATAGAAGGGTGTATAATTTACACTATACTGTATGTGTTAGGAAATCCCATAGGTATACTTCCCTCTGCCACTCGAAATCAACATTGCAGGAAATAGCTTGTAGGAAAGAAAAACAGATAAAAAATCAGAAGGGGGGGGAGGAGGAGGGGGCTAGGCATTGGCTTTCATTGTTTTGAGTATCAGAAGTGAGAAAGAGATCTATAATGACATATCTACGGGAATGCACAACGCATACTGAACACTCCCAAGTTAATACTCCCAAGTGTTACAATACTACGCTCCTCAGAACTATTGGGAAGAGACGTAGCCTCCTCTTCTCATTTCAGTTTGGCTTTACAGCTGTCCTGAACATGCATAGCAACATTCACTAGCATGGGATAGGCATTTTTCTGACCGACTTTTCTCAACCTTCCTCTTTGAGACTGAAAAGGGACTGACCCTGTTTAGGTAGACAAGTATTCACTCCCTGGCTTGGAGCAAAGCTGGTTTTGTGACCTTGTGGGTCTGGCTCTCACCTGTGGAAGCCTCTCACCTGTGGAAGCCCCAGGGTCAGGTCCTTGTCCCAAAGGTTATTTCATCATTTATCCAGATGGAAGGAGCTCTGCCAGAGGAGACTGAGGACACGCTGCCTTTGTGAGCATGAATCTGGGCACTCTTCTTGTGGCATGGAGGTTGGGTTCCTACTCCATCCCTGGCCAGAGCAGGGCACAGACTGCTCCTGGGCGGTGAACCTTGCCCTCTGGGGTTTATTTTCGCCTTCTCAGATTGTCCGAAAAGAACCAGCACAGAATGAGAATATTTATCAAGTGCACAACACTTCCCTGGGAAGCTCAGACATGCTGAAAAGTAGCAGCCACGGGAACAAGAAAATACACGTTTCCCATCTCGTTTACTATCAGTGTTGAGGTAAGTAGTTTCCTGACCAGGGCCTGGAAACTATTACTGAACGGGAGACCTGGATAAGCAATCGTTTATTGGAGTTGAGATTTCCCGCTCATAGATGGCTGCATGTCACCTGCTACCCTTAGCATATGTGAACAGACTGCATCGTCACGAAGCTCTGTGGATGGTTCTGGCATCATGCTCTTTGCTGTACTGCAGCAACACTGCTGGAAAGCCCCACGTGGGGAGCAGGACATCATACTGGCACGTGCTCTCTGAAACCCTGTCTCAGAGTTTATCATCTGCATAAGACACCTAGTTCTGAGAGGGTCTGCCAAGTTGCTGGTACAGCAGCACCCATGTCAGCCAACTGTGCACAGGTCATAGCACGGATGTTTTGCTTTCCTCTGACCAGCAAGTCACCTGCTAGGGCAGAGTTTGAAAGCATATCACTGTTGGTGTCCTGTTGGCAGCCTGTGGTGATCCACAGCTGCAAACACTCAATTACACAAAAAGCCTCTGAAGATGCAAACATATCCATAAATCTACCTATATTTCTTACAATTAGGTGTCTCTCCTAATGAAAGAAACTCTCTGTGTACCAAACACTTATAGGCATATCCTAATGGACATTGCAACCTTTATGCACAGTGAAGAAATCTTGCAAGCTTACACATATAAATTAATTGATACAAACCTTAGGACAAACTTAAGGTAGATTTTGAAGAACTGATCTGTGTATTTCCAGGCATGGTCTACAAAGCCTGCATGCCAAAAGCAGCATTTGCTGACACTGAAGTATCCACACTATAGGTCTTCACGAGAAAAGGCTGAGGGCTGTGCAACCACTTTTTGTAATTCAGCACCTCAAGGAACCTGGCAGAGTGGAGTAACTTTGAAGAGATGTTTCCTCACTAGCAATTAAGTATAATTTTTCATAATGTCTCACTGCACTGATCATGTTTTCACCACTTACTGACTTGAACGTGCTTTCTTCTTCTCTGAACAACATGTATTCTAGGAAAGAGCTAAAAATCATTTCCCCAGGGAAGCACATCACTTGGTTCCTTTTATCAAGAGCATGACCCAGGAAAGGAGGAGGAAGTGCTGTTTAAGCTGTAGAGACTCTGGGCTAAGCCCTGTGTCCAACAACCGCAGAAACTCACTGGTGCCAGCTTTTAACCTAGTAGTGTGTGAAATCCACTTAGCCAAGTAATCTTGAAAATAACTTTATGGCTCATTGCAGAAAGCTCCGTGTGATGGATTTCAGCCTAAGGATGTCCTGCAGACATACTGAAAGAGGCCACCCCAATGGCACCACTAGCAGGGCTACACTGGTCTTTCATTAAATAAACACAAAAGCCATGAGGATTCCACAAGCAGTGTCTTGGTCTTCCTCAAAACAGAGCTCAGGGCAGAGCCTGTGGGTGCTGCCAGCAGCGGGGAGTGGTGTGCCTGTCCACGGGGTCCCGGGGTAAGGGTAGGATATTCTGGTTCTATGAAATGAGCTCTGGCCTTTAAGTGACACAGGCAGTCTGATACCAGACTACAGACCTCCAATGAATCCAGCTTGGATGGGACTTCTCGGCGTGAACAGAATGGCACCAAACTTGAGTTCACAAGGCTCACAAATTACAGCTGGCTTCTCCTGTGCTGACTGCACATAACGACAGAATTAGCATTTAACTGATTGTACACACACCAAAGGAACTAGAAATTCCCAGTAAGCGTTATCAGGGAGGCGTAATTTCTTTCTAATACTAAGAGTTTCATTAGTCTCATAACAGTGCTTCTAGATCAGCAGAGTGAAAATAGAAGGAAGATTTGGAAACTAAGATCTTGTAGAAACCATGTGTGGTTATACAGGTCAGGCTGCTTGTGTAAAAATTGAACATTTTCCAGAGCATGTAATGGTAGGAAAATAAGTGATTTTAGTATCTAAATATGGAAATTAAGAGTGTGGAGGGGAAAGTTGTTTAGTCAAAGGAAGAGCAGAGAGATATGAAGAAAAAAGCTGTGGTTCAGTTCTTTCACTGCTTCAGTTCATCTTTGAGTTCTTTACCTCTTTCTGTTCTTGACAATTACAGCTCTGCCATCACTCAGCAACTGTGATCTTACTGTGTTTTAGGCCATCTTATCCACGTTGTTTTTCAGTGTAAGATGTCCCCAGTGCTGGGACCTGCTCTTACCCCAGCATCTGGGGTATACGAGGGCTATAGACAGACTACACCAACATTCTGTGCTGATTGGAAAGGCAAATTACTATTGTAGTAAATGAAATAAAATGATTCTTGAGTGATTACACGTTAAAATACTCCTTGGTACACCGGTCAGCGCTGGATTACAAACCTCCTGGTTTTACGTGACGGACTTAATGGACACTGCTAGAAAAAAGATATCTCAGGCTCTCCCTAGTGCAGGTATATTCTAACTACTAATGATTTGCATCTGAGCATGCAATTTCAACAGGAGAAAAGCTTTAGCTGAGATTACGGTACAGGGATAGATTAATGATTTTAATACTGATTAATAGCGGAAAAGAAAAAGTGAGTGTGGCAAGACAAATTGATGCATCTGACACTAATTGCTAGAGTGTGGTTTCTAAGACAGAAGCTTCCACATACAACATTTGTAACTCTGACAGCTAATTATGCCTAGATATATCACTAAGTCCCTCATGATTACACAGAATAATTTTTGGCGTTATAACTTAAAAATATTACAAAAACTGTGTCATTTTTTCCCCTCTTTCACATACCTATGAGCCTAAGCCCCAGACTTCCGAAAACAGATCTTTCAGTACATAAGATGAAAACACCACAGCCGGCAAGTTTAAAATACTTCAGTGGAGCAACTAGAGCTTTACAAAGGAGAAGGATCTTTGCTATATCTTTGCCTGCATCACATGCAGTCTGTGCAGCAACACTGAGAGAGCCTGTCTTTCAATGTGATAGCACTGAATGTCTGTTTCTAGAGAAAGCATTCTTTCATCAGTTTTCTCAAGCAAACCAAAAAAGCTCCTTTAATGTGGACTGTGCAGCCTGCTTTTTAAATCAAACGAAAAAATGAAATCAAAACTTCTTGCTGTATCTCCTTTACCTTTTTTTACCTCTGTATGTTTCCAAACTTGGACTGATTCATACAACCTCTTCTGCGTACACAGATTTCCAGTTCTTTTTCTTCAAAGCATCTAAGATAATCAGCTCACACTACAGAATAATTTGAGTAGTCAGAACAGTTTTGTGGTGAAATTACTCTTGATAATTAAAAAGAAAAAGCTACATAGAACCAACCACTGAAAACAGAAATGACAGTACTCTTTCCTCCACTGCCCACAAACCCATCCTCATTCCCATGACTCACCGTAACAGACCCCTCAAAAAGCACAATATGAATAGGCGATACTAAATTTGCACATCTTTAAGCTTTCTCAGACCTCCTACACAAGATTCTCCTCCTTAAACAGGTTTAAGTATGTCACAGCTTCTGCAAAGCTCCATACTCAGCTGAGGTATATGAAAGTGGTGGCATTTTCCTCATAGCTGCACCAACCTCTTGGCCCCTTGCTCTGTCTTCTTACACATAAGGAATGGAACTGTTAATATTGCCTATAGTTCACGAATGCTCACTGTGTTCAGGCAATCCCCTGCAGACGGAAACAACAAAACAAGAAACCCTGAATGTCACTACGGATATCTGCAAACTGCTCCCTGCACTCTTCATGTGCTGTCCACGCTCCTGATATTATTTCTACAACTCCAGAAACTAGATGGGACAGCTAAGGTTCTGCACAGGACTGACCTGCTTCAGATGGGCATCAATTTAACAGATGCTTTCTGATTTCTGGTTTTCACTTAATTTCTCTTTAAATCTTCCCTCCATAGGAAAAGCAATCAAGTTACGAGTATAATTTTAGTAATAAAGTTGTAGGTATGTAAGAATGTCTATGTAAGGACTACTTTTCCCTGTAAGTTATTTTATACTGGTAGCATAACCACAATTACAAAATTAAGATTTTCTTACAGCATGGAGCTAGAATTGGTTGCCACAGATAAAAAAGAGCAAGGAAGAAAACAAACAGAAATGAAACACACCATGTATTGAAAAGGACATGACTAAAATTATGGTCTTCTGAACTGAATTGTCCTGGCACACAACGCGTTTATTCTGAAATGTCCAGAGAAATTAAGAGGCTTTTATTTTGTCTGTTGAAAGACTGTTTGAAGCAATTGCTTTTTCCCCTTCTTGGTGACTTCAATTCGTTTTCATTGTTCACAAAATAAAGAGACAGGCACACTATATCTAAGGGCTCTAGAAGACCAGGGAATGCTACAACAGCAAACAATACACTTGATAATGTCTCTGCATATGGCAAAAAAGAGTGACCAACTGATGCATTTGATAAATTCATGTCTGTTTCGACGGACAAAAGTGACTTTCTATAATTCATTAAGTCAAATATACACAATAATAAAGAACACAAATGCTGATAAAGTATCCATCTTTTGGTGACCCTGGTTTGGACATTTATTCAAAGGAAGCACAGAAACAGGGAAGAAATTTGCAAGCGCCATGCACTTGACACACCCAGGAAGTCTTATGGCTGACTTTGACTTGACAAAGGAACAGAAATATGGGATAAAAATCTCTGTTCAACAACACTGCTGTTTCATTATTTGAGCTCATACTCCCACAAGGCAACCACAAGAATCCAGAACGAAGCAGTATTTGAGATACAAAAGTAAACGAATTAAAAGGTCTGACAGTTCCCGCTACGGACAAAATCAGACTTGGCAGTTCTGAGAAACAGCATCAGTCATTCTGCCTCGAGTCGAGGTAAGACAGGAAGAATAAGATTTCCAAATGCAGAGTCTTGAGTTATGAAGTATCCTGAGGAATGTGCGTGTGCATGCTGGAAAAAAGGAAAATATTTGTTAAAGCATAACTCCCTGCAGCACTAATATGATTCAAGACTTTATAGATTCTGCAGCATTAACTACGTTTTTCTTCCAGTCTGCTCTTCAGCCCTGATACCCAAATTCAAAAACAGTATTTTAGATCAGACACATCTGAACAGGGCCCATCAGGGGTATGAATTTGCACATTCCCTGCTGTGCCCTTTTTGGAAAATCCCACAGAGGTGAGGACATTGGTAAGTGAACTGCTGAACATTCTCCTCCGAGACCCCACGCTTCCACTCCCATCCATAACCAACTTACAGGTCTTGGTACAGATGCCGCATATGACTCTATGCCAGAAGTGTGCATCAGTAGTGTCACACACGCTGAGGCTACACATACAAATGCTGTGTGAGCAGACACATCCTGCAACACCAGCCTTCTGCTCACATGATGTATATATATGCTTGCACACTATTATTTCCCTCTGATCATCGCTCACAAGGCTGTATTTGGGATACTGTGCTCAGTTTTGGGTTCTCCAGTGTGAGACACAAGCTGGAGGGAGTGCAACAGAGAGCCAAAGAGCTGGCTGAGTGCTGGAGCTCTCAACATCCAAGGGGAAGATGAGGGAACTGAGCTTATGTAGTCAGAAGAGAAGGCTGAGAGAAGATCTTAGGCTCTTTTCAGTTACCTGGTGAGGGGTATAGAGAAGACAGCTAGACTTGGAGGCAAGAAAGACAGTGAGAAGCGTGACTAGTATGACTAGTTCTCCCTACAATTCATGAGACATTTGTAAATCCGGTGAAACTGACTCCCGACAGAGATGTACAGAACATCTATGATTATACTACAGGTTACATTCCCAAACTATATCAAGAGAGAAACAGCTGATAGATTTAAACCTGTTTCATAACAGAAGGTGAAACTTCACTCGTGACAAATGTATGAAACCTAACCTCTAAAAGTGTTTTTTCATTCTCTCTAGGTGAGAGAAAGCAGGACTGCTCTCTGAAAGGATGAGCATCTAAAACACAGCCAAGCTGGACTGAAGCTGACTGTATCAGCTTACCTGCAGTGCAGCCTTCTGCTGTGCTGCGATGTGCTGTTGCTCAGCATGATCACGGAAATCCTTGTTTAGTGGTGATCTTGCAAGTGCAATGCTGCAAAAAAGAACAAGATGGTACGATACATACCCTCAGATAAAATTGTCCTTACCGTTCTAGACATAGGTTCCATGACTTCTGCAGCTCAGGATTTACTTGGCGTATGGCCGGACATCTTTAACTATTGTTTGGGAAACTGTTATTTGTTAACATAAGGGAGAAAGGGAAAATGGAGTGATCACAGCTATATCATTTGACCTAGCAGAAACAACTGATGCCAAGCTAATCCTGTAAGGCTTACAGTTCTGAATTCTGTTGTGGATTTCGCCCATGGGTCGAGTCCCACTGAAGTCAGTGGAACCAGTGGGGTACAACCTTTGACGATGTCAGTAATTTTTAAAACTACAGCTTTGTGTTTTCACCATTACTCAGTCACTCAGTGACTGTTCTAGTAACTGTGACAAACAGAAGCACTAACAAGAGCTCTGCAGTCTTCAGTATAAAACCAGTTCTTCAGCAGGTGGGCAGCAGATTACTGCTTGTGGTAAAAAAAAGCTTCCTATCGACATAACTGAAATAATGATCCCCCCATGATAGCTTATGATACCTGCAATTGATTTTGCTTATGTATCCCAGTGCAGTGTACATTAAGTTTCAAATTAAAGTTTCAAAGTATGTTTTCTTTTCTTTTGGATCTTAAGACTTGTTCACCTTGCTAAACAAAACGAAGAAATTAAAAGGAGACTCTCCTCCCCGCCCACTAATTAACATGAGCAGTCATCCTCCAGATAGAAATCAGTGTGGACTGCCATCAGAGCTGCACTGCAAGCAGTTGACACCTACCTCTCAAATTGCTTCTGGAGACTGGTGCTAGAAGTTCAGCTCTGCTTACTCGTAGAGACAAAAGTAGGATGTACAAGGGATCCAAGGAAACTCATCAGCTGATTTTTCCTAGCAGCTCCAATGTCAACAGCTGATTTACTAAATCAGTTTTCCAAAATCAGCCAGGCTTATGAAAAGACCTTTAGCTAAACCTAGACTTAAATGCATAATGAAAGCTAAGTAGTAATCCTCTAAACATATTTTGTGACAAATACTAAGATAGGCATCTGCTGGAGAAAGGTACTAACTTTATATAAAATGTAAGATTTTCAGTCATTTTGAAGGTATTTAATTCTGTATCCTCTAACTTTTCAATATGATTTTTGTAGATAATCTTAAGACCTCATCACAAACTGACACTTTTCAAGAAACGTTTTCTGGTTTTAGATAGAGGATTCCCATATACTAGGGCTAGAGACCAGTAACTCATTCACCCTTATACAGACTGTGCCACTACTGTGCTTTACGTACATCAAGTGTTTCTCTGCCAAATTTACAGAAATTCCACGGTCTTATTTCTGACGACTGTGTGGCTTAAAGCCCACAGCACAAGATCCCTGCCATAGAATCGTCAGTTGCTCAAATCCATGCATCAGCCCAACATGGCAAAGCAGAGAGTCTGACTGCTAGTTTGTCCCCCCTTGAAATTCTAGTTTCTAATTCCACTCACTAGCATATACTTTATGTAATTAAGGAAAAAAGAAACCAAACAAGCACTTATTGAAACTCTGCTGGACTTGCAATTACATGTGGAAATGCTGTTGGAAATGCCAGGACTCAGCGGCTGTACATATTGGTATGACTATTTCTACTTCCTCTCTAATCGGTAGCTGTGCCTGAGTGGTACCTGCACGTGGAGTTACATAAGAGATCTAACTGAGGCAGCTTCACATATTCTGCACAGTTTGTGACAGTATGAAGGAGTTAAAGATGATCTAAAATCTCCTTCAGAAAAGCAGCAGGCAGCACCTAGACTGTACTCCGAGTGTCTAACTACTGTACAGATGCCCTACGTAACGCTGTGTCTAGAACACGGCATTGCACATGCTTCTTGCCAGCCCTAAAGCACAACAACCCCCATTTCTCCATGTAAGCTAGTGTATGATTTTCTAGTTACTGAAAATGACAAAAATCCTTTCTTTTTTTTTTCCTTAAATGGGAGATATTCCAGTGACAGCTTCTAAACTCAAATTAAGATCATTACACCTCACGGTGCCGAATTATAATTACAATTCAGCATCTTTTACAAAAAGATCTGCAGTAATATAAACTGGCTCTGGCTTGCATGCAGGGAGTTTCAAGGATAATTCACTCCTTGCACACAGTACCCTGAAACTAATGGTCTGCTATCTGCGTTCCTTAGAGCATTTTAGCTTAATAATTAAATGCTTTCTACATACCTACTCCCTGATTCTTCTTTAAGGTAGACTTCAATACAGTTGAATAAGCGTACCTGTTTCTCCCCCTCTCAAACAGAAATTAAGCAAGCCAAAATTCAAGGTCTGTAAAAATTTTTAAATATTAATGTGTTCTTAGCATGCAAGGTCTCTCTGACTAGTTATTGAGCATGGCGAACAAACACTTCTGTTAAGTGTTTATACAAGTTTACAGCTCACTTGCTATTTCTTTTTTCCCCTTTGATTTAACCAGTGATGTCTGAACAACTCCAAAAAAAATATATAAAATACCTGGCTCCGGGGTGATTTGTGGAAGACTGGTTTTGCATAAGTAACTTTCTCTTCTCCTTGTCTAGTTCTGCCAGGATTGCAACCCTGTTTTTATTCTGGAAACCTGGTGAGAATGACAGAAAAACATTAGAAAGATTTACTTCATTTTTATGGTCCAACTCTAACCTTGTGGAATTAAAAATCCAGCACAGTATGACTGTGGTGGTTTTACTCGGGTGGGCGGCCGAGCTCCACCACAACTGCTCTCTCACTCCCCCTCCTCAAAGAGGAATGGGGAGAAAATAGGATGAAAAGGGCTCAAGGGTTGAGATAAGGACGAGGAGATCGCACAGTAATTATCGTGACGGGCAAAACAGACTCAACGTAGGGAGATAGTAAGATTTATTGCCTATTACTAACAAGCTAGAGAAGCGAGAAACAAAGGAAAGAAACCAAAAGCACCTTCCCCCTCATCCACCCTCTTCCACCTCCTCCCCCCCGAGCGGCGCAGGGGAATGGGGGAATGGGGGTTATGGTCAGTCTATAGCGCTTCTTCTCCGCTGCTCCTTCTCGGTCACTCTCGTCCCCTGTGCTGTGGGGTCCCTCCCACGGGATGCACTCCTTGCTGAACTGATCCGGCGTGGGCTGCCCACAGGCAGCAGCTCTTCAAGAACTGCTCCAGATATGGGTCCGTACCACGGGGTCCATCCCTCAGGAGCGAACTGCTCCAACCTGGATCCCCCATGGGCAGCAGCTCCTGCCAGGTCACCTGCTCCTGCGTGGTCTCCTCTCCACGGGCTGCAGGTCCAGCCTGGAATCTGCTCCGGCAGGGGTCCTCCACAGGCCGCAGCCTCTGTCAGTGCAGGTCCACCTGCTCCACCGTGGTCTCCTCCACGGGCTGCAGCGCAGAACCCTGCTCCACCGTGGTACTCCACGGGCTGCAGGGGGACAGCCTGCTCCACCATGGTCCTCACCACAGGCCGCAGGGGACTTCTGCTCCAGCGCCTGGAGCACCTCTCCCCCTCCTCCTTCACTGACCTTGGCGCCTGCAAGGCTGTTCCTCACTCCTCTCACTCTCCCAGCTGCTGTGTGGCGCAGCAGTTTTTTTTTTTTCCCTGTCTTAAATATGCTCTCACAGAGGTGCAAAACAACATCACTTATTGGCTCGGCTCTGGTCAGCAGTGGGGCCCTTACCAAACATGGGGCAGCTTCTAGATCCTTCTCACAGAAGCCACCCCTATGGCCCCCTGCTACCAAAACCTTGCCGTGTAAACCCACTACAATGACATTATGATGAATACACTAATCTTCAAAGCTTTGCTCTCATCTGAAAGGCTATTAATAAATAGGTTTAATTTACCTCGTCTCATTTTATAACATGAAATACCTTCCTTAAGATATCATACATATTAATACATTTTAAAACACAGGTTTCTATCGCAAGTTAGATCCTACTACTCCTTCCCAAGTCACCTCTGGAGCTATGGCCATGGTACATGATCAAATAACTTCCCTTTCAAAGAAAAGGTAAACTTACCAGATTCTAGATTTGAACGCAGTCACTGAAAGTACAACTGAATGATACCAGTGTAATATGCACACAGGGACTAATTTTTCATGCCAGCAAACTTAAACTATAGTACAGGTTTTATATAAGTAACAGGTAAGAATGAGACCACTAATAAGCTTGCAAATGTGCTTGTACGTTAAGTAACAGCCTGTTATTCAATCCATGGAGAAAGGTTTCAGTACACTGATGCCCTTATATATACAAACTATCCTTAGCCTGAGTTTGGAGAATGCCCACAACGCTAGAACAGAGAAGAAAAATTATATTGTCTGTAGACAACACCAGAAAGTGGCCTTTGTTTGTCTGCATGTCATTCTCTGATATCAGAAAGGGACTTGTATTGTAGAGAAGGGGTCCGGAAGTAGAGTGATCGAAGGAATTCAGAAAATGCCTAAAATGGCTGCCATTGATGTATTTTCGAACTTGTCTTTAAACAAAAATGTGGCCAGACAGCCGTGCTTACACAGGACTCTTACATGGTAAAGGACCTCACTGTATCCCAGTGGTAACTATGTTGTGGCTACCAAATAAACCAGATATACAGGTGCCTGCTGTGGCCCAGTACGCCATGTACAGCAGAATGACTGTGGGCCACAGCTACAGAGAGAACTTTTGCAGGCCCCTGGGTCACTAGCATCACTCCTAATATCAAGAATGCAGACACTTCTTTATCTAATTCGCTGCTAGTCTCTAAAATACCAAGCCACTACAATATCATAAAAAGTAGGTGTAGGGGTCAAGTTCTCTCTCAATTTGCTCTGTATAAAAAGCCAAAGTAATTTCCACTGGAAACTTGCGGGTCGTGCCCTCAGGCCCCACCCTGGGTGCTACGCTGCATTAACATGAGTAGAAAAAATGGTAGCCCACATGCTGTTAGCAAGGCCGGATGAGTAACTCTTAGGGGGAGTATCAGCATACTGATGTACAGTGAATTAAAATGTATTTGCAGTACCTGCACTTAGAGTTCATTCCTTCTGAGAGATCTTTTGTTGCTGCTCTACTGCGTAATCCAATATTTCTTTTATCAGCACGCCTCAGTGAAGGAGACAATTATCAAGCAGAAATCTTCTACCCTAAATAATAATTTGCATCTTTATCGCCTTGCTATTAAACCCTCACCTTTTCCTTTTACTATGCCTAACATATGCTCCCCTATGACTCAGTGTCTCTTGATCCTTGCTTTCTGGAAAGGAGCTGAGTCATTCCATTACTTTTTACTGTGTTTTTATGCAAGATTGCCCACAATCACCTTTACATTTGTTAACAGATTTTAAATTAAACATAACTAGTTACTATTTTCACATTTTTCCATCTCTCCTTCACGTGTTACATTATTCCCACTTAAACTCTCTGTTTTGCAACTCTGTTGATTCACATCTTCAATGTTTCTCCCTGTTGTAGGTAACATACACTATCTTTTTTTTTTTGAGCACCCTGCAACTGTAAGGAGTTCAAGACATTGAAACATAGCTGGATGCACGCTCCAAGAGATGCAACAGCTATGAGATCTTGTCAACAAGCTAAGATTCAACACTTCTGAGTTGCAGCTAGCCCAGCCTATTCCTTTTCATAAACTCTGGAGACAATAGGACAACTGGAGTACAACAAAGTGGGCCTGAGCTAAAGTCATTATGTATGCATGCTCATTCTACACATCAGGCGAAATGATTAAAACTTGACATATTACTCAGTAGCCTTCTGCCAGCACTTGTTTATCCCGAAATGCATAAATCTAAGCTTGAAAGTCAAACGATATGGTGATTGAGGCAGAAAAAAAGATCACTTTTTAATATACATTACTATCAGCTAAAAATAAAGACTAAATATGCTTACATTTTATCATGAAGCAGATGGCATGATTCAGAAAGCTTTAAGGCATATGTAAGAATAAAATTTTAATAGAATTTTAAATGCTATTTTTTAGACTATGATCAGAAACCAAGCAAAATTATCACAGTCTTCCATTTTAGTGCAAGTCTTGCTACAGTATCATAGGCCAGAAACTCTAGAGGGATTCAGAAGTCCAGATAATTTTTCTACCCTCTCCTCCTCTACTGAGAAGAGGTTTGTTTTTTTTTTTGTTGCTCTGACACTCAGACAGCACCCATCAGCAACCTACTGTACTGAAGAAGTCATTTAAGAGAATTTGTTAATGATGAGTAGAAAAAAGCCTACTCGCCTACTTGAGGAAATGGAGGGATACAGCCAACACGTACATGTCAGAGCTCCCCAGCTAATAATGCAAGGGTCCTACAGGTGGTATTTTTAACTTATTTATAATGCAATATAAAACCTGCTCATTAAAAAGTTAATAATTGAGAGGGCAGGGCATGAGAAATCCATTTTTGTGATGAAAAAATGGCATCCTTACAAAATCATTCATCAAATCTGACAACATATTAGAGATTTCCCTTTAGATTCTTTCCTGCCCAGACTCCTAAAGCTTCAATAAAGGCCGACCTGAAAAGCTATGTAAGTTTCCTACTTCAACCGTAAAGAAAGAAGCCTTCCATATGTAGATTTTATTCCCCCGTTCTGCTTTGTAGTACTAATAATGTGGACGTGTCAAATTAAAAAAAAAAAAAAAAAAAAAAAAAAGCCATCCTCAGTAAAGACCAGGCTTGCACCTATGAAAAGAAGCATGGATTTTCAAACACAGCAACTCTTACTAAACCTTTAAGTTTAGGCTTCCCCTAACTGGTAAAAGTTGCACTGCTGTTTCCAGTTTGAGCAGTGCATGAATATCCTCTGCAGCTTTGCAGGCCCAAGAGTCCAAACACAAGATAACCAAGAAGTTCAAGGCATCTAAACAGATTGGTAGCAGTGTTGGATGTCAAATTGAGGACCTGGATCTGCATCTCTAAGGTACCAGAGACATTTAAACCTGTTATTTTTGACATCTGTGTTTCTGACATCGAGCATTGTTTTATATGCTCTGTGAAACAAAAGATGTATTAATAATTTTGTCAGTTAACTTGAGTTACTGAGGTAAATATTAACATTTTCTCTGTCCCCCAAACAACATCTGCATGTATCAGTGAATGTAAGTCACTGATTGCTCTATGGCTGCGAAGTTCTCCAGGGAAGGCAACAGCCTTCGGGCAAGGCTCAGATGCAGAGCAGAACAGTTGGTAGATGACATAACCCACAGCAAAACACCATGATCTTCCTGTTTAACAGGGACTCAACGAACAGAATGCCAAACCTGCCTGCTCAGGCTGTGTTACCTGAACGTGCTTGCATATCTCTAGGCCAAAAGAGTAAACAACCACCAGGATAGAAAGAGACCCTGCAGAACTGCTACAACTTGAAGCTTCCAAGACTTATTTCAAGGGCTTGTTTCTTCCATTATACCAGAACTCTTCTTCCCCAGAGTTTAGCCCTGTCTGAAGCACTTCTTCCATCTGTGGGGACCTAAACTAAAGTTCCTCCTGGAGCACAATGACATTTCCCTGATCTGAGGGCTTCCTCTAGGGGAGCTCACACATGCAGCAAAGTCTTTGATTTGGTAGCATGCAAGGTGAGCTTTGGCTTTGCTGTGCACAAACAAAAGCATTACAATAGCAAAATAATTAATGCATGTTGCATACGTACCGTGAGGGTACACTGCAGAAGCATCGTACTACCACGTGCTTGAAATTAATTTCTGTAAAATCAGAAGCTGATCGTTTCTTTTCTACCAAAGTCCACCACTACAGTCTATGAACTCCTGTTCTGGACAATATGCACCATGCTGAAAGCCTTTCCTTTTCTTTTAAATACTGTAACCAGTTTCATGCAATCAGTGTAATCAGTTTCACGTGATACTAAAGCCCTGAAATATGGCTTTCATTAAATCCTATCTGGTTTTGCTGTACAAAACAGCTGCAGCTCCTCATCTTTGAGATTCTAATAACGGAGTGCTTTCACAACAGAGACCGATGAGCTAAAGGAAGTCCAGTCCAAAAAATCTTAACCTTTGCAGTCTGAGGCTGCAATTATCAGTAAGCTGAATCAAGTCCATCTAAGATAATAACCAGTTCTGATTAGAGGGAAAGAAACAATTCGGTACAAAAAAATCTGAGAGCAGTCTATGTGTGCATAACGCTAGTGTTTCATTCACCATTATAGATAAATCTGAGCAAGTTCACAGCTCTTCCAAGGAGCATTTCAGAAAACCCCTCTTCTAATTGTCCAAGCAGGAAATGACAGAGTGAATTGCTTGAACTGCAGCAATATATGTACCATGCAGAAAGATGAAAACAAAGTGTTTGTCTCATTCGTTTTCACTATTAGGCTGCATCTGGCCAGGAGAAAGCCACAGAGGCCTTGAACTGTTGAACATATTTACCTGTGCCTTTCTATTTTTCTTTATAGGCCCATTTAGATGGTGTAAATCAATAGTGTTTCTTGCCTCCTTTGTGAAAATAATTTTCATTTTATAATTAAACAGTTCATTTGGTGAGTCTCTAAAAGACAGACCATTGGAATCTTTTATACTTTGGGCTATCAATTTACAAGCCTGTGGAATTTGGGGGGAAGCAAACCCAAGGCACTTTGACACTAAAATCCTCTCCTCTTTCCCTATAAATTCACACATTTAAGAAAAAACAGCTTTTAGGTCTATATGACAACATTCTACTCCTTGCAATGATGCTCACTTGGTGTTTACAAACTAAAGCAAGATTTATTATTGTGTACAAAAAGTTTTTCAGAGTTCAAATGTGCAAAGAGACGACTATCTGCCATCTGCAATACTATTCTCTCTGCACTTTTACAGAAGCCAGTAAATTGTACAAAAGCTAACTTCTGTTGGTCAAGTAGCAAGTAAAATATGTCTTTCGACCAACACATTCCTTCTGTGCTTGTTTTGAAATTTTGAAAGCACTGAAAAAACAAAACAAACAAAAGGGAATTGATCTGGTAGTCCTTCAAAGTGTCTGCGCTCCAGAATTTATCACACCCAGCTTTGTAGGACTGCTTTCCCGGATAAGGATACTCACATACCAAAGCGCTTGAAGGCGTCTCACGTTACCGGGAATCTGAACTCTGGACTCATTTCTCATCACCAGTACCTAAAGAACCACACCTTGGAGGCTTTTTTCTCCTCAGCTTTTCCATACAAGACAGAAGGTTCCGAGTTTGGCTGAGGTTTCCAGAAAGCACCTCTAGAGGGCGATTTAAGTCCCTCTTTCGATTTACTGTCCCAGGCATGTGGTCTCCCCAGCCCCTCTAAGCATCTCTGTGAGATGGATTGACCATTTCCCTGCCTTCAACGATTTTACTGATGCAATGCTGATGCGTCACCATGTGAAGAATCGCTTCATGGGAATCATCATGATGATTTTGTTTGGCTTTTCCTCCTAGGCTATCTTGCTGTCTGCCCCTGACAGCTACTGCTGCCGGGGCCTTGCTGCTCCCATCATGACGTGGAACAGCCGGGACTTGTGGCTGTTCCTCGCTGTCAGTGAGCTGCAGGGTGGTCAGTGCTCGGTGTTTTACCTGAGAGCAGTCCTCAGGAAGCAGCCATGGGACGAATGTGAAGGGATGACCGGAAATTCAGAGCTCCTGGCGGTGCCAGGGTCGCTTTACAACCGCGTAACGCATGCCTTCTTCTCACATTGCTGCTTTCAGCCCCAGCACCCTGCCCTTCTTCCTTCACTTCTTTTTTTTTTTTTTTTTTTTTTTCTCTTTCCACGAACAGAACTCATGGTTTCGGTGACCTCGCTGGCTCCCTGCCCACTGCCTTCCCCATCCAGCACCTGAGGTAAAACCTACCTTGTCCCGAGGGGTTCGCTGCCATCCTCCAGCTCCCAGCCCTACCTTCGGCCGGCTGCGGTCCGAACGTTTAACCCCACAGATCTCTGGAAAAAAAAAAAAAAAAAAAAAAAAAAAAAACAGGCACAACGCGAGGTCGGTTTACTCTGTAAAAGTTTGTATTTTATTCTGTGACGGATTTTATTGTTACGGATTTTACTTTGTTACGGACTCCACAAAAGCCTCAGCTGCGGGGAGGCAGATCCCTGACACGACGCCTTGCTGAAAACGTTTAGCGCTGTTTTTATTGTTCTGCTCCAAATTTTTTTTTTAAGCGGAAACAACGTGAGTCGTGGCTGATTTATTTATTTATTTTTTCCATTTTTGATTTTTTTATTCACGTTTTATGAATAACCTTTAGGGCCACACCGGGGGGGTGGGGGGCAACCCCCCCCTCAGGCAGGAATGAACTCGCCTTCTCAGCCTTCTCGCCCCCCTCCACCCCCCCGCCGTCGGGAATGGTCTCTCCCGCTCACCTCACCCCTCTCCCCCCCCCCCGCCCTACGCGAAATGGTTTCTCCCGCTCACATCTCCCCCCCCCCCACCCCGCCGCAGGAATGGGCTCTCCCGCCACGGCCAGGCCCGGTTCGGTGCCACCTGCGGGAGGGCCCCGGCCCCCCCCGCCCCCCTCAGCCCCCTCCCGGCTCCCTCCCGGCTCCCTCCCGGCCACCGCCCGGCCACCGCCCGGCCACCGCCATCCCCATCCCCCCCTCCCCCCCCCGTTAACTCACGGTACGCGCTGCCCGCTCATGACGTCACGCACCCTTGGCGGGCGGCACGGGAAGGCGTCATGATGGACGGGTCACGCTGGCCAATCGGCTTCCATCGCAGCGGGAGGGCCCGCCCCCCGCCTGGTAACCAAGGCAACAGGGCAGAGCCCGCGCCTACCTCGGGCCTGGCCCGGCCGCGGGGACTTAACGCAGGCCCCTGGCTTGTCAATAAGGCAGTCACGCGGCCTGTTGTGGTTTTAAATACAGGATTATTATTTTACAGGCAGTAAATTTTCATAAAATAAAGTTGTTTTTTAACCACATTGGAAATAAAAATTATATAAAGTCCTCTGTCGTTTCTGGTGTTATTTCAAGGGGTCTCCTTAATAGTGAGATTTTGGGTCTTGATGGTGTGAAATAACTTTTTTTTTTTTTAACCATATTGGAAATAGAAAATATATACAGTAATCTGACATTGTTTCAGGTGTTACTTCAAGGGGTCTCCTTAATACTAAGATTTTGGGTCTTGATGGTGCGAAGTAAAGTTGTGGGTTTTTGTTTTGTTCTGTTTTTTAACCATATTGGAAATAAACTGTATAAAGTCAGCTGTTGTTGTTTCTGGTGTTATTTCAAGGGGTCTCTTTAATACTGAGATTTTGGGTATTGAAGGTGTGAGGTGGGGTTTGTATTGGGCATCCTGACCCACCACGGGGGATCTCAAACCTGGTATCGTGTCTCTCATGCACCACAAGCCTTTAAAATGCATCTGCTGCCTCTTTCAGCAAGTCTTACCAGTCCCTAACTTAAAAGACAGTTTCCTGGCTAAAAGCGGAATGAGGGCTTGTTAAAATCAGAGTTGTTTTAGTTAGGGTGGAATTACTCATATTGGTAAGAATGTAGGGAGGGTGCCTGCCAAATGCCACGCTGTTCCATTATCTTGGACAACCAGATATATGCTTAATTGTCGAAGAGAAATGACATTTTTTTAAAAAAAACTTCCGCTGCGGCCAGCTGCAGCAGATGATGTGGAAATAATATTTCAGGGGAGTGTACAGAACATATAAAAATCCTATTGGTATCTGCAACATTCATTTGACCTAAAATAGCACATTTTTCATGTATTGTGCATGCAAATTCTGGGAGAGGGAATGTCCTGATGACCAAGTATGCTGCCTGGCTGTACACGCATTCATACTTTTCAAAGCCTTGCTAAGAGTGAAAATGTTAAACCTGGACAAGTTAGAGAGATGTCTAGAGACTTGTAATTTCCACATTTAGAATTTGGCTACCTGGACTTTTTGCCTGGTAAAGCCAGTCTCTGTGTGTTTGTGTCTTAATGAAACCCCAACCAGCACCTGAGCAACCAGCAAATAGCTGACAATCACAGGGACTTTTCTGTTTGCTTTAGGACTATTAAAGTTGTGTTAATACTGTTGAAGGCAAACATTGCTGCCATTTGCACATATGGGCATTATTTTCAAGTCTCTTTGCCTAAACAGCTGATTGAACTTCCCTGTTTCTGATTTTTTTTTCCTGTTTGCTTTGTTTTAATGATTTCTCATCGTATCTTAAGAGTTGTAATGTGTGCTGTTTTTTCTGCCTTTTAATTATGCTGTCTTGGGTGATCTGCAGTTCACTTCAGCGAGAGATTTTGCATGTCATCTGTTACCTGCTGAGAAGCATTGCAAGTGAAGAGCAGCGCAGAGCCCTGGCTGGTAACCCCACCTGATGCATTTCACTGAACACTTGTGCCAGAACCAAGATGTGATTTTGCAAAATTGCTATTTGAGAGGCTTAGCTGCTGGGCTCTTCCGTGACCCAGCTAACACTGGTGACAAAAATTTACTTAGTGGACTGTGGTCCTGGGCTGGGGAGCAAGGAAAGAGGGTAGAAAAAGGAAACATAGTAGGGCAATGGGGATGAGTCCTGAGCAAGGAAACAACTCAACTGTAGAAAGGTTGGGACTTGTTAATTCTGAAGTTTTGTTTAAGCATGATGAAAATTAATCGTAGTAGTAGCTTTGAGCATCTGTCTGAAAACATGGTGCTGCCTCAAGTCAAATGATTGGCTTTGAGGAGTTTCATATCAGTAAATTAATTTCCTCCTTGGGTTGTAGAAATAGGAACAAATGTATCCCTTGAAAGGAACAGAGTCTAATCTCTAGTACATCAGAATACTTTCATTTTCCCTCAAATTTCTCTTTTTTGTTCACCATATTCAAATAAAAGATTGCAAAATATAGCATTTATATAGCATCTATTAGGAAGTCATTACAAAATTTCCAGCAGAGTCAAGCATGTGCATGAGATTTAACTGGCTTGGGGCAAAAGCCTGCTCTCTGAAACCTCTGCAGCGAAAGACATGAGTTGTAGCACAGAGAAGGAAGGACTTTTTTTTTTCAAAATACAGTTGGATTTTAATTTTGGAACATCCTCTAGAATGGTCACACTGTGTATTATTTTCATATATGCTCATGAGCAGACAGATGCTAATGTTATCCTCTCCACGTAGAGCACAGGTGGAAAAAGAGAAAGGGGTCAAGGAGGTCTTTTAAACGGTAGGAAAAAAAGCCTTTCCTGCCACTGACCTGACAAACCAGACAAGCCTGACTGTCTGTCTGGTGTGGCCTCCAGCCTACCTTATTGTTTGTTGTCTGTACTGTCTGGAGTGTGCTATGCAGAAGAATCCTATCATTTAGGCTTTAAATAGAACACTTGATGAAAAGCAAGAAGGTTTTACATGTCTGGTCTGGTAAGTAAATTCAACCTGAAGATAGCCTCTTGCTAGTCATTTTAAACTCAGTTGACATTTAACGTCTCATTATCTAACAGGAAGATGAAGATGCATTAGAAAAAGAATGTTATGAAATAGCTGAAGAAGTCCTTCTCAGGCTCATACTGAGCACTTATGAAGCCATCTGCCATTATAAAAACATTCTAAGTGGTATTATTGGAGTACCTGCAATCCAGATCAGATCAGCAGTAACCTACTGGTGCTGCCTATCTTTAAATTTGTAAATAGCTTACCCTGCAGGTCACTTTCCATGATTACTGAGGAGTTTTTCCAATCCTTCCTATGAATGAAAACACCTTGCCACTAAATTCTATTGCTGACAAATAGTATATTTGCAGTTGTTTGTATTATCTGTCAAGTTAGGGATTGTTTTAAAGACTTTTTTTTTTAAGAGGATTTAAAAAAGCAATTGAGAAAGCACCCAGTTCTCAGAACCCACCACTAAACTGCTTCTACACTAACAACTGTGAGGGTATCTGAAACATAATACAACTCTACAGCACTGTGTAGGTTCTGTCCAAAACTCCTGTTCTTGCTTATTCTGGCCTTGGTCCCACCATCAGTAAAAATAACAGGAGATGTAACATAAACAGAACGCTCTCCATTTGTTGCCAAAGATGCTTAATAATAATGTATCTCAGCCCTGAATGAGAAAACAGATCTAAACACCAAAAGTAATATGAGTACTTCCTAAACTAATGCTGTCATAGTGGAGATGCCAAAGTATCCCTGTACAGCCCTGCTGTACCCCTGTCACAGGGGCACGAAAAGGCAAACTATAGGCCTTTCCTCTCTCTATTCAACCTGGTAAAATTCTGAAGAGGTAGCCTGTAGGATTTTGATTTCAGAGATATAAAGGCAGAACTATTTTCTCCGGGAAACTTAAACACACAAAACTGGTGACCTTTGTCTTGAAATGATGAGATTCTTGATCCCTACATTCGCTGTTTGTCCTCTTGCTTGGTTAGTGTTATACACGTGCCTGTCTTGTTTTATCTTGTTTTTAAGCTGAAATGATGTAAACATAAGAAACAGTTAAGATTTTGGTAGGAGAGCGTGCAATCTTTTTTTTCTGGTTAACCTGTGTTACAAGATGGGCATTGAATTTCAGTCTCTTTTCAGTTAATCACTGATTTTGATTCCCATTTTGTATTTTGTTCTGTTGCTTGCATGTTTCATGTCCTGATTGTTTTTAACTTGGTGAAAGTTTACAGAAAGAAGACTACCAATAAGTATGTCGAGGGAAATATTACAGTCCTAAAATTACACCACTGCAGTTAGTGGAGTGGAGAAGGAACTGGAGAATGGAACGTTACCATCTTTTTAATCAGTCATAACTTCTTAGCAGAATTGAGACATTTATTTATTCCAATGTTACTAGGAAAATAGATACTTTCCTTTCTCTGCTACTGGCTGTACATTCTTTTGCCTGCTGCTGGAGCCAGATGATCCACATGCTGATGCACTTAGAGATATCTATTTGTGTGTGGAAGAATTTTCCTGCAAGAAGTCAGCTACATGGCATACCTATTTGCTTTTTTGTTTCATATACAAAATATTTGGAGTTGCTTAGCTCCTCTGATAATGTTCGAACCATCACTAGTTCTAATACAGGTACGAGAACTTGCTGCTGACTCTTAACTTTTCAAATGCAAGTATTAAAATGTTCTACCTTCTGTCTTTTTGGAGTTCTAGCTCTTGGAATCAAGTGTTTATATAAGATTGTCATCTTCCATGTTAAAGAAAAAAAAAAAGGTTTCTCTCATGGCTAAAGAGGAAGTTATAACGAGCTTCTGCATGCAATAAGTTGCAGAGAAGACAGCAAAGAAAAGGTCAGTCAGTTGCACACTTTACAAATTACAAGTTTCATGTATTTTCATGATTTTTCATTTTTTCTCTTCTGGTTCTGAGTATGATAGTTTGCATCTGCTACTTAAAATATATACATTGCTGTTACACCTAGATTGCTGCCTAGAGGGATATTTACAGACTGAGTACTTGTTGAATTCAGAGGAAGGTAGGCATCTGCCTTGCAGTCTCATCTTCAGTCCTTAAGAGATTTACAGATACTATCACCTGTCTGCTTGGTTTGACAAAATCCATGCTGTTACCAGAAATGAGTTGTAGTGAACATTCATATTGAAATGATCCACGGATCTATACAGAAAAGACAGTTAACTGCTCAACAGTTAACTGCCTTGATTTTATAGCACGCTAGGTGCTGGAATTCTGAAATTTAAACATGACTACCATAGTGAGAATTTAGGAACATCACCATATTAATAATCATGAGGTTTCTATGTTTTCCTGGATATGAATCCTTCTGTTAATGTCTTCTGAACTTTTTCCAACCAGGTTACAGCTTGCTGCATTCATGACTGCATTTTACATACACGGATCCAGTTAGTTATTTGGAAGCATTTCTAAGTAGTTTGTGTCAGATGAAAAGACCAAGGATGACATGCTTCAGCTCCAAGCAGAAACCATTCAGGCAACACAGAGAAATGTGATCAGCAAGCAGAGAGGCATGTTGCCTGGCCATGCAGTATTCACAGGGAGCTAAACCAATAAATAAATTGCTAGAGCTTGGAACTTCATCTTTGTGTGTGGGAAAGTTGGAAGGTGACCTCACATCACTTCAGAAACTAGATATATGACCTCCTTAGCAACAAACATTATCTGAATCACGGAACCATTCGGGTTGGAAGGGACTTTGGGAGGTCTCCAGTCCAGTCTCCTGCTCAAAACACTGTCAGGCATGAAATCACATCAAATTGTTCAGGGCTTTACGCAGTCAGGTCTTGAAAATCTCTAAGGACAGAGAATGCACAATCTTTCTTGGCAACCTGTTCCTCTGAGGTGCCCTCATGGGGAAGAAGTTCTTCCTGACATCAATCAGAACTGCCTCTTTCAGTTCATGTCCTGTGTCTCTCACCCTCCTGCTGTGCACCACTGTGAAGAGCCCAGGTCCATCTCCTCCATCCCCCCCCTGCAGGGTACTGGGGGCTGCAGTTAAGTGCCCCTGAAGCTGTCTCTGCTCCAGGCTGGAAGAGCCTTGTCCCCAAAGTTTCTGTTTGCAAGGCAACTGCTCCAGTCACCAGCCATCTCAGCACCCTCCTCTGAACTCGATCTCCAGTTTCCCAGTGTCTTTCCTGTATTAGGGGGCCTAGAATCAGACACAATAGTTCTGCTGTGGTATAATGAGTGCCAAGGAGAGGGTGATAATCCCTGCTCTCCATCTGCTGGCTACACTGCTTGCTGTTCAGGCAGCCCAGGGTATTGTAGGTCTGCTGCTGCAAGGACACAGCAGGCTGGTGCTCAGCTTGCTGCCCACCAGGCCAATGGGTTTAGTGAGCGGGTCTTTTGTGCACGCACACAGCCACAGTGTGCCCAGGTTTCTGAATTTTGACAGTGTTGGTGTAAGCTTCCTCGACGGGCCTCCTTCAGAGAAGGTTTTGAGTCGGAACAAACAGCTGGGTGAAGATGCTTAAAAAGCTCTTGGTAAGTTGTAAACGGGCTCAGATGAAGGGAACTGGTTCCTGAGCAGCGTGGCAGATAGACGAACCTGCCTGCTGGCTAGTTTGTGCTGTTTCCTTTCCCTGAGAGATAAATTAGTTGCTGTTTCTTAAGTGTAACTAACACGGCATTCTTCACGGCCTCTTTCTCACTGGGGCCTGGGACTTGTTTTGGGTTTTTGAGTGTTAACAGCATTCAAACATTGCATAATATTAAGTAGCTACTTATAGCAAGGATTTTTTTTTTGTCATTGTGCTTGCTGGGATAAATAGCATTTCTTTGTGCAGTCAAAGTCCACAGTGCTGCACTCCCACACTTGTCCTGCTCGTGAGCTGACACCTGCAAAGCTTTGCTAGCCTAGCTTTAGGTGGCAGCGCTGCCCTTTTTGTTTCAACGGGCTGCACTCCCTCCCTCAGGAGAAGTTAAATGTGGGCAAAAATGCTCACAGCATCCGAGTCCTGTTTGGTCACATATACGAGTGCGTATTTTTATATTTCTATACACAGCTGTAAGGGATTATAGCAGCCTAACAGCAATCTGTCTCTTCTTCCCCCAGTAGCATGTTATTCTATTACGTCCAGTTAGCACTGAGCAAATTATTCACAAAGAATAATTTATCACAGATGCGCAGCTGCTTTATCTGCTCGGGGAATGTCTTAAAACAGACCATGATTATTTTTTTTTCTCCCCTTTGCTAACTATTCAGCAGTCACAAATGCTTTAACACGTCGTTAACTGAGGACAGATCAGTAAATTGTAATCTGCAGGGATCATTTCTGCAGGACTTGATGCCATCTCTCAGCTTGTTTAATCAAAGTATAATAGAGCCTGGATTTGAGGTTGCCTGAAAAAAATATATATACTTTTTTGTTTATCAACACAGGATCAGAGTAAAGCTTTTCAGTGCGTCTCCCTAGTTTCTTTTCAGTGCTTTTTCCTAATTTCTTTTAGTGCACTTTCCTAGGTTATTTTCAGTGCCTTTTTCTTTTTTCCATTCCTTTTACTAATTTTTTTTCAGTGCCTTTTCCTAATTCTTTTTTTCAGTGCATTTCCCTAGTTTATTTTAAACGCCTTTTCCTATTTTTTTAAATGCACTTGCTTATTTGTTTTCAGTGCCTTCTATTTTTCAGTGCATTTTCTAATTTTTTTAATCTCTTTTCCTAATTTCTTTCCAGTGCGTTTTCCTATTCATTTTTCAGTGCCTTTTCCTATTTTTTAGTGCATTTTGCTTTTTTTTTTTCAGTGCCTTTTCCTATTTTTTTTCAGTGCCTTTTCCTAATTCTTTTTGCAGTGCATTTTCCTAGTCTTTCCTTTCCTTTCTTTTTTTCTTTCCTTTCCTTTCCTTTTTTCTTTTCTTTTTTTCTTTTCTTTTTCTTTTCTTTCTTTTTTCCTTTTCTTTTCTTTCTTTTCTTTTTTTTTTCTTTTCTTTCTTTTCCTTTTTTCTTTTTTTTCTTTCCTTTCCTTTTCCTTTTTTCTTTTCTGTGCATTTTTCTAATTCTTTTCAGTGCCCTTTCATACTTGTTTTTTCCAGTTCGTTTTCCTAAAATTTTTCAGTACCCTTTCCTAGTTTTTTTTTTTTTCCCCCTCTCCCAGCTGCCCCCAGACCTCACAACCCCCCCCCCCCCCCCCCGCACCCCACCGCCCACCCCCCGCAGCGCGGAACGCCCCTGGGAGCGCGGCGCAAGCGCGCCCCCGGCACCCCCCGCGGACACACGCGAGTCCCTTCCCCTCCTTTCCCGTCCCGTCCCTTCCCCTCCCCAGCCCAGCCGAGCCGTGCCGGGGGCAGGTGGCGCGGGCGGCGGCCGCAGCCCGGGGGCGGGCGGCTCAGGGCCGCTCTCGCTCCGCCTCCTCCGCCGCCGCCTCCGCCTCGTCCGCCGCCGCCTGGCAGCGCGGTGGCGGCGGGCAGCCTCCGGCTGTGGCCCCGCAGAGCCGAGCGGAGCCGGGCCGAGCCGAGCCGAGCCGAGCCGCGCCGCGCCGGGCCGAGCCTCCTCCGGTCGCCGCCCGCCCGCCCCTGTCGCGATGTCGGGCGCGGCGCCCGGCGCCCCCAAGCCGCTGCCGTCCTCCGGGCCGAAGTCGCTGCGGGAGATGCCGCATCCCCTGGCCACGTCCAGCAGCGAGGAGATGGGGCCGGCGCTCAGCCCCAGCCCCGACCTGCTGCTGCCCCGCGGCATCGCCGACAAGGTACGGCCGCGGGGGGGCTGCTGCATGCGGGGGGGGGGGGATAGGGGAAGGGCCGCGGTTCCCCTCCTCGTCCCCTTCCGCGGCTGCACCCTTGTGTCCCCGCGGGGGAACGAGGCGCAGGGTGCTGCTGAGCCCCCCCCTTGCGAGCGCCCTGGGGTGCAAGGGGAAGGGTGAGGACTCTGCGTGATTATCTGTGATTTTGCTCCCCGGGGCTCGGCCCCTGCGTGGTTTCTCGCAGCAGTGATGGGGGAAGGATGCTGTTGCACGAGTGTCTGCGCCTCGCTTTCCCTCTGCTCCCCGAGCTGTGGCATAGTGTCTGCGGGGAAGCACCTTGCCCATGTGTGGGCCTCGGACGTGATAATCCCCGGGTGTGAAAGCATCACGGTGCTGCTGGCACACCAACTACTCTTCCGAGTGCTTAGTGTCTCCGTGGGCAGGCTTCCTGAAAAGCGCTCAGGTAGGGTTTCCTGGGAGCAAGCATTGCCCGGAGTAAGTTCGGGCTGAAACTTTCTGTGTAGGAGCACCTCTGGGCCCAGTGCAGCGTGCACGAGGTGTGCAGGGCTGACACAAGGCGCCTGCTGTGGCACGCAGCCACTGCTGGGACGAACAGACTTGCTGCCTTCTGGACACCTCGGGGCTGCCAGCAGTGCCCAGCCTGACATGCTCCCGGGCTTCAGAGGAATGGGCCGAGGTGGCCTCCATGTGTCGCCTTCAGCTGCCCCGTACCCGTGCGTGCAGATGCTGCTGCTTGTGCCCAGAGCTGTCTCCTCGAGCATTTGCCCGCTGCTGCTCTAGGCTTACCAGGCTTACCTCCCCTCTGGGAACGCGCTCCTTCATCCGAGATGCTTGCCCAAGAGTTGATGGCTCTCAAGAGGAGGCGAACTTGGAGCGGGGCAGATGCTGTAGGGTACTTCTCTCCGTGGAAAATAGGATTTGCTCGTGTAGCCCTGTTGCTGCCCGACCGACCTGCAGCAACTGGTTGGTGTTGGCAGCTGCCCTCCGGCTCTTGCGGCTGCCCAGGCTGCAGCCTCTGGCTGTGGTCAGCCAGCTTTCTCCTCGATAGGGAGGTTTCTTGCCTGGTTTTTACACCAGCAACATAGTGAAGTCTGTCTTCTAGCAGCTTTATGCAGTGCTGTCCTGTTTGGGGCGCTTGGCAGCATGGACGTGCTGTAAGGGGGAAAGCAAAAAGGGGCTGAGGTAAGGGATTTTTAGACTCGAGAGCAGTTCTGTGGTTGACCTGGAAGTGGCACTGGGGTAATGAGCCTTGCAGAATAAAGGATTTCCAGTAGGAAGAGAGCAGCATTCTTTTTTTGTTTTTTCTTTTCTTTCCTTTTTTTTTTTTTCCGTCTAGCTGAATTAGCAGAAAAAGCCAAACGTCTGATCCTTCTGATGGAAGCAGTCCAGCAGCTCTGCTGGGTGAAGGCTATCCCTTCCTCAACTTAATACCTGAAGCACTGGCAAGAAACAAACGGGTTGACTTCTTTCTCACTTTGTGAAAAACTTCAGTGAGCAAACAGGTGTTCCTAAACTTAAGGCAATAGCAAACTTCAGCTGTCGGAGTAGTCTGGAGAGTGAGTGTGATAAGTGGAGGTAAATAGAGCCTTTTAGGTGGTTAGTATCTCTCCTCATCTTGATCTCTGGTGGTGGGTCGCTGGTCCCTGGAGAGGCTAGCTCTCTAATCTGCTCACAGCGTGCAGATAGCTCTGGTCGATGGGTAACAGAGGGAGATTCATATTCACGTCTGACTCAGGTTTAAAGCTCTGCATCTGTTGTTTATTGATCCAAGAACAGGAGCTGTGCATGTCTGTTCTCCAGGCCTTTCCACGTGTCTCTTCTGGAGGGTCTGGTGGAGACTGGCACTGCAGGAGAAGTTTGGGTCGAAGCCTCTCGCGTCTAAGTGTCTCTGAGTCAGTAAACCTCTGTAAGCAATACGGTCCATAGCCATGGCTATATGAGGACACCCCTCTAGCAGGGGTGTCCTCTAGCAGAGGGACAGTGCAGTTGCTGACCCATCACCACGAACTGCAGGTTCTTGTTATCTGCTCTGAGCAACTACTTCCTAAATGCTGCTGCAAGATGAATGTACCTGCTGCACTGAGACTGGGATACTCTTGGAGGGGAAAGTGCAGGAACAGGGGAATTTCTCTGTCCTTAAAGCAGCGCTTCAGTTTCCACTGCCGCAGATTTGCAGACTGAAGTGGTTGAACCATTGCCATCGCTGCTTTGTGTTCTTTAAAGCACGGTTTTCTTGCCTTTTTGGAGCAGCTGAGTAAGGACGCTACCTTATCCTGAGTCAGAGGAACCTGGAGGACAGGAATGTTGCCTGCATGTGTCTTGCTGTGTTTTTTTTTTGTTGTTGTTATTATTATTATTAGTAAAATTTGGCAGTAATCTGCTGGCTTAGACCTTGCCTGACTTTGAAGTCTGACAAACCTTTGGTTTCTGTTTAAGATCAGGGGCAAATGGCATTAGAGCAGTTGTGGGAAAGGGAAGGAAAACCGTCTGCTGTTTTCTGTGGCTTCTCTGATTCAGAGGCCCTCTGAGTGGCAATAGATGATTTCTCAAGTACTTTGAGTCTTATCAAGAGGGCTACAGAATATTCAGTGTCTGAAATAATGTCTTCGTCCTGATGTGTAGGAGACAGCTGTTCTAAGAGCCAGGAAACCTTTATTTCTGAGCAGCATTTAACCTCTTAAATGAATGGACGTATCTGGCTACATGCTTAGGATTCACAGTGGTTCTGCAACAAACAAAACACGTAAATTGTAAGCTCTTATCTCTGAAGCATTTCTGTACTGCCCAGATCTTTCTAGCCATAGCATTCTGCTCCCTTCAAGTCTAATTGCATAAAACGTTGGTTGCCTTGATGTCTGACCACCACGAGCTTTTTCAGGCTTATTTTCAGGCTACCCTTGGTAGCCTTCAGCTGTAGCTGAAGCTGAGCCTGAGCAGTGCTGACCCCCTGGTATCAGCTGAGAGGGAAACATGCAGGAGGAAGCAATCCCTCAGGGTACGTGGCACTGTCCAGAGCAGAACTAAAGCAAGAACTCAGTTTTGCAGCTCTTACAGAGCTTTTGGAAGGCATGCGTGCAAGCTGATTGAGGTCTGCTTTTTGGAGCAGATCTTCTGCAGAAGGTGGTAATGCCAATGGGGAAGTGTCAGCGTGGATTTTTTTTTTTTTTGGGGGGGGAAAAAAAGGAAGTTTGTTTGTATGTGCCTACATCACTCTCTCTGGTTCACAGGTTTGTCTCTTTCGATAGTGAATTTGCCCTATCCTCTGACACTGAGGATAAAAGGCATTATTAAGAGCTTGCTGGGTTTGGAGCAGAGATGATATGTACGTGGTATGCTGCTGTGTGATTGTTGCAGCCCCACAGAAGTTTTGCAGATGTAACTGCCTGTTGCTAAACGTTGGAAGCGCCAGGCTGTGCAGAATTAGAAATAGTGTTCTGTATGGCTTACTTCTGCTATCCTCTAGCTGTTGTCTTTGTAGTCCTTCTAGCCTTGTGTCATAGAAGTAGCTTCCCAGCAGGGTGGTGGTGTCAGTTCTTCCTGTGGTCTGCACTGAGACTTGAAACTATTGCACAGGGTGCTAACTCCCAGTGCTGGGTTCTTGCCTGCCACCCCGAAAGCCCTAATGTTGCACCTGTGCTGGTGTCACAGTCCGTTTGGATCTCTCCAGTGTACAAGATAACATGCTCTGTACATTGAACTTTATTTTATGAGCTCATTAGAAGGGAAAACAAACAATAGCTCAGTCTTCTTCATACACACTAGTCTAATGTGAATTCACTAATCTGTCACTTAATTTATGAGGTTGCTCACTTATAAGTTCTCCGACTCGTGACTTTCAACTTTCATGCCTGTAAGCAAAATAGTTCCCTAGATGCCAGTGAGAGCACTTACCCTTCCTCCTCCGCCACGCTTCAGGCGTCCCCTGTTTCACAGCAGGAAGCATGAAAACCTCTGAGGTCCAGGCTCTGTTGGATCCACTTCAGAAATGTTTTGGGTGGGTTGGCATATAAATACCTCGCAGTTTGGAGGTTTGGTGTATACCATTTCCATGGGTTAGTGGATTCTGAAGAGACATCTGATAATCAGTGTGCAAGAATTATGACTGCAGGAGGCAGTGAGCTGCAGGTAATGGCCACGCAGTGACCTTTATCTCTTCATGCCCCTCCTGTCTTGCTTACCTGTTGCTCTTGCTTTGATCTAATGGTGCTGCTCCCAGCATATATCGGGACTTAATGTGAGCTGTGTGCTAGCTAAAAGCTGAGCAGGAGCTGAGTGAACAGCCGCACCTAGGGATCAGACTGGCTTGTCGTCTTTCGGACATCTCTGACCACCTGATACTGTCCTTTGTGGCCAGCTGCCTATAAGCTGTTTTGCTTTTCTTATTGGAAGATGTGCCTGACTTCTAGTTGGTTATATTAAGAGTAGACAGCTGAGCTGTGCTTCAAGGCTATTTTACAGGTAGTATGTATGCATCAAGCAGAGTGAATGTGAATTACCAGGTGTGCATGCACAGCTTGAAATTTGCTAATGCGTGGAGGTGGCTGTTAGAACTCCAACTGGGAACTTCACTGTACTAACTGAAAGCTTGCTTGCACTTGACCCTTTGCTCATCTGATTCACTCCAGTGAACCCATAGGCCTGTGTTAGTGCCTGATAGAGTATAAATACTTGGTGTGGCTGCTGGAGTGCTTTTTACTTAGCACTCATATTCTGGAGGGGCGCCTGGCGGCTCCCTAGCAGAAATACACTGAGAGTCTTGAGCTCTACTTCCAGCCTCCTTGGTTGCTAGTTTAATTATTGATCTTAACTTCATCCACCCACAAATGAAACCAGTTTGCAGAATAATCTGAAAGCTTAAAATAAATCTGCTTGGGCTTCTACAAACCTCTTCCTTCTCTGACTAAATGAGAGCTCTTAGATGAGCACCACATTTTGTTCTTAGAGTAGGCTGGAGGTAAATTCTCAGTCTTCGGAGAGACTGAGAATTACAAAAAGTTGGAACTGAAGTGGGTGAACTGATAAAGCAATGTCAGCGTGGATGAACCAAACTTGGTTCCAATCTACAGGACCGTGAGACTTGACAATCATACAGTAGCTGAGGTTGGATGGCACCTTTGGAGATCTTATAGTCCACCCCCCTGCTCAGAGCTGTGCTAGCTAAAGCAGGCTGCCTAGGACTCTGAAGTTGGCATTTGATTATCTTTTTTGAATATCTCTAAAGATAGAGACTCCAACATCTCTGGGATTTTTTTTTTTTTTTTTTACTTTAAGGGTGACTGTCTCTTAGAATGCTTTTTTTCTCCTGATGAAATACAGCAGAGTTCATTTAAATCTGTGCCCGCTGCTTCTTGGTCTGTTGAGAGGACTCTGTCGCCAACTTCTGAACGCCCTCCTGTCAGGTATTTATTCCTTGAGCATTCACTTCTCCAGGTGCACAGTCCCAGCTCTCTTTTCCTCTCCTCTTAAGACATGCTCCAACTCCTGATCTGTCGTCTTCTCCCATTGCTGGGTTTGTTCTGCTATGCCCATGCCTCTTGTACTGGGGAGCCCAGAAGAGGATAACACCCTCTGTTTACCACTGATGAGAGACATGGGAAAGGATCGTTTTCCTTCACCTGCTGGCAGCTGTCTGCCTGAAGCAGCCCAGCAGGCTGTTGGCTTGCTTTGCCATGAGGTATATTGTTGGCTTACGGTTAACTTTTCCACCAGGATTTGGTGTGTGTGTGTGTGTGTGTGTGTGTGTGGTGGAGGTTGTTGTGTTATTCTTCTGCCAAGCTGCTTTTTTGAGCCAGACAGACCCCAGCATGTACTGCTACATGGGGTTATTCGTGCCAGGTGCAGGACTTTGTACTTCCTCTTGCTGAATCCTTGTTGAATTTCACGATCTTCCTGCCAACCCGTTTCTCCAGCCTGTTGAAGTCCCTCTGAACTGCAATACAACCATCTGGCTGGCCAGGTGTTCCACCCAGTTCTGTATCATCAGCAAACTCACCGAGGGTGTGCCCATTCCCATCATTTAGGTCATTAATGGGAATGTTTAACAGTAGCCCTGTTACTGACTCCAGATGTACTCAGCTGCTGACTGCCCTCCATCACAGCAATTCGAGCTTAGCAGTTCAGCCAGTTGAGTCCACTTCACTGTACGTGTGCCTAGCTTGTGCCTCATCAGCTTTTCTGTGAGGATGTTATGGGAGGCGGTGGTGAAAACCCTCTTCAAGTTGAGATAAACAACATCAGTGCTGTCCACTTAACCAGCAAGCCAGTCATGTCCTTGTAGATAGTATTGGGTTGGTTAAACATGACCACACTTGAATAAATCCATGCTGACTTCTCATCACTCTGTCCTTTACGTGTTCCGAAATGGGTTCCAATCTAATTTGCTTGATTAACTTCCCTGGGTTTGAGGTGAGGCTGATGGGCCTGTAGATCCCTCAGTAAACCTTGGTGGAGAGATGAGTGACATTGGTTGCTGCTGTTGTCCCCCACACTTCCCATCTTCAGCAACCTCCCCTCATCATCATCATAAAGACAGGACAATCAAAACTGACATTAGCGACATCGCCCGGCTCCCTCAGTGCTCGTGGGGCCAGTCCACCGTGTCCAGTGGGTTTGTATCTGTCCTGTTTGCCGAAATGTTCCCTAACCTGATGGTCCTCAACTGTTGTTGTTTTCCTTTTTCCAAACTTTCTGACTGGCCTTGGAGGCCTTAGATTCCTGAAAGTCTTAACAGTAAAGGCTAAGGTGAAGAAGGCACTGAGGTCCTTGGCCTTTTCTGTGTCCTTTGTCATCAGGTTCTCTGCCCTATTCAACATCAGGACTGCATTTTCCTTATTCTTTGTTTTGCTGCTGATTATACCCACAGAAGCCTTTTATTGTTCTCATCCTCTGCCAGATTCAGCTCCGTCCCACTAATCCCATCCCTGCATGCTCAGACAGTGTCTCTATATTCCTTCTGGGTCATTAGTCCCTGCTGTTGCCTCTTTTGTGCTGCCTTTTTATATTAGAATTTAGTCTAGAGCTCCTTGTTTGTGTATACGCAGACCTCCAGCCACCTTTGCTTGATGTCCTGCTTACTGGGATGGACCAGTTTTGAGGCTGGAGAGGTGTTCTATGAAAATCAGCTAGCTCTCATGGATGCCTTGTCTCTTCCACACCATATTCATTCTTCCCGGCAGGTCCATGAAGAAGCCAAAGTCTCCCCCCTGGAAGTCTGAAGTTGTGATCCTGCTCTTTGCTTTGCTCCCACATCTCAGGGGCCTTAATTCCACCAGGTCATGTCTACTGTAGCTGAGGCAGCCATCTGCCTTCATGTGCCTGACCAGATCTTCATTTTTTTGTAAGAATAACTGTACTAAAGTTCAGTGAAGCATCTCCCCTTGACAGCTTATTAATCCCCTGCATATCAGGAAGTTCTCATTGATGCACTACAAAAACCCATTTAGACTGATGGCACTTCTGCTGTGTGTTCTCCAGTATGTATCAGCATGGTTCAAGTCACCCATGAGGACTAGGACCTCTGAATGTGAGGCTTCTACCAGTAAATTCCTGCAGGCTGGGAGGACAGAGGGAAGTTTTCTGCCAAGGACAGAAGGACTGCTAGTTTGGTTGAAGAGCCTTTCTCTTAATAGTGTTGGTTCCTGTAGTTGCTGTGGGTCACAAGTAACAGTGATTCAGAATTCACCTCAGCATGAAGCTCTTCTGCTGACTTTTGGGAAATTCTGTGGCTTTCTTCCCAAGTGAATGGAGAGGTTACGCTACATAATGGATGTGAATGTCCTGAACCACATTTCTTAAGCCATGGAGCTTTTAGATATAAGCAGTTATCTGCCACATCCTTGTCTTGTTCCTACAACTTGAGTTTTGGATGGCTGTTTGAAGGAACTGTTGTCTCTTCTGTTGCATGGTGTGTGTGCATGCGTGTCTGGCAGGTCATTTCTAGGCAGTAAAAGAACTGACTCAAACCTGGCATGGCTTCCAACTTGCTATCAGTGCTCTACCAATAGTCAAGCTGCTGGAGGAATCTAGTATCCTGTCTGTCTTAATGGTGGTGATTAGAACTGCTTTCTTTAACTGTTTTGGAGGTGTCCAGGGGGTTGGAACTGGGTGGTCTTTAAGGTCCCTTGCAACCCAAACCATTCTGTTATCTTACTGAAAGGACAGAGCTCCTGTCTCCTTACTGTAGCCATCCTGGGGTGTAATGGTGTGGAAGCACATTCATCAGAGCATGGCATAGTTGCTTACAGTTGCCTTCATTATAGAAGTAGGAATTTATTGGTAAGGGTGCTTTAGTGATACCTTACAGTATAGGTGCTCTAGTATTATAGTAAAACTGTATGTGGTGGTCTCTTTGTGATCCCCATCTTCTCAGTACAGCAAATTTCTGTGGAATTTGCAATTCCCTTCTCTTCTGACCAAGGCAAAGGGATAGCTAACACTTGGACAAACACTTGCATTAAAGTAACTGTCTTCGTAATATTACTTTTTAAAACTTGCCATCTGGTAAAAATGAGCATAGCTTCTACTGTACAACTGAACTACTACTTCGTGGGTCTTATTTTAACTTGAGGGAGGGAGGGAGGGAGGGAGGGATATACTTTGAGGTTTAATTCAGTGTTGCACAGCTTTCATAATCTTTTCAAAAGGATTGTTTTAATGGTGGTTTAATGAGACAGCACTGAAAACATATTAAAAATGTACATACAGGAACTCAGTTCTTAACTTCAGCTGGATTTTAGAAGGGTGAGTCTTGGCAATGGCTTTTTGTAAGCCATTGTGGAAAAAGTTATGCTTGGTGGTCGGAAAGAATCTTTTGGGCTGCTTCTGCTGAAACTTCTCGGGCCTAGTAGAGCTGCTGGATGCTCTCTGAGCTCCCTAATGGGGAGAAGGGGAGAGTCTAGTGCGTAGGATAAGCAGATTAAAAGGCTCTTTTTGTCTGCTATTTGGGCACATCCTTCTCTGTAGGTTCCTTAGGGGTTTGTGATAAATGTCAGGCAGCATTGTCCCTGTAACTAATGATCAGAGGGGTAGAGGATAAAGCCCAAGGCCTTCCTGTTGACATACTGATCTGGGAGACATTAGCTCCAGGATTAATCTGCAAGCTGTTGTCCTGGTGTCTTCTAGCATTGTGGGCTACTTCTGTGGTATCTCAAATAGATCATCTGGCTGTCACACTAGCCACTCTCTTCCTTATCTGAGATGAGAAGTTGGTCTCTGTAAAATAGGTCAGGAGACAAGACAGGAGCTCTTAAAGTGCAAGGAGATGCAGCTCAGTGTTGCTACGTGAAAATTTATTTATGATCTCAAGGACAGTTTAGATGTTGCAACTTGCAGGTGCTTTCTGTATGCAGAAGGCGAAGCACCAATTAAAAATGGTATTTGTTCATGTGTATTTCTGAATTAACTTTACTGAGACTTGTTCTCTGCAGACCGTGAGCAAGATCTTAAATGCTGAGCTGTCCTGACTCCTTAAGCTGTGGCTGCCTCAGCCTGCTGTGCAGTGCAGCTGAGGCCACAAGCTGTTGTGGCTGGGGAAAATCACTCTCATCACTAGGGTGAAAGTGGACAGAAAACTGTCTCTGCATTCCACCCCCAATGAAAAAAACAAAACAAACAAACAAAACAAAAAACACCACCACCACCACCACAACAACAAAAAAACAACACCAAAACCAACCAACCAAAACCCCATACTTTGCAGGTGGTGGCAGTTACAGCCTTGAGGTAAGAAACATAGTAAATTCTTGAAAAACAAATGCTGCATCTCTTTCTCTTACAGTGACTACGAGCAAGGTAACTCACGGCAGCTAGTTACTAGCAATACTGCAGTGACAAGGTGGGGATGGAAAACATGCAGTGAGTTGCAGCTGTTTAATGAGTTAGAATTCCCAGAGCTGGACCAGCCTACAGAACAACCTAACAGATTAATTTCTGGGATGTGTTTTATGGGAAAATAAAACTAGGGGGGTAGAAGGAGGTGTTGTCTTCTGTTATAGGTAAACTTATAATGCCCAATCTGTTGATTCTTAGCCAAATATTTCACAGAAATCATAAAGTATCTGTCTGAATACTTATCTTGGGGACATGAATTTGTGGGTCTAGTTGAAATTGTTCTGAAAATAAAGGCAATAATCCAACGTACATACAACCAGCACTGAAAGACTTCAGCCAACAGCTCTACTTAGAATGGTCATCAAAGCATAAATTGTTCTTGAGAACATCAGTGTCTTGTGACCACATCCAGAACTTCTGCACTGTTTCTTCAATGCTGCCATAAGCAGTGGATGACAAACTACTTTGGAAGGGAGAATAAGTCCTAAAGACAGACTTCTGCTTGACTCAGGTTTGTGTTTTTGTGTGTCTTAAGTTGAAGAGAACTACACTAGTGTATGGGAGCAAAGGCATCACAAATGTTTAATACTCGATTCTCCAGGAAAAAAAAAATGAAGTGTAAACAGCATCTGGCTTTACTTGCTTCTAAATGATGCCCTAAAATTGAGGAGTGTGGACCTTCCTGTGAGGAATAGAACCAGCGTGACTGTCTAGGAAAGAATGGTGGCAGTGGTTCGTAGTGTTGTGAATGATCAGATGGCTTATGGGCCTGGCTCTTTGTTCTTCTGTGCTCTAACCTCAAGCTGACCTTAAGCCTGAAAAAACAAGCTCTGCTAAACCACCTTAACACCGCGTGTCCGATGAAAGCTAGTAGCCTTTCAAATCCAAAATACTGACATGTGACAAAGCTTCTCCCTGTCACATTTACCAAGGAAGCTGTTACTACGCTGCCTCAAAGCTGTGTCCTCACGGGGAAGTGCTGCCTTACACTGCTTTAAAGGAACTGGCTGTATCCTTCTGAACAGCATCCTGGGATCAAAAAAACTACCTTAAAGTCTGTCTGCATAGTTGGTCTCGCTTCTCCAGTAACTTTGAATGATAGGATGTGTTTCTTGAAAAGAATATGCTGCAGTGCAGGTCTTGCTCAAGGGCAGAGAAGCCTCCTCCCCCTTGGAGCTGCATATGGTGTTAGCAACAGCTATTTTCTACAACTACAAGCTCAACGGTGAAAGCACTGACACATTTAGGAGTGGTAAATTACTACTATAGACAATACTCAAACCCATGCTTATCTGGGTAGAATTGGCACCTTTGCTGTAGCTTTTTAAATGCTAGTATAAGGCCAGCTGGAAGTGAAAGTCTTGGTGGCTGCCAATACAAAGCTGTGTTTTGGATTGTCACCAAGAAAATCCCTGGAAAGATTTTAATCAATACCACTTATTGCCAGTGATCAGCTGGGGCTCTTCAGGATTTGTATGCTGACTTTCATTTTGCCGACCACTATGCTCCTGGATCAGTATGCTGCACCTGAAGCCATGTGTGCTAGCTGTCTGTATGTGCCACGTGGCTGTCACAAGCCTAGGCCATATATATCAAAAGTGTTTCTGTAGACAAATTAGACTATAAATCTCATACCTTGTTTCTCTCTCCAGATTAGTTACTTCTCATAGTGTGAGGAAATACTGCATGGGTGATTTTCCTCACTTGCCTTCCTTGAAATGGAGAGTGAAGTAATTTTTTATTTTATTTTATTATATTTTTTCTTCTAGCAGATAAGCACTTTGTTTATTTCCCCCTTATGGAGCAAATGCTATTCTGCTGGAAAATATTTTGTTTATCAGCAAATGTGATAGAGGACTATCTCTTAAACTGCACCTGCATAAACTAACTCTGAGAGCTCCCCCAAGAACACACTCCTCCAGCTCTTCCAGAGCTTGAGATGAGAACATGAGGTGAATAGACGGTCTGACTTGCTCTCATGAAACCCTACTGATCCTGTGTGGGGGAATGCTAATAATGCAGCCCATTTAAAATGGTTAGCCCAAGAAGCCCACATCATAATGCAATACGGAAATGTATCCTTGCCTGTTTAAGCACAGTAGTGACCAGGATAGAATGCTTTTCAGCCTTTTATAATCTTCTCTTTCCTTCCTGTTTCTTCCTTCTTCTCCCCACCTCCTTCCTTCCCCCCAAAAAAATACCAAAAACAAACAAAAAAACCAACAACCCACACCTTTGCATCTGTTAGCATTTTAAAAATATTGCTGTTTGCTCTTGGGAGCATCTCAGCCATATCAGTGCTTTGGTATCACTGGTACCAGATGATGAAGTCTGACCCAGCTAAATCTGCTTCTCCTACTAGAGCACGAACAGGAAAAAGTGATGCAGGGTATGTCTGCAGAACTTTGACACAAAGCTGTTTGTCTCTAGGAGAGAGGAGTTTAGTTTAGACAAGCTTAACAAACTGTTCCATCCGTAATCAGATATAAATCTGCCTTCTTGGATTGGGGATGACTCCTAGTCACATGCTGGATTCAGAGGTTTCCCGCTTGTGGTCTGATCCCCGGCTGCTGCTCTGCTCTTTGAAGGGTCAGAGCTAAGGTTCCGAAAACAGACCTTTAAATAAAGCCCCGTGTTTGTTAGATGTGCTAATTAAAGGTGCTCCTTAGCATGTTAGAATGGGTGATGATCTTCCTGTGTGCACAGAAGCCTTCTGATAGTAATTCAAGTCTTGTAACAAGCAACATTCTCGAAGCAAACTCCTTGCAGATGGACGTGGAACCTAACACAGCTAGAGGACAGTAATTAAAGTCTTGATTCAAGCGGTCTGCATTTTCTAAATGTTTCTGCAAACATGTAGCTTCTGCCGTTTGTGGAGGTCTTTGTGCTCTGAGGACAGAATGGAGTAGGGTCCTCCTGCCTGTTCCCTTCTGCTGAGGACTGGAAGGACAAAATGATACAAGTCTGCTCTGCGAAAGGATGCAAATTCAAGCCTGCACAAACATTAAACTCTCTTGCTTTCCATCAGGTCACAAGCACTTTTCTGCTACTTTCTACAGCTTAAACATAACCGTGAGCTAATCTTGCTGGGTAGTTGCCAGACTGGCTTTTTTTGCTTGGAAAGCAAGATAAAGCTTTCCGTGAGGACTCTAGTGCTTTGTAAACAGATGTAGAAGCTAACCTTGGATCTGGGAATGTTTCTTTGAAGAGAACAGTTCATCCTGTGGATGTGTAAAAATATCTCTTCACATATTAAAATACCTTGCCGCAGTAAGGAAGCTGTAAGATGAGGCAAGCATCCAATAACTCCTCACTTTGCCTTCTGTTAAAAGGATAGGGGGAAGTGCATATCAGTTTAGTGAGAGTTAATTAGTCAAAAGTATGTCCTATCCCTTTCCATTTAGTGTCCACTCCAAATAACAACCTGTTTCAGCCACCAGGTGCTTGGTCCCAAAAGCGTTTTGGCCTTTGTGTACAAGTAGCACAGCTTATTACTAGTATTGAAGGATTTGTCTTAACTGCTGTAGAAACATCTGTGAGATTCTACTCAAGATCCTCATTTTTAAACTAACCCAAACTGCATTTAATTTTGTGTGATATTGCACAGTTCCCCTTTCAGAGTAGGAAAAGAGGCCACCCTCTTAAGAGCTTTGTGAGAAGATACAGGCATATGGCCAGACCATACGAACAGATGGTCTGGTTGGGAATTGACACCTTCCTATAACCCTCCATGCTGCATGCACCGGAAGGCTGGAAATAAGGCATATTGTTGCTGAGTCCCTGAAGACTTCTGTGACACGGTTAGGAGATGGGTTGTTGCTCTTGCTGAAAATACCATTTTCAGGAAGCCCTTCTATGCCCACAGTCTTGCTCTGGTTAGCTTAGCTGTGATAACATTGGGAAGACAAACCACAGAATAAAATAACCCATCCTATAAAACTTGTCTGTTAGCCTCAGGGCAGAGGTGGGAATCCCATGACCTGCAGGAGAAGGCTTGGAAAGTGCTCCTGTCAGTCATGTAGTGTCTCTGAAGTTTGCTCCAACGTTTCTAGGTCCAGTCAAATAGGCCAAAGTGCAGAGATAGTTTTCCAAGTGCAGTACTTTTGTAAGTAGGAATGTGCCCCGGTCTTAAGTGGTACCAGGTTGCATGCCGTGAAGATCAGCTGCTGCATCTGGAATTTTTGTGTTTTCTGCTATACTGAGGAGCCTGTTTTCAGGCAACTCGGACCTACAGAGCAGAAATGCTAGTTTGACTGATGAGCTACAGAACAAAGTCATCAGGGCTCGTGGCTTGGCAACGTGCTGTACTCTAACACCTATTTAAAATATCCCAAGAGCGAACTGGTATGGTCTCTATCTAGTCACATCTCAGAAGCAGCTTTCTGGTTTGATGGACAGAGTACCAGTGGTACCACTGGAAGTGCAGGAGTCATGCTGCGAACAAGTCTGTGAAGGCTGTTAACACAAGCTTTTTTAGTGTTCTTGAGAATATTTTACATTTAAACCGTTTTAGCTTTCCAGTCACCAGCAGCAGTTCTGAGTGCCTTGAAACACAAGGAGAAAAGTCTGGTGGTTCCAATACTAGAAATGAAGCAGTGAGACTTTAGGGCCTGGTTGTAAGGTCACTGATGAAGACAGGGTCAGTAGAGGTTAACTGCACTACTTGCCTCTGAACAGCAGCATTTCTTTACAGCCTCTAAATGTCTCTTATGTTATCTAATACCTGTTGAATGAGAACAATGTGCTTGCAACATCAGGAAGCTTCAGGCTAACCCTTACCATAGATGAGTTTATCTGTGCTTGGACAACCTAGAGGAACCACCTCTTCCTTTGTGAGCTACTCCTTCAATACCTTTGCTGTCTAGGTAAGCCATACGCTTGCTAAGGCAGGATAGGTGGAAATTAAAATTGAATTTTTAGAAGCAGGGAGATTGAATGGCTGCTCTTAGCTCACCAAGAGACTTCATGATCTTCACTTGAAGATAAGCCAATACCTACAGAATTTTAGGCCATTTTTTTAGGCTTCAAGGGTCGAATCCTGGATGCATTCCCCGGTGTGTACTACTCCACTGGTGGAGGCTGCCTTCCAGGAAGCTGAATACCAAGCTCTTGAGGTTTTACTTTATGTGGATCCAAGCTGCTCTGTAAAGCCAGAGTCTTGGAAAGTCTCTTGGGGGCATGAAGGAAGATGAGATCAGCTGGAAACTTCCGAACTCATTCTGCATCTCACATGCGGACTTCAAGTTTATAAAATTCAGCTGATTTTTAAACTTGGACGAATTGAGCTTCTTGATAGATTTAGGACCTGTTTCTGGGCAGGCTAACCGGTCATGGTGTTTAGGCTGCATAATCCAAGAAAAAAATGTGAAGCTGCTTCCTTACCACATAGCAACCCGTGTAGTTGGCAGGGCTCATGCATCTCCAACAGACAGCTAGCTTCTACTTGCCCTGCACTCTAGGAAACCAAATCCTTGCTCCTAGGGTCATCTGGTCTCATGTATCCATAAGCTTGTGTGTCTTGAGGGATTTGCAAACTCTGCAGGAATGTGTGAAGAGTCTGAGTGTCTGTAGGTAGTTGTACAACTGTGCACAGAAGAAACAAGTAGTCGCAAACCTAGAGGTCAGAATGTTGTGGTATTTCTGCCATAGGTTGTGACCCAGGCCTTCCTAGACCTTCACCTGCTCTGCTTCAGAAGGGGACAGCTACCCTGAGGAGGTGAGGGACAGAGGCTAAGGATCTTTGCTTTAGGAGAAACTTTGAAATTTGAAGAAATCGTGGATGCACCCTAGGACTTGAAGAGTCTGTAGACAGAACCTGTCCTTCATTTCATTTACCTGGCCACCAGAAGCAGCCTTTTCTTCTCCCTGTCGTGGTTCTGCTCAGATTCGCGGCAGGATGACTACAGTAGCAGGTGCAATAAGGAAGAGGAAGGCTTTTTCTTTTTTTTTTTTTTTTTTTTTTCCTGTGAAGAGCTTTGTAAGCAGTAGGTACCTGCTAGAACTTGGACGGTGTTGATCTCTGATAGTGCAGCTAGGTAATTAAAACAGCAGATGAGCAGCTACTTGGCACAGTAACCGTGAAATGAGTCTCTGGCACTGAAGTCAGACTCTTTGTTATATGAAACAATTAATATTAGTTAGTAGTATTTCAAATGCTCATGGGTATAACTACGCTGACAGGGAATGGTGCAGATGGCTGCAGATCTCTTTTCCTGCCAGGCTTTGCAGGACCGACTCCTCTTTCTGTGGTAAAAGTAGACTAGAACAGATGATGCAGTCTTGCTTCCCCAACTGCAAAAAAATCCCACAAGTCCCATGGAAGAAAGCCAGTGCCAATTAACATGACGAGGAAGTGCTCTGTCTCAGGATTACAGCCTGAGATAATTTAGATTGCCGGGCCATCTGCTGTGACACTTCAAAGCCTACCTCTTTCTAGCAATAGCTGAGACTTCAGCAAAGGGATCCAGCCTGGTGCTAAACAAAGGCTCCAGCAGTCATGATCATTGTTTCTTATCTCATGCAGTTAGCTAGGAGGCTCCACCCATTACTAAGGACAAACGCTTGGCTTCTAACTTGGCCTTCAACTGCTGAAACCTATCCAAGTAGCAAGGCATGGTGCCTGTCGTGACTGCCTGGGGAGGGATCTGCCACCACAGAAGAGGCTATATAGCACAGTACTACTTTAAACACACAATTCCTCTGTCCTTTCCCCTCACCACAGCTAGCAGCACTCCTGCTCCTGACCAGAGGTGGCATGGAAGTGTTACTTGATCTAGACTTGGAGTGGATTTCATCCAGGCTGAAATTGGTAAAGCTGTCACAGCCTTCGTTTTAAGACCTGAGACATCCCACAGAACCCATGGCTGCAAGAACGTAGTCGAGGAGACTGGAGTAGATTCCAGCCTTCACAAACCTCTGTCCTGCTTAAAAAGTGTAAGATGTGTTAGTGTGGTTATTGTCGTCTCCTAAAAGAACTGGTGAGGAAAGTCCCAGATCTCATGCACATGGCTGTAAGCTTCACCTCTTGTCCTTCCTCCAGTTGTTCTAACACCTTGATATAGTATTGTTATATTTTAGGCATATTCCATTGTACTCTTTAAGCTGTCATTTGGAAGGGTTTTGTTAACAGGCTTTCAAGAATCCTCTTTGTAATCAGGCTTAAACTGTTTCCAGAAGTTAATTCATTTCCATACTGGAAGCTTAGGACTCAACTTACTGCAGTTCTGGCACAGCTTGTCTGACACTAATGCTTATTGCACATGGGCAATGAAGAGCTGCCTGTACCTTTTGGAAGTAACAGATTTGTCTACAGCTGCTGCGGTGCCCCAGGGCTTTCTTTGCTCTTTACTTTGCTCAGCCAAATTCTCCCGTCTAGCTGAATTGCAGATTTTTTGAACCCATCCTCTGCTCCTAATCCTGTCATGACTTCTGTTTGCTCTGTTTTCCTGACTCTAACAGAACTCTTTATCTTTTGAGTTGTTGTATCCTTGTGTCTTCCTGTTTTACAGGCTACTGCTAGGTTGAGTCTGAACCAGATGCTGCTTCTTTAGTTCAAGATGTCTGCTTCATGTATGAGCTGGCAAGCTGTGCCATGTTCATCCTGTGAGGACAAAGAGCATCTGAGTGTCTTACCTTCTGATTCTTGCTCATTTGCGAGTTAAATCTGCAACATTTCATCTGTTGGCAACCACTTCTGAGTGGTTTCTGCTGTGAGAATGCATCTAACCTCTCTGTCAGTAAACAGTAGTTCAGACCAGCCCTTCCCAAAATGTCTAGGCTCTCTCATTCCCCAAACAAGAATAAATTTCCCTCCCTACTGCACAAGCCAGTCCTCAAAGTGAAGAATAGCACTAGCTGCAGGGCTGTGAAAGGCAGAGGGGCTGTCTGTAAAATCAGTGTTGTCGTGGTGGGTTTGTAACAGACTGGTAGGAACTTAGCCCCATTTTCAGCTGTTGTCAAAGGCAGACCTTCATAAGAGGCCTTAACTTGAAGCTCTCACCTATAAGTCCCAACCCTTGAGCAAAGGATGACTACTTTTGAAGACTGTCCTGGACTATCCCTGTCCAGCTGGAACATAAAAGACAGTTGCGTAAGGAATACTGCTGAACAAACAGGATCTTACCCAAACAGGATTTCTTAGCTAAAATTACATGTTTCATTTAATCACTTAAAGACTACATGAAGCTGGAGCTAAGCAGTAGTCGTGGGACTAGATGCTACTAGTTAATGTGCTGCCTATGAGCTGTAGTGATGTTTCTGCAAGGCTAGCATCCAGGGGAACCTCTGTCCTTACAGGGGAAACACTCTGTGGGTAAAATCTTGTGCTACTACTTCAAACAAACAAATGAAAAACCACAACACCCACTCTTCTATGAAAAGAAGAGCCTTGGATCTTTGGCACTTTCTAATACTGATGTCAGATGTTCCTATGTATTATACTACTTTTCACATGCTGTCAGCTAGCTCTGCTACGAAACCAGAGCAGAGAGCACATGTGAAGTTTGCTGTGATATTTATGCAAAGTGGAGTAGCTTCTAGCTGTACGGAACAGTTGGTTTATATCAAGTTGTAAGACTTGAAGGTGTGGGAATGTAATAAGTTTTATCTATGAAAACTTTTTTTTTTTTCTGTTGAGTCAGTTTCAAGGAATTACAGGCTTCCCAAACCCTTGTGTTCCTCTTTCTAAAATGGTCACTTGCAGGTTCTTTTAGCCTTCATCTTCACTACACACTGGATGATGCTCTTGGAGTTGTGAGGATGGGAATGAGGACCTCTCCAAAGCACCGTGTTTCCATGGGCCCTAAGACTCCATAAGGGAGCTGCATCTAGATGCAGTTAATGAACTGGCTGCAAAGCCTCTGACTACAAGTTTGCCCTCCTGTCTCAAATACGGGAGTCTCCAGAGCGAAAGACTGACTCATACCAGTGGACTGAATTGTTGCCACTTTGCCTGAAGCCTGACTTTTAAGTAGGTCTCCTGATTTGCCTAGCTATTTTGTTTTCAGAGTCTGAGTTGGTTCACTATTGGTTCAAAAATATTTTTATTTCCTCGTAGAAATAAACTGTGTTGCCCTGTATTAAGGGGAGGTAGAGTAGTAATATGCTTTCTTCACAATTTACAATTTAATATTCAAACTTCAAACCTTGAGGGACTGCCCAGGTGTCCTGGAGAAGACTGATCCTTGGAGCTGCTGAAATAGTCCAAAAATAGGCAGAAAGAAACAGAAATATCACTGAAGCTTGTCCATGGCATGTATAAGAACACTGTACTTTATGGTGAAATCTGTTCACTTACCAAAAATGTACTGTTTTTTTCCTTTCCAAACCAGGATCTCAGTCTACCCAATGGCACACCTGTTGACACGTCTAGCCCAGCCTCCTCCTCATCTCTTCTCAACAGACTACAGTTGGATGATGACTTGGATGGGGAAACTAGAGACCTGTTTGTTACTGTTGATGATCCCAAAAAACATGTGTGCACAATGGAGACGTACATCACATACAGAGTTACAACAAAGGTACAAAACAATGTTTTCCTCTCCTACTGCTTTTTTCCCTTAAAGTTTGTTGGCTTGGTTTTTAAGGTATATTCTGGATGTTTATGCTTTTCATTGTTTTGCTTCATCTTAAGGACAAGAACTTGGTGTCTTTCAGTACCTTGTAATTGTGTTGATAGTGTGACTTCTCTTAGCAGAACTGTTACTACTTCTGTATATGAAACAATTTAAAACTTTTAATGTGTCAGCTTAGATCTTGTCTGTGGTTCTTAAATAGAACTGTTCGTGAACTTGAAAAGCCAGTTTCCTTTAACTTGAAAGATTTTTCATATAAAGTAATCTGAAACTCCTTTGGTTTGAGTTACCTCCACTTGAAGGGAATGTGCCTTGTTTATTCACTGTTAATCTTGCATTTAGTGTCTTAGCCATTCTCCGAAATTCTTTAAGCTTGTTGCTTAAGTGTCCATCACACGTCTTCTGTCAGCCATTTATCTAAATCATAATATCATAATCTTGATCCTCTACTGTAAACTAATCTCCATGCAGTTGTTGATACAGAAGACTATGTAGCTGCTGTTAAAGCTAGGTAAAAATACCCTAAGAATGCTATTGCTTCTCAAAAAAATAATGTAGGTTTTTTTAGCATGTGTTGTAGCTCAATCATTAATGCAATCTAATTACACTAATAGGAAAAGCAATCTGGAAAGTCCACTGCTCTCACAACTGGAATTTTAATTTCTGCTAACTAGACATTCTCATTAGTATCAGCTTCTTAGTGATGTTGACATCTGTTTGGGGCACTTATAGTTACCTAAGGTGAGAAGTTTTCACTAGCTTCACTACGATTATACTTTATCCACTTGTCCAGAAAGATTAGCATTACTGTGACCTACTTAGATTGCACTCTGTACCTGAGAGAATATTTTCCTTTGGGGTAAAGAAACCTTTACAGGCCACAGAAACTTTTTTCAAAATGTCTGCTCAGAAGTTCCACTTTCAGATTGCACAGGGGAAAATGTGGTCTCTTGAAAATAGCAACTACCTCTTACTGCTGGCTTAACTTAGGCGTGCCATTCTTAGTTGCTCTAAGTGTCGTAATCTTGCAAAAAATACCATATCTTAACGATTAGAAAATGCTAAGTAGTATTGCAGGAAACTTGTGTATGGTGCGACTCAGCCCTTGGCTAAGATCAGAAGGAATGGGAAGTGTAAAACGTGAGATGCTGCTTCCCACAGTCTAACAGTTAAATTTGGCTAAAGCTCTTTCTGCCTTAAATTGATATCTCATTATTCTGTCAAGATAAAGTATCTCTACACAGTGACACCCTAATCATGTTCCTCTGCTTAGAAACCTGTGTTTCATATGAGTCCCCTTCCTTCTTAAACCAGAACCTAGAAGGTGTGTAAGGTATTTACTGTAGAGCAGATTTGTTACCCAATAATGCCTTTCTCTAAAAACAAAACAAAAAACACCCATGGATTTTGCATATCTGCCTACCTGTCTGTTAATAGTTCCTGCATCTCACTGTAGTGCATAAATCTGCTATATCATACCATTACAACACTATTATGAAACTGTGCCAAATTCATCCTCATCAGTCACCATGAACACCTCACCTGTTTGAGTTTATAACTTCTTGTAAACTTCTGGAAAACCTCTAGGGTCAACACCTCTAGTGCTGTATACAATTGTTTAAAAAAGGCTGGTTGGATGTTTAGCAGTATTAATGATCTGACTCATTCTTGCTATACAAACAAGTCTTCTTTGATGACAAGCTAATTGCCCAGGCAGCTATTGTAGCTGAAAGCAGTAATTAAACATGGCAAAAGCTGCATAGGAATAATCCTTAAACAGTGATCAAGATAGGTGTTGATGTTTCAACTTCCAGGATGTAGATAAGAGCTCTATGGCAAGCCGTGTTCCTGTCCTCTGTTTAAGGCCATGCCTTTCTACCACCTCCTTTGCTTTCTTGGATTATAGGGGTTTGAGACCTGCTGAAGGGCTGAAAGGGTCTCTGGTGGCTCTGGATGAGGAGGCGAGGATGAGAATGGCTGCTTTTTCTATTTTTTATGTATCCCCTCTCCACTTAATGCTACTGGAACCCCAAGGATTTGGATAAGCTTAGGTCCTAGAATCAGTTATGTTGAAGTCTTTCCTGCTGTGAAAAGCAGCATCACTAGATGGAAGAGGGAAATGTAATTGCCAGTACTGGAGCACTGTAACATATACTTGTATCTCTGACTGGGAGCCCTTGTGGAGAAATAATACAACCCTACTGCGGTCATGTTTTTTATTTCTTCCTCCCCGTTCCCCGCACCCCCCCCTTTTTTTTTTGAAAGTTCTCCCATCACAACAGCAAAAAAGACAGATCTTGCAGTATGCCCCAGACTTCCTACCTATCGATATCTTTGTCAGCAGGTAGTGGAGGCTGAGGAACGGTCCAAAACAATGTCTTGCAGTGAAACTGAGAAGGAAGCGTATAGTTAACTTGGTCCTGCTTGTACCCCTGCTTTCACAGCTTCCTAATAAGAGCCAGATAGCATTCCTCAGCCTGTCTTCAGGATAAACACTTTCAGAGAAAGTTTTCTATAACAGCAGGATAAGAATCCCCAAAAGAATGGGGACAGCAAGTCAGACTCTGCTCTGCTGACAGTCTTTTGTACCCTGTTTTCTTCTTGATAACAGCAGTTTTCTTGTACGAAGAGACCAGTGAAGCCAAAAAGAGCAGATGGATGAAACTTGTGCTGGAACTTTGGCCTTGGCTGTAATGACTGAAGTGTTTCAGGTGTTCCTGATGATACCTTTGATCCCTCTAGAGGGATTTTATCTAGAAGATCTTTTTTTCTGAGGAATGAGGGGGAAAATCAATCTTACCTTTATGCTGTGTAGTCGTCTCTCCTGACATAAATATAGGAGTGCTTCTAATTCTGCTTTTGTTGTGCTTTCTAGGAAGGCAAGGCATTCTTCTGTGCCTTCCATGGAAGTCTGAACAGCTGTGTGCCATTCCTCAGTGTCATGCAGTTGCTCTGCAGTCTTGAATGGAGAATGCTGTCTTGAATTGTATACTTCTGAATTGACTTGAATTCAGTCAATGCTGAAGTGCAGGTCTTGTTTTCTTTTTCATATCCTTCTGCCCTTGCTTCCAGTGCATGCATTGACTAGACCTGAGTGCATGAAACAGCTTGATCTGTAGAGAGGAGCAGGTGTAAGTGCTCTTTTTCAAGCAGACTGAAGTATGAGAGGTGAACAAAACTATGAACTAACAAAACTAAGAATACCAACCTTCCTACCTTCCCCCCTGCCATTTTACTGTTTTTCTCGTAGAAGATTTTGCCCCAGTCTTAAATAGTAACATGGGGGAAATACTTAAAATGTTTAGCAAGTAAAAGACTAGAACTAGGGTGGGAAAATAAATACTTGCACATAGTTGTCACAGACTGGCTTTAGGTTTGTCTGCTAACTGTTTTCAAGAAAGAGAAGAAACACCAAGATTTGGTGTCTGCCTTGATACTGCTTCCAACAAGAGGTAAGACTGTCTGTAACCCTTCCTGCTTTTCAACAAGTCAAACTGAGCCTGGAATACTGCAGTGCTGACTTAGTGGAAGTGTGCTGGAGTCTTCAATAAATCCCTGGAAATGTCGTACATTGGCCGAGGTCAAGATCGGCCACATAAATTTCTCATCTTCCTTTAGGAGAGACGTGTATCCTTGCAAAATGAGATTTATGAATCCTACTAGGAAAGCGGGAGGAACACAGCTCTGTCAAAAATGCACGCACTTCACTTGCCATCCCTGGACAGTGGCAAGACACTCTTCCATTCTGTGTGCAGTCTGGAAAAAAATAACTTCTGCTAAGCTAATGGACAACTTGATCTGAAGTCCAAATTCTTTCAGCATTAGTGAGGTGTGGTTAAAACCTTGAAGGGCCCTTATGTTGTGTCCAAATAGTCTTGACAAGCTTATTTGCTGTCTAGAATTTGACAGGCCATACAGCGAACACTGAAATGCTGATGAATACGATGTGTTTTCATCTGGTTCCCTTTGAGAAACAAAGCCTGATATATGGAAAACTTTAGAAATCTAATGGCAACGGGAGCAGTTCTCTAGAGATGAGGGATAACTAATGTTAAACTTGTATAATGGGACTGAACCTGCTCAAATCCTGCCTCCCTGCTTCTAGACTAGGTAGGACCTAATGGTTTTCCTTAACTGTTAGTGGACTACTGGTTAGTAAGGTTCTCCAAGCTAACAGATGGGGTGCTTCACTTTCATTATATTGCAGGGCAAGACACTATAATGTGTAAACATGCCAATTACTCTTACTTGCTGTATGAGCTCTTTTCAGAGGACTTTGCCCAGTCACAGACAGTTCATTTAAAAAAAAAAAACAAAACAAAAAACCACGCTCTACTTACTGTGAAATGGTTACCTTTTTATTATAATTTCAGGTGGTTTTGTGTAAGGCTGAAATACAGGTGCCCTGCTAACAGAGCAAAGCAGCCAGTACCACTGGCTGGTGAGGGCTCTCTCCGTTTGTTTTCCTTGTCTTGCTGTAGCATAACACTGTTCAGTGTCGTATTCCAAACAAGTGAAAATGATTCATATGAAGTGTCAAAAACTTCATTTGTGCTGAGGCACTCTGCCACATTAAATAAATTGGTGCTGCACTAATGTATAGCTGACTAAAGCATAAATCCACAGTGAATATCTAAGTCTTGGCAGTCTTTCATTTGCAAGTATGTGTGCTCCTTTGATGAGCGTTCATTATGTCAGTCCATGTGCTTAATTGTATACCTCTTACCATACCTACCAGGTCAGAACAAGGATGGGCAGAGCTTGGTGTCTTCTCTTCATTTCTCTATGCCTTCCTTTTCTAGAAAACAAACCATTTCATAGGCAATATCATATTAGTATGCTGTTTATTGTGTATTAAAGCTGCTGTTGTGTTGATAGCCTGCTAAGGCTGCCGGCTCCTCCCTGAAGAGACTGCTGGCATGGACCTTGCACAGTATCCCTTGTGCAGATTAGTGGGTCTGATGTGTAATAACTGAAGAGTTAGAGCCATCCACAGAGCAAATGAAATGATGGATTGCATCTAAAGGCTACCACTTGGCTGTCTACAAATAGTGCTCTTTGTGGCCATTGCCATCAGTCCAGAAATAACCACAAAATCACAGCTGGAATTTAGCAGACGGTGCACTGTCTAGGAATAGTGAAGAAACCTGGTGCTTTTCGGTGGGATATAATGGTAGAGGCTATCTGCCTTCCAATCAGGGCTATCACACGACCAGGTTCTTTAGCAGAGCCTCCTGGTTGGGGCATAGTTTCATTAGTGCTGCCTGACAATTGCAATATGTGCTGCGTGAGCAGCTGCATACAGTCAGCTTTCCAGGCTACAGACTGTTCAAGGACTTGATAAAACAATTGCCAATAGTTTTTCTGCATACCTACCTTCTATCTCAGACTTGCAATGGCAAATGTAACTCCTTGCCTTAAAGAATGAAAACTTTAATGATTTAACTTAGGGTACTGATATCTGAAATGTAGCATGCACGAACTTAATGTAAACAAACTGTTTTCTTCCTCTCAAAAATCAACAAAAATTGTCCTTTGGCAGACATAGCAATGGCTTATGTTCTAATCTTACAGCCTTGAAGGAGTATAACAGGCCTGTAGTTTCCAGAATACAGAACACTGGTGAAACATTCCTCACCCACAGTGAGGAGTAAACAAGTCATAAAATATCTTTGCTTTTAATTCTTGATTGCTAAGTCCTGTCCTTGGAATAAAGATCATACATTCTCTTCACATGGTAACTGCCAAGAGATTAACACGATGCAGTGCTCTCTTCTTCCCAGATCACTCCTGTAAAATTTACTTGACTAGAAAATGTAATGAAGTACCAATAAAGTTTAATAATACGTCAGCTCCAAGTAGACATTTTTCTTACTGCTCTTTCCCTCTGCTCGAAAGGCCAAGGGATGTTTCTTTCATGCCACTTGCAAACTGCATTTTGGGGTGGAGTCCTAGTGCAAAGCTTGTCTGTCCTCATCCTTGCCAGTGATGACGTTAACTCCTAAAGTCTGAGGTGAGAGGTTTCAGTGTACACTAAGCTTCTCCTGTTCTTGTTTTCCAGACCACACGAGCTGAGTTTGATTTGCCAGAGTATTCTGTGCGTCGGCGGTACCAAGACTTCGACTGGTTGAGAAACAAGCTGGAAGAGTCTCAGCCAACGCATCTCATTCCCGTAGGTAGTAAGCAAGAATCTGCCACTAAGGACAATTGTGTATTTGTCTTTAAATGGTGTAATGTCTCTTCAGCTTTAAATACAGTACTTAATTCAGTCTTCTGCTAACAGAGTGGGAAAAGCTGCCCATTTTTAACTGATTACGAAGCTTAGATGTTTTTCTTAGGTGAGACACCTGAGAGGTGAGCTTTGGCAGCCTCCCGCAGGGAAATACATTTGGTAACAATTCTTGTCCTGGCTTAAGTAGAATGTGCTTGACTTGCTTGCACAATTATTACATCTACATTTCTGAGTATATGAGGCTTACAAAAAAGCCACACAGGTGTTTCAAGTGCTAGTTTTAGTATTCAAGATGGCCTTTTGAGCTGGTTTTAAAGGATGTATTTCAAGATCACTTGTGTTATCATTTAAGAGCACAGACTTAAAAATCTTAGCCTGTAGCTTGACAGCTATTGCATACATTCAATAGGCAGAGGAATAGCTAAACTACTGCACCCTTTCTTTCTCAGAAGCTGGTAGTCTGGCCACCTTTTGTCATGTGAAGAGGTTACTTATCTTCAGCAGGCTGTATTTCATGCTGTAGAAAATATGAAGAAGTAGGAAGACTGTGATATCACCACCAACAGGTCTTTTGAACAAGGAAATCCAAAAAGGTCTGTAGTAGGTAAACTGTGGAGAAATAGCAACACTGCCAGCATACACCTTTACTTGCCCATTTGGTATGGTGGCATTTTTTTTTTTCGCTCTCCCTCCCTCAGAAAGGTCTAGACTGTGTAAGAAGTATTCAGTTAGGCTGTTCCAGGACGGAGAACTATTTAAGTTCTTAATTTCTCTGGGACATGCCTCTGAGTGGAATAGTGGTTCAGTCTCTCACAGATAAGAAATACTTCACAAAATTATGTGACACCACTGAAACAAAAAGCTTAATGAAGGGTGGGGAGAACACAGGAAAAAGAGTGAGCTTGTCCAGGGTAATGTCAGCTGCCAAAGCTGTTTGTCCTTTCTCCCTCCTTGTTCTTTGAGTAGCTGGAGCTGTCCAAGTTAAGCTTCTACAAATTTCTGAGCTGACTTGCAAGCTGCCAGCCCTGCCTGAAGGTAGCATGGCAGTCAGCTGATAGTCTAGCAGCAGAAGGTGATTCACACCGAGGGAATCAAACAGCTTTGTGACCTGGAATTCGATGCACACTGGACTGCACGTTTGGTAAAAATGTCACAAGTTGCTCTAATGCTGCCTACAAAACCTGCTGCAGAACAAGGCAGTCTCTTAAGCCACCTCTTCTGGAATATGTGGGAGTTGAAGGTTACACTGCCTTTTTGATCTGCCTGTGCACAAATGCACTCTAATAACAGTTATGAAATTGCCTATTAATCTCCTCTCTACAGTGGTGAGATGGGGAGACTGATGGATGCTTTATGTATTTATTGCCTAAAAGTAGATAGGAGTACAGAGGCTAGTGGTAATTTCAGGTGCACGGTGACTCTAGTGTGTTCTGAAAGGAAATTTCAAGCCATTCTAAGAGCATCTCTGTAACTGGAGATACTGCAATTCTTGGAGGCCTTCTGGCAAACAGAATACTGAAACAGGGCTGTCTTCCATATCTTGGTACTCTAACTGCGTAAAATTTTGTCTGTAATGAATGATGTGTCTTCCCAGTGTAAAAAGCCATGATAGTCTATATTTAAACAGCAGCCCAATCAAAACTGAATATGGATTTTTTTTTATCCCTTTGGTTACTATAATCTGAGATTTATTCTAATCTGTTCTTTCAAAGCAACAGTAAAAACAAACAGACAACAAAGCCCCACCCAACAACAATTAAAAAAAAAAAACAATCTCAGATTCATCTCTAGGAAGGTAAGCCTAATATGTCCAAAGATCTTTTGTTTGGATACTCAAAGCCTTTTCTGACTGCATTGGACTCTGCTGCTCACATCCGAGCAGGGAAATGTGGGCTATTAAGCTGGAAGACCATAAAGCAGATAAGTAACACACAGTGAAAGAGGATACCAGTTGCTAGCTGTGTGTACTGTTTGGGATGTACCTCCAAAGACCTATAAATTAAAGGACAAGAACTACTGCTTGTTACAAGTGCTTACTGTAGTTTCTTGCCTCATGTGTCTTTCTCCCCTTACTGGATGCCAGAAGACAGACAAGCTCTGTTCTCTGTCGCTGCTCTGAATTGCAGGTAGTCCCGTGGCATACTGATCTACTGAAAAAGGTTGGAGTCATGCTGAAAGTAGGACTTTGCTGTTATATTTAACATGTACCTACAACTATGCTTGTTACTTACCTTTGTAGTAGAGCAAGTGACAGTTGCTTTATAGCCTCGTGCTTTCGGAGTGTGTTTAACGAGGCTTAAATCTAGGCTTTTAGAGTGGGGAATTAGTTAATGCTTCTCTGCTGTCTGAGGCACGGACATCAGTTTGTAAGATGAGATTAAGTGCTGTAAAAGAAGCAACCTGAATTATAAACAGTATTGAAAACAAGAAATGCAGGCTCCTCTGTGGGACAGAGGTCTTCTAGGAAGCTTTCAAACTTTCCTGTTTTTGGTTTGCTGGGTCTTGCCAAGGGCTAATTGCCCTGTTGGCAAGGCTGTATTGCAAAAGTTTTTCAAAAGTTTGAAGTACATGACTTGATTTACTGAGAACACTGCTAGGTATAATTTAATGTGGATCCTAAACATGTAATGTTTATATAAGGCCACCTGCCTGCAGAAGGGAAGCCTGTAAGAGCTAACTGGCTGAATGCAGCCAGCTAAAATTATGATAATTGGCTGAAGTATTTAACAAAAGTTCTTTGGGTCTCAAATGCTCAAACTTTAGTGGTTATTCCATGGCAACTTGGATGTGTTTGGCTGAACAGGGGGGTCTTTAAAACTAGGTGTCTAGCTTGTGCTTTTCCTCCTGTATATAGTTCTGTGACAGTGACTTCATAAAACACAGAGATCCAGGTAAAGCTTACAAAGCAAGGGAAAATAATTCTTCCTGCCTAATGAGTACTGCACTAAGCATTATTCTTCTGAAGTCCAATTAGAGTATACCTTACACTGATTCAGCTAGAGTGATTGATCTGAACGTTAAGCATAAGATAAGCCTTAAATTTAAAGAACCAATTAGAGTGGCCAAAATCACTATATATAGTAGCTATTTTACAGTTATGCTTGCTGGTTTTTTTTGTTTGTTTGTTCTGTTAGTTTTGGAGGTGCGATCTTCATGTATATCCAGCATCAGCTAGGGAATGGTACAGAAGGCACTTTCATAAACATTTTTTTTTTCTTTGAATTACTTTTTGTCATGGATTTTGGGTGACAAAGACCATTTCCAGAAGAGAGCTGTGACCCACGAATTTGGTGAATAAGGCTACCATTGCCAACCTAAGAGTAAGGAAATCATCTGTCTGGGTAAACTTTCAGAAGAATAAAATGCAAAGTGCAGTTTTAAAACTGACATTAATCTTAGTCTATGTTGTCCCGAGTGAACAAAAGCAAATCAAAAGTGGTAGAGCTGAGACTAATCATGCTGAAGCTTAGAGAGTTAGCTTTCATCAGAGGAAATACTTTGCAGTCTGGAGACTAAGTGTAACAGGAGAGGACGGACAGCTAAATACAGCAGAGCTGGTAGTCCTGGAGGCTGCCTGGGGCTTACATATTACATTGAAATGCAGAGATGAACTGCTGAAGGTGAAATAGGAGTAAGATGAAAGAGTAGATATGCTGGCAGACCTTTGTCACTTACACAGGTATGCTCAGGAAAGCTGACTCTGATAGATGACCAAGTGTGCAATTTAGCAAGTACTTCTGGAGGGCTCTGGGCTGGACTGCTCGAGCATTTGCCACATCAAAACGGTGTCTTCCTTTGGTCAATCTGGTGCTATCACTAAAACTGGAAGCTCCAAGACTCCTGAACTCCACAGAAGAGTCCTGTCAAGGAGCTCTAAATACTTCAGAATAGGGGGAAGGAGAAGGTAGAATTGTTAGGTTTTCCAAGTTTCCTTGGACTGAACAGCTTTGCTTGAATGTCAGCTGTGTGCGTGTGTGCGTACACGTGTGTGTGTATGTGTGTATATATGCACACACATATACATATATATGTGCCTGGATGTTACTGTAGTGAAAAGTGTGTAGCTCAGTTGGCATCTCCTTTACAGCTGGAGCTTTAACATCAGTAGCAGTAGGGGAAAAACACCTTAGGCTGTACTGAAAGTACTTAATGTACTTTTCTGGACTTAACTTGTCCAGCTCTCAGCTGAAGCTGTACTGCAGAATATTTAGGCTAGATCTACTAAAAGATAATTCAGAGCAGAGTTTGCATCAATTCTGATGTTTGGTTCCTCTTAACAGATGTAAAATTTCACTTCCTGTTAAGAGTGGAGTTTGACTGCTTAGTATGTTTCCAAACAGAAGGTTTTTTTTGTCTTTTGAATCTTGTTCCTTTTGCTTCTTTCTCTCAGCCACTTCCTGAGAAATTTGTGGTGAAGGGTGTCGTTGATCGCTTTTCTGAAGAGTTCGTGGAGACAAGGAGGAAAGCGTTAGACAAATTCTTGAAGAGAATAACCGATCATCCAGTGCTTTCTTTTAATGAGCACTTCAACGTGTTTCTCACTGCCAAGGTAAGGTGGTAACTTCAAACCCAATCACTGACATGGACAGCAGAACAGGCACATTTGCAGTCTCTTTGAAATGAAAGTAAAAAGGCATTTATAAAACTACATGTGCAGGTCAGAACTTTCCCTAAAATACCAGCGTTATTGGGGGACGCTTAATTTTGCCTATGTGTGACAAGTATCAGCTTTCCTTTTCTTGAAGACAAACAGTCTGGAGACTGACGAATTCAGTTCTCTAGTGCTTGTTTTGCATCTATGTATAAATGCTCCAAGAGGAGTATATTCTAAATCATACTTTTCTGATGCAAGAGGCTTTGAGAATTTAGCAGATTGTAGACTGTGCAAAATCCTCTTTTGGGGGAGGAGGGAAGTAGGGAAGGAAGAAAGATCTCTTGCACAGAAGCTTGCAAATTTCTTGACCTCTTTTTTTTCCTCCTTGTCTGTACCTTCTGTGCTGTTTGCACTTCTTGCTTCCAAAGTTAAGAGTGAAGATTTTGTTCTTGTTTGTCCTTGGTCAACAATTTCCAGGAACTGTAATTTTCTTTGGCTGTCTTTTGAACTGCATTTTAAATAAGACCAGGGTGACTTGCAGTCATGCTTGGATTTGACCTGATAAGTGAGCAGAGCTGTGAAAGCACATCTCTCCAATGTTACATTACACTAGCTTGTTCAATGTGACACTTAATTTGAGCTCACTTCAGGCTACTGCTCTGCTTGGTAGTAATGTGAGACTCAATCTCAAGTTCCCTTTTCTTTTCCTTCATTTATGGTGAACTTTACCACTGAAGCAAGTCCAAGATGCAGACCTTGCCTTGATGATTAAGTATCAGATAGATTTGTTCTGCTTTTCAGCTGTCACGATGCAACTTTCTTAACTGTTTAGTTTTCTTCCATCACCCTTCTACCCCGATAAAATGAATGATAAAAGCTTTATCCTTAGTCCTGGGCAGTGTTTGCATTAAAAATGCAGAGTGTCTAGGGAGGCTGAGGGGAAAAAAAAAGACACGTACTCTCCTGGCTGTCTTTAGTGTTGGTACATTCTTTATTGTAACAATGAGAAATCAGTTCAGCCTATTAGGACTTCAGAATTTAGTTATTGCAGAAAGTCACGAGACCACCTCCTGGCTGAAAAAGGAAAACACCCTGTCTTTGAGTTCCCTGTTTGGACTAGTAAGATGCCAGTGTGCTTGAGAGAATGAGCGAATAATTTTGAGTTAAAGGGTATTTTTCTGATGCCTACTTACAGATAATGTGTAGAACAGACAGAAGGCAAAAGTCAAGGAACCACTCCATTTTAATGCAAACATAATTCAAAATGATTGATTGTACCTCCTAAGATGTCAGGTTCTCTTAACCAGACTTAGGCTTATATAAGTACTTGAAAAGAACAGCATATTGCATGTGTTGAAGCTGGCATTTGTATTTTTTTTAAAGAACACTTAAGCCTTAAGTCTGGTCTATGTTTCCTTACACTGATTCTTGACCTCTATGGGTCTGCTTGACTTGAAAAATCTCTTCCTCATGCTGTTTCTAGCTCTTAGGCTTGTGTTGAGATGTTGAATAGTGACCCCTGCTGGAAAGAGTAAAATGCAAAATAGGTAGCATTTGGTCTAACTAAAAACATTTTTTCTGACATGCTGTCAAGGTGAAATCCCCTGAAGATTGCTGATAAACAAGCATGTTAACATAGGTTTCCTGAATGTTGATTTATGCAAATGTGTGAAGTGTTAGCAAGGAAGCTTAAGCTGTCTGTGCAGGCAATATGGCTACATCTAAGATTGTGTGAGCTGCAGGGTCTTGTTGAAAAGCTGTACTAGTCTCCTTATGCTGTGCTTTTACTGTGTACTGTCTTCCCTTACCTCCTGTCTGACCACACAGCTAGTGTGAGGAGGCTGCTGAGCAAATAGACATGCAGTTTGTAGCTCTGTACGAGGCTATCAGAACCAACTGATACAAGTGCATAGTACTGGTATTGTAGGATGTGACTTAAAAGTAGGTCATTGTGGTGGTTTCACAGCACTGGACAGCTAAGCTCCACCATGCCACTTTCTCATTCCCCCTCCGTAACAGAACAGAGAGAGAAAATATGATGAAAAAATCTCTTGACTTGAGATAAGGACAGGGAGATCACTCACCAATTACCATCATGGGCAGAACAGACTCAGCATAGGGGAGACAAATATAATTTATTGCCTATTAATAACAGACTGGAGCAGTGAGAACTAAAAGCAAAGTAAACACACATTCTCCCCATCCACATTCTTCTACCTCCTCCCTCTGAGCAGTGCAGGGGAATAGGGGCTGCGGTCAGTCCCTAGCACTTCATCTCCGCCACTCCTTCACGGTCACTCTCTGCCCCTGCTCCCCGTGGGGTCCCTCCCACGGGATGCCGTCCTTCCTGAACGGAGCCTGCAGGGGCTGCCCACAGGCAGCAGCTCTTCAAGAACTGCTCCCACATGGCTCCGTACCACGGGGTCCATCCATCCCCCAGGAGCAAACTGCTCCAGCACGGGTCCCCCACGGGTGGGCGGCAGCTCCCCCCAGACCCCCTGCTCCTGCTGTGGGGGCTCCTGTCCACGGGCTGCAGCTCCGGCCCGGGGCCTGCTCCTGCGGGGGCTCTCCATGTGCCGCAGCCTCCTCCAGGCCACATCCACCTGCTCCACCGGGGGCTCCTCCATGCTGCAGCGGAACTTATGCTGCGTGCCTGGAGCACCTCCTGCCCTCCTTCTCCTTCACTGAGCTTGTCTGCAAGGCTGTTTCTCTTGCATTTTAGCACTGCTCTCTCCCAGCTGCTGCTCTGCAGCAGTTTTTTTCCCTTTCTTAAACATGCTCTCACAGAGGTGCAGTCATTGATTCAACTTTCGCTAGTGATGGGTCATTTTTGGAGCTGGCTGGAACTGGCTCTTGCCTAACATGGGGCAGCTTCTGGATATCTCTCAGAGGCCACCCCTGCAGCCCCCCTGCTACCAAAATCTTGCCACGTAAACCCAGTGCAGTCACTTCTAGCATGTGTGAATGAATGGCAGGAACAGTCTTGGTGAAAACAGATCTGCTTACATCACTATTTCCAATGCCAATACAGGAACATGAGAAAGTCAGTCCAAACAGAAGGGTGGGCCACTTACTACTCATTTGTAGTATACTTCATACCGTTCTCCTGGGTGGCTTACCTCTCTCTATAGGTAGTCTTTTTAGTGCTCAGCTGTATAACTTGTACAAAGTTGTACGTCCAAGGCTACATGCCACATGTCCAGACCACATGCCTCTTGCCTTCACAATATTTGGTCTTGACTGGGAAGTATCCTTTACTGGGTTAATCTTCCAACATGCAGGTGAAGTATTTCTAAACTGTTTTTTTCTAACTTTCCAGGATCTTAATGCATACAAAAAGCAAGGAATGGCATTGCTGTCAAAGATGGGAGAGTCAGTCAAATACGTCACAGGAGGCTACAAATTAAGAAGTCGTCCACTGGAGTTTGCAGCCATTGGAGAGTATCTAGACACATTCTCTCTAAAACTTGGTACCATTGACAGAATAGCACAACGGATTATCAAGGAACAATTGGGTAAGGAGATAAGGTCTTCTGTTGTAATACTTCAGTCTGAGTGCTCTCTATCTTACTCGGATTGATAACACAACCAACACAACCTGCATCAATGATTCTGGCATGTAATGAGCCATACGCAGAGTAAAATCTAATGTCTCACCTTTGTTATACTAACCTATTTTCTCACAGGCAGAGTTATTTCTGGGAGGACTTACGGGAAGAAGAAAACCTGTAGATTTTAGCTGGAAGAGTACACATGGCATTATGAGTAGAGGAGGATAGACTTCGTGGACCTGTCTTCACAAAACAAAGTTTTACATGTATAAAAGATGACTGACTACTGCACAGATGAAAATGTCTTTATGTATGGACTATTGTAGGAGCAGTCATTTAACCTGGTGGGAGTTTGAACTTGTCATCTCCATGCAGCTGTGGAGCCCTGGCTATTAAGATGTTAATGCAACACTAGACTTGACTGCTAGAAGAGTTCGTGTTTGCTGAGCTTGGTCATAGATTCTCCTTTCTGGCATGAGTGTTTGCAGACCCTTTTGTCTAGCTCTTTCTATGTTTATCTTCTTTTCCCTTTGTCTCTTGCAGAATACTTGGTGGAACTACGAGAATATGGACCTGTTTATTCAACGTGGGGTGGGCTGGAGGTTGAATTATCAGAGCCACTGGAAGGAGTGTCTGCCTGCATTGGGAACTGCTGCACAGCTCTTGAAGAACTCAGTGAAGACATGACAGAAGACTTCCTGCCTGTGCTTAGGGAATATATACTGTACTCGGAGTCAATGAAGGTAAAGGGAGCATGTTGGCAGAAGACACTGTTACTATATTTGCATGGAATGATGTGTCAGTGAGTTCATTCTCTAAGAGTGAGAAGGCTTGGTGGTGGAAAAAGAGGGAAGTAAATAATTGAAATAGGATGATGTTTTCATGATTAAGTCAAAACTAGGTATGTTTAGTAGCAGGGTACTGCATAGGTAGCAGTATCTGCTCTGCTATTCAGTCAACTTAAGGTCAGTAAAGCTAGGGTGTGCATAAAATGTTGAAAAGCTGCTCCTTTATTTGAGTAGTAGGTGATTTTCTGTGGGAGACATCCTATAGCTGCCTAGAATCTTCTCTTTGAATTGTAGGAAAGTCAGGTGTGGGTCATATCTTCACTGCTGGGTCAATGCCTGAATCAACCTGCAGAGAAGGTGGCACTCACAGCTTCTGTTGCTTGTATGAAGCAGTGTTGGATGGCTTCTTTTAGAACAAGGTGTCCAAATGACAAACAGTGCTTCCCCTTTCATCCCTGTACACTAGGCAGGATGTGTCTGTCCAGCTGCTAAGATCTGTTTACCAAGTAATTGTTTAAAGATATTACTCTGTGACTGTTAATCTAAGAACTTGATTTCTTACCACTTATGCATAAATAATAAAAGCTACTTCAGTACAGTTTTTATTCCCTTGATATTAAGATGCATTGGCTGTAAATCTCATCACATAGGAAAAAATTAGTGAGTTATTTGTACTGGAAAGTGAAAATGAGATCTCCATTTCTAGTTTTTAGAGCGTTTCACTGCACACCCATGGTACAGTATATATTAGCAGCCCCTGTACAGAGTATTAGCAGACAAATTCCTTCTGAGGACTTTCCTCTTGGAACAACCATTACAAGGGCATGGTAGATACTCTTTTAGAGCTATGTAATAGCTTGTTGGAAGCCTACAATCTGAACATGGTAGTCCTTCTTGGTCTTAATTTTAGTCCTCCTACACTTCTCAAACAAAGACATTTATTTTACAGATTTCTCTTCCCAGTTTCAGATGGCTGGTTGCAAGACTTTTGTCTTGCCTGGCTGAAGCAAGATATTCTTGCATGACACTTTGTACTAATTGTCTGAAGCTACTGTTTGCCTTCACGGTATTCGTGGTATTTCATAGTATTCAACCCCAGCATAAACTTGGTGCATTTATTTTCCAGTACCATTAACACTGAAGTATTGCTGGAACATTTGGAGATGGAGCTAGAAGCTTTGACATGGGATGTTCAAATTCCTTTTGTAGGAAGTGGCACGCATGTGTGTGTACTTAAACAGGACATGAGGTTAGCAGCTAAAACTTTTACCCCAGAACTTCTGGCTTTTCACGATACAAATGCCATGACCTACTGGAAGTGGCATCTGAAGTGGCAAACTAATTTTTAGGAGGTGTTTTACACAAAGGTAGAGGGAGGAAAAAAGCTTTTAGAATGAGGCTCTGTCAGATGATAGCAAAGACACTAAATGCAGTCTCCAAGCTAATAGTCTAGCTGCATTTTTTTTTGTCTTTTTGCTGCAAGTCTTTAATGCTGCTCTCCCTGTGGTAAGTGTTCTTTAACTGCCTGAAGTACCACTTTAGTTGAAGAAACCTGTGCTTTGTAGCTTAAATGCTAGGCTGTTGACTTGACTTTCAAGTACCCTAAAGGATTTTGCTCTTCCTGTCAGTTGTTCTCTGGTAACTGGCTGAACATGCTCATTGTGTTGGTGCTTAGGAACCAGTTGGATCTAGAAGCCTCATTCGCAAAATAGCAGTTAATAACAAATAAGGGTTATGCTGCTGAGTGTCAAGCTTGGTCACATCATTAGCTTTATCACACCTGAAAATCAGGAATAAAAACCGCTATTAGCTAAGGCAGACTGTTCTTCTTTTCCACCCCTTCTGAATGCCAAGCCTGAAATTTGTCATGTCAGACTGAATACAGATTTTTTTATGCTAAAACACATAAATCTGTTACTATTGATGCAGTAAGCAGCTTACAGTGCTGTCGTGCCAGACTTACGAAACCAAAGTAACAAAAAAGGAGGTTTCTTGCTCTCCAAAAGAGCGCAAGAGGCTTGCTACTGAAAGAGCTGTCCTCTTCACTAGCAGTACATTCCTATTCATCAGTTGCTTTGAAGCCTGCTAGTGAAATTAAAGTCTACCTGGATCTTTCAGAGCACAGCTTTTGGATAGGGTACATGAGGGAAGGTGTCTTTAGGTCCTAGGAATTCAGTGCAACCTTGATAGCTTTTTCTGTTGCAAGTTGTACCCCAGCTATAGGTAAGGGAATTTGATTTGTGGAACAGTCTGTAGCCGGGTGAATGCCCCTCAGAGTAAGAGCTGCCAGGATTATTTTCACTTCTTTTAGTGATGACTGATTCCTTTAGTGTCTTAAGGAGCAGTGTTTTGCCTGGTGGGGCCAGCCTGAGGGAACTGCATATTCATAGTGAAAGCCCAGTAATTCTGGTTGAAATAAACATTAGCTCTTTCCAGGGAAGCCACATCTCTTGGTTCTGACTGGATTTTTCTGAAAGATTTGCAGAAGTGGGTGGAGGCTGGGATTGTGGGCTTGAGTTAAAATATATGCTGGTAGTGGCTGGGAGAGCTTTTCTAAAACACAGGCCACGCATGAGATGGCCAGACAGTGTCTGGAATCCTGGTGCAGATGAAGCCCTAATCAGCAAATGTGCAATGCTTCATTTTTTGTAGTGTGCTGGTGTTCCACGGGAGGCACGTGCAGAGGACAAATTCTGTTCTGAATAATGTAGTGCTGGTATTAAAATCTTGTATGCTTAATACTGCTAGAAAGGCCTATCGAATGATGTGGTTTCCAGCTGTGTGCTTGGACGCTGCTTTAAAAATGCATTAGAAGTAAGCATCACATAAATAGCTAACAGCCTCTTTAGAGGCATGCAGTAAATAAGGATCCTTTTATGAGCTCTAATTGTAGTAAGAAGCTATGTGCAGTGCAAATGGCATAGCTTTGCAGCCTGAGAAAGGAGGCTGCTGGCAAACTCCTGAAGCTCCTTCAATGATAGAGGCCAAGGTGGAATGTTTTAATGAAATACAAAATGGAGAAGGACCTACCTCACTGAAAGCAGGCTAAGTCTCACCTTTTGAATAGGAACCAGCGGTTTTATTCCTTTCAGAACTAAATGAATCATAGAATCATTTAGGTTGGAAAATACCTCTAACATCAAATCCAACCATTAACCTAGCATTGCCAAGTCTACCACTAAACCATGTCCCTAAGCACCACATCTACATGTCTTCTGAATACCTACAGGGATGGTGACTCGACTACTTCCCTGGGCAGCCTGTTCCAATGCCTCACAACCCTTTTAGTGGAGAAGTGTTTCCTAATTTCCAACCTAAACCTCCCCTGGTTGCAACTTGAGGCCACTTCCTCTTGTCTTATTGCTTGTAGCCTGGGAGATGAGACTGACCCCTACCTTGCTCCGTCCTCCTTTGGGGTTGTTGCAATTGTGTCCCCTGAGAGACTTCTCTTCTCTAGGCTAAAAAATCCCGGTGCTCTCAGCTGCTCCCCATAGGACTTGTTCTCTAGACCCTTCACCAGCTTCGTAGCCCTTCTCTGGACATGTTTCAGGGCCTCGATGTCCTTCTTGTAGTGAGGGGCCCAAAGCTGAGCACAGCACTCAAGGTGCGGCCTCACCAGAACCACATACAGAGGTACAACCACTTCCTGAGTCATGCAGGCCACATGATTTCTGGTACAAGCCACGATGCTGCTGGCCTTCTTGGCCACCTGAGCACTCTGGTGAAGTGTGTGGTGTGTGGCTTTTTGTCAGGTGGTGTTTTTTTCCATTTTTTGTTGTTTCCTTCTCTGTGAGACCTTAACTAGCAGAAGTGTTGCATAGACAGTGGTAGATCTGAGGATACTTAGTACGGAGCTTTTCTGAGAAGCAGCTGAAGCATTAATGCATTCGTCTACAGCTGAGAAGAGATTGCTTGGAGGTGCCTGAGGAAATGCATCCTCTCACATATGGGACGAATAAGAGGGAGAGCAATATTTTTCTCACCGCTTTCAGGTCAACCATTAATAGATAGTTAAAACAGGATTCAGAAGCATGTTGCTGATGGTCCGTAGTGGATGACTTAGGCACTTAAGGAGAAATAATACACCCGCCCTTTGAATCTAGTCTGCTGGTACCTGTTAATCATTGGCTAGTATGGGTTTAGATCCTGCTTACTGTATGAACTCCATACTTATGGAGGCTAAATGCAATTGCTGGAGACAGTCGTTTTTCTGAGGGGCAAAAAACCCTGACTTAATTGACTTAGGTTCAAGGGGCAATATAAAGTGGAAATACCCGTTAAATCACTCAGGCTTTTGTTCTGCTGGTAACCTCAAACACTCCAGGGCTATTCCACATAGCTGCTTAGATTCCAAAACAGATGGGAATGTTTTTTTGTTTTTGTTTTTGTTTTTTTTTCAAGCAAATGGGACCAAAAGCATGCTTGCTACTGGGGACAAAAGAGAGGGTTAACCTATTGAAGGTGCATTTTTAATTTTGTCCCCTTTATTGCCTAAACCAATAGCAACTTTGTGGGTGGAGTGCCTTTCCCAGTTATCATGGACTGAGCTTTTTAAGAATACTGGTTGCAATGTCTGCTGCCTGTACTCTGTCAGGAGTAGTTCTTTCTTCCCATGGAATGAAGTTCATCAGAGTAACTGTGGTGGTGACCTTCTCTTGGCTTACGGGGAAGGAGGGGTGTGATCACTGCTTATAAGGTTTGTATGTCTCAAATTAGGAAACATCTCGTCTGGATTTTAGGTCTTAGAGCTCTGAGAGCTACTTCTCTAAAGAGAAATTTTCAGTAGGCTAGCATTATACGTGGCTAGTCCTCCTTCATTAGCTTTGTCAGAAACTGTTAAAATGACTAGTTACCGCCCATTGTCCTAATGAGAAATTACTTAAGGGTGGCAGAAAGGAGCACTTGAAGCATGAACTGGCAAAGCTGGCTGCAAGAGGAGCTCTAATTTACAGGTACCTCAGCAGTGAGTGTTGGCAAACTTCCCTCCAAGTATTTTCAATAATAACTTTGCATCAACTGAATTATAAAACATTACTGGTTGTTTCTCTTGTAAAGCCTGAAGAAACGTTGCTCAGTATGGGACTAATACCTGCTTTTGCAGACGCAGAACCGCTTATTTTTAGTAGTATTAAAAAGACTAATATCTATTGATTGTTTTTACATTGTAAGCCTATAGCATAACCTTGGCAGAGATCTTGCCTTGTGGATGTAGTAAAATATAAGAATAAAGTCTTTTGTTCTCTATTCTGAGAAGCCTCTGTCAGTAAAATGATTATCACATGAAACTCACTTGGATATTTCAGTACTTTAACATAAAATGTTCTTTTCATAAGCTTAATTCTTTCGTTTAGAAGCAAAACCAAAAAAAAGTCATAAAAGCAAAGCTGACCTTTATTCTATCATAAGGTTGTAACAGCTTGCTAAAAGGACTTTGAGGAGTTTCTGCAAGTGAAAAGGGAGCTGTAATGCTTTTTGTGGTAGCTTTCATGACTCTTAGCCTATGCTCTTGTCTTTCTTCTTTTTGAGTCTATGAAGTGCTTTGCACTAGTCCTTGACAATTTTGATGCTTTTGTTTATATCCCTTAGATTCTAGTAATAGATCAACTGATTAACTGAATTTGCATACCCAATTTACTTACACTCCTGGTTATTTGAAAGCTTGTATCTTGCATGCCTCCAGCTTGTCTGAAAGTTGAGTTTTATCTGTCCCTCCAACTGCTGGAGCGAAAATACTCTTTTATTTTTTATAAAGTTACTTCCTAAATACTGTAAAATGAAAGTGAAAGGCAGACTTGGGACTGTGTTAGTACTTAAGCTGTGTCACTTTGCAGTTTCTTGCAGGCTGGACGGGGAATGAACAAGAGGATCCTTCTCACAGCTATCTTTTCTTTTGTCCACAGAATGTGCTGAAGAGGAGAGACCAAGTTCAAGCGGAGTATGAAGCAAAACTGGAAGCAGTAGCCTTGAAAAAAGAAGACCGTCCAAAGGTTAGCACTTCAAACTCCTCTGCAAAAACAGCCTGCACTTCCACTGCTTTCTGAGAACAGTGAAGAAATAGAGCTTGGTTTGTCTGGTTCTGGCTTCTTCTTTGCAGTGTAAACACTTTTGGGCAGAACAAGAGTTTGGTGGCAAGCTGGTGCAGAATGAAGACCTAGGTATGAACATATATAACCTTGTCTAGCAACATCTTGTACCACGATCTCCCACCATTTAGAGTAGGGTGGCTCTGACCTGCGTAATGTTCAGCTAGCATGGAGTTGGAGTGTTCAGTAACATGGCCTGAAACAGTGATAGTAGAAGAGTCTCTGGCAATTTAGTGCTGTGACTGCTGGCTGAATCGAGTTCCTGGACCCTGGCACTGCTGAGTTATATTGTAGGACACCAAATTTGATTGTGGGAGACTCCACATCTTGCCCCTTCTGCTAGGTGGGTATTTCCATGTCATGTTGAACATACACAGCAGGTGTCAGTGGGTGACAGGCTTTGGCTGGGCTTCATGCAGAAGCAAAGATCTAACTAAACTGGTGTGCTTATGCTGCCACCTGCTTTTTGCATGAAGAGATGTGCAGGAGCTGTATCTTAAATCACTGCAACTTTGGCCAACAGTGAAAGCAGGATTTTTCTGCTCCCTCTGCTTCTTTTTTTTTTTTGGCTCTCCTTCATTTTAGTGTTAATGACTGAGGGATGACTTCCAAGCATTAGAATTACTGTGTAATAATCTTAGAGGAGGTTCAAGTCTTTAATAAATATCATGTCTTTAATCTATTTTTGAAGCTGAAGAGGACAGACCACAGAGAAGCAAACTTTTTTCCAGTCTTGTGCTTATGTATGACACAGACGCTGTCAAAAGTAGTACTAGGATGGCTTAGGTATCTTGTGCTCTTGTATTTCTATATCTTGTCTGCCCCAGTGCTGGCTGGCTTGGTATGTACTTAATGTAGTTTTATGTGAGCACATATTCTAACCTGTTATATATAGGATGGATGGATCTAAATCTAGCATATCCAGGAGCCTGCTGAGGAGTTTAGATTTTTGATTTTTATAATGATCTCAGTACAGTGGAGCTGCTGAACTTTGCTAATCCCTCACCTACTAAAAGGTTTTTGGAGCTCACTTCGCAATGGAGTTATTAAGTAAAGTGCCACATTTAAAGAGCTGTCTAAGAATTTTTGGAATACTTACGTTTGCTCTCCAGAGTATCAGAAGCATATCTTTTGGTAACTCCTTGTACCTTTCTTTCATATCATAAGACCTTTATGTCATTTAAAAGGGGAAGCTGAACAAATTAATAGAATTCCTTGCATGCTTGTAAAATACTAGCTCTCAGTTCTCAGATCCTTGCCACTTTGAGTGGAATGTCCTCATCTGTAAGAACCGATAGCTTAGAGCTGTTGCTAGCAACATGTCTTACATTCAGTGATTTTTCCTGGTTAAGACTTGCTAAAAGCAGACGGGATGCATGAGCTGGGTTATGCAGTGAATGGCATTTGTGTCCCTTTCAGCATATTTAGCTGATTTGGCAGAAATTATCTTTAAGAAAAAAAAGGGGGGGCAGCGACTAGTTTTGGATAAGTAAACAAGGGCATATTATTGTTTGTTAACCTCTTCTACTGGAGGGCATTCTGGGACTCACAGTACATGCAAGTCAGACTGGCTTCATAAAACTCCATTGATGTCATTAGGTAGTTCTCAAATCTGATTAAAACTCAGCAGGCTATAAATGCAAAAGGCTTGTAGAGCTACTATAAATGTCTGCCAGCAAATACCACTCAGAATGAGAGTTTCCACCAAAATCAGAATGTAGTTTCTTCTGTATGCATGATGCTTTTAACACTAGAGTTACAGCATTAGTACAAACTGTAGCTTTTGTATTTCTAAGCAAGTACAGTTGAGAAATGCTGCTTACTTTATTGTTGATAGGCTGGAGCTGTTTTTGCAATAATCCAACTAAGGTAGTAAATTGCAGACATTGTTTCCTTTTAATGAGATGAAATCCACTTTTAATGACCTAATTTAGCCTGTCTGCCTCAAGGATTTGTAGTTCTGTGATCTGTGGGAACAGTTATTATGGCAGTATGGACCTTGAAGTAGAAGATAATGGTGTGTTTAGAGGGGGGAAAAGAAAACAGCTTCTAACAATGTGTATATCCAAAGAACTGGGAAGATAGAAATACCATATATATATAGTTACAGTCCTGAATAGGACCAATGTGTGTGCAGATTCTTCACGAGGCCTATGGAGACTTAGTTGGAGTTCATTGCTATAGTTCTATATGCTCTATAATTTTATCATACGTGACCCATTTGCTGACCACTGGGTTGTCCTTGTAGCTCCATATTCATACAGCCCTCTCAGCCTGACCTGCAGGAGAACTGGCTATGAGAAAGAAAACATTTTTTTAAATCTTCAGTGCGGTTTTGGATCTTGGCAGAAGAAGCAGGAAGCTAGTGAGCACTTAGAAACTAACTTAATTTAATCAGGAAATCTTATGTGGTTTTGCTTCCAGACTTCATGACTCTTGATAGCCCTTTCTTTCTTGTTAAGATAGCAGAATGCTTAAAAATGATGCAATGTGTGCTTGTGCCTTGAGGGCAGCACCTTGTGAGCCCTCTATCCAACTGTCTTGGGAGTTCCTGTCTGAAGCCTATGAGAGATCTTTGTCATGAGTGGTAGGAGACTGGATTCTGTAGCCGGAATTACAGTGCTCAGAGAAGGCAGAGGAAATGTTGTACCTACTGAGCCCCAAACTGTTGGTAATATAAATCCATTTGTTGTGAGTAAAGGGATACTCAAACGAAGGAGGTATTGTCTGTCTCTAGAAAAGCTTTATTGGAGGCCAGATGTAGGATCTTCTCTGACTATTATTAATCTACAAAGTACTTTGGTGATCTTCCTAATCCATATGCTGGAGAACAACAAGGTGTGATATGTTTCTGCCTAGATCACATATCTTGCCAAACTGCAAGGTAGTAGTAAACTCCTAACTTCTACTGAGGAAGAATTTTTACATAGTCTGTTCATCTTCTTCCTTTTTCCACAACCCTCAGAAAAAAAGGGAATTTCCTAAAAGTATCAAGTGCAAGAGGAACCGTAACAGAATTCCGCAAATATTCTTTGTGTTGCCCTTTGGCTTTGTGCAGTTCACAGCTTCCAAGTCTAAGTCTGCTAGTTGCATTGATGTGAGTAGTGGACTTCAGGGGTTTCCTCTTTGGATGTCTTGGGCTTAGTGTGCATGTATTGGCAAGCTTCTTGTCCATGTGGACCGTACGGCACAAGGAGAAGGAAGAGAATGGTATTCATGATTTTCCTGCTTGAAGAAAAATTGTTCCTGTAGGTGCCTGGTGGCATACAGAACATTGGTTAAAACAATAGGGTATGGAACACAAGTCCTGTGAGGAGCGGCTGAGGGAACTGAGGTTGTTTAGTCTGGAGAAGAGGAGGCTCAGGGGAGACCTTATTGCTCTCTACAACTACCTGAAAGGAAGGTGTGGGGAGCTGGGGGTCGGCCTCTTCTCACAGGTAACTAGTGATAGGACTAGAGGGAATGGCCTCAAGTTGCACCAGGGGAGGTTTAGGTTGGAAATGAGGAGAAATTTATTCTCAGAAAGAGCAGTCAGACATTGGAACGGATTGCCCAGGGAGGTGGTGGAGTCACCGTCCCTGGGGGTGTTTAAGGATAGGTTGGACGTGGTGCTTAGGGACATGGTTTAGTGGGTGACATTGGTGGTAGGGGGATGGTTGGACCAGATGATCTCGGAGGCCTTTTCCAACCTTTATGACTGTATGAATACCATTTTCTTTGACCTAACTTGCTTCTATCTTGAGGTCATGACTAGTGTTGTAAGCCTTTTCAATCTCTGTGCAGACTTGCAATGTCTGTCCTTCCAGATTTTTCACATTGCTTACACATGACTACAAGTTCAGTGTTGGGCCAGTTGAGATCATTTGGGCCAAATGAGTCAATGCCTCCGGTTGCCTTTGAGTTGTTATTATCAGTGCTTTGCATTTATACTTTTTTACAGGCAGCTTGTAAGGTTAAAGCTAGAGGCTTAGAAATTTTATTCTGCAGACAAAGCTGATCACCGCTGTTTATCTGTTGTGATCAAAATCTAACTCTGAAGTCTCTCAGCTCTTTGGGAGAAACCTGGGTCTTTGTTGCTTCACTAGTGAAGATTGGGAAACGCCTCGTGAAGCTGTGAACGGGAAGGAGGAGAGGAGGCTTGCTGAGGAGCTGCGGTCAGTCTGCTCAGATTGAGAACTAGGGACCAAGCCTATCTGCTCAGCACTTGTACAGATCGCCTTTCCTCTTCATGTGCCTCTAGCAAGCTCTTCCTCAGCCTGTCTCCGTATCTGGCATGGAGTGGGACAAGCAGAACTGCCCGCCACCTCAAACAGCAAAGAACAATTAATCAGTCCTGTCTCCTAGTACAGAACTGGGACTTCTCCCTGCAGCCATAACTGAGTTACTTCAGGGTAACCACTGGACTGTTACTTCCCCTTTTCTCTGTGGCTTTTTCTCGGGGAGGTTGAGCTAATTTAGCAGTCTAACCCTCTCAACTACAGTTTCAATCTTGATTTCTTTTGCTACAGGTACCCACAGATGTTGAGAAATGTCAAGACCGAGTAGAATGTTTTAATGCTGACCTGAAAGCAGATATGGAGAGATGGCAGAACAACAAGCGACAAGACTTTAGGCAGCTACTCATGGGGATGGCAGATAAAAACATCCAGTACTACGAGAAGGTACGTGGTGCTGCTGTAGCATTGGCAGGAATAAAAGTGATTAATTTTCCTCCAACGTGGTGATTATTCTTCAGAAAATGTTCATGCTGTCTTGCAGCAAAGAACCTTGGACATCTTAAAGCAGTTCTTAAGTGCTGTGGAAGCTGCTCTTTGTCAGCAGCTTATATAGAGTTGCTGGTCACGCTCAAGAGATCTGCATGAGACCAGCAGTCTCTTGCAAGGCAGTCATGTAACAGTACTTTGTACTGGATGCTTGTCTGTCTTGGGTTCTTGAATTGAACAAATTGTTGATCAGCAGTAGTTTGCTTCCTAGTTGGTGGTGGGAAGGAAAAGACTAAAATTGCATGTTCTAGTAATACTATAAAAATAGATAACCTCTTGATTCTGCCTTTTATGAATCAAACTACATGAATTAATGTGCACCATGGACCAGTATATAGATTACACCTGCTATGGCTAGGCCTGGAAATGCCTAGTGAGTTCCTTTGCCCTTTCTGAATTTCAGTATTTGTTCTCTGATTAAATGTCACAGAATCACAGAATCATCTAGGTTGGAAGAGACCTACAAGATCACTGAGTCCAACCTCTGACCTAACACTAACAAGTGCTCCACTAAACCGTATCACTAAGCTCTACATCTAAATGTCTTTTAAAGACCTGGTGACTCAACCACTTCCCTGGGCAGCCCACTCCAATGCCTAACAACCCTTTCAGTAAAGAAGTTCTTCCTAATGTCCAACCTAAATCTCCCCTGGCACAACTTTAGCCCATTCCCCCTTGTCCTGTCACCAGGCACGTGGGGGAACAGACCAACCCCCACCTCGCTACCGCCTCCTTTAAGGTACCTGTAGAGTGCGATAAGGTCACCCCCTGAGCCTCCTCTTCTCCAGGCTGAACAATCCCAGCTCCCTCAGCCGCTCCTCGTAAGACTTGCTCTCCAGACCCCTCACCAGCTTCGTTGCCCTTCTCTGGACTCACTCGATGATTTTCTTTTAAAGTGAAAGGAGTTCAAATGCTTATGCTGGCAGTCCAGTTTTCCTTCATGCCAGAAGGACAATGTTACCAAATGCACCTATCAATATATTAAAAAACAAACAAAGAAAAAAACCTTACTAGGTGTATGCATGGTGACATGCCTCATGTTCTTGCCCACTGCAGGTTTTCCACGTGCACTCCACAAATTTCTTCCCGTCCTAGGTTACTGCTCCATGTAATGTACTAGTTTCCTTTTCCCTTTCCAATCAATGTCTGTCCTGTCAGCAATTCATAATTAACCATGCAAACTTCATTTCACCCTGCTCTCTTCCCTGTTTTGAGACTGCTGTGGTATTAAAGACTCTACTGAACATCTAGTAGTGTCCCTTCAGTTTTGCTCTTAGCTTCAGCAAATAAATTTTTGGTAGGAAAGTGTAATCTCTATATGGTACACAGCTAGAAACACTCTATATTCATTTTCAGTACTATCAACAAGATCTATCAGGGTGATGCTTGACAACAGTGACTTGTGGATATAAGAGCTGGTGATGAATTTGACCTTTCCCAGTGTTTAATAAAATGTGTTCCATGGTCTGTGCCCATTTTGACTCCTGGGCTCTCCACTGGTGGAAGACAGTAAAGACACATTGCAGAAAGCCTGGAATTAAGTATACACATCTGAGGAAATTACTCCAAAGTCTGGAGAGCCCTAGTAATAGCACAGAAACTAGGCTTTGCTTTTATTTTATTATACCAGGCAATAAACAGTTAGTCACATGAAGTATAGTCAAGTCCCTGAGATGCACTGGGGTGCACTGTGCCTCTGAATTACCTGCCTTAACTGCATAGATTTTGCAAATAACTTTGCTGGGCTGCTGCTATAATAGCTGCTATTGTGTCCGAAATAGCCCACTCCCACAGTCACACCACAAATGTGAACTTCTACAAGAAACAGATTGTCTGCCTAGCTGAAAGCTGTGTCCTTCACTTCAGAAGAATCTAGCTGATATTTGAAAACTGTAGGTATTCTGATGCATTCTTAATAGCTTGGTCAAGCTGATGACTTTGGAAAGCTTTAATTTGCTTCTTTTGTTTGTAAATTGTAGCTATTCTTTCTGAACACTTTTCTTGCTGTTTGAGCTTCTGCTTTTTTCCTCATGTAATAATCCATAAAGATTCTGCTAGCCTTTCTGAACTTGCACTCTGTTGGTATGGAAGGGTGGGTCAGAAATTACAAGGGCTGATATACCATCCGCTTTTTTAATCTTTGTTTCTTCCTTCAGTGCCTTACGGCGTGGGAGTCAATTATACCACTATTGCAAGACAAGCCAGAGACCAAATGAGAAGTACCTTCATGGACAGTCTAGCACTTCCGTGCTCAGTACCACTAGACATACCGGAACTGTATGAAGGACTCTTCTTTGTCACATTAACTGAAATGCCAGCTGTGCTGAAGCTGGAACAGACCCTCTGAGAACTAGTCAAATTTTTTTCCTCATTTTCTGTTTAAACTGGGGTATGTTTCATCTTTTTGAGTTATCTTGAATGGTTCCTTCTCTATCCTATGGAGTGATATGGGGCTTATAGTGAAAGTGCATGGGGATCATAAAACTTACCTCTTTAGTCTGGAAGGAACTGATGAGTAGAACACTAAAAAGATGAAAATAAAACTCTACTGCAAGGTGCCAAATGACATCTTTATTACCTTTCTGTTTTGTTTGCTGAAAAGGTAATTGTTCCCATGATACAGTACCCCCTAACCAATCCTTATCTCTTTTTTTGGTTGGAGAGGGAAAGACTGGGAATGAATATTTTCTGGTTTGCCACCACCGGTGTATGCTCCCATTAAATGGTTTCTGGAGACTTTTCTGTGTGGGAGTTGGGCTGGTCCTAGACAGAACATACTGACACCACCTGCACATAGCCTGTGATACAAGCATGAACTGTGGTTTTTGTGAGTGTGGCATGCTGTTGGTTCATACTGAATATCTTTGTTTACCTTGGTTATTATGAAGTAATGTCAGTTGGCTGAAGTGTACTTGTGACCAACGTGGGGATCAAAATCAGCCTGGTTGTGGGAGTGAATTAAACAGTGGCCGTTCAAGGCTTACGGGAATGGTGGAAGCAAATACGAGTTTTTGGTATGTTTTTTTCTAAAGGTAGCTCTGGAAGTTGCATGGTAGAATTCTCTTGAACCATGCTACATATTTTTTTTTTTTTTTGCTTTATTTTTCCTGAACTATAGCCTCTTTGGGCTTGGTTACTTAAGGTGCCTGCTGTGGTAAAGAAGGTAGAACTGTTTTCTCTCCCTGTTTTTTTCTTCTCTTTTTTTTTTTTCTTCAGCAGCAATCAAAAGCCAAAAAGTGTCAAATGCTTGCCTACACAAGCGTCATTGTGTGTGTGAAACTTGCCTTAAACAGGTCCGTGGGTGTAGATAGGTACCCTATCAGGTACACATAGTGTCCATACCTATCTCTACTGAACCACATGGCAAGTCTTTTAAGACTTCTTTTGGTACAGATCTATTTTCCTAGTAGTTTTTATTGGCCCTTAGAAATGTAACTGCTTCTGCAAGTCCCTTCTCTTTTCTCTTGCAGTCCAGCTTCAAATACATGCCTGCTTAGTGTTAATGGCCTTAGTAGAGGAATGCTTCCGTGATGGGTTTTGGAGTCTTGGTTTAACGGCATGCAGATAAAACTCTTTTTATCCATCCAAAGTGAGGGAGCTAATATCAGTGTAATGTTGGGATTTGGGGGAATAAATAACATTGACTGCTTACTGCTAAACTTGAGTGATTACTTGGTCTCTGGCAACGTTCTTGTGAAGAATCTGAAAGGTGATTGGGTATATGCAACTTCTGTGTTCTCCTGTGGCTACCTGTCAGGTACACTAGTCTGGATTGGACTTTGTCCCTTCATAAACACCAAGTCTACCTGAAACCCCCCTGCTCAGCACAGTGGCTCTAAAGCAGCTGTCAAGGTGAGTTATTGGTGCAATGTGGTTGCTGTCAGGCTAATGAGGTAATACCCTCCAGGTGCAAGTCAGGTTTAAGGCATTTAAGGGTTTTTCCTTTTTGACTCAACTTCCATTGACAGTTCTCTGGTAGTTAACAAAACTATGCTTTCTGGTTTAAGGTCACAACTTATTGACGTACACTTATGTGGTGTAACAGATCTCCAAGTTGCTGTTAGGTTTGGAACAACTAACTACTCCTGCTGTTCAAGGGGAATGCTTAAAGAGATCATCTTGAAGCAGTAACCTAGTGTCTTCCTGAATCTTTCCCTTCTAAAATAAGCACGTCTAAATGCATAACACTTAACAGTTTGACCTTCAGGGTTACAGTCAATTCCTGTCTTCCCTATTTCCCACAAACAGATCATCATGCTTTTTTGAGCTGGTGCTTGTGTGGTAAATGAAGCTTTTCAGTTGACTCTGCAACATGACTGGGTGTAAAGCAATGCATAATTTGAACTTGTATTTAGACATTCTTTCTTCCACCTCATCAAAAATGTGCAAGATGAGTGGAAAGAGTGTTGTTTTCCTGCAGGTGTATAGGTTTTGTCTGATACCTTACAACACTGACACCCCGTTTCCACTTAGTGTTGTGTCAAACTGAAATGGGGCTTGGTTCTTGGGAATTTAGGAGTGGACATCACAGCTGTTCATGAGAAGTGCAAGGGACAGTGGGGAGTTCCAAGTGAAGTTTACGTGAGTAACTGTTACTGCTGGAGTGGTTCAAGATCAGCTTAGATTTTCTTTAACGTGATGCCACTGATCGTACATCGTGGTTTCTAAACTACTACTAGACCAAAGTGTGTTTTGATTTCAGATAAATCCCTTTCTGATTGAGCTGTTGAAAGGCAAGCATGCTTTACATTTCCTGGTTGAAATATGTGTCTCTGTAGAACCTACAAGCTAATTTGGAGGAAAGGCTGGAACATGCACCTCAGGCTGTGGTCACAAACAGGATTTCTTATATTATCTGGGAAAGTAAAACTTCTCAGACCTCTGCGGAGGAAGTGAAACTTATGTTCAAAAGAGAAGTCCTCTGCAAGAATTGCTGTAGTGTAAGACGAGTGTGTAGGGGTAGGTCTCTTAGCTGCTATGGGCCACTATGGAGTCTCTATAAAAGAAAGAACTGTTGCTGTAAATACTGGGTAACTGTGGGAAAGACTGAGGTTTGCAGCAGCAGTGCAGAAAGGGAGAACTACAAAATAGCAGGAAACTCCTTAAAGATATAAAGAGTGCACTTAATTAATTAGTGTTTGTGTGAGGCTGAGATCTGAGGTGTTGGTGAAACTCTGACATGTTATTGTGTAGTCTTATGTGGTGGGTGTCTCTCCCTGAAGTACCCAAACCTTTATAGTGTGAAAAGTAAAAGACGTTGGGGAAGGGAAGCAGGAGTAGGGCAGGAACTTTATCTTTGGGTAATGTCCTGAGAGTTCAGTCACTTACGGTCACCTTCTGTGCATGCACTGAAATCATGTTAAAAGTAGTTGCACCGTTCCAATGAACCTACTTAAGATGAGGGTCCTTCAACAGCCCTTAAATTAGCCTACCTTCCCACAGCCAAACCAAGGTCCTCTCAGAGGATGCATAGTTCACCGTTGTCCTGGTTACTCCTGCGTAACTTCTAGTATGTTTGTTTTTTCTCTCAGCTGGCACCAGCACAACAAAGCAAGCACTGAGATCTTGTTTTTGTACTCAGTAAGGAGCTGTGCATTGTTCATACATGTTTTTATCAGGTTCTGACTCTTGCAATAAACAAATGTTGAAACATCATGGCTTTTTCAGGTATCTGTTGAAAAATGAAATGGTGGTAAGTGTTAGCCCTAAAGATACTAACTCTTCGGACGTTAGTTTTATCAAAGAATAAACTATGGATTCTTCAAAGTTGTCTGCTTGGATTTTTGTTGCATGGACATGTGGTAAGGGTAGCATAGTGGGCTAAACCAAAAATAAACTTCTACAGTGTGGCAGAGATGGTCCTGCAGAGGTGCTGTGGGGTAGCCTTGTGGCGGTTGATCCGCACAGCCTCTTCGTGGTGCATGTTGCTTCAGGTCGCATCCTGCAGATGCCAATTACAGAATTCCCTCCCAGCACAACAGGGACAGCTCCTGTTGTAACAGAAGGCATGATTTTGTTAAAACTTGAGTAAATTGTGCACAATGTTGCAGACCGTTTGAAATCTAAGACACCTGTGCTGATAACCACTAAGCAAATGGTGTAGACAGGAGTAGACTAAAGTAGCTCATTAGATGTTCAGTCTTCTTAAACTCTGATGGTAGAATAGTCTTTTCCTTAGTATGTTAGCCTTTTACTACAAAATAACCAGTAAGTAGGGAAAATGGGATCACTTTTTGAGATAGAAGACTTGCTACCAAATTTATTTCGGTGAAGTAAAACTGGGGATAATAGGAATGAACTTGCCTTCTGGGACAGTGAAGGTTGCATTTTAAAGTTTCTGGGGGTGCTGCTTAACCAAGTATAAAGAAGGAAGTGGTGATGCTTAATTCCACACAACACTTCAGAGCCTTGCCGGGGTCTCTGATTGGTACCAGTACTCAGTAATGAACTGGGCTAGTTTAAGGTTGTATGGCTGAGGTACGGTACTTGTCCAGAAGGTAATGCACTTTCTGAAAAGGCATAAATAGATCCCCCTTATGCAAGTGGTATGCTAAACCTTTAAAGGCTACTCACTGTCCCGGATTACTTTGAAGGCCTTGGTACTCTACACTTTGAAGCTAAATCCTTTCCTTAACTCTGCTGCTGGGTTATGTATCCACCTCTTTGGATCAGGCAGCAGAGTTGGGGCCAGTGCCACTCTCCCACCACACAGGGGCACAGATTGCAGAGGACAGTCTTACAACAGAGAACAGCCAGAGGTTTTAGTCTTTAGCACATGAAAATAAAGGAGCACTGTCCTTGTTCTCCTTCCCTTTGTGATGCATTGATCTGTCACTCCTCAAGGTTTGGAGACTGGCCACGCAGGTGAAAGCAGTCTGGCTTTGACCTGGTTCCCATCTCTCTCCTTGTTCAAGGTGTCAGTGCTGATGACTGAAATGGTGATGACTTGTTGCCCCGACTGTACTACTTCTGACTTGTGCAAGCCCATGCACTGGAACATGTTACTTTGCATCCTAAGGTCACCCTTGTACCACCAACAAACAAACTGAAAGCTGTGAAAAGACGTGTCTCTGTGTGAGTTAGGTCATTAAACAGTGTAAAACTTGGAGCAAGGCTCTTGTTTCATGCACTCAACCAACTCTGACAGCTGTGCTCTTGTTCAGACTCACAGGTTATGAAATGTTGTCTTGACTTACGGTGCTGGCATGTTTCTATACCCTTTCATATATCTCTGTATAGATATACTTTGTGCATTGTTTACTATGGAACTAGTATTGATGGAGAAAAACACTTCGAGGTAAAACTGTTTGTAATTCTCTATTCGTGTGTACATTTTTTAAAATGCACCATTTGTTTACCTCAATTAATTTAATGGAATGGACCAATAAATGTATTAAAAAATTACCCATTTACCTAGAATTTAATGTTTCTTTTTTTCTTCTTTTTTTTTTCTGCTGTTGCCATTGAAATTATGATGTGTACACTTATTTTCTGTGCAGTTTATTATCTTATCTTCTTTGAAGAAATATCCTTCCCTTAAAAGCTTGTTCCATTGCCAATATAACTGAGTGTCAGCTTGTCCATTGCTGTAGTGTATCTAGTATAACCCGAAAGTGAAGTCTGGAGCTGACAAAAGGTTGTAAGGGCTAAGGAGGGGGACTGGGACAGAGATGGCAGCAAATTCTTTAGAATAAGAGAATTGTATAGTGAAAATCAACTTCTGTTTGCCACTTCCCTATCTCATACTGAGGCTGCTTGACTTGCCCCCTGGTTATTACAGGTGCTGAAGACCTTTTAACTTGCTTTTACGTAGTCCAGGAGCCTGGAAGCCACTTAATCTTTGTTAATTCAATTATCATGTAAGTAGAAACATAGTCTAAACACTGATCCCTCTTGTGCATGCCAGTCTTCTGAAACTTGTTTGGAGTTAGCTGATAATGTCTCCTGAGAGTTGATATATTGTATAGGGCTCCTTTCAGTGGGAGCTTGGCCTGGCATAAGGCTGGGCTAACACGATGACTGCTACCAGGCATCGGCAGCCCTACACCTCTGTAAAACCTATGGGGGGTGGTGTCCTTTGCTGACCCATTCTTAGCCTGTTACAAGAGTAGTGCATCCTGGTGGTGTGAGATGAAATGCTGCTATCATCAGTTCCTGAGTAACAGGTGTCTTCCCATAAGCTCTAGGGGTGCGAACATCTACTGAGGAGTGTTTTTATTGTAGGGATTAGAAAAATGTACCTTAATCTTACATTTTTTACCATGTTTTTTCTGTATTTCAGTAGTCTTCTCCATAACATCAGTCAGCTGGGCTGACATTCTTCACACTTGTCCATAGTTTATGTCAGAAAGTAGGCGCATCTTGCTGACCACCGTGCACACACTGCATGCTGCTTGTGGACACCTGCCTCAAAAGCCACAGTCACAGCACTGTCCTCAGGTTTCAGACCAAAGAGACGAGAAGAACTATAGCTGATCCTTTGCTTTCCCCTTCTAAATTGAATGATGTGCCTGGAAACACCCTTGCCACTTCTACCTTGTTCTTGTCTGTCTCCATTACTGCCAAGTAGCCTAGAGTGGAAGCAGGGTGCTCTGGAGACTGCTGGTGTTCAACAGCCAGTGTATATTCTCTGCAAAATAATGTACTGCAAAAATAACAGGGCAAACTTCTTTGTCCTGGGTAAGCTCAGTGGCTGAGGGACTGTGGCGTGCTGTGAGGTGAAGACATGGATGAGATGGTTCCTGTAACGAAGCCAATGGTAGGGACAAATGCTCGGAAACCTTCCACTCACATTGCTCAGGGAACTGATCGAGACCAAAAGATGCTTTTGGTGGTAAAGCTTCCGTCACTCGGTCAGAATCTGAAAGGAGCCAGTGGTTGAACGTTGTTTGATGGCCACAATGCTGTAAAGAACAATAAAAACAGTGATTACAAGAGGGCCACCAAACTACTTTCTCAAAATACAGTTTGCATGTTCCTTATCAAGTCTTTAGCTTAAGCTTTGCTATGGTGTCTGGAGCTAGCTGAGTGTTCATGTACTTCCTTTCAAGAATCAGCCAGCTTCTCTGTAAGCTACCACTGTATGTACAAGCCATGAAGCTGCTACCATTTTTTGCCTTTCAGATTTTTGTAGAATCATAGTACAACCCAGGTACTTCAACAGACCATCAGGTCTAATCTCTCAAGGGGAAAAGACAGCCTAGGTGAGATTATCTAGCACCCTGCTCAATCACACTCAATCACGTCTTGAAAACCTCCAGTGATGGGGATGCTATCTTGTCCCAGAGGTGGTTGTTCCAGTAATGGATTGTTCTCACTGTAAAAAAATGTCCTTCGTGTATCTTATATATTTTTTCCCAGTACCTGTGTTTGTGCTTATAATGATTACTTGTACTGGGAGTGTATGTAGCAGCTTGCAGTGACTCACTGTTAAACAGAAGGGTTACGTTTAAGAAATGATGAGTTAGAAAATACAAGGAGAAACTTTAAAAATTGAAATCAGACTTGACAAGGGTTTTATCTGGGATCAGACGTCAGCTGTCTTACATCTGAATGAGAGTATCGCTGCATAGATTAGATATTGGCATTATCACACTTTGTATTATCTTCATGGGGTCCTGCTGTTTCTAGTAATGTATCCAGCTGGAGGGGCTTGGGGAGGGGATGGTGAGCAAGGTGATATTTAGAGGGAGATCCTTTGAAGACTCCAGAAGAGTAGGTGGAGGTGTTTCAGATTTCTCTCTCTAAATTATCTGGGATTGCGCCTAAAACTTGTTCTTGAAATTTTAACTCTCAATCACTCTGTAGCTGTACAATTGGGCGATCTCACTGGATCAGAAAAGTAACCATTTTCTTTACTGCATCATAATGATTTATCTTTGAAAGAAACACCCAAGGGAGACTCAAACTATTCTGTCACAATGAGTAAGTAACCCATAATGGATTTTCAAAAAAAATGTTTTACTTTGTGTGGGATTATTCCCTCTTTCTACTTAGTACTATTTTAGCAATATCAAGCACTGCATTTGTGCAAAGGCTTTGTCCCCTGGGATTATTAGCTCTTAAACTCTGCCAAATATTCCTCCTACAAGCAATTCATGATACGTCAAACAAAAATAAGATTAAAAACAGTGGCTATATCACTTGAAAGCTTAACTCTTTGAACCTTCTTGGTACTTGTCACCTCGTTTCCACAGAATTTTTTACTTTTTTGAGTCCTTTTCCATTTTTTTTTTAATCCAATAACACTTTTCTTTTTCAAATCTTTATTGTACACATAACACCTAGAAACGTGAAGCAAGGAGAAAACATAACGTGCCCCTTCAGAGACAACCATTCCTGTTCCTTACCTTAAAGGGAGGAGGCTGAGGCAGCCAGCTAGAAAAGACAAAATGAAACAGAAGCCGCTGTACCAGTTCAGTGTGCTTTGATAGATCTTGTTGAAGACTGTAGATGTCACTACTCCTGTGATGACTAAGGACAACTGCAGCAGGACAAACACCTTACCTGTAAAGCAAGAACATCATTTATCATCAGGGAGAAAAAAAAAAAACCTGTTGTGGTACCTCCCTGCAGCATCCAGGTGCCACCACCACAGCTTGGAAAAGCAATGTAGTCATGGCTTAACGAGTGCCAGATTGCATGAGCTTGTTTCTGCTGTTGTTCTGGAGCAGAATTAAGTGTCTCTTCCTTCTTTAAGGTATAGGACAAAGACGTAGCTTGAAAACTGTTTGCTTAAACAGTCTAGATGTTGAGGTTGCTGCTTGGAAGAGCAGCAATAAACTGGGAAATAACTGCTCATTTCCATAGGATATAGGAAAGTAGTTGTGGGTTAATGTCTTCAGGATGTGAGAGATTTCAGCTGTTTCTGCCATAGTGCAGAAGTGTTGTCCATTGGGCTGAAATGTTATAATGCCTAAAATGGGGAGCTGTGTGTGATTTGTGTGATGTTTATGGAGGAGGAAAGGGAGAAATTGAATCCCGGTTGGAACAGCTTGGGAATAACCATTTTTGCTGAAGTGCACCATTCTGTTTCTACCATGGTAAATGGGGAAAGAGAGGGCAACCCAGCCCTCCTGGAATGTGCAAACTAGGAGCACATTTAGGGTTGTGCACCAAGCCTGCTGCCCTTGAAGCCTGCTCCACTTGCACAGTGCCAGTGGCCACCAGCTAAGGAAGCAATGCTGCTCTGCTGCACTGTCCTGCTTGTGAACTGCTCTGTTCGTGCAGTCAGGTGCAGCATGCGTGGCTTATGGTTAAAGACAAAATATGCTGATTTTTCGATGACTGAAGAGCATGATGATTAATTTGGGGTGTGAGCTGCATGGTTTGTGGCAGGGATGTGATTTTGCTACAGAGGAACAACAGAAGTAGGAATGAACTGGTGACAGAGCACAGCTTTCATGTGACTGTTTTTTATATTATTCTCCAGTGCAAGGATAGTGAGCTCGGGTGTTGAGCAGTAGCACTGCAAGTTAATTTCTGCATCTGCTTGATTGCATTTGTAAGTTATCCAGACAAAAAATGCTGCATGGTAACCCTCTGTTGAGGAAAAATGAATGTAGCACTGGATGTCAGGTGGGCGTTTTAACCTACTGTCTTGGAAGCTGTTAGCTCTCTGGATCTGTGTCCCCACACTGTAGTGGGGCTGCACAAGCAGCCTGATCAGCAGTGAACTGGACGGATTGTGCTCCTGGTTTTGAGATGGAGAAGGTGAAGTTGGGAACAAGGCAGATTGCTGCAGGGGTGAAATAAGAAGTTTTGAGTGTTGTGGTCATATGGCAGAAGGGAAAGGATGCAATTGGAGTAAAAGGAAGCCATTGGAGTAAAAATATTAGCCTCCAATATGATGTTATAAAATACACATATTTCATTATTTTCTAATGCAAAGTTAATAGAAAAATTAGGAATTGTTTCTCCTGTTGAACAAAAAGGGTCATTTTCTTATGCAAAGTTTATTCTTTGTTAGTTAAACTATGTTCTGACAGGAACAAATTGCCAAGAAAAGTTTGGAAGCATATTTAGAGACCGTAATGGAAAAAGATTAAAGAAATCCATTCTTCTCAAAACTGGAAGTAAAATAAGCCAAATATAAATGATGTGAATGTCACTGTGCTTCAGTCCAGCATTGCCTTGTTTTTCCCTGGAGCACTGTGTTTTTGAGCAGTACCTCAGATATTATTTTCCCTGCCTTTGAGCTGCACACTGATAGTAATCTCTTGAAGCATGTTCTGAAAATTTTGTGGATAAATGATGAAGCAATTAGGGAGGAGAAGTTTGGACATGACAGGCTGGTCCTGCAAGTTTCTCTGCTCCTCCCCTTTTGCAGTACCAGCTGTTCTGGTTTTATTATGCAATGCACAGGCTCTATCAATAACTTAACTTTCTTGTACCCAAATGGAGGGATTTAGCAGTTTTTTGATCAGAGAGGTAACCGATGTACTCACCATAGGATGATCCTTCAACATGCTTGGATAGCATGGACCTGATGGTCGGCAAGGGGATGAGGGCAAAGAGCATCACTGCCCGTGCTGCAATGCAATGAATACGTGGTTATCATCAGTAGCTGCTCCCTGTCTCATAACACAGCAACCACTGCTTTTGAAGGCTGCATGCCTCTGGCTTGGGCAGGGCCTTTGCTTAACCTTGTCGTGTCCCTTGAGCCTCAGAAATTAGTACTTATCTTCAGTAGGAGTGCAGGTCCTTGCTTCATCCGGGAGGTGGTGGATAAGCCACCGATTGCTGCAACTAGCAGAGGCACTTTGCCCCAGCCAGCCATGGCCTCTGGGTCTCAGCCCCAGATCCCATTGTATCTTTAGAGAGCACTGTCCTTTGTGGTAGTGAGGTGGATGATGCAAGTCTGACCCTATGCTAACAGCCTTGACAAGAACAGTATACTCATAATACCATGTTTTATCTCATGGTGCTTTTGGCCTGCAGTATTTTAGGCTCTCTCTACTGCGAGCAAACTTGTTTAATTTTTGATTTCTCCTTTCTTGTAGGCACAGACAGAAAAACCTCTTCGGCTCGTTTCTCTTAGACTTTTTTTCTCACTTTCAGAAAGAAGACCTGAAAGCCATTGAATTTATGATACTCTTTCTGTTAGTCAGGTATGAATCACCCATCTCACTGCCACAAGGGTTGCTGTTCTTGGTTTTTGGCTTCCTGTGTTCCTGTGGAGGCTATCTCCCAAAAATAAACTTGCCTTTCCATCGTCACAGGATGCTGCCACATCTATTGTTACCCATCCCTTGGTCATTTATATATAGAGTGAGATTTGTATAGTACATTCTTGTAATATTTTAGTTGCTAGAGCAACACCAATGTTTCACTATTAAGTTTCTCATCAGACATAAAAACCTTAATGTAACAAAAATAAATCACATCTTAGGATATTCACTTAACAGGAAATCTTTGGCATTTTTTTCCGTTTTAGCTTTAAGCCTTACCTCATGAGATGCAAGTGCTTCGTATGGCTGGCTGCTGCTGGTAGCCTGCAACAATTCCTTCCCCCCCCCCCCCCCCCCCCCCCCAATATCAGCCTTCTTCCCCCACTCAGATCTGGATTATGACCAGGTCACAAATTTCAAGTTAATTAGCTTTAAACCAAGCATTGGCAGGAACGTGTGCCTCCTTAGGTTGTTGTAGGGTGCTGCACGAGAGAGGTGCAGGATGAGGGCACTAATGCCAGCTCTACTCACCAATGTAGAACAGAAATGTCCACCGCACGAAGGCCATGATGAGGACACCAGTGGTGAAGGACACCACTCCAATTATGATCATGGTAATGTCCCTAAGGTACTTGGAGAACACGAATACCCCCAGGAAGCTGGTGATGAAGATGGCATACCCAGCGGCATTGCCATAGCCAATCTGCACAGCATTCCAGCTCAGAGGCTCCCTGAGCAAGAAGAGTGGAAGTACATTCATGGCGCCCACCACGGCAAGGTCATAGAGGATTGCTGCCACAAAGAGGATGATGATGATGAATTTTGAGGGTGTTACTGGGGCTTTGCTGCTGCTCTCTGAAGGCTGAGCACTCTCTGCTGCTCCTGTGCAAGCTGTTACCTGGCCACCAACCTCCTCTACACTCTTGGCTTTGGCTGTGCAGGAGGGTGCTGACTTGGGGACTATCAGGACAAAAATGCTGTAGAGGAGACAGAAAGCATAACAAGCGATGCTGCAGCTCACCAGCACAGTGCCCTCTCGATAGCGGTCGCTGAAGCCGACAAAGAGGTAGCCAGATGCCATGCTTCCCAGAAAGCCAGCGAGGCCATACACCAGCTCAATAATGATCAGCCGTAGAGACCTCCTGCTCTCGGAGGAGCCCAGGGATCCCAGAGCCATGATGCCTGCCCAGAACGTGGTGAAGCCGCCTGTTAGCCCATTGAAAGCAGCAGCCCCGTACATCACCTCGATCGGCCAGTCCAGCAGGATCAGGAGGAGCAGGAGAGATTTGGAGCCCAGGTAGCCAAGAAGAGGTAAGCAGATGGGGATCTTCCGATGAATCTTGTCCCCCAGCTTGGACAAGCCGTAGGCTGACACCAGCGGGCTCAGGCCCAGGACGAGGTTGTAGATGATATAAAAATTAGAGACAGCCTTCTGCTGAGCATCTTGCAGTAAGTGGGAGGGAGCGGTTGAGTTGGTCTGGTTGTAGTAGTTCTTCACCACCAGCAGCAGCGCCGTGTCGTAGAAGGCACTGGCCACTTGGGAGCCCGCAACCACCGGCTCAACCCACGTTCTCATCATCGTCATCCCCACCATGGTGCTGATGGTTGCCTCTTCTCAGGGAAGGAGAAGAGCTGTTTTCCTAGTGATGTGCTGCAGGAAATGGTGTTTTCAGAAGTTCTGCTCTGGAGGCATGCTTGAAGTGGAGAGGCGAAGGGAAAATAAAAGGTCCCCTGGGTTGCACAGAATCAGGGTTGTGCAAGAGAAAATCTGGCTGGGAGGATATTTGCACCTCACCTCTCTACGTACATACATGCACGCACATCCCTACACTGCTCTGACCTCCGGCTCAGGCAGGAGAGGCTTTTGTACAGATGGAAACGCCCTGCACTCGCTGACTGTGCTGCTGCTGCTCTTCCTGGTGCCATTTCAACACAGATCATATGACCCGGGGGAATTTCTGTCTCCCACTTTAGGAAGTGAAAATGCCATAATCGTGTGGTTGCAACATTTATTTATTTTTTTCCACACTGTTGGCATCCTTCATGTGCCAGAGGACTCTCAGGGAAACAATGCTCATGCCCAGCTGTGGGGACAGAGAAAGGCCGAGTGCTTTTTTTGCTAGGTAATTTACCAATTCCCCTTCGTGCCAGCCCTTTCCCTTTCTTCCACACAAACGTGTGCTGCTGGATCTCTGATTCTCAGCTGCTCCCCTCTGCCCTATTGCTACATCACACTCCGATGTTATTTCAACAACACAGCCAGGAAATTGCGCCAAAAAGAAAAAATGAAAGGAGAAAAAAAAGCTATTTTTAGTAACCTGCCTCCCACTCTGTGTGCTTTATCCTTGGGCTTTACAATGTGGGACTTTCCAAAAGGAGAAGAAAAGCCCCAGTTTATTACCAAGGCATCGGCAACTGCTGCACCCCAGCAATCCGCAACCGGAGCTGGAAGCTGGGGTGGGAGCCCACCTCCGGGAAGGGTTTTTCCAGTCCGTGTGTCTCCACAGGTGCTGATGCCATGTGCAGGGTCACAAAGCTTGCAGGCAGCCTCAAGCTTTGCCGCTGCCCACACTGCCAGCGCCAAGGAAGGTGTGTGTGTCCCTAGCTGTAGGAAACACTTGGGGGATACTTGGCAGCCTCAGAAATGCTAACTGAAATGATAATGATCTCACCCTGCGCTGGTTTAGTGAATCATAGCAGGCAGAGTAACAATCTGCTCTGGGAAGATTTATGGTGATGACTTTAAAAAATAAATTAATGATTAATTTCCTAGAACAATGTTAAAACCCCCATCTGTTGCATTCTCTATTGACTCAGGCGGCATCTACTCAATGCCTGTGTACTCATGGCTCGGGAGTTTCATTTTTTCACTCCTAGTCCACTTATGCAAAAATTTTTGTTTTAGATTTCAAGTTGAGGAAACAACAATCCCAAGAACTAACACAGAAAGGAGCGAGAAATTGTCTGCTAGAATGATTTGCTGCTAGACAACTGTAGTTTCACCAGAAATTTTTCTTTTAACAGACAAAAGGACCCCTAGCCAGCTGTAGAATATAATGTTTTGTTCCAACTGTGTTTTTTATTTTTTTTTCCTTTTCCTCATATTTTCTGCCAGAGGTGTTATAGTTTCTTTAGTTTTTGCTCAGAAGTGGGACAAATCTTTTTCTCCAAAGCCTGGAATATTTCCTAAGGATGGAAATTCCAGACAGCCTTACTGAAAACCCCTTGGCAGCAGCCTGGAACCAGTTCAGTCAACAAATGCAATCAGAGGAGTTGCTACGCTTCGCTGCATCCAGGGAGCCCTGAATCTTCTGCCAGACACTAGAGGGAAAGATAAACAGCTTTGTGCTGATCTAGCTTCGATTTGGGATATCGGTTATCTTGGCGTGCAGAGGAATGTTACAGGCCCTGGTTCTTAAGAGTATGCAGATCTTCTCAGCTGTTAAATATGGGATGTTATCCCTCCACATTTTTTTTGCCTGTACAGGCTGTCTGGCTTATTCATCTGACGCTCTTGACATTTAGGTGATACTGTGCTATGCTCAATGCTATTTGGGCCCAGATAGCTAATGAACTGTGCTAAATGCCATTAGTGATCTCATGAGTTACATAGATATTTCCAGGGTATTCTGAGTGTTCATTCTCATTAAATGTGCCTTTTAGAGCAAGTGCTCATGGAAGGGTATAATTTTATTTCAGCAATTGCAATACGAATGCAATATAAGTTTAACACAGGCCCTAGAATATTTCCCACTGCAAAGGACTTTGCATGAATATCATATTTATCTGATCCCACAAAGATTTCAAAATTGCCATTCTTTATAATCAGCTTTTCCATGAAGCCCAGTTCTCATTTTACTAATATTTAAAGAGACTTTTGCATCTGCTTTAAAATATATTTGTGCAGAATTAACAGAACGGAGCCTTAAGAGAGTGGCTCTTGACATTTAATAAAACGCATCTACAGAATTGCTGAGAGTAGTTTAAAAGCAAAAATACAGTGGTACAGACCACTGGAAAAGGACTATGGTGTTTAAGGGCATACCACCCTAAAGCCATTTTGCCTGGAGACCCACCCGAGGCCAGCTCAACACCATGTCACACCAGCTTGTGGAGTTTTGTCAATCTGACCAAGTACTGGTGTTTCGTGTTATGTGTTCCGATACATTGAATTTTTTTTAAACCTTTTTTCATGGTTATGTGAATGGGGTCATGCTCAGGTCTGATCCCAGATGAAACTACCGTGTTGCAGTGAAGGAGGTGCGGAGAGCTGGTTGAGGACCATGGGGAGGAGCAGCTCTTTCAGTAAAGATCTGTTTTTCTACAGAAACTGCACCTTCCTCAAAAATGACCGCAGGCTGCAGTGCCAAGCTGTGCTCTCTCCCCTGTGGTTTGGAGCCCGGCTTCCTATCTGGCTGGTGCTTACAAAGCAGACCACCTCCCGCAGACATGGGCACCAGCTCCTGCTCTGTCCCCGTGGCTCACCGGGGACCAGGACCTATGAAGGACTCTGCATGGTGCAGGGCCCCTATAGGGGTGCACCATGAGGTGGCTCAGACACTGCGACACCTGGGCTTTCTATCCAGCGTTCAGGAGGCACAGTGACACCAGATGACACATTGAGACCATCAGTGGGGGCGTGTGGTCTCTGACACCTCTCACCAGAGGCCCAGGCCGGAGGCAATGCAGACACATGGCTCCCGGCTCCCCAGGGCCTCAAGGCCTCAGCACAGCCCCGGCCAACGTGCACGCACATGCCAGCTCCTCTGGCTGTGTGCTTCCTTCCTGTGGGAAGGCTGCAAAGCTAGAGAGAAAGGATTTTCTCCTCAGAGAAACCTCCAGGGATGCACTGGTGCTGAGGACAGATGCTGCAGCCCCTAGGACCAAGGGTTGTCCGCATGGCAGGGCAGGGGAGCCTTCCTTCCCTTGGAGAAGCTGGAAACAGCAGCATGGTTTTATTTCCCTTGGCACAGATCTGGCTGATAAAGCAGCACCATAAATCTGCGTTATCTTGCTTTCACCCCTCGAAGTCAGGGTTTTGTTTATTTTTCTTATTTCAGAGTCCTCTGCTTACCTGGTTGGAGTCTCCTTCAGGCTTCTCCCTCTGCTGGATAAACAAAACCCAGCATCCTCTACATGTGCTTTTTGCTTAGTCTGCTTCTTTTCTTTCTTTTTTTTCTTTTTTTTTTTTCTTCTCTCTAGCACAAGGAATTTAGGCAATTTAGTGCTGACAGTTAACTGTATGTCTTAACAATAATCCTCTGCATGGAGACAGGGAAAAAGCTCCTTGCGGTACTCAGCATCTGCTTGATCAACTGGACCACAGGATGAATCCTGCTGTAGTTTTTAGATAAGCACCGGATAATACTTACACTAAATGATTTTTTTGGAGCATATCCCACTTTTCATTAATATTCATTTATTTTTTTAAAAATTGTTTTGAGCATATATGGATTTGGCACACAAGTGCCACAAAGTTCAAGTGTGCAAGCAGTGATGGACTTAAGAAATGAGATGAAACAAGTTGTCCTAGAACTGAAGCTTAATCTATCCTGTGTTGAATAAAGTGAAACATGTCCAGTTTGGAAAGATGAAATAACCATTGCAAAAAGATGACTATTAACAAATTTTACTACCAAATGCAGTACAGACAATGATCTGTAAAAACCTAATTCTAAAGCCAAACCTGCCCTCCTCTCCCAAAAGCTCTGTAAATCTATTTAGATATAATTTTGTTTATATACCTTGCACATTTGTTTGTTTTAATGTAGGTCTAGAAATGTTTATGGCTGTGGTGAATGGGTACTAAAAAGCTTGCAAACATGTTTAAAGAATAAGGTGTTTGAGAAAAGGAGAGCATTGTGAATGCTTGAAGACACAGGCTGTCTCTCATACTTTTGTACCTCTTAGTGCTCTGTTTAACCTTCCTCTTTTTGAGGAGAGGAGGGCAGGTGGAAGTATTCTTTGAAGTTAAGTTCTTTTGGAGACACCCTTGCCTGGAAATCTGGCTGTTTTCACACTGTAAATCACAGAATCACAGAATATTAGGGATTGAAAGGGACCTTGAAAGATCATCTGGTCCAATCCCCCTGCCGGAGCAGGAACACCTAAATCATGTCGCACAGGAAAAATCAGGAAATCTCAGGTTAGCCTTGTGCATGGCCAAATTTACATCTCAGAAGCAAGTGAAGGATGGGCTGAGGCCACCACCTGCAGAAGGCCCTCAGTGATATCCACCCCTTAGGTTTAGAGCAGACAGGTCTTAACTGCTGCCTCTAAGTCTCTGCACACTCTACTGGGCTAGGTCCTGAACAAAGAAATTGGCAAGAAAGACGACTATGGTTTTCATCACTGGATGTTTAAATTTTCCAGGCTGTATTATGCATAACATCCTGTCAAATGTGTTCACAATTTATTTGGAAAACAACAACAACAAAAAATGCCAAAAAAACCCCACCCACAACCAAGCAAAAACAAACAAAAAAAGAAACAACAACAATAAAACAAGAAACCACATACAGCCTGAGAGCTGCATATCTTGCGGCTTGCTCTGGTGTCACTTATGAGCTTCACCACCCTCTTTTTCCACGTGGCAGCTCTTCCAGGAGGGTTTACTGAACTTCTTCAGCTCAAACACAACACAAAAACACAGCTCCAAAACAGAAGAACAAATTCTCAAACATCTTCCTTGACTACAGAGTACCAGCTGCTTGTGACTGGGCAGATCCTCTATGGACTGCCCCCCTCAAGGCTGGTGGCAACTGCCCAGCTCAGCCTGAGGTAGTTTCAGGGTATGAGGCTGTGGAATGGTAGCATCACCTGTGTGTCACTGTTTGTCTCACTGCAAACACTTCCCAGCAGCAGGTGAGGGCTTCCAGGCGACCTCGCATCACGAGGAGGGATAGCCCTGTTTGTTAAAATGTGCCATAGCCACACCTAGATAATTATCTGTCTTGCACCTTAGAGGCTGGGGTGCTTGTTTGGGGCTGGCAGGGTGGAGAGGTCCCTGCGACAGCAGAGGAAGGTGCCAGCATCCCAGTATGTCAGGGCAGAGGAATCAGTTGTTTTCTGCTCCATGCGGTGATGTAAAACTGAAGGTGCTCCTCCACAAGGGTGCATGGCGGGCTATGGTGGACTGCATCCCTGCCTGCTCCCCTGCAGGACACTGGTGGAGAATGGCACAGATGAAGTTATCTTCATCAGATAGGGCTCTGCAATCCCGTGTGGAGGTGTCACCTTCACTTCACCCAAAGGGCAGGCATGCCTCAGGTCCCCAGGGCCAGCAGCGCTGCCTCAGACAACGTGCTTCAGCAGAGAGCTCCAGGCTCCAGGGAAAGCTCTTGTAGGTATGGCAATGTGGGTCTCATTGAATACTGCTCAGGAAGATTTTAGCAAGCATCCTCCTAGGCAGACAGTACTGAGTGAATGAGTCATAAACAGCCTTGTGTATCCATAGTAGTCCAGTATGTGTATGAAAATACATTAACGAGACTAAAATATTGCTCCTCTTCCTCTGAAGGTTCCCTTCCTCTGAGGAAAATTTTGGAGTTGAAGAGGGCTATTGGGTAGAAGGTACTAGGGAAACAAGAAAGACTGGGAAGCTTTCCAGCAATATTCCTGCTGCTAACTTTTTCCAGGCTGCAGTTCTTCAATGTCTAAGAAGCATGAATAAATATATACACAATAGTAAATTTTAACTGTGTGGCAAGACAGCTGCTGTAACTGGCATTTGTTATTCTTTCCCCCTCATTTCAGTTCTCTGTGACATTCAAATCCTTACTGAGCTAAGGGTTGGATTTTACGCCCTGTGGTATTGCTGCCGAACTGGCCGTAGTGGTCGAGAGCAGGGCTGCTTCTTCCTGCTGCAAACTCCACTTTTCCTGGCAAGCTTCTCCAAAAAATTTCATACCTCCTGAAACTGCACGTGAGCAGTGAGGAGACATCCCCCCACCACTTCACCCGCTTTGGCATGGTGTTGCACAGGGCACCTTGGTCTCTGCCTGAGTGCCAGTGATGCGCCTGCCCTTGGACGTCACCTCCACAGTGACAGTGGGAGCCACCACCAGATGAACAGAGCACGGCTGTCTGGCCACAAGCTTTCAGGCTTCTCCACAAGGACACATGGCCAAGGCAGTCTAGGGCAAAGTGGGCAGATGCCTAGGAGCAAAGCCAGAGAATGACCTCCCTGACGTTTAAAAACACACTGATTTAATCCTTCTATGTGGGAAAGGTACGAGAGATTAATGAAGATCTGAAAAATCAAGCCCTTTAGGGTACTGAAATGCTGCCTTGATCCCTTGGCACTGAAGCATCTCAATAGTAAATTCCTTGGAAACATCCTGCAAAGCTTGGGCAGGCTATATTGATCTATCTTTTAATTTCTAAGCTCAAAGAGGCTGCATGCCTGTAAATTACAGGACAATGCTATCATTCAGCTCTTCCTTTTCTCCATTTGCTGAAGGCTAACTCAGCAGGCAGTGACTGGGACGGACACCTGCGATGAATCTTTTCCTGCACCAGAGTGGCCTGGACCTGGCACCACATGAAACCTGTGCTGTAACTGGCAGAGCTTTTTGTCTGGTTTCCAAAGAGCTGGCTAAATATGCTTGTTGCCGTATAGCTTCCAACCATGCTCAAACATGGTCCGAGCTTGCTTTCAGCTGGCTTCAGAAATGGCTCCCCGCATGAATAAATTACTATCAGCAAGATTTCTCCCTATTTGTCTTTCTGTTTTCCACTGTTATAACACTCCCCTCTGACCTGCTTTACTTATCCATCTCTCCCCCTCTTCCTGCCAGAAATTTTCACTTTCTTTGTACAGAAAGTACCACAACTTGCAATTAACTTCCCCTTTAGAAACAACCCTCTCTACCTTACGTAAGCTCAGTCTGCCTTCTCTGGAGACTTCCATGGCTGGAGCTTGGCTGAGCTGTTTCCCTCTGACACAGAATTAAAGGAAAGCTGTAATCACGCTCCTTTTGGCATGAATAATGCAACCAAGAGGCTTCATTTCACCTGGCTCTGCCCCAACACCCTTCCAGATCAACCCCAATAACATGCCTGCATTGTCTTATGCTGCACTGACACAAGCCCACATCACTGTTTTGCAGATGGTTTCAGTGCTGTGTAGCCCTCAAAGAAAAAGGACTTTTGAGGTATTTAGGTATCCTAGTGCTTTGGTACATTTGCATCTGGTCCACTTTAAGGTTTGTCTTGTGGGTCTTGGTATATCTTCCACAGTGTCCTTTGGCAAAAATAGCTGAGGGAGGGAATCGACCTGGGAGCAGGCCTGACAGGAGGCTGGTGGGGCCTGCAGAGGTGGTCAGTAAGAGACCTGTGGTGGGGGACATGGTCTGGACGAGGGTCTTCTCTATCCCATGAGGCTCAATGGGAGCAGGGTGAGATCCTCATGCTCATGGGGCCCATCTGATCTTGCTAGCTGAAAACAGCTGTTTTGGGTGAGGATAGGATCGCATGGAAACCAGGAGGGAACAGTGAATGGCAAAGAGATGGGAGGGAACAGGAAAAGGTACAGCTTTGAAAGTCTGGATTTGCTGTGGGCTGGTGCTGTGGCCCAGAGCCATGCTCCTAGAGGCGGACAAGCCTCACCAGTGAGTAAGCAAGTGCCCTACTTTGTTGCTTTACCTCTCTCACCCCAATTAAGTAGGGCCGAGCACTTCCTGCCTCCTCCGCACAATGTGGGGGTGACAGAGCTGCCTGGCAAGTCAGTTCCCATTGTATACCAGGGAACTCCACCTTTCTCCATCTAGGTGACACTTCACAGACACTCAGGCTCTTCCTTCCTTTCTAATAACTGGTTCTTTTGCTTGCAACACTTTCAAAGCCTTGCATGAGCACTTCACCAGGGTTATGTCACTATCCATTTGTTTTGCTAGCACTTTCCTGGCTCCTTCTTGTTCAGATGCAGTTTGAGGGCTCTGCTCATTTTAATATAAGGCAGAGAGAGATGCTACGAGAGGAAGAAGTACTTACAGGGGCCATTTCTACTTAAGCATCCTCCCTCGCACTGCAATACAGCCTCGCCTCCAGCTCTCCCCCCATCCCCTGCAGACACCTTCCCAGCTGGCAATGTTCCCCACAGCAAGAGATTAGCACCGCACAGTCCCTGCACTGTGTGTGCCCAGCTGCAGCCCTGCACCAGCCCGTCTGATGGGGCAATGCAGAGTCTGCAGTTGCTCCCAGCAAGGGCTGGCTGGGAGCTCTGGTGCTCCCGAAGAGCTCTCAGAAGAGGAGGCACACACTGGACATTTTCTGCGCTCCCCATTCCCTACAGTCCCCCAGCAGGAACCTCGTGAGATGTGCTGTGGCTCCCCTGATCGTCTTGTGCTGGCTGAGGAGGGCTTGCTGTGTGAGTAACACCAGTGCTGTCTTCATGGTCTGGGCACCTGTATGGCCTGGAGATGATGCCAAAGCAGTGACTCCACCAAGTTGTGTACCTCCCTTGCAGACGCCTTGCAGAAGGACGGTGCCTCGAGCCTCCCTCCATCCCTTGGTGCCACCACTGTGACTTGGTAGTTTGTCTGGGAGGATGTTATCACACCTGAAAGGCAGTGTTATCCTTAGCCAAAGGGGCTACATCTCTAGGAGGGTCTGGAGTGGGACCGAGGCAACCCCATCTCCTGCTGGTGCTCTGGCATTAATGCTTAATGTAGAAGCTCTCTTCCTGGAGATGCTATTGATAAACCAGTGGGTTAGGTGACCAAGTAACCAGGGCCCAGACAGAGCTGGCAGCAGACCCTGAGGTCTGGATAGCATTTTTTTTTTTCTATTGATGCTTTTTTGTTAGTGTTGTTGTTTTTTAATGTGTTTTTACCCCAGTGCCATTGTGACAAGATGACAGTATAACCCCTGCCTTGTGGTCCTGCACCATGTGAAACATCAGAATGCTGGTTGGTTTTTCATCTGGGAAGGAGCACAGGGCTGGACCCACCTGCTGCCAGCACTCCTGGACTGCCCACCCTAGTCAATTCAATAACAAGAACGTCATCAAAAGTCATCTTCAGAGCTAATATCCATGCTAATATTTCTAGCTCTGGTCCTGCCTAGCCCTATCTCTCCTCTGCTACAGCTTGCTGTGCCCAGGTTTGGGTTCCTTATGGTGCATGCCCCACTTTTTTTTTTTTTTAATGTCCTATTGCCACACACCTCTGGAAAACCCATCTTGTGTTCTTGCCTCCACCCAGTCTGGGAAACCTGACGGAGAGGGTGGTGCCAGCTCTAGGACAGCATTATGTTGGAGTGTGGCTTCACACTGCTTGTCAGGGACAACAAAAGAAAAGGCACAAACGTATGGGTGCTCCTCAATATCAGCAGAGGCTTTCTTTCCCATGCTTGGCTATGCCAGGAGGGTGGTTAGCACAGCTGCAAAGTTATTTTTTGAAAGCTTCATATCTATGTTTTTCCTGTTTGCAGGATAAAATGGGAAAAAGGTCATGCGTCACCTGCCTGCAAGATTAAAAATAAAAAATAAAAGGGTCTAGGGAGAATTAGATGTAGTCATCAGTGTGGCTCTACCTGGCCTTGTGGCCCTGCATTAGATCAAGCTAAATCTGCCAAGGAGATCCTCTGCCTCTCATTTGCTTTCTCATTGTGGCGGAGACCGTGGTCTCTTAAAGCCACCTGCAGCATTTAGAGGTGCAATATACTCACCTTATACGTGCCTACCCCAGAAATGATGGATAAATTGTCTCCTTTATAGTCCTTAACTACATAGCAAAAATACCATAAGGATTGGCAAATGCCATTTTGGCTACGCAGTGAGGTGGCAGGTACTTTAGATGTCCTAAGTGTTTCTAATTAAACAAATACCAGCAACTGCTAATAGCAGACTTTGTTGCCAAAATTCCCGCCACCCACTGGCATGACTGCCTGAGTTGTACAATGTCTAAATCTTCAGGATTTGCTCACTGGAGAGGAAATCCACACTTGACTTTTCTCTGCGGGCATTTCTGGTGTTGCATGTGGAAGGGAAGCAGGAGGGCTCACAGAGGGTGCAAGGGAATCACTGCACGTGGCCCAGCACCCACAGGGATCCCTGTGTCCTCAGCCTCTTCCAGTGGGGAGTGTTCGGGGTTGTAATTAAATGAATATACACTGAATATTCCTGGCATGGGGAAGGTAGTTGGTGTGAGCCTGCCCGGTTGCCATCATGCCCCCATAGTTGGTCTCCAGCCAACACATATCTGACACCCTAGCACCTTCCAGCTCCCATATGGGCAAGTGTGGCCATGGCTTTCCAGCAGGGATGGGGTCTCTCGTGGCCAAGCTGAGCAGGAAGGGGCTGAAGCGATGGGCAAGCAGCAAGAAGCATTGGAGCTGGCCAGCCGCCCTGCTTCCGCGCCCTGCGGGGGCACGAAGGCACAGTCAGCTGGATAGAAACACAACACGGGTTTCTGTTTTAATGAGAAAATAATTATATACTTGCATTGTAGGCCTCACAGTCACTATAAAACAGAAGCAGGATAACATTTAAGTGGTTAACATACAGAAAGCCAGGTATTGTTGAAACTTGTTGGTAAGTCATGACAAGGATGCCACCTTTTGGTTGCCAAACAAATCAATGTTACTGTATTTTCCTTCAGACAGCGTCAATACGGAGCAAGGTGAAGCCCAAACTAGCAGCGTTTAAAACAAATTGCTCAGAAAACCTGCACTGTAACCCCAAACTGATTATAATCACAAACGCTAATGCTTAACTATCCCTCAATACACAGTTTCATTAAAACCAGTCTTTGCCACGGGAAAGAATCTGAGTGTTTCTTCTGTGGAGACAAAGTTAACTCTGCAATAGTGCTCCTTGGTTGCATTGGATATAGTTATATATAGATAGATATGTATTACTGGCGTATACTTATAAACACCTAAGCTCGGTAGCATGCAAATGAAATAACAAAGAGGCAAGTAAACTGCATAGCACTCGCGCTGTCGCAGCACTGAACGCGCGCTGCGGACGAGTGTCCATAATTTCTGGAAGAGAAGAACACTGCTGGATGCAAGGTTTGGCTGCTCGGCACTGACACGCCGCACGCCTCCGGTGCAGGGGGCAATGTGATTTGCACTCCAAAGACCAAGGTGGGGTCAACGCAACGCAAGAGAAGGTGCCTCATGATGGGCGGTCAACGTCAGCGGCTTCCAGTGAGAAGAGCAGGAGGGAAAGGTAGACCTCCAGATTAAAGAAAGTAAAAGATGCAAGTTCCTGGGAGCACACACCAGGGGAAACATTGTCTGATGCAAGACCACCTCACCATGAGCACACGGCCATCTCCTCTGCTCAGGACACTTTTCCCCAGTCTCACCCCTGTTCTGCCCAGGGGGTGGAGGGAGGCAGGGCTCCTCCTGGAACAGGTGTGTAGCGCTCGTGGGTGCTGCTACATGACGTATGGTCCTGCTGGGCTGCAGCACCAGTCGCTTGCCTTTCCTACAGCCTCGTGGCCAGGCTGAACCCACCCAGATGTGGACCATGGTTCACTGCTGGTCGCCTGGACTTGGCAGTGGGTGCCTCTATCAAGGTCGTCCTGCCCCCATGTGCGTCTGGTGTCCCCCCTGCACCCAGGCTAGGGCATCCTTGAGACAAGCTGGCTGCCTTCCTCACTGCAAACAGGCCAGCAGGGTTTTCTTTTGCTCAACAGCACTGAAGGAGACAATCCACAAAGTTTACACGTGCCTATAGTCACATCCACTGCAATTCCCTGAAAATAGGCCTCAAAATGCTATAGTGTCCACGGACAGAGAGAGCATGCTGGAGGAAATTGTTGGGGGAAAAAAATCATTTGGTTGCAAGCTCTGTGTTTGTTTAAGAAAAGCACCAGAAGTATGTTCACAGTATTGGTACTCACTTGAAATGAGCTCACTGTTTCAGGATAAAACAGTGTAGCAGGCCATAAAACCAAGGAGAGGCTTAAGGGAGGACCAGCATTGAGGGCAATGGTTTTAAAAATAATTCAAAATAATAATTGGTTGTTTATAAAAAAGACAGAACATTTTATATAGAAAAAAAGCTGTCTTTTTTTTTTTTTTCTTTTTTTCTGTCACCTCCCAAACTTGTTCATTTCTGGTCCAGAAATTATGGTTCCCAGTTGTAAAATACTCTTATTGTATTGCTCGCGTGAAAAGAAAAGAGTAAACCCGCAGCCTCTATACTACATACAAATACAAAGCACAAGAATAAATACCACATTTCTTTTCCTAATTGTCAGCTTACAAAACTGGTCAGTACTTTGCAATTGTGACTCATGCAAATACCATGTTGGGTCAAATTTTAATATCACAAATACTGCATTAACTCAGTGCCTTGTTTTTATATCCCCTTTCAGAAAAAAAAAATAGCACTCACCCCTATAGCTGGTAAACAGCCTTGGAGAAAATAACACACACACCGCCATACAACTTCTCGCACACGCCTCACACCCACATGCACACCTGCACACCCACGCCTCCATGCACACACAGATGCACACGAATCCTTCACTGCTGATCCCAAGCCTAAGCAACGACTAGAGGCTCGACGGTCTGCTTGTAGCGCTGAAAACACTGGCTGAATGGCAAAAGTCACGTTTTTCTTCCTTTGTCTGCTCTCCCTTGCTCAATCTTTCTCACTCACTTCCCCCCTTAACTTTTGTGTTGCCTGGAAACCTGGAGACTCCCACAAAGCACTCTGCTCCGAAGGCTTTTTATGCTGTATAAATATAGTTAAAGACGTAGCTATCATCTTTCTTCTTTATTTCATACCTCTTCCTAGGCCAGAGTCTGGCTTAGTTCAATTATTGCCTCATTTAAAAATTAAATGTCCTTTATTTGTATTCATTTCCCACTACCTTTCTACTTCAAATTACCCATCTTCATAGGTTTTACACATACGCCATTCTTTTCCCTCCCCACCATCAAAAAATAGTTGTAATCCGCTAAATACAGATTTTCTATTTAGAAACTTAGTTATGTAAATATGATCTGAGAACCTGGAGCTCAGGTGATATTGCAAGCGTATAGGATCCTAAAGCTAAGGTAATCCATTTGGCTTAGCTCTCATCCCCATCTATTCCACTCCTTAATTGTGATGGCTTGTGTTTGCAACACAAGGACTGTATTTTACTGAGCCTAGTGGATTGTACATTTGCAATAGCTGCTTCCCCATTTATTTATTTGTTTTTCCTTTTAAACAGATAAATTACTAGATAAGGGGAGCAGAACCCCCCCTCCAAAAAAACCCCACCCCAATCCCAGTCCCAAACCCAAACCCTTCAGTCCCCTCAAAGAAATAACATCAGAGGGCAACATCGTCGTGTTTTGGGGGTGTCTTTGTGGGGGGGGTTCGCCGAGGTGATGCTGACAGTCTCGGTGCAGCGGCTGTGGGAGGAGAAGAACCTGGAGGTGGGTCCAGTGGGGGGCTGTGAATCTGGCCAGGGGGATGCACGACCCTTCCCCTCCAGCCGCTTCTCCGGCCCATGGGGATGGCCTCCCACCGGTCCCGGGGGGTCCCACACCCTGTATCCCCCCCACCCCGGGGGTTATTTCCTAGTGGGAAGACAGGGGAGAGAAGAGGGGGCATTTCCTGGGTGCGTTTTTCCTGTTGTTTTAAGATTGCCGGGAGCTGGATCATTTCTGTGTCTATGTGCATCATCGAGTTTGTTGTGTATTTAATAAATATCGGATTTAAATGCTGCTGCTTTTTTTGTTTCATTTTTCCTCCTTTCTCTCTCTCTTTTTTTTTTTGTTTTCGTTTTGTTTTTGGTTTCGCAGCTGCTCTCGTGGTGCTGCCGCGTGGTTACTCGTCCTCCTCCCGGTTGGCGTAGATGCCGGCTTCCCAGCGCAGCGCCAGGGCACTCTTCCTGCGGTTCACTCTGGTGGCCTCCAGGACCTGGTTTGGGAGAGAAAGGGAGAAGACACCCGTCACTCAGCCACCCTGTCCCCATGTTGGGGTGCCCCTCCTCTGCAAACCGGGGCGCCGCATGCGATGAAGTGCTTGCTGATGTAACAGAGGGGGGGGCGCACACGCTGGAGCCTGTGAGATGCTTACTGTGACACATCACCCCTGTAGGCAAAATTAGGCAGCCCCCCAAACCCTTGCATCTTCTTCTCGTGGTCTTTGGCTTTGCAGCAGCCCAGACACCGCAACTGAAGCACTGCTAGAGTGAAAAACCACTCCGTGAACATGGGGAAGGGGCCTGACACGAGGACCCGTGTGGTCTGCTACGAGATGGGCCCTGGCACAGCTGTATGTTCTTCATACACAAGCACGCGTACATATACACACACACGTATAAAAAATACTTACAGTCTGTGTATTACATATATATGCACACACATGCACATACAGAAGCAATTATTTTAGGTAGGAAGGTTTTAATATGTGTTCCAACAAGGTGAAAAGAATAATTCAGACCAGACCAAATGGTGTTAGCATGTATGTGATGTGCTCCTCTGAGAATAATGAACAGCAGAGGAGTATGCCAAAAGGAGATTTGGGGCCTTCTTGCAGAAGCACAAAGCAATGCTATTTCCTGACCAACAACGAGTAACAGCCCCATGATCAAACTACAAAGCTGTCAGTGTCCACTGCGCTCAGTGGGTTTTAAATCAGCCCTCCCAGAGAAGACAAATTTTAAAATATTTAAAGAGATAGTAAAAACAAACAAGCATAACAACAACAAAAAATAAACAGCACCACCACCAGAAAACCAACAATATGTGACCGTTCACTGAACTAATATTTGCCACTCCAGGTCCTCATTGCTTCCTGAAGGTTTCTCTGCACTGTCTATGACTTCGGAGAAGTAACTGGCCTTTTGAGAGAGATGCCATTTTACTCCTCTGTGTAGAATGCCAGATGTGGTGAGGTCTCAGGTCTTGGTTGCAATAAAAATAATCAACTGAAGACTAAATAAACTGTTCTTTCAGCTTGTGATAAGCTGTGGCTGGACCAGTACACAGGTGCTAGGGGCTCCTGTACCAACAATATCAGGAAATCAGCTTTGAACTGTCAGCTGAAACTGCTGGCCATAATTGTGCTTACAGGAACAAGAACACTTCTTCATTTACGCTAGAGCCCAAACCTCCATTCGGGTCCTGAAGGTGAGGTCGGTTGTGTCCACTTTATTATTTCCTTTATTATTTTCTTGCCTTTATTAGTGTATTTTTTCCTTTATTGTTTTGAGTATGACTATGAACAAGCCAAAGAGCAAAAGGCAAAATCCATCCACCAGAGATAAGTATGAGCCAAATCTCCATCTGCTTCCCAGCACTGACCAGGGCTACAAATCTGCTCCATGTCCACTGGAGGGATTATTGCTGAGATTTTGCTCAAACTCAGGTCTCCTCTTTGCAGAACCACCATCAGAGGTGGAAACAGAGTTGAGCAGTTTTTGTTTCACCCACTAGAGGGTAACTGTGCCCACAAACCTAACGATTCATCCAAAAGTCAGTGAAAAAATCCTTCTGAGACATCAAGCACTGTGTTGAAGCTACTCCAGCTGCAAGGCTGAAGACTGGAGGAGTCTTCAGACAGGAGACTGGAGACCTACATGCCTGGGATTTTGAGTGCCCGAACCAAGGGAAGACAACCCAAACCAAGCCTCTGAACAATGCAGAAAATAAAACTGGGATGTGCTAATGGGGCATCATCTTCTCATCCTCTCAGAATAGGAAAATACAGAGGCTGCTCGAGGTTTAGCAATGAAGGGTGAAAAAAACAGTGTTATTTTTTCAGATAGCAACAGGAAAATACTGTGAGACAAGAGACTATCAAAGCCACTACAAGATAATGAGTAAAGAAAACACAGAAAATTGTTTTTTTCCCCACTGGATAATGGAATAAACACAAAAAAATAGCCAATTCAGCACAAGTTTCAAATCAAAACTTCCACTGTCACAGAGTTGTGATGTATTTAAGTGAGGTCTTATGATTTTGGCCTGTAGGTTTGTGCTAGCTGAAAATAAAATGGATTTTATGTCATTTATAACAATTTCTGGTCAGTGTCTTCCTTGCTGGAAATCATCCCGTTGCAGTGGTCTTTGATGGTGTTTGTAACAGTCAGGACCCTGAAGATTTCAGCTTTAGATCAGTCACCCTGTTGTTGTCTTAAGAGACAAGTCAGGGTTTCTTCCATTTACCACCTGTCTGCAAATGCGCCCACAAACCTGTCTTCTTCTGCAAACATCACCAGAACTGTTAGAAGAATTATGTCAGAGACATGGAGGGCAATGAACACAGGCTTAGCCTCTGCAGGAAAACATGTACTGATGTCTGGCGTATTATTAAATACCAGAGATACACCTAAGCGGGTAGTTAACAGCTAAGGATCCTTTTGAGCAGCTACCCCAGAAGGATCTTTTTAACTTACTGAAAAGAGTGTTTGACCTGCTGTGTCAGTTTTATGCCTGCTAGAGAAAACAAGTACACAACTGGAGTTGTCTGAAATTGGTGGCTGAGCTCAAGAAAGGTCACAAAGCAAGCAGTTTGCTCGTCCTTGGACTGTTGACCTGAGCTGGCCGTGCCCTAGTAGTTGGGCCTTGTCAGTCAAAAAAGTAATGCAATATAAGATGTCCTATTTGGGAAAGGCAATTTGCCTACAAGCTGCATTAAAAGAGGATGAATTTGGAGCACAGAAATTGCCGCAAAGGAAGGACACGTACCAAGATATATAAGGCTGTAGAAACCTCTCGGTAAAAAACTGCTGCACGGATCTTGTGGTTACAGCTCTGGAGTCATGCTAAGAATCTCAGAGGGCTCTTTATTGGCAGATTTGATATAATATAATTTGAGGATTTGAAGAAAAGACTGAAATGGCCACCACTGTCAAGTGCAAGATTAATTTATCTATCCACCCTAGAGATGGAGACCAATCTGTTCTGAATCTCCCTCCAACACACATAATAACTGCTCTCTTACTGGTAATGACAATAAAAAGCAAAATAAAGCCATGCTTTAGTTCACAGCATATTTATTGCCACCAGCTGGTGCTGAGTGAAACACACTACTGTACAATACAGGCTAATTTTTATCGTACAGTGGCAGCAAGACTGATGTGGAAGCAAAATGATTTTTCTGGAACTTCATATTTTATTGATTCTTCCCATCTGGACCCGGAGGAACTAAAAGCTACAAAAGAAAGAAAATGCAAAGGTCTGAGTGACTAAATTCTGACAGTTCCATGCAGAAAGACACCTCCAGGGAAGCGCCCCATACACGAACAAAAGCATGAAGGCACAAAACAGACTGGTTATTCCTGCAGACGTGACTGTGCCTGCTCAGGAGCAGAAAACCAAGTGCTTTAACATAAAACTACAGCTACTGAGAGACAAAACACACCTGGTTCTTCAGTACAAAGATATTTGCTGTACTGCACCTACTTAGGGCTAATCCCTGGATATACCAGACCTCTAGTGAGCACGGTGAGGAGCTGAGTATCTGAACCAAAACGTGTTTATCTGAAACAGGACAGTAACTGTACTACTGCTGCTGGTCTGTGTTGTAACATAAGTTGTGTGTCCTCTACCATAAAATCCAGTATGCTGGTTATCTATTTTGTAACCAAAAAATTTTCAGCAGTAACCTTAGAAAACTGCACAAGCATTACCTTACTGCAGTTGTGACCTACAGCATAATTAGTGTTAAGCAAACTCGTAATAATGCCCAGTAAATCTGAAAATACTTTCGTTTCTAAGGACAAAACCAGATGGTTTTAAGGATAAGTACAATCTGCATATGAGCAGGCACACAGTTATCAGTGGTCCCTTTACAACTTCAAAAGTACTTGCTTTAAACACAGGCTCCGCTGCTTCTGCAACAGCTTTGTAGGGCTGCTGCCGTGCTGAAAAGACACATCTCTCCAGTCTCCATTCATGCGCATTGATTTCCAGCTTTCTCCTTGTATTAATGTCCTTTTACAAGGTGGACATGCAACCTAGGGCATATTGAATCTACACCTTAGCTCCTGCCTCCCACACAACATCGGATGCTCTGACCATCACTGAGTGCTTGTGAGCCATAACCCAAATTGTTGTGCAGATACCATGGGGGAGAAGAGGCCTGGCCTGAGTGTGAAATCAGGTTTCTGGAAGTACACTACTCCTATACTGATTAATTCCCCATAAATAATCCACACAAAGATCAATCACTGGTTGGTATCAGTGAGCTAAAACCCAGAGTAAACTATTTAATGAATTGGGAAGGGCACAGATTTTACTTTTCTTTACTTCTTAGGAGAGATGATGTTCATATACTTGTCTCAAGGCAGCTGATGTGCTATGAAACAGGGAAGTAGTGTAAAGTTTGTGTGTGTAATGCAATGCTGATGCTGGCCAGACGAGTGTCAGTCATCACCAGGATCTGTTTAGGTAAGACCCGTAGAGAAGTCCCGATTTACATGTATGCCTGCATAGAAAATCACAGGCAGTTGAAATGTCCATGTTTTTGAGCAGGTTGTTCCTAAAAAACACTGCAAAATTGTAGCTTGTATCAACTCCCTGCTCCTAAAATTGTTGCATTTGGCAGAGCCCAGCTTTGTAGGGATAATGACTGTGCACACATTCTGCTAACATGTCAAATGTCACTGAAAATATCCTTTTTTAAAGCAGGTCTGTATTTCTTCTAAGCTGAGACCAACACTGATGCTAAGTAGTGGGACTTCCATCAGTTGTCACATCACAAGGCACAGGGATGAGAACAGGCTCACAAAACCAACAAAGCTGAGACCGTGCACTCAGATCTGTCTCTCTTCTTCCACTGACGAAAGGTTGGTGTGTGGGTTCCTTACAAAATGCTTAAGATTTTGCTACTGCTACATACCCTGTAATCAGGGATAGAGGAAAGCCACAGCAGTTTCACGCAGTGTCAGAGGTTGCCTGGACCCCAAGGTTCAGCTTCATCAGCTGAATGGTAACAGGGATCAGGGCAAGAATTTCTTGCTTCACGCCTCAGGAGCGCTCCAGTCCTGGGCAACAGCTCCCATCCCTTTAATTGCAACCCCTCTCATGCCAGAAATTGTAATTAGAATCCGGGGGTTAGAAAACCAGCCACACAAACATTTGTTCGTGAGAGATAAGACGGGATATCCCCCACGCACATTTGCATCCCGGTTTTGATATGAAACAGCACTGGCACACAGCATGAAAATGCAAACTGCAGCAACATGCACTTGGAACCACCATGCAAGAGGAAGCAAAAGTAAATAAGCACTTGAAAAGTACCTCGGAAGTAACCTTGCTAGACAGTAATTTACAGGTGTACTGGCAGAAAGGGAAAAGACCAGCATTAGTACATTGAACAAGCATGTTACAACTAGGAAACAAGAACAATATAAAGAAATTGCAAGAACTGGCACATTCCAGAGTACAAGCAACTTGGTGTCATGAAAAAAAAAATTAAAACATTAGTCCATTTTTTTTTTTTAATAACGTTGCTTGGCCAGTCTCAGTCTTGTTTACTGTCAGTGCTTGGCTCATTTTTTTGCTGCCGCTTTTTCTCTTTTTCTCACCTGCTGAAGCCTACACATCCTCTTTGGAAGAAACTGCCCACTTGCTGGAGCAGTGAGATTCTTCCAAGAGCAGATGCTCCTGATTTGCCCTCTGTTTCTGAAGGGCAACACCTGCAAGCCCCAGCCAGAGCTGCCCTGTTGTAACCTCCCAAGCCAGACATGAAGCAGAAGGTGGTGGTGTCTAAGGGAGAGGCAGGGCAGTTGTCCTGTTGAAACCACTCTAGCCTTTTGGTGCACTGTATGCAGGCAGAAATGAAACCCTATAGACCAGTACTGCTTGGTGTGCTCAGAACGTGGACATTGAACCTCTCAAAGACCCCATCCAGGTGACTGGCCAGGGGAGCAAGACTCATCACCGTGTGCCAGCTCACATCGCATGCCACAACAGGAGCCCAGCGGACAACGATGTCTTGCTCCAGTGAAGCTGACGGAGGTTTTTCAATAGCTTCAGCAGGAGAAGGGACCAGAAAGCTTCTGGTGTGTACTGGGAATTCATCTGCTTGTGCTTCAAGTCAGCCCTCCTACTATGTTTTAGCAGAAAAGCAACAGGACCCCTCCACATTTCACTCCTTCTGGTTCTCTTGTGCTACTTCATAATATTCACCAGTACAGATTAGGAGTTGCTAGACCAGTGTGGTCTGGTATTCACATTACAAACCTTCACTTACTTCTATATACCTAATGAGACTCTGCCTCTAATAAGAGTTACTAGAAAGCAGTTTGCTTGGAGCATGAGCTCCTTGCACGTGGGATCATCGTTCTGACGTCTCTGGGAAGTGCCTGGAGGGCTCTGGCTGCTTCAGCAAACACAAAACAAGAACTGCGTCCATTTAAGAAGTTTTATATCTCACTTTATGTCTCACTATATTCTGCACTGACTACTCACACCAATAATGAGTATGAAGGAGAAATATCTTATGCGTTCTTGGGAAACAGGCTGTGCAATGTATGCACCTGAATTTTGGGACTTCCAGCTATGAAATTCATAGCTCCTCTTACTATTGCCTCCAGTAAAGAAGATGTTAATTGGGTTGAACTCTACTACAGCAATAAGTGAAATGCAGGCACCAATTTCACAGACTGAAATTCTGGCCAATTTTCTGTTTCTATTTGTGTGGGAGAAAGACAACAACTCCAGTGAGAAACAGTATGCTGCACACTGAAGGATCCAAGTTAATTTTTGAGACGTTCCCAGTCTGGTTCTCCAAGGGACTGCTTGTAGTGAATTTATCCACTTACACTGAATCCCAAGCATGCTGGGACTGGACTTTGGGAGTCTATGAACAAAGGCATGGATACAGATCTGATCCATTAAGTTCAAAGAGCTGCTACAATGACACAGTGGAAGGTCTTGATGGTGTGTGAATTAAAATAACTGGCAGCTGCCTACTGCCTTTATTATTAATTTAATTAACTTAATTAATTAAAATGGATTTTTTTTGAGTTGCCTTTGATATTTGCACTGAGACTCTCTCTCCTACCCCAGTAGCCCTCATCCTTCCATTTCCATCATGCTGGCCCTTACAATGCATTACAACCGTTAAACATCTGCAAGGTGATCTGACCAGATTCTAGGGTAATACATACTTTTGTTCTCCAAATCATGATTCTCGTGAATCATGGTCTCTGTCACACAGCACACACCGAAAAGGAAAGTGCACTTACACTGCTGTCATCCATCCTCTCTCGTCTCTTGGTTTTGTGTGTTTCATAATCCTCCAAAAGGGTCTCCATCAAGTTCTTGGGCCGCTGGGCTCCTGCAGGCTCCTCAGACGGCAGGTCAGGGTGTGAGATGGGGCCCTCTGCAGTGGGGGAAGGAGGCGGCTTGATTTTCTCAATCTTTCCTGCAATGACATGGAAAAGGAACAATCTCCTCTAAGATCAAGGACTCACCAAGTTGTTACCAAAAGAAGACAGCTGGAGAAGCATTTTTAGCAGGGTTTGAGTGAAGAAGCAGTTTGGAATGAAGCTTAGGAAACAACCTGATAAACCAGAATGGTCAAAGGGTTTTAAAACACTCCCCCTCTTCCTGAAATCCACTACATCAAAATATTGCAAAACCTTTCTACAAAACCCAGCAAAAATTGCTACATGACACAAGGCAGACTTAACCTACAACCACTGTTTACAGGAGGATCTGGCTGGCCTATCTCCTACATGACTCACTTTGGTGATCTGGAAATGTATGTAAGATACTGGAAATATGCAAGATGATTTCTTTTCTTCCTCAGACAATACCATGCACTGGATACCACTGTGTATTAGATATCCAGAGAAGGCAGTCTGGCTAAACAGTGCTGGCTATTTTTCTTCTGCCAGTGCTCTTTACCTGCCTTGTAAGAGCTCAAGGCTTTGTGTAGGTCCCTGATGTTACTCTCCCCTGGAATACATCCTGCAAGCTGCAGATGGCCACATTGAGGAGGCTACTGCAAGGAGCTGTAGGAGAGCTGAGGGTTGTCCTGGGGTAGATGCTGGCGGGACAGCATCCTCTGGGGAGGACAGCCTGTGCTTCTCATCGCCACACAAGGATCCAGCTGGCAGAAGACTGTGCGTCGGTGGCTCCAGGGAGGAGAGCCTGGCTTGCCCTGGGGGGAAGAATGAGGACAGCAGGGGCAGGCAGTGGTTGTGGGAATGTGGGAATACGGTGTGGGGGTCCTGTCCTGCCTGACAGCAAAAATAAATGCAGGGACGAAAGGGTCCTATCTGTACATGCCAGAAATATGCTTGGCTACAATGGGAAAAAAACAAATGCTGAAGCAAAATCAGGTTCCCTTTTCCATGTCATGGCAGATCTTTGAAATAAGACTGTTCAATGGATGGGGAATAAAAAATAAAACAAAACTACTACTGAACCCCAAACCACACAAACAAGTGAAGTAGCCAAAAAGATCATGCAGATTTTCATGAAATTTCCTGTTGCTAGACAAATGAAAAACCTAGCTGTTCCTTCAAAATGCTTTGTTAACACTAGTAACCACTAGGGAGCAGCCTTGAGATCTCCTCTAAGAGTCAGCAGTAAATGGAAGAAGTGAAACCTGTGTCAATATTACAAGAAATCCCCTTGTCTGGCTTGTTTCATTTCTGACCAGCGCGGAAAACCCCAGCATCACTAGTTTCTTATTACAGGCTTCCTTTAAGCTGGCTGGTGCAGGGATGAGGCTGGGAATTTGAGCACCCCCCCAAGCAGAGTGGGTATTTCCATGAGCAGCCATCAACCTGCTCGTTATGTCCAGTGAGTAAAAAAAGACTGCTGGAAATGAAACACTTGGTTAAGGGTCAGGTATCCTGTTTTATTACTTCATTCTCTCAGTACTAAGTAAATCCTTGGCTGTCCACCCGTCCCCAGGGATGCAGACCCATCACGGGCTGCTCAGTCCTACAGACAAACCTTGTTGCAGCAAACAGCCCTTTCCATCCCCTGCCCCTGAAGAATGATGTGAAGCGTGGGCTTTGGGGATCCACATTTCAGAGGGGGGATATTATCTCCAAGCAGACCTATCCTACCTGGGTGGAAAGCCCATCCATTTCCACGCTGTGACAGCAACACTGCAGCAGCCTGCAGCTGTCTGCATCAGCAGTGCCACAGTTCCCTTTGCATAAATAGAGAAGCCAAGGTAGAAATGTGCCTTGCCCACAGCAAAACACTGGTTTGTTGGTTTGTATCCACAAGAAATTACCCTTATGCAACCATTTTGTCTGTGTATGTGTATGAATTACACTAAAAACCAGAATTCAGAGCCTCATTTTGACCACTTCTCACAGAAGAGCAAGTCTCTCCTGTAAGCTCCTAATAATTTGGTGAAAATGAGTAAGATGGTGGGAGTGAGAAAATCCTACCCATGCCAACAGTGTTGAAAAGGCTGGCAACTGGCACAGCCAAGGGGAGGCTGTGGTTAGGTGACGGGGCCTGGTGAGGCCTGAGGGCTCTCAGATCCACCACAGATATCCCCACGTGCCTGAGCAGAGCTGGGCTCCAGCACAGACCTCCTCTGCCAGCTCAGGCTATGGTAGACATGTTGCTGGGTTCATTTTCTTCTGGCAGATTTCCATCCAGATAAGTACTGTTCTCAGGCAGTAGGTATGTTCAGCATAAAAGCATCATAAGACACAATGATCACAGCTGCTTTTGACTCTTTCTGTTTCGCCTACTACCTGATCCACTCAGACACTGCTGGTGGTCCTTGCCCAAATCCACGCTGAGCAATAATGGACTTGTGCTCTCAGTCAAAGGGAAATAGGGTCACATTTGTGGCATACCAGAAGAACTGCAGCCCCCAAGTCACACTCACATGGTAACAGAGGGTATCAGCATCCTCCTCCTCCAGGGGAAGGCACTCACCTGTAAAGTTGTGTTTTTTCCCCTCTGTTACAGAAATTCTTTATGGTCTGTGAAAAATATTCTGTGGCCTCAGTTCTGGTGGCAGCTGCCCCCACTGTATGACTTCAGGGATCAATTAGGAATTTTGATTTCTCTTTATTTCTTCCCCTATTTTCAGCTCAGAGCTGCTGCTATGCCCCAGTTGAGTGTCTTTAAGACATCTCCTAGCATCTCTGTGCAAAATGAAAGTCCTGGAAGAGCTGGGGATGGGTCAGCTCCATCCTAGCCAAAACCTCTGCAGACTCCTGAGGAGCAAGAGGGGTTTTGAAGAAGGTGACTTAACCACCCCTTGGAGCTGATGGGTGTCCAAGCATTTGCTGTAAGCTGAGGAAGGGTGGGCTGTGCATGCTCTGCTGGTCTGCTGCAAAAGTAGGAAAGTGTGACGGAGGAGAGGACCTGGAACAAGGGCCTGAGCCACCACTAAGTAACCAACTGGTACCAAGGACCAGCACACATGTTAATTAGGGTACAAAGGAGATGAGAAGAATCAGCCTTTGTACAGGTAAGAGCAACTATTTCCTGTTGACATTTTTAAGATACCTGCACAGCCGAGAAAACTTTTCAAAAGAAGGTATTTCAGCAAGATCGATCTTTTTAGAAAACTAGCCTGTGCTGAAGTCAGGGGATAGCTCAAATATCTACAAAAATACTACCCCTGTAATGCGGAGCCTCATTACCACTCCATGTGAAACATGGTCTTTGATCTTGAACACCAACTGAGCAACATGAATATGCAAACACAAACAAGCGAACAGAAAAAGAAAGAAAGAAAAAAACGAAAAACCCACACTGCGTTAAGAACCTTTCACTTCATGTACATTCTCCACTAGGGAAAAAATAAGAAAGCAAATGACAAATGAGCTGGGCTAGTAGGCTGCTAAGGCACTCCTGGAGATGTCCTGTCCAGAGGATGAGCACGCCTTGCAGAAGGGAATGAACTTTTCCTTCTCCATACTGGTGCTTATGAAACAGCAAGGAATCAGTATCTTCCATGAACTCACAGGCTGCATTTCTGCTCAGGCATTTCTCAAAATTCTCATTTTAGAAAGGGGTTCATGTATATGTATTACTCCTATTCTTACTCTTTACACCTATAATTGGCATTATTAACTTTGCAATGGTCACAAACATAAAAAATATCTTGCTCCAGAGTTTTTGCTTCTCCTCCCACTCTACAAAAAGTCTCTCCAGGCTGAGGTTGAACCTGAGAAGTTTCCTTTAGTGTAGGTATTTATTGGTGAAAAAAGAGAGTGAAAAATTGTTTTCAGGCTGAAATGGCTCCTCTGACAGAGGCTTACACTCCACAGCTGTTACTCAGGAGAAGAAAGCCAGACAGACAGCATGCCCAGCATTCCTCACCATGTGGAGGGAAGAGTTACCCTGACATTAAAAGATCCATGATCACTCGCATTCATAAACTGCAGTCTCCCTCTGGGCTTTTGCCTTCCTGAAAGTCTCCCATTCAGCTCATGAACTGGGAATGACAGAAGACGGCTAATTGGTGGGGAGCTCTCCCAGGCTGATGTGCAGATGGGGCTGAGCTCCTACACAGGAGAGCAGGGAGTGCAGCGCTGCCTTGTGCCTCATGCAGCAACGCTTTGGTCACAAACATCAAAAAGGGAAACGTGGCAGCTTCATGACAGCTTCCGCCAGGCATGGCTTCTCATGCTAGGGATTTCCCCCTGCCTTGTCATGAGACAGCAAATATTCTCTCTGACTGAAAAGCCTCCGCTGAGCCCAGCCCCCTCACATAACGATTTTCACAACTCAAAAATAAACTTCCTTTGCTGAACAGGATTATGACAGACAGGCACCGTATGCACTAAAATGCAAATTTTTCATAGTCCAGGTAATTCTAATAAAAAGGATGTGGTCATTACATCATCAGATACAGACTGGAGCCCCTCGTGTCACATGCTCATCACCCTGTTCTAACGAGCTATCAAACAGCCCAGCTGATCTGCCCAGGAGGGATGGTGAGCCACCTGCATGTTGTAGGAAAAAACCACTGGAGCGCTGTGCAGCTACTCACCCTTTCCATGTTCCACCTTACAGCAGAACAATGCAGGAACCGTTCAAACTGAAATACAGTTTCACAAATATTTTGGGATCCACAGTGTCTCTACTTTTAGCCATCATTTAAGCCAGATTTTTTTTTTTTTTTGGTCAGTCCTGTGTTTCATTGTGCAGATGTAACTTCTGAGGAAAGGAGTTCGCATAGGTTCTTCCCTTCACCATTCTGACATGACTCTGCAGGTCTTCTCCTGTATATGCATAACACATAGACATCATTCTGCTAAATGACTCTGTGTCTTGCTCCAGTGCTCTAAGGTGGGTTAAAAGGCATCTCTGAAACAGCTTTAAAGGATACTTGTCACCAATACAAAGGTTTATTGCTGGTATCCCTGTGGGCTTGTGTTGAGAGGCTGTCAGTTGCCAGCTGTGGTGGCATTTCCATGAAGTTGTATGTCAGGGTGGCAAAACAGCCTGTTTGCTACCTAAAGTAATTAGTAGTTATTTCACACATACACCCACGTGAATCGTGTTAATCTTCCACACTCAGTCAAAATAGCAGTTCAGTTCACTGCAGTCATTTTTTGCTGGTTTATGTTTCTGTTCCTGCATAGTGGCAGTTCCCGGCAGTGAAGGGGGGAAAGGAGCAGTAAGTAACCAGGGAGCACCAGGAGTCCTAGTAAAGCTGCTCTACCCATCCACCGCCAAACAGCAACCTGAGAGGTAGGTCATTTCTAATCAAGTTAGTTACTGCACCTCCTGAAAAGATTTCTGGTGAGTTTATGCCTCCCCACTCAAAGGATAATAACAGATTTTACAAATTCAGACTTCACCCCCTAGCCCCTCTCTGCCAAGGCACCCTGAAGATGCTAATTCTCTGGCAAAGGCAATTTGAAGACAGAAGTGCCTCCGTTCCTTCAATTATTTTATTTTTTTTCCACAGCAAACTAGATGTTCAGATTACAGTATCATGCATACTCTAGAGCATATTCCTCATTATACCCATCTATACCATATTTTTTGGCTCTGTAAATCACCTCTGTAACTGTCAGGAGTGAAGTATTACTGCCAGATTTTGTTGCCTCTGCTGAATCTCCTTTTGCTCCTATTTTTGTAAATCCTGAAAAGGTGCTGTGAAATACTAAAACAGAAGTTGCTGCAATCTTCCATGGGCTTGCGTGGTATTCTTTCTACTTATTTTTGAGGATACCTGCAAGCTTTACTTGCAACACAGCCAGCTAAGGGCTGCAAGGACAAGGTGAGCTGAGAGTACTCAACCTGCACCACCAAGGACATTGAGCTAGCTTACAGCAGCTGAGAGCTCTGCTGAGGCACATCCACTGTTTAGAAAGCAGTGAAAGTTGAAGATTTAAGAAAGTCTTAGACAATGGTCTTTCTGGTTCATTTGATCCATGACACCATTACACACATTCATCTTTTTCCTAGAAATGAATTCTTTGCCTTGTCACCAGCTGCAAACTGCAGTAATTTGAGTCATTGGCAAATACATCCCAATTTTCTTTCCTGAACATACGGCAGTTGGACATTTAAAGAAAAGTCTGGAATGATTCATTATAAATATGAGTTTATATTCTCATTAAAATGTAATCTACAATGAGCATTTTAACATCAGACAAAAAGTAAATGCCTTGTTGCGCAGAGAAATAAGAACTACCAGAAGTACACTGTTTTCCCAGATGCTCTGTTAAAACAAGCATTAGTGTCAGCAGCCCTTCCAAAATCACTTGTGAGGAAAATGCAACCATTATCGGCCTCATTTCAAGCACTTGAGCTACAGATGATGCTGTTTTTCAAAGTGGTCATGAGCACACCTTTACAGAATGAGGACTTCTACTAGCTGAAGACCATGGTGCCATGTCTCTTACATCTTGTCAGATACTGCTCAAAACACAATTTTTGGAGACTCCCTATCAAAAAATTCTGTTCTACAGGAGTAATAATAATAGCACTCCAAAGAATTTATCAACATCTGCTACATTTTTATCTTTTTTGGCAAGAAACACGGGTTAAAATCTTCTTCACAGAAGAAACAAAAATGAGTATTAGCTATTTATATGCTGCATAACATTCCCAAGTTCAAACTCTAATTGGGTAATGGACTCAATCCAGACCTTTTTGAAGTCTTCAATTGCTTTCAAAAGAAAAGAATCATCCTGCACAAGTTTTGAAAGCATTACTGAGGCAGTCAATGATTAATGGAAATAAGGATGGAATTTAAGCACTCTGGGTAAAATTAATGCTTCTTCACAATGACCGTGGTTAATAAAAACTTCTAAGTGCTTGCAAAGCGTATGTAAATCTATACTCATAAAAATCACTACATAGAAATGAGCTTGGCATGTGTTTCTGTTTGTGTTTTTTTTTTTCCATTTCAGTTTTTTTGATATCTTAAGAAGGCATGAGTGCTTAATTTTATTTTTGAAAGGGGAAAGGGAGAGAGATTTACACTGTAACTGCTATGAATGCAAGCCACCATAAGGAACCAGAAGCTGATGAGGCAGAAGAGGACTTCTACTGAATCTATTAAACACTTTGTTTGAGACACCTGTTTAATTCAGTAATGAATGACATCAAATGAAATGCATGGCACTGCAAAGCTCTGGAGATCTTTTTACCATGTAAAGTTCTCTAAGAAAGCCAAGTAATACAGACACACAGACACAGACACAGACACAGATTTCTAGGTTGGAAGAGACCTCAAGATCATCGAGTCCAACCTCCGACCTAACACTAAGTACTCCACTAAACCATATCACTAAGCTCTACATCTAAACGTCTTTTAAAGACCTCCAGGGATGGCGACTCCACCACCTCCCTGGGCAGCCCGTTCCAATGCTTAATAACCCTTTCGGTAAAGAAGTACTTCCTAACATCCAACCTAAAACTCCCCTGTCGCAACTTTCGCCCATTCCCCCTCGTCCTGTCACCAGGCACGTGGGAGAACAGACCAACCCCCACCTCACTACAGCTTCCTTTAAGGTAACTGTAGAGAGCGATAAGGTCGCCCCTGAGCCTCCTCTTCTCCAGGCTGAACAATCCCAGCTCCCTCAGCCGCTCCTCGTAAGACTTGTTCTCCAGACCCCTCACCAGCTTGGTCGCCCTTCTCTGGACTCGCTCGAGCACGTCCATGTCCTTCCTGTAGCGAGGGGCCCAAAACTGAACACAGTACTCGAGGTGTGGCCTCACCAGAGCCGAGTACAGGGGGACAATCACCTCCCTAGACCTGCTGGCCACACTGCTTCTTATACAGGCCAGGATGCTGTTGGCCTTCTTGGCCACCTGAGCACACTGCTGGCTCATATTCAGCCGACTATCAACCAATACTCCCAGGTCCTTCTCGGCCAGGCAGCTTTCCAGCCACTCATCTCCCAGCCTGTAGCTCTGCTTGGGGTTGTTGCGCCCCAGGTGCAGGACCCGGCACTTGGCCTTGTTGAACTTCATACAGTTGACCTCAGCCCATCGCTCCAGCCTATCCAGATCCTCCTGCAGAGCCGATACCTGGTTGCATTTTCCTCACAAGTGATTTTGGAAGGGCTGCTATACCTGACAATAAACAGCAAAACACACACACAAAAAGGTATCTAATGCAAAATCTGGAAATCTCAGCAACCTTAGCACTTCCTTAGTGACTTGCAGAAAGTCTGTTCAAACAGGCCTTGTATGCTCAGCTTTCAAATAGCCACACAGCTGCAAAAAATGCTACAATCCTTCCTCATGACAATCCTAAATTTCGTTTTGGGTGATTTGAGCAGCACAGCGATAAACATGTCATGCTACAACATGGCAGGGGATGAACACAGTGCATCATTTTCTAATAATGATCAGTAAGGTACATAAGTCAGTTCTGCGCCAGGTGTCCTCACAGACAAAAACCTGTGTTGTCACAAGCCCTCCTCCTGGCTTGAATGCTGCAGTTTCCAGGCAGATGAAGTCATGACAACCCTCCCACCCACCCTAAAACAAACATTGTATTCAACTAAAAGTGGCACAAAACTGAATCTGACCCGACCCTACTGTCATATTTTGTTTTCCCTCTGATGCTTTGGGTGCTTACCTGGTGCGGTTTTGTAAGACACTGTTCTGGTGGGCAGGGCTGGTGCACTCTTCATAACAGGGCTGGGGGCCACCTGCAGACCTTGCCGCTGCCTCTTCAGCTCCTCTTCTCGCTGCTGGGCAGCTCTGATCTCTTCTTCTATCATTGACAAAGTCCGCTGCTTCCTCGACCGTAACTTGAAAGGGCCCACGGTCACTTCAGGCTCCTGTGTGGCAAGGATGGAGGCAGTGCTCCTCAGCTCAGCTGCCTCTGAATACTTGCTGAAGTAGCTGACTTCATGCCTGTTTTCCTCCACAAGGAATGGCTGGGTGGCAGAGTACGCAGGCGACTGCTGCAAACTCTTCCCTTCCCTGAGTCCTGAGTCTTCCTCTTTTGATGTCTTTGGTATGGTGTCCCTTTTTTCTTGAACAGGTGAGGATACCTGGGGTGGCTCAAACATCAGGTTCTGCTGCTCCTTGGAGGCTGGAGCTAGCCTCGTGGTGGCTGCCTGCTCTTTGACAGAGATCTCCTGCTCAGCTGGGATCTTTCCTTCCTTGCAGTTTGCCTTATCTGCTTGCTCAGCTATGGCTTGTTGGATGGCATTTTGAACAAGCAGGCCAGCGTGGTACTCCAGCTGGTCATCGATCACCATGGAGTCTGCCAAAGTGGAGGAGAGCGAGTCACATCCCGGGTCACTGAAAGATTTGGAGATGCCTTCGTCCCTGCACTCTGCCGGAGTGTCGGCCTGTGGTGTCTGTGGCAGGGAGAAATCAGCCAGTGAGCTTTCCTGCAGGGCGCTCATGGTCTCATTGGAGGCACCACTGTCACTGATGTTGTCCATGCTGAAGTCATTGGAAAGGGTCTCCAGAACGGTGGTATCCTGAGACCTTACAGACAGGTCATCCAAACCAGAGTCAAGCTCCTCAGGAGGTGAGGAGGCGCTGGCTGACTTCGGGAGCTGGTCTAGCACGCCCTGCCCGTCATCCTTCACCACTGTGAAGACTGCTCTTGCACTCATGAACTCTCCATCCTCTGCCCACAGTTTTGATGCCTGTCCAGCTCTGGAGCTATCACTACATGGTGAATCTCTCATGGGGTCAGCAATGTTACTCTGAGTATTTGTGTCATCCTCTGAAGTACAGGAGACCTTCTGTGCTTTGACAACAGTGACATCACTACCCTCAAGTTGTCCCATTTGCCCGTACACCGAAACGGGTCTTGTCACAGTGGACAGCGGTCTGTCTACAGGTGAAGGATTGAGACTTTTGTAGAAGGGTTTGATGGAGAACATCTTGGGTGTTCCTGACCGCCTTGGTGGGACCTGACCCTGAGATGGACCTGAATGCTCCATCAGCTGGAACTGCTTTCTGGCAGCTGAGAAATCAATTTGCTCTGTGACAATATCCTCTTTCTTGATATTCACTGGCTCTGGTGGTACAAAGGAGCAGCTGACCTGTTTGGGGGATGTTGGTGTTGCACCTTGCTGCTGTTGTCTCTCCTTGCGCTCCTTGTACTTCTTGTGGGATTCCAGATGCTCCTCATCCAGTTGCTCCTCCAGGGTCTTCTCCTGGGGAGGATTCCACCATTTGGCGGCAATGTTGGGGTTTTTCTTGACAGCCTGGCTTTTAATGAGTTCCCTTCTTTCCTTTTCAAGTTCCATCATCTCTTCCGATGGTCTCACTTTGCGGACCCTGTACTTTTCCTTCTCATCCTCATCTTCAAAGAGCTTAGAGGGCTTTTTGTCTTCGTGGAAAGCTCGTAGTTCAAACTTAGCCTCTTTCTTAAGGGTTGTAAAAGTTGCTTCTCCATCCTTAGAAGATCTTCTAGAACTGTTTGAAGAAGTAGGACTTCCTGGCATCTTCAGGCTCTCCCTAATGTCTTCCTTCAATGAATGCCCATTAGAGTTCAGGTTCTCATCTGTTACACTAGCTTCATGTGGTTCAACTACCAAGGGTGCCTGCTTATCAGCTACATTTCCTTCCCCTTCATTGGGTACTGAATCACTCGGGACATTAACAGATGCTCCTGAGCCATCCATAATGGTCACAGCACTTGGTTCAGGGGAGGATGTCCCATTAAAGGTATTATCTGTGGCAGAATCACAGCAGTTTGCCTCCAGCACTTCATCTAGGTATCTGATCTCTTTAGCAACTTCACTGTCCAGAGATTCATGCCTGTCCTTAAGTCCATTGTGGCTGGCAGCAGGAGAAAAAAAGTGGGTTGGATTGTCTACAGGATTTGGTGAAGCCACTGTGGTGATGCTTTTATGTTCAGAAACTGGAACTTCAATTTCCATTTTTTCTTCCTTTGCAGCAAGCACAGTAGCCGGCTCCAAAAAATTGGCACAGTTTTGGTCTCTGTTTTTTTTAACCTGATGTCATCCTCCGGGTTTTGGGAAGATTTCTAAAATAAAAGAGAACAAAACTATGACGAAGTCCAAAAAAAGAAGCATTTTATTTTACACAGAGTAAACACCATCTGGAAAGCAAATCCTAGTGGTTTTTAAACTTGAGATTCAAGCAGCCCATCACAGAATTAGAAGGCAAGGCGAATCTTTAATACTTACAAAAAAAATGAAAGTTACCTTACAATAAACTGGACAAAAGACTAAAACAACAACAATCTTTAAGTATTTCCCACCTGGTTGTCATCTTCACTTTGTCATTATTTTATGTCTGTGTTCAGGTCTGACACTAAAAATGAGCTCTGCATCTACAAGTTACTAATGACTTGGCAGTTTAGGTTCTTCAAAGGTTTGCACAGGCAGCACACAGCTCCTATCATCCCTGGTATTGTAAAAATGTATTCCACACCTAAAGAAAATCTCAGAATGCTTCCACAGATGAAAAGTATCACTGCCCCCATTTTTCAGAAACAGATGCTAGCATGCAGAAAGAATAGGCAACTCATCCCACATTAAAAAGGATGGGACAACACCAGGGGATGTTCATTTCTCAGTGGATTGATCCTGGTCGTCAAACACAGGGTAAAATTACATGGTGCTGGAAAAAATGGGGTCTTTCTCCAGCCCACATGGAAACACTCATGCAACTGGACCTGGGAGACGGGAAGAGTTCTCGACTCCCACGGCAAGGAGACCACCGCAGCAGGCACAACAGGGACCAGAGTCATGGTCTGCTCCCTCCCACGGCTTTGATCTGCAATACAGATACACCGGACTCGTATTTCCCTATTATGTCTTGCCTCTGCTCTCAAGGAGGGTGTTTTAAGAAACATGACTTCTGTTCTGGTATGGGTAGATTTTACCCATCAAGCAGCCCACTCAGCTTCCTGTGAGCAAAGACTGAGAGAATTCTGCATTATTCTGATTAATTCTGATGTGTTAACACACCAATGAATTCCTCAATAATTCTTTACTGCTGAAAAGCAAAGAAAATGTCAAAAGAAAAGAAAAGGTCATTTCCAACATTATTCTTCTGGGAGAAGTTGGTAACTTGTCGGAACACAGTACAATCTGAAAACAACCGAATGTGGCACATTACTCAGTCTAAGGCTTTAAAACAGAAACTTGGTATCTGAGGTCTCTGGCTCCTTTTTCACATGTGTTTTTATGTAGTACCACTGCCGAGGCATGGGTTTGGGAAGCAAACAGCACTGATCAAACCCCCTGAACACAGCAGCTCCCCAACAAGGGCACTCTTGTAGGCTGGTCACCCCTGCCCTTGCTATTAGTACATACTGAAACAGAAAACAGTCAGGAGCACAACGGCTCTTACCAGCCACCTGAACAATCACATTGCCTCTGGGTTTTTATGGGCAGTAAAACACACTTGGCACACCTTGAGGAATTTCAGCCAGGCAGAAAGAAGAGCTCTCCTCCCAAAAGCACTTTGAAAGAGTTTTCTGTCTAATTATGCAATTGTACACAGTTGAAGATAATGCTGGCTTCAACCATTAGACATCTTCGTAATTGTGCTTAAACATTGGGAAAACAAACAAACAACTTGCTTTTGTCTACACATTTTACATGGCATACTTAACTGCTTCTACTTTCATTGCACTTTCTGTTGAACCTACAGATTCTCCAGCTGAAGTTTCTACCAGTTCTCTTCTTCAAGCTTAGTGCATTTTTCACCATTTATATATCTAACAAGGGTCAGTTTTTCATTCAGTCTTAGTAAGGATATATTCAAGCAATCAGATTTTCTGCAAGCAAATACAGAACAATGAGCCGGAATGGAAGAATAAACTTTCTTTTAACCTGAAAACACAAGAAATGCTCTCGATTTGCTTCCGGTGCTCCTGGTGTCATGACACAACAGACACTCAAGTGACAGGACTAAGACTGCAATTCCTTTCTGATTTTTGGGTTTAAATCTCCCCTGTATGCCAAACAGAGGACGTTGCTACCTGGAGCAGTATGCACGAAGGGACATAAGCTTCAGTGCAGGTCTGCTTGCTGTCCCCCTTCACACCAGCAATGAGTATGCCATCGTGCTCCTGCTAACATTTGCTTCATATCAGGTGGATCAAAGCCACTTATGACACTGGCAACTGCATGCCCTCTGCAGCCACAATAGCACATCTTCAGCGCAGGCAGGAAATGAGATAAAGAAGCTCTGCAATGAAACACAGCTCCTGCAGAGCCCAGGCAGAGCTAGCACTCTGCTTCTGGTACCTGCTTGCCATGGAGCTAGGCATACTCCCGGAGATGCCCCTGAGACCCCAGGCACTAAAACATGCCTACTCACTGCACCGATGTACGAACCCTTTCAGGTCTCATCATGTGTGGGTATTCACCCTACCTTTAGGGAACTGAACCAAAGGCAAAGTATTTTATCAGCTGCTTTCTTAATGAGTAAAAGCCTGTCCTCTCATCATAGCTGCAATCCATAGCTCACAATTAAGGCATATAGACGCAACTGTCTAATCAGAGCACGCAATTATGACAGTATGTAATTCTGAAAGTGCATGTGTCTGTGCAATTAGTGTGGCACATGTAATTATCCAGTAAGCCAGACAATTATGCAGTAAAACCTATGAGGAAACATTGCTACTCATGGGAAGGAGACTTTCTTTGACAGGGATTAATAACTGTGAGCAGGGAAGGGCTCTCAGCAGGAGAGCAAACCAGGGAAGAATAGTGGAGGAAGGAAAAAAGTATAATTAAAAAAAGGCCCCAGTTTTCCCTCCACACATTCTTGCAGAATCTGGGGGCACTTTGAGGAGGTCACGACAAGGAGGGGATGCTCCAGACACTCCTGTGAGAAGCAGAAGTCAATCCACCATCAGATTATGGACACAGCTGACAAAATACAATTTTCCAGACAGAGGCTGGTCAGGAGAGCCAGCTGGAAGGGTTTGGGAAAGCAGCACACGTCGGGGTGAGGACATGGTGATGGGAGGAGGCTGGGAGGCTGCAGCTCCCCCCGGGGCTGCTTGGCACAAGGAGGAGAGCTTGCCAGGGGGCTGCTGCTGCCCCACACCACCACCTTTGTATCTGCTGCCCACAGGGAGGAGGCGTCTCAAAGCCCACACCATTACAGATGGAGGGCCTGTAAGTGGGGAAAGGCCAGCATTCAGCTGTGCTGCAGCCAGCAACACCGCCTTCGCAGCGATTCCCATAGACTGCTCATCTAGCCCCTGTTTTTTCTGAAGTTACTGTTATATTTACACCCTCTCTGAATATGCTTTGATTTCCCTCTGTTTAAGTCAAGATGCAACAGGGTAATTAGTGCCATTTGTACAATGCTGCTGCACTTTAGTAAACTGCAGTTATTAGCAGCTTAGGGAATTATTAGCATACTTCCTTCTTGGCTGAATTCTTCATCTACAAAAGTATAAGTGTTTGGGCATTTAGCTCTTTTAGGAGGAAAAAAATTGTGGGTGGACTTGTAGCAAGACCCAGCAAATGTACTGCCAGTGCCTTCCTTTGTTTGATCCAACAGAAAATGCATGTGATACCAAGTGGGAGGCAGTCCTTCTGAGCCACGTCCACATTCTTCCCAAGCAATATCATGGCACAAAAAAGGGAAAACACTAAACATTAAATTAAAAACATTTCATAGATTAAAAATTCTAAAATACAGACTCCTTTTTGTGGGCTTCTACCAATCACTCCAGCCAAGTTTTCACAACCGCTTTTGATACTGTTGGTCTCCTGGCAGCGCTAGCACTGGGGACTTCCTATTTCCTCAGGTTTCATTTTCCTTTGGAGAGGTCCTGTTCTGCCCCTGCTTCTCCTCCCACTGTCTGATCACTGCACCGATGCTTTGCTCATCCCTTTCTCTTCAGTTCTGGGAGCTAACCCTTGGGCTCACCGTGCCTTTAGGAGTTTTAGTAGGGAAGCATAACTTAGAAACACATTTGCATATGGTTGACTCACTAATCCACACCTCCCTGCTGATGTGAATCCTCTTCTACTGTCTTGGCCTGCTGTTCTGATCTCTCTTTGCAAGGGAGAAGGAATCAGATGATGGATTTGCTAGGGGGTCGACTCTGGCAAAACTTCAAGAGAGCGTCTGTTTCCATTCAGCTCATCCTTTTGAAGAAACGTCCACCATCTGTATCGCAGATGGACCCCATCCCAGGTACTGCGAAGATACAGAAGATGTCTGCACCGCAGTGCTCCCAGACAGTCACCCCGTCCATCAGGAAACCTCCCCGCCAAGACAGGGTCTGATCCACTCTTCCTTGCAGCAGCAAGTCCTTCGTCATTCTTCTCTGTGGAAGAATGGTATGGCACGAGAGCTTTACAGTTCTTAATGGGGAAGAGAAGCAAAAGCAATATCATATTAGCTCCACCCCAGTGCTGGAGTCGAGGTGCTAGCACTTCACTGCTCGTTCACTACCACGCAAATGGGTGCTGAGAAAGGTGCCACCATCCCACCCCTTTCTAGATGGGAATCACAGCCCAAAACACTGTTATGGCTCCTGCCTCTCACCAGATGTGCACCTCCATTCATTCCCACAGGGTCTCATGGGGCAGCTGCCACTGCTTTAGCTCCGAAAAACGGTGATCCCCTTGTTGCAGCAGGGACAGGACTGTAGGACTTGCAGACATCACTCTGAAGAAGCAGGCCCTTCAAACCAAACACTGGAAGGGATGCAGCTGATGATGGTGGACTGGGGACTGCTACTCACACTCCCTAAAAGAATTGCATCTTTACATTAAAAAAACAAACGCATACACACAAAATTGTTGTCTTCTTGTTCTCGTGTGAAAATATTCTATTTTTCCATATGATATTTTGGGTTTTGAAAATACCATAGAAAACGTCATCCCAAGCAAATTATGCTTTTTCACTAAATGATATTGGATAAAATTCAAATATCAGAAAAAAAAAATCCCCAAATCCTTCTGCCAAATGTTGTTGAATTCAGGACTTGTCAGACACATGCTGGCACTACCTTGAATAGTTCGATTCATAATTTTACTTGCACACAAAAGCAAAACCTGGCCTGTTCTTCACACAGAGCAGTACAGGGTGTCCTCAAATCAGGAAGGCAAACCATTTCTGATGACTAAAATTCACTAGTGTTCAGTGTCAAAAACGATGTGCTTTGTGAGCAGCTGGCTATGCTCTTCAGAGACTTGACTGAGGTAGCCAGGCAGTACAATGGGCAAATTTTCTTTATGAAAGCTGGTTCATCTTCTGAGCACTTCAGAAACCACAGAGCACAGTCTACAATCAATGCAGCTTCACACTAATTTCCTCTAAAAAGCTGTGGGGGGTTCTTCTGGAATACAGAGAGCAATAAAGGATGCGGAGATACAGCGCCCAAACAAGTTGCTACTTGGAGAGCTTGCTGTGTGACATTTTCTGAGTGGTTTTTCCATATGTTGTTGTTGTTGTTTTTTGTCTGTTTTAGAGAAGGAGTTGTGATTGCGTTTGCTCAGAAAGCATGTGAAAAGCTTTGCAATATTCTTTTTCATTCCAGCTGAGCCATAGACTTCAGCTTCCCTATGTGATGCACAATAGGACTCTAATCAAATCAAAGTCGAATTTTCTTTTGCTGGTGTAATAAATTAAGGATGGAGAAAAGTGTCTCAAAAAAAAAATAAATATGAATACTTTAATGATGAGCACATGAGACATCGTAGGATATTTTAATGATGAACAAGTAATGAATGTCTCTAGAGCTCCAGTATTTTCTGTGCCCTCAATGAAAAAACTGCTGATGCTTTTCCTGGGCAAGCCGGGATCCACCTTTGGAATAACCCTTATTACTTCTCAGTGACTCCAAGATATGTAAATTGGAAGCAGTTTCCCCCAGGTAAGAACCCACCTGATCCTTTAAGCCAATTATTTTCTCTTATTTCTTAAAAATACAGATCCGGTCTCTCTGTGAAGAATTTGCAGTCCTACTGACTGGATTTCAATTATTGCTACCAAGTCAAGAAAAACAGATACCTTCCATTTTGAAATTAAATGCTTGTGCAGCTGTTGGAAAACAAGCAAACAAACAAAACAAAACCAAAAAGCCCATTACATTTTGTTAAACATTTTCATTCCTGCAAGGAATTGTAACTGCATGAAGCACCTGCAGGACAAAGTGATTTATATGGAAATTAATATTTAGGGACAAAAGGCTGCTAGCTGCAGAATTAGCAGAAATATCACCTCCAGTAAAAAAATAAACATCATTAAAGAATGATGGTTACATAGCTGGCATTAGGCAAAATACCCAAGCCATGCAGCCTTGGATGTGTGTGTGGCTGGTTAGCTTCACCATGAAAGCCCTGTTCAGTTGTTAAGCGACCAAGATGCAAATCTGAAATTGCAGGAAGCTGTGATTAAACTTTCATTCAGAAACAGCAGCATCGTTTGGTGCTGCCACACTCCACCAACCCCATTTTCTACCACGATCCAGAACACAGGATGCCCTGATGAGCTGGAGAAGAGAGTTTCGCACACTGGAAGGATGGGGAGCTCCCAGTAACCAAGAGACCAGCAGATGGGTGATAATAAGATTTCAGATACAAGAACTGCATTCAAAAGACCATTCTCTTGTTCTCTGCATCACTCTGGCATTTTTTAATGTAGGTCAGCCTAAAAGCACACCTGAATTAGAGCAGCACATGCATCAGCTCCAGACTCCAGGTCAATACACATTCGCATAGCAATCAACCACAATGATTCTACTATTGAATGAAAACTATTACTTTTTAACTTGGTTCCATGTTTTTCATAAGGCTTACTTTTCCCTGGCTTTCTCTAAAATTTGTCTTTGTAGGACCAAGAATGAAAGCTTCCAACAGCTGGTGTATTTGATTTGCAGAGTCTCCATTACTACCTAGGGAAGTGCAACAGTTTCCTGTAGGAAATGAAGAGCACTGCAACCAACTAGCACACAATCAGCATTACACAATCAGAAAACTGCCTGCTGCATGGCAGGGAGTACAAGGTATGATACAATCTCTAAGGAATAAAAGGAGAATTTCTTCTTCACAGCTGAGGTCTTTGACCAAGAGCTGTTACACTTCAAGAGTGCGCTTGCCAGGCTCCCCTCACTGCTCATGGGTCTGAGCTCGGAGCCCATGGCTCCGTTGCCAGCAGTACTCTTTCATGCCCAGCCTCTGGTTTCATTTTAAAAGAAAGAGGGAAAAAAAAAAGACAATTGAAAAAGTATAGGAAAACATTCTGCTTAACAGAGTGCCCAGCATAGACACTGAATTGCACAGAATACGTCTTCTGAATGTATGCATGAAAAATCACAGCTTCACGAAATTCTGCAGCTGAAATCTTTCTAACACACATCAAGGATGGAACAATTGCTCTGGTAAAGCATGATCTAATCCCAGCAGGGAGTGGAAAGGACACTAAACTGAGCCTTGCTTTTAATACTCTCTAGCCCATCCAGACAATGTCAGTGCAAGGAAAGGGTGACCTTTACGGTCACTTGCACATAAAACAATGACAAAAGGGGATTTCCAAAATTCCTTAGTCTTTTCATCAGGGGGTGGAGGGTTCCTGTTCCATCTAAAGGATGGAGCCATAACCATCCCCTGTAAGTGCAAAATCTAGAGAAAAATACTGACATATTAATCATTTTTTGGTACGTGAGAAAGAGAGATCCTCAGGAAGGAATTTGGGTTAGGCAGAGGCAGGAGGAAGGCAGCAAATGGAGACAAAAGGCCACACAGTTCACTTGTTCTCCAAGCAGATCTGACACTGCTGGGAAAACTGTTTTAACACATACAGGAACAGACATAAACCTGCTCTACGCTCACAGGGAGGCTTTCTGACATGTATTAGTATTAAATTGAAGTCTTCTGATGATACAGATTCTTTCACCGGCTGATTCTGTTCTGCAAATCTTTCACAAATGGACTAAACAGCATTTTCTGAACAAAGATACATGATCTCTCTATGCTGGAGTGCTTTCACTGCTTACTTTCAAGGGCAATATAGTAGGACTTGAATGCCTTAATTGAAGCAAGTACCTACAAACCACTGGAACTGAAGCTTAAGTTACATTTTTTTCACTTTCTGTCACCTCTCTGCATCATAAATGCCACCTGCTGGACATTGTACTGCCTTTAACTATTTCCTAAAACCTAACTTGTTGCACTTGTAAAGGGCAGGACTGCTCAAGACTGGCTGGAGTCTGACAGTTAGGGGTCAGGATGCAGAGAGGGCTCAGGGAACAAATCATGCCCAGAAATGTGGGCAAAGAAGGCTAAACATCTATCTCTTTGGGAGCTGCAGAAGGTTTAGAATTATTACTGATGCTTTGGCTCTATCAGTAGGACTTGTTACAGGTGCTCTCCTCCATTAGTTTAAGACCCATCACAGGAAAATCTGCTTAAACAAAGGTGTGCCAAAGTAAGTACATCGTGCAGCACCTCTCATGCGTTGGTAGCCTGAGCCTCCTGGAGCACAAACAGCAGGACAAAGGTTATTTCACTGCAGGCTGTGAGCCTTGTGAGGGTTAGGGTATCGGAGCTGGAACAGCCAACAGGGTTGTGTGGTCCACGGATTGTCTTCTCCATAGTTTTTTTTCAAGGAAATGGGGTTACTCCCCTCCCTAACTCTCTACAAAGACTTCTCAGTGTATGTAGCAGCTTAAAATGATCCAAATTTATATTTAGCTCTATGCAAAATCTACTTTACTTTAGGCTGTTACCTCCAGGCTCAGCCAAAAGCAGATCACTAACACATTACCAAAGGTAAATTGAAAGGATATTAACAAAAAGGGAAATCTAATCTAGCTCTAGCTCAAAAACCATTTGAATTACATAAGTGGAGGAGCACCAAACATGATGGTGATCAAAGGATGTAACTGAAGACCCTGCCAATAGCTGTGCTGCACACACGAGTGGGGAGAGAAGCCACTTCCACCAGGAGCCAGACACACCACCTCCCCTCAGACATACTCTCAGATGTACCACAACACTCCAGAGTCCTTCAGGAAATTACCACACTGCAGTCCTTTCACTCCACTCTCCTTTACCAGAAACATTACACAGTGACAGCAGCACTTGGGCTGCTAGCTAGAGATTTTTCTCAAGAGACGAAACCTTCCCACTCTGGTGGAGTGCAATCCATATAGCTCTTCCTTTAGGGGCATGTATGTAATCTAATTTTCTGGATGGCACATGGATAAAAATACCCATTCAAAAACACACACCCACAAAACAAAAATCACTATCAGTAAATGACGGATCCAACATAGCCAAGATGACCAGGGGAGTTTAACCCACCATTTCAGCAAGTGCCAGTAACTTCATAAAATTTAACACAAAAAGAAGCCAGACTTCACAAGTTCTAGAGAACAGTTTTACTAGTAAGAAACCATATGTCTACAGTTTCTAGGAAGGAGGATGTTGGTAAATTCTCTACATGCCATTGCTGTCCCCGGGCTAAAAATATGACCTCTTATGTGAGCTAGGGGTTGTGAGCAGTTAGCAACTGTATCTGAACTTTGTTCATAACACAAACGAAGCACTATAGTCATCTCACTATCACCTGCAGGTGAATATTTCAGTGAAAGTGAGACTGGGATTGGATTTTTTTTCAAATTCTTTATTTGGGAAAAAGACAGTTAAGAAATCCCCGGGGAACAAGACATTCCCTTTCAGCACCTACTACATCCCATCCCTCTGCCCCTGCTCCCCTCCCCTCTTCCAACCAAAGACTCATTATTCCTTCTTTTTCTGTTGAAAAGCCACTGATTAAATGACCTACAGCACATCTGGACTACATTAGGACATTATTTGATTAAGACATTCATCACTTGCCCTTTCAGCAAGTGGAGAATCAAGATAATGGTGGGGTAAAACGGTGCAAATGGGACGGGCTATTCCTGCTCGAACTGCTGTTTGAGAAGTCTGATTGCTCCAGTCCCTTGGCTGTGGGTTTCCTTTTTTGTTAATCACAGAGAAGTTAAGTAAATGCTGGTTAATTCATTTAATGTTTTGCAAGATCACTGTAGTCAAGGGAGCTGTTATATAACGGGTTGCTGTCATCTGTACTTCTCAGACAGTTTGCTATCTGATAGGAAATGCTTGCTTGGAGGTCTTTCAAACAGACTTGAAAAGGCTCCCCCTTGAGCTGCAAGCAGCACCTCACATTTCTGTATGGATGACATGCTCTGGGTCAGGCTGCGTTAGAGGAGAGGGCGACCAGACAAAAATGGTTTAACCAGATCAGCTCCGAAGGGCATTGTTTGTTAGTCTGCTATACAAACCACAGCTGCTTTTGCTATCCGAAGTGACTGTGTGAGACTTGGCTACGGAGTCTGTGTACATAAAACTAAAAGCAAAATCTAGAAGAAACGATCACGCCGCCTTGGCTTTTACCCTAAAATACCCCTTCTCATTTCTTGGAAGCTTAAGACTGTGCTGTCTGGGAGCAGGCACAGAGGCACCACCTGAGTGCCACAGCCTGCACCAAGTGCCGCAGAAGCCAGTGGCTGCTCGCGGCACCGTGCTTTACTTCCTCCAGTGCTGAACAACCAGATGACGAGGCTGAACAGATACTCTTATCATCTTGAAGCTCATTTTGCAGTGGCAAGGAGGATAACACACCTGAGCAGTGAGCAGCACACCCCCAGAACAACCAAAGGATTCAGCTGAAAGATTTTGCTGGCACTGTCTAAAGAATAAGACTCTGAATGTGGGGATGGTTTTTCTGGTTATCACATGCACACAAAATACAGAAAACAGTATTTTTAACCTCCAGAACCAATATCCTACTGTATCAAACACGAATAGAAAGTTGAAAACTTCAGAAAGCTCTGCCTAGTGTTACAATGAGCAGACCGGCCACAGAGCAGTGAATTCCACAGCGATCACAGGAAAAAGTGACTGATCATTTCAAACACGCCTCCCTCTCTGAAACGATAAAGGTGCAATGAAGACACAAGCCACAGGTCACAAATCTTAGCTTACCCCTTCTCTCTCCCTTTCTGTTCCTGCAAACTCTGAAGCAAAACCAAAAAATGCCGTTTTCCACAGGAGCCTCCACTATTTTTGGCTCATTAGGTCAAATTCCTTCTCCAGCGGGCTGGTTTCAGGGCAGTGACGCTATAAGCTGAGGGAGGGCTGGCTTCAGAAAACCAGGCAGCCCACACCCTCAGCCCATTCACACAAAGAGGCTGTACTGGGAGGAAAACGCCTGTTCCGGCTGCTCGGGAAGAGGAGACTTCACTCAGCTGGCAGCAGCAGCAGACCCAGGGACCTGCTTCTAGCTAGCACAAGCAGGGGTTTATATATTTTTTTTCTTTTTTTTTTTTTTCTCTTTATTTTTATTTTATTTTGCAGGGGGGAGGGGCACAATCACCAACACAGCATGTGGCTGGCTTTGCACTGGAAAGGAGCAATTACACGAACGGCTGCTGTGCAAGACACGAGCTCCACGCAGCAATTAGCAGCTGTTTTTACCTGTTAGGAAAAAGAAAAGGATAGACTGCTCTTTCCACAGGAGGGGCTCGAACACGAGCTGAAATGCTTAGGGCATGTTGGGTAACCTCCTGCTTCAGGAGACCCAGACTCGGGCATGGTCTAAGCGCTACAGGAAATGTGTCAGTCACATGTAAAACACCAGAAGATAGAGAACATAAAAAAAAAAAATCAGAAGGGAGGGTGACTGGGAAAAAAAAGCACAGTGTTTCCTACAGCACCATACTTGTTCACCGCTGCTGCCTGCAGGCTATGACATTTGGGTACCCTTGGATTAGCTTTCCTGGAGGTTTGATAGCTAAAACTAAAAAGCTGAGCTGTGCTGACCATGCACCCTTTTGAGATCTTGGGTTTAGGTGGCCTGAATTTAGGGTGACTTTACATACATTACTACAGATGATGACGATTCCTGCTGCTTCTGTTCTTCTGCCTGTTGCTTTGCTGCTTTGTTTAGAAGAAAAATCTAAACATGCATTTAAATCTGGGCAGGTTTGAAGAAACATGCTGGTGCATCTTTCATGCTTCTGTGTAGCTGGAGAATATTTGGCCAGCTGGGGTTTTGGTGCTGGTGGTGCCACTGCAGCCGAAAACAAGCTGGAGGTTGTGCTGGATGTAAGTACAGCTACTGGTCACATCCGACCTGGGGCAAGAGCAGAGGAAGGGCACAGGCATCCTCTACCAGCAGTGATCAAACCCAACAGCACTGCTATTTTTTGCACAAGAACCCTTGAAAGCGGTGGTAGCTCACTTCACCTGATGCTTGGCCACCTCTCTGAGCCATGCTAAGTGAGGCAAATCTCTACAGTTTTAAAATGGGTAGGTAAGAAGCTTCTTGTCAGCTGTTGAATAAATCTATGAGAACAGAAGGGAAATAAGGTACTCACAGAAAAAGAAAGAAAAGGCCCATTTTCACTCAACATGCCTGTCACAAAACAAAACTTAGAGTGGCTATGGTGGAGCCTAAACAGACAAGAAATACTGCCTGATTTCCATACAGACCATCCAAGAATTCTACAGAACGAGGAGGGATAAATACCTCAGAGAGAAATTCAATTCTTTATTAAACTAAATGGATTCTTAATGCATTTCCTACAGATCCTTATTGATTAAGTACAAAGTTCAAGTAACCCTGCTCCACCTGTAGCCAGTGAAGGAACAGAAGATCACAGGGCACTTATCTTATGTGCTCTTCATGCCATAGACCAGCTAAAGCCCCAAATGCCCTGGAGGCCAGTGGAGGACAGGGCTGTAAATGGAGCACTACCCAGGTGTGCAGGAGAAGGTGCTCAAGTCGCTTGTTTGCTACAGGTTCACCGGAGCTGACCACTTGACAAGCAGATACTCGGTTTTCATTGAAATCTACAAGAGCTGTGCTTGGAAATAGATTTTTTTTTTTTTTAAAGCACCTGTTTCTCATTCCAGTTAGTTTTGGAAAACAAGACTAACATTATCTGACAATACTGTTATGATGCAAAAATGAAGTGGGTTATTGATAATGAAAATCCTGTGTACATGATAGTGGTGTAGCTCAGTAGCTAAGGCAGCAGATGCACCCTGTCCAACTCCTTCTGCTATTACTGGCCTCAAAACAAATAAGGAGCCAACCTTTTTTTCCCTCTAGAATTCATACCCACCACTCCTGCTGACTTTAAGTATGTTGGGTTTTGCTGTTTTTTTTTCCCCTAAAACCCTAGTCTCCTCCAATAAAACCTGAAGTTTCTTCTAAAAAATACTTCTCTCAGTTGCAGTGAAAAGCCTGAACAGAAACTTGAAATGGCTGAATGATCAGGAAATGAATAAAAATACCAGAAGTCTATCTCAAAGTGGTCCATGAATACTTTAAAGTGATCCCTCCTAACTTGATGTGCAGTCTTGACATGTCTTTGTTTTTAGCCACCCCTCCTGCATGGCTATGCACTGTGTGTCCCTGGGTCCTCCACATATCCGTACCAAAAGGCAGAAAGTGAATGTAGACTAAAATGCAGCAGAGACTGTATGAGCATCATAGATTCACAATCAGCACATATTGTCTTCTGGAGTCATCAAGATTACAAATGACAGAGTGAGGCTGGCCCCAGCATCTGTAAAAAAAGGAGCAGCACACTGGGATCTTAGCCTCACACTGCATTGCCACCTGGGTGCAAACAACAGTCTTTAAGCCTGTGCCACGGAACATGTTGTGTGTTGCTTTTCTTTTAGTAGGATCAATTTCCATTCCAGTGAAATCTCTCTACTTAGGACACTGTGAAGAAGTGATTGTGTTTTATAAAGTATTTCTCATTCATTAGCATGGATTCAGAATAAATGTGGGATATGTATTAAACTAGCCAAAAGTTAAAAGATCCTACAAATTACTGTACTACTACTAAAAAAAAAATAATAAAAAAAATCAAAGTGATTTACCTGTTTCAGGCCTCTAAATCTTCCAAATTTGCAGCAAATGCATATTAAAGCTGTACCTGAATCTGTTTATATATAAAGCTAGTGTGAGGTAGGCAGCTCCTATTTTTGGCTGGAGATCTGAGGATGCTCAAGTCTGCAGCCAAATGTGTCTCTCAGAATGGAAGGTCACATCCAGTTTCAGTGCTGAATTAAACTTTTCAATAAGAAGGGCTAAAAGCTGGAAAAGAACTGTCTGCATGACTGCCTCTGTCCATGCCAGGGGTCCACCTGTACAGGCAGCAAAAAGGCATCAGCAGGAGTTCAACCAAAGACAAGGATGCAGGTGGCACCAGGGTTACTGCATGGACCTCAGAACTTCTAAAGACTTCTTTAGTTCAAAATAGCTCTCACTGGTGAAGGTATGTGATGAGGCGCTGCATGTGGGGCACAACACATGCCACAGCTGTGTCTGGGAGAAGTCATCTCGGGTTTTAGCTGCCAGTTGCAAATTGTGGTTATGGCTAAACAAAGCAGTCACTGAATTTTTGTAAAATGTGGCGGAAACAGGGGTTTGCTGTGTTATACCTCATGATTAAGCAGTAGCAACTAAATTCAAGATGTCCAATAGTGGAAGAAAAAACAAATACTACAAGTGTTCACTTCCCTCACTCTGTACTAACCATCTTTTCACAACGTGAATCCCTTTAGACGAAGTGTTCTCTCTCTCTCCTCTGTAACGCTGCAAATTGGCCTGCACATGAAGGAAGGTCTTAAGGGACCAGAGTCACCATTTCAGCTCATTATCTTCAGACTTTATTATCTCCACAGATCTGCCCGAGCCAAATTTAGCTGGGACTGTAAAATGGAAAGTGCCCCACATCGTGAGCTGTGGGAGGCAGCAGTGGTGCTCAAGCTTGTGGCTGGCACTGATTGCTTAACATCCAAAGGATCTCCTTCACACTTTTAACAACTCCTCTACAAATTTACCTCACCAAACCGGCTGAGAAGTAAACAATGGGTGGTAAAGGTCAGAGAAATCCAAGAAATCCAGTGTAAAACAAGAGAGATATGGGAAATATGGAGAGAGCTCTCCAGTTTGATGTCAGCCCTGTCACAGACTGGTTCTGTGGTCTTTGGCTTTTCAGCTAATTGCTCCATCCTTCAGCGCTACCACATTAAATAAGAGTGATTCTGTGGTACTCCTCCCTCCTCTGCCTCCCCCAGTCTCAGCGTAGGGGCTGAGAGGCAAATGCCAGCACCAACCAGCCTTCTGGATTTGTGCATTTCTGGGCTTGTGCCTGGGAGTCAGATCTAAAAACCCAAATTAAGGGCACATATGCCACTGCATCTAACTCGTGTGTCCAACTTCTCCACATGGCCTCAAGTACTGTGACGGGCTGCAGCAACCACAGATCAGGAAAGCGGGGACAGCTTTCTGTGCAGGTGACAATCCACCCCTGATCCTGGCCTGCTCGTGAGCTGATTTTCAGTTTTTGGCAGTGTATCTGCTTAAAGCAGCTAAGGAAGCCAACCTGACAGAAGACTTTCTTGCCTCCTATAATAAATATAAAAATACTTTTAAAAAATAAATAGTTTTCATGGATATTTCCTAATGTTCCAGTAGCAAGTTTATAACTGGCAATTAGAAAGAATTTAATCTGGTGAGCTATCTTAATTGTTCTTCCTCCTCCAGATGCGGAAATCACACGCTTTAAACCCAAAGGCCACTTCTATTTATTTTATGAGAACAAATTGGCTCTGTCAGTTTAATTTCCCCTGGTGCTGTAACCAGGCCTGCTGTTCTTCTTACAAAGACAACCAGAAGCAGGCAGAAATAAAACCAATTTCTGAGGACAGGCTGCAAGGACAGCTTGCTCACTTTCTGAAACTCTCCTTCCCAGCACGGCCCCCTCAGTAGGCACCCATACTTCAGACAAATGCAGCAGCACGGACAGCAGAATAGCTGCTCAGAATGAATTATCCAAGAATGGCCACCAAAATAAACTTCCGAGAGGAAACTGTCACGCCCTGATAGGAGCATGTGGGGCTCTTGCTTTTCACTAGTGCTTGGCGTGTTCTGGGCATCCTGAGCTGGGGGGGTGCCTTGCTGCTGCCCAGCTCCGCAGGTGGAGAGACCAGCACCAGGCTTAGTCCCTGCTTGCTGTTGGGAACCCGTCTTCTTGTGATGGAGGAAAGCTCAAGCATCTTCTGAAAGAAATCTCCTCTGGTGTGTATTCACACTTGTGTAAGCGTGCACTCCTGCTGGCAGCCACGCTGTGTAGTATGAGTAGGACTTGCACATCCAAAACCTTTTAACTGTTTGGAAAAAACAAGAATTTGTGCTCAAACCAACCCAAGGAATACCTGGAGGCTCTCTCTTGATGTTACTTGGACTGAAACTCATTTCCAAGGGCTAAAAATGTGTGCATCCTTCTCATTTCCCATGCTGAACAGGTAAAACTTCTTAAAAGATGTATGCACGCTTGACTGCCCTAAAAACTGGGTCTTGGGGGCGTTATCAATTCAGAGAGAAAGTGGCACGTGCTGTGGTTTCTACTCCTAGCACAGCACGTGTAAAATACCTTGTCAAAATTACTGGGGCCAGAGATATAAATGCCAATCAGCCAACAGTGCAAAGTTTCAAGAAAAGATGACATCTTAAAAAACAAGTTATGAAGGTCATAGAGCACTGCACCTACTGAAGTTGTGTTTCTCATATATTTACAGTAAATATTTGGCTGTTCATCTGTGCCCACTTTTGCAAGCAAATAAGGAACTGGAAATGATAAATTACTTACATTTGCTGCAAACCACATAGAGAGGGAAAGACTATCTCCCCTCCTGTTTTTTCCCCACTTTTTCAGTTCCTCTCAAAATCATTGGGTCATCTACACACTTTCGCTGTGGGTGAAAACTACACAACTTGTGACAACTGGTGCCACCACTCCTACCCAGTGCCATCCCTACAGCCGTATACTACAGCCACTTCACCGTAAACCTCTGGTAGCAAGGAATGTGTGCACAGAGTTTGTTTTGATTTGTTTAGATAAGATGGCTGGAAACAAAGATCCTTGGGAATTTTGAAAAAGCTAGCAGAAAAATGTTTTTAAACAGAACAAAATGTTTAGGTAACTCCCAGCCTTGCATATCAGTTATGCCCGTTGATTTCCATTCATTTAGTTTAAATCTGAGCATTTTAACTCTGGTGCCATTGCACATCCAGCACAGGCAAAGCAGAGAAGACAGTTCAGGGTTATGAGAGCTACCGTTTCTTCAGTGGTGCCAAAACTTGTTCAACGTTTGCAGAAAAGCTACTGAATTTAAAGGGAGCTAGAGGTCTGAAGTCAGAGTAAAAACCCTTCAGGCTGCCCGCAGGTTAGCTGGGGTTTCAGAAGATGCATTTTGAAGTCAGGTATCAGGAGACTCTCTCATTTAAAAATGAATATGTTAAATAAAACAGACTCACAACAAGTTCCTCCAAGCATAACCCAAGAATCCGTGGGGTTGTTGCAGATGCAGGGATGGCTCAGCTCTGAGCAGACACAGTGCTTTAACTAAACGTACGCAGAGAAAACTACAAAGGAGAAATCCCAGCAGTCTGGAAAGAGGAGACCACATGCCTGCAATCACAGCACTTAGCGCTATCTGCCAACTGTACCTGAGGAAGAACAGTAAGAAGCACAGGCAAATTACCAATGTAAGCTAAACTATTACAGACCAAGAATTAACACTGCAGTATGTCGAACAGCTGCAAGCTTAGAAAAAATGTGCATTGTTCAAGTCCTATTTACTGCTTCTTTTGATGAAACTACTCTGCTGTCCTTTCTTCTATGCCTAATATTGGCAAATATCAAAACATGCACAATTTTGTTCTGTTACAATTGATTTGTTTTCTTAATAGGGTAGCTCTTTTTTATTAAACAAGGGCAGTAATAAAATCACTTTATGGCAGGGAAAAGAAGCTGTAGATTGCTTTTCCCCCCCTCCCTCCCTCCCTCCTCCCACAAACCCTTAGCCCTGGCCTTGCCATCACCAGCGCTGGCAGGGCTGGGAGCTCAGTGGGAATCCTGCACAGCAGCAAGGTGATGCTGACTGGCCAGCTGAAGCTAGTCTCATGAGTCCAGAATTCAAAGAATTGCATTTTCCTTGAAATACACCTGCATATCACGTAGGAGGAACATGAAGGCTATTCTTGGTCTAAAAACCCAGCTTGTGTTCCTTTCACTCAAACCTTTCAGAAATCCATAATCTTGCAATTCTGTGAAAGGTGTGGGATAAGCAGAGATAAATAAGATGTCTGCCAGTTGTAGCTTAAATCTTCAGCATACATCTAACACGCACACAGGACAATGCCATCCAGCAAGACTCCAGATATACAGATCAAGGTGAGCACTGTGCTGCTTATCAAATGGGTAAGAGCCTATCAGGAAATATTAAAGAGTCTCCAGGTACAAAAGAAATACAAACTTGCATTCCCTAGTTGCAGTGATTTTCTGGAATTTAAAGGCAGTTATTTAAAATTTTCCAACAGCACCTAACCAATAAGTTTCTGTCAAGGCACTGACTTTTTGCCCTAGTCATCATACGTTTCTTGTAAATTATGTCTGCTATAAAATTAAGCTTCTTTGAACTGATGGCAGTGTGCAAAAGGGCATAAATATGGTTCCAGAATGACACCCTACATCTGGTGTTAACATTTAGTTAATTCTTCAATTAATTAATTACTGCAAATTTCTCTCTAAGCAGGTGAAACAGTGGCAGATAAGATGAATTCTGGGGATACAGGATCCCCCTGAAATTGTACTGCCTTCTGAGACAAGAATCAGCTAACAAAGTGAAGAGGAGAAAACAGGAATGAGCTTGCCAACAGTAAATGCACTGAAAGAAGCACCATGTTCCACTATAAGCACACTCCTCCTGATGTAACAATATTTTCTTATTAAAAGAAATGCTGGGTTGGAAACATCTGAACTGCCTTTTGCACTTTGGAGACCAAGGTGAAGAAGAATGCTGAAAGAGCATTTCCGTGCTGGGGCTGAAAAGCCACACAAAGGCAAGAAATTCCCAGGCAGCACAAATTCTCCTAGGATCAAGTCAGGAAAGCACACACTTGAAATTCATATAATCAGAAGAAAAGGCAGGATGCTCTGAAAGTCAGTCAAGGCACACGCATATCACATGCTTCATCCTGAAGTGCATCTGAGACTATGGAAGTCATGTGCATTTTAAAGGAAAAATCAATTGAAATAAAAGATGTATAACACCAAAGTCTTATTAAAGAGAGGGCTTTGAAGATAAAAAAAAAATCTGTAGTTATCTTTTATTTGGTGCTAAATGATTAATTCATTGAATATGTTGGAGAGATTATTTTTTATTAGGTAAGTACATTACATTGTTTCTTGATGCCAATCTATTTCTCCTCATTTAAGGACTGATGGAGAAAAGCTCTCTGTAAATTTGAACTCTTGTGTGAAACAGGGAGAGCTTACAGCACTGTTTCTAATACCCTACCGGACTGTGTTTCCACATTTGTCAGTTTCTTTTCACAGGACATTATGTCATGAAGAAATGGTCTTACTGAATTCAGCTTGGAAATGCGCCCTCTCCGATGCCTTTTTAATTACAATTGGAAATCAGGGGATTTTGGCCTTGCATAGACAGAGGAGCTTCTTTAGAACGATACATCACCAAGTCTCATGACTGCAATTTGCAAGATCCAGCAAATGCAGTTGCAGCAGCCTACATGCCTCGAAGCAAAAAATGAGGAGAAATGGCTCCACGGCAGGGGCCTGACAGAGACCTTTTCTGCTCAGTTGCTGCCTCGTGGAGACTGCACAACTGGGAATAATGACCACCCACATCAACGTGTCCACAGTTTCTCCTTTCTGAGTTTTTCCACAACGTTTTCTCTTCCTCATACTGGTCTTGGTTTTCCCTCAAGCTTTCTCTACCCTGCCAGCTGTCCTTCTTCCCCCTCTGGCTTCCTCCATCCACCATCTGCTCGCACCTCGGTGTAAGAGTTCGTGAGGAGTGTATCGAGCCACGCTTCTTCCGCGTAGCATCCTGCAGTGGTGTGATTGCTGTGGTTTGGGCCCGTTCATCCTGCTTCTGCATGAGCTGACTTCTGCTGAGATTCTGTGTACAGATCCCACTCGGAAGGCAACAGTGGAGCACAGCTCATAAACTGCCCAGCAGTCCTCCTGGTTTGCATTTTCGAGAGCACAGCTACAGTCTGGGGTAATGTGCTGGTCTCTAAACCAGCGTGCTGTCTCACACTCTAGGTGAACATCAGCGCCAAGACATTTAATTCCATCCTCACATTACAACAATAGAGACAACAACAATAAAATCAATCCATAATGATTTCTTGGGCTCTACCCAGCTGCTGAGAAAATTAAGGCTCTTAGCAACGAGACGGCTGCAGGGTTTTGGGAAGCAATTGGAAATATTGTACTAGGCCACGTATCCCATCTGCAGCTGTCTGCCCCACCACTGTGGGGCCAGAGGATGACCAAAGCAGAGCATCATCTCATGTACCGAGGCATGTGTCCATACAGGCTATGCCATGGCATGCTGTAGGTCCGGGAAAGGCTGCCCAAGTCGGAGCATCTTCCCGCCCTGTATTAACGTGATTAATGAATGTGACAGTCTGCACAGAGGCAGCATGGGATGGCACCGTGATTTCATGTGTTAAAGGATGCAATCTGGAAAGAGCAGACATAGCAAGAAACCCGTACAGCCCCTCTGCATTTCTTTTCCTGTTGCAGAGATGATGGACAGAACACCTTATGTTTTCTAAGTTTCCCATTCAAAGACCTCAAACCACACAGCAGGTACTCAGGTGCTCCACAACACTCCTGGAAATTATCTCCGTTTTACAGAACCACCTCAATCTATCTTTTTTTAAAATCCCTGCCTACCCTGAGAGAACACCCCCCTGCATTTTACCAAGATCATGGATGTTCTGCCCCTGATTAAGGGGCTGAATAAGGCCGCCGCCAAGCTTGAACAACCTAAAGCTGCACCTGAGATGCCAGAAAGGCTCTGAGACGTCTCTGCTCCATTCTGCCTGGGTGCTGCTGGTGAACGGCTTTGTGCCAGCACCTCCTCTCCCTCCAGGGCAACAAATATTCTCTGTAATAGGGTAAACAGAGCCACTGGAGGAGGGAAACACGTCACTCATGCCTCTGTTCTTAGATCAGTGCTCTAGCATCAAACTCAGACAAAATTTGTGTATTTTGGAGCCTTCCACCTTCCTGCATGCAGCAAATCGTAAGGAGGGCAAGGATGACTGTCAGAAAAATGCAGTGTGGTGCTTAGGAGAAACTTCTCATGCTAGCACAGTATTTTGGAGCAACACTGTACAGGTTTTGAGTAAAGCACAGAGGCAGTGTGGTCTAGAGATATTCTGCTCAGGTTTTGCTTTTTACTGCTTTTGCCTAAGGATGGCATCTAGCCTAGAATGCCCTACTAGAAAGACAAAACATCTATATTACTCAATAAACATTTTAATGAATGTTTTAAAAATGCTGTCCACAGTGCATGTGCAAGTCCCCAGCATCTATTTTCCTCCCTGTCAGTCAGTTTTTAATGTCTCTTTGGTGCATTCTGCCCAAGAGAGGAAAATAAATGCCCGTGCTGGCGTCAGTCCTTGCTGGGGCTGTGTATGGGTCCCTATTCCCTCAACAGGTGAGCAGATAGCCACCTGCAAGTGCAACAGCTTCACGCTGGTGGGCTCCACAATGTCTGTGACAACATCTGCCTTGGAAAGATCATAACTCGAGGTGAAGTATTAAATTCACTTCATTTCTCATTGCCTCTTCTTTGATCAGCTGGCTAGTAAATGGGGGAGTCGGACTGCAAACCTCGTCTGTGTGTTTGTGTGGAGGAACTGCTGCAGGGCTGGGGCAGAGGCAGCTGCCAGCTGAAGCAGCCAAGCCTGCCTGTGGCACCCTGCCTGAGGGTCCCAAAAAATGCACAAGCACCTGTCTGACTTCACTGCCCTAGGTGGCTTCCTGGGAGGTTAGGAACTCAGCACACTGGAGGAAAATTCAAGCTGATTTTCACACAACAAAAAGAATAAATGCAGCAGTTTGTTTTTTTTTTTTTTTCCCTCCAAATGACAGTTAGCTTTGGTGGTTTCCTTTACTGATTGACAGGTTAACAAGAACTTGCTTGTTCAGAAAGGGGCTATTATGAGGAGAATAAACACACATTTTCTTTCTCTTTTTCTAATGTTATGCAACTCACTAATTGACAGACAGCGGAGTAGAATGTGCTCTATCAGCTGAATATCCTTTATCAAAATTGACACATTCAGAATAAGGCATGGACCTAAATTAGTTACAAAAACTTGAAAAATAAATACAACAGCTAATCTTAGAACTCAATTTATATTGCTTGTGACTTAAAGCTGGAAGACCTCATCATGTGAGATGTTCAAGCTATAAATAAGTTTAGAACAAACGAACATTTTTTTACATGCAGGACTTAATGCATTACAGTTTTCTGGCAGAATAAAAAATAACACCAGAACAAAACCATGTCTCATTTTTAATGGAAAAACAAGCCAGTAGAACAAACCTCCAAAAAAGGAAATCTCTAATCTACGAGTGCAAGTATCCAAGCGTGTCTCCAACTCTTCTGATTCAGTTTAACAAGAGAGGAAACCAGGCCACCAGAAGTTTACAGACTAATGCAATTACAGAGTGGCTCAATGAGTGCTGATTTGTCTGTTATCTACGACATAACATAAAGCTATGCTAACACATCTTGTTCTCCTTGCACAACACTAAATTCTCACCAATTAAATAATCAGAATGGGTGCTTTTCATGGGGGAAAGTAGCAGTCAGTTGCTGGAATAACCATATGAATGACCATTTCTTACAGCTATTTTTAAGATCCGTTAACTAACTGAATAATTGGATTTACCTATAAATAACAATGCATTTTCATCAGATGGTGTTTAACATTTCTTACATCACAAGTGAAAAAAAAATCCTCTTAGTAGGTCTAATATTAAAAGGTAAATAAAATTAAGGTTATAATCATACCACCCCTTCAAAATTACCATGAAATTTCAACAATTCTGTGAAGACAAGGATACAAACGTACCATTATGAAACCACTCACTGAAAAAAGCCACTTGAAGACAACCAAGTTGTTTTGCTGTTTGTAAGTAGGATGAACATGGGAAACAACCTCCCTTCTGGAGTGGTGAGCGGCAGCTTGCACATGGACAACAGCAGAGAGCTGGACCATCTCTAGACGTATTGCAAGCAGAGATCATTGTTTTTTGGAAACACAAGCATGGCAGACCAGGCCCTTAAAACAAAAATGCCGGAACCCCGGTGCTTAAAGTTAAACTCCCAAATTCAAATCCTGCCACTTTAAAAAGTGGTTTTGAGGTCTGATGCATCTACACCTAACTGGTATGCATGCAATCAGATTTAAATGCTGAACTTCAGGTGGTCATCTCTACAAGCTTTTTGGGGGTTTGTCAAGATCCCACCCAAGATAAAAATAAATGCCAGAAAGCCAGTCTAATCATTGACATAACTTGTAATGTCAAATAATTTGACATTTGGACAGGAAAGGTGTACAGTGCTACTTAATATTTAGTACCTCCTCAAGAAAAGGTGAAAATTTAGAAGTTACTGAGACTACTTCATCATGTGCTGGTGATGGCTGAATTTAAAACATCCCCACAACAGTCCAGGGGCTGACACTTTTCTGAACCAAGCATGACAGCTATATTCGGTTTGTTGACTAGGAAGGGAAGCATGGACACAGCGTGCTGTCATTGCACCCAGACATGGTTCTCACAGCACCTTGGTACTCTGCTCGGTGGGTACCATAGTGCCTGGCAACAGCCTCTAACTTTGGACGTGCATAAAGAAGTATTTCGTATAGTGTCAGCCAATAACTTCCAAAACCACATCTGGACAGAGGTTTGCTGAGAAAGCGAGCTAAGCAGAATTCACCCAAAGGCATATTAGGTCTTCAGTTAGGGAACTGCTGCGTTCCAAATGTCTCAGCAACTGACTAAGCAACAACTTTGCTAATGTGCTTATCAGTGCATTAGCACTGACATCTCTTCTTACCAATTAGTATGGTCCCAAAAGGATAAAGAAAAGATCACAGCTTTGTGAGGTGATGTGACATCCAGCTATTATAAAAGCTCTGCAGAAACCTGCAGTACAATTAGGGGTATTTCTTCAAAGTCCAGTTAGCCCAGACTCCTGCCTGCTGTAGCATCCTGCCACCACTCTGGTTCATACACAGAAATCTCATTCTTGGGTCTGGCAGAAATTCTGTTTTGGGCTCGTAACACAGGCTGCAGTCCGCCTGGTTGCTTGGTTTGCCTCTAAACTGCAGTGAGGGATGTGTTTGACTGCTGACAGTAGCAAGCTGCTTGAGCAAGACACCAGTTTTTCTGGAAGTCCTATGAATGTCACAAATTTCACGATGCACCACCTCTGATGTCAACAAATTTCAATTTTGTGTCGTAAACTATAATGCAAGTACAGCCCCAACTGTGCCAAAACCACAAGAGAACTCCAACCAAGACACCTCACCTTGACCACTTCATCAGGAAATACAATTAACGCTCAGAAGAGCTCTCATAACACTCTATCCAGAGCTAATCAAAGAGGTGGATACATTAGTGTAGGGTGCAATGCCAGTGGACAACAAGGTGAAAGCAGTATGGATGAAAAGCAGAGGCCATGCACACACCATCAACATTACTATTCTCAGCCAGAGACACAAGTGTGTAAGCACCAGAGCAATAGTGAGACTTGAAAGAAGACACTGAGAAGGTTTCTTGGATTGTCAGACAGACTGTAATTAATGCCATATATCAGAACTTCTCCAAAACCCGCGAGTTTGCAAGAAAATAAGTAATTCCTCTTCAGACAAAGCTGCTAACTCCTCAGTGGAGAAACGAGCACGAGACTTTTCTGTCTGCACTGGGGAATGTTCAGGGAGATCAAGAGCAAAACAGTGCCTATCTTCTAGCAGGAAACTGTTAGCTGTGAGTATAATTAATGAAGGGAACAATTTAATCCACGCTGTGATGAATGCTCCCTTGCTGGACATGTGGAATCAAAACTGGATGTTTTTCTAAAAGATAAGCTCTAATCCAAACAGAAGTCAGTTTAGGGAAATCCAGTGGTATATGTCACAATGCCGGTCATAACATGTGACCACAGCTGACTCTAAAAACCTTATAACCCTTGAATATAATGAATCATGAATACCAACAGTGCTGTTCCTTCCTCCAATGAAGTGTCTGGTGATATGGTGCCTGGATGTGGGTGGATTATGATTAACGACGCATTCTACTGTGACTTTGCTCAAGAACTGTTTTCCCTGATGATTGCTATGGCGTGGATGACATTTTCTTCCAGGAATTATGACAAAAAATTGACTTCAGCAAAAGCTCAATTTTTTGTTGATAAGTCCAGGTATTACTTTACTTTCCCAACACAAGATGAGCAAGGCTCTTCTAATGGGAACTGATGCCAAGTTTTAATTAGCATGAGCTTATACCAAAATGGGCCCAGAGGAAATTATGAACACATCATCAGAATCTGGTTCTTATTACTGCCAGAAAATGGCAGTGAAGTTATACAGATACATGCTAAAACCTACAGCTACAACTATCTTGAGAATGGGCCTCAAAGGCCTTTCTTGCTGAATGAAGACAGTAAACATGGTGCTCAGCTGCAAATGAATTAAGACACTTCTGGGCAGCTTCTGGTCACCCATCAGGGAACCAGCAAATACCCCCACTCCTTCCTTCCCCCAAAGTGATCTTTACTATGTTTCTTCTCCCTTCTCCTAATACTGAGGGTGCTGGGACCTCAATTTCTTTTTAATTTCATGACAGGAACTTCCTGTAGCTTCTGTTTCTAGATGGATGGGTCTGCTTATCCCTCATTTTCTCCTGTTTTTGCTTCTGGTTATTGCATTCTTCTTTCATTTCTGTGGTCTGCCGCTACCGTTACTTCCTTTCAGCCCCAGTGGCAGACAAGTGATTGGGATTCCTACATCCAGGGTGTTAAGATTTAATTTATAAAGCCAGGCTGAGGTCAACTGGGATGAATGCATGATATTCTCCAATGTGTTAAGCAACAATTTGATGTGTGCAGCAAGTTCTGTGCTTGTCTGGAGCTCCCACTTCCTGGCTTCTGGTTTTCTGATTTTTATTAATATTGACAGAATTATTCCTCTGGTGCCTAGACTACTCCCTGGATTTGTTCTTACATTGCATTCAGAAATCTCGCATTCAACAATCAGCAAGCAGACTTAATGAAGATAATATTTCTCACGCTGGTATATCAAAGCAGATAGAGTTTAGAATAAAGGAAATGTGAAGAAATGTCAAAGGAGATTTATGTTCTGGGAGAAATAGTTGTTTAGGTTCTGAAGTGTTATATACACTGAATACAGTTAAAATTATGTTGCTAAGAATTAGTAGGGAGAATTATTGCAAACTGTAAAGGAAGGAATTATATAGGGAAACAAGCATTCTTGGTGTTAGGAGATGCTTCTGTAAATCAGATATTGGGGTCCCAGCTTTATCACCTTGAATTAATGTATTTTGCTAATTTACATTTCTTCAGTTTTGGAACAAGATTTCTTGTTTTGAAATTGCCATGTTGCTCAAGGACAACCAGACAAAATATCACTGGACTTCAGTACGGGAACTTACTTCTTTCACTCAGTTAATTATCCTTCATTTGAAGCATTTGTTCCTATGCTTTTGATTTTAAACCCCATAAAAAAATTTACTTTAAAATTTTGATTCTTATGAGATTTAAGGTAAAAGATAAAGAATATACTAGAAAACAGTAGTTTAAGTTTTTTCTTTTGTTTGTTTGTTTTACAAAAATGTAAATGCCTAACAAATAGTATTCATAGTTTGAACTATGAAACTGAAGATGTCTTCCTTTGAATGTGCAGCCTGGAAAAATCACCCTTGAATTGTTAAAGGGCAACCATTCAAATCCCATTCCCACAAGCCTCCTCTTCAATCCATTAAAAATGTAATTGTTTGTTCTAATTATGTTACTATGTCTAATTCAATACTTAATACCTGGATTAGAGATGGGCAATTAACAGAATACACCAGAATAGAATAAATCATTATCTCCGCAAAACTGTATGCTTGTCATGAAAAGAAGTTTTAAAAATCTCTAAACTGTTTATTGGGTGAAGCATGAAGGAAGAGAACTTTCTTACATGGTACTGCATTAACAGTGTTTATAAAACCAATCATAAACTGCCAAATGACAGTGCAAAATTGGGCATTTATTAATCAGCCAAAATGGGATCAGCTGCACATGATAGACTTGATATAACACCTAGGGAATATACTTTAGTTTAGTATCTCATTGGTGAAAATCAGACATGCTATCTCAATACTATCCGGTCGTGACAGAATTTGTCACATAACAAAAATTGCTAAGACTACCGTACATAATATCTATTAGTTTCTTGATGTTTGATTTTTTATTATTTTTCAAATAGAAAAGAACAAGTTTATTTAAGTGCTTAGGTGTTTGAAATTATGATGACTAAACTACAAATCAGTCTTCAAACACACCCTCTCATTTATCTAAGTGGGTAGAAATAACTGTGTACCAGTTAACAGACTATTATTTCTCTCCAGTGCTGACATGGAGTAGTTTTGCTCCTAGATAAAAGAAATGCGGAGAAGAGATTAAAAGCCAAAGCAGCAAAACACCTAACTTGTGTGAAAAACAAAGTGTACAGCATCCTTCCACATCCTGGGCAGACCATGTCTTACATGGGGTCAACACTAAAAGACTGGAGACCAAGAGGGAAAATGAAAGTTCAAAGGAACGGGAAGCATCTTTGAAAGGCAGAATTGTGAACATCATACTGCAACACCACGAAACAACAAACTATAATTGGCTTAAGAGCCGAGATGTTACTAAACCTCTCTAATCATACAGCAATCATACTAATTCCAGTTGCTCAGAAGACATTGTTAAAGTCCCACAAAATCATGAAATTCCTTTTAAAAGCACATAAATCTGATTATAGAGCCCTTTGGTGCTTTTTAAGCCCTCAGAGGTCAGCCTGGCATTTTAAACTTTTCTCTGCAATCAGAAAAAGCTAGAAACTTTCCTTTAATTATTTTGAAAGAAAACTGAAAATTCTTCTGTACTTCTTCAGTTGCATGACCTGAAAAGTTTAAGAGGAATGCTAACTATTGCAAGACTCAAGAGCCAAAAAATCTGGCAATACAGAGAGGATGTGACCACTTATACGCAAACAAGCACCATCCAGCCAGGCGATATGTTTGTTGTCCTTTCTTGTATGCTGAGAAAAGGATTGACACTGTCTGATGCAAATCTGTGTCATCAAATAGTCATCCGCTGCTGCTGCTGCTGCGTAATGTTAAGCACAAGTCAGCTCTTCCTGGGATGTTTTTGTATTTACTTGTTACCAAGACAGACTACCGGTCTGAAACGGCACTTCAGCTCTAAGATGAGATGGTGATTTTTCACTCTGTCAATTTGCCTGGGAACACAGATTGTTACAAGGGCTGTAGAGTTATGTTAGACATCAGTCTCAAGAGTCTCCTTCCTGGAAAATGCCAGGAAATTGTATCAACTCTACTCTGAAGAGAACAAGCTGTGAGTTGATTCATCTGAATCACTAAAGACATAATGAGAACGGCATTGGTTACCTACAGGAATTTACTTGCTTGAAGCGGTAGAGTTAATGCGCAGTAGTTAGAATCTGAGAACTGTCAACTAGAAACAGATTATCTGAAGGCAATCATAATTCGAGCGTGTTTTTTTTTTCCCAAATCTTGCCTTTAACATGCCACCGCCACCTAATAATGCACTAAAATCTAGAGATGTTACAAGAAATAGCTGTATGCATAAAGGAAAAACAACGCCAAGCAGAGCAAAATTTACCTTGTCAAAGTGAAAAAGATTACATCTACCTTTACAGATAAGGCCTCTTCAGTTTCATCTGATCTTAAACTCAAAACAATTTATTGCAAGCACAGAGCACTCGATGGTTAAGTCACACACCTGGAAAGCCTGTGCCTCTGCTTTGGGGAATTTATGTTCCTGCAGTTTCTCCTTACTTCCTCAGGGCTGAACGCAAATTACAGCTTTTTAAATGAGCAGCATTCATTAAATCAAATTACTAGTAAAACTGCACGGCCTACATGTGCCCCTAATTAGTCTTAGAACAGTCTTGCTGTGTACCAAGAGACCAGAGGTGGCCCCGCCTTTCCACTAATCCTATCTGCGCTAACTCCAAAGCCGAAGTTTCAGCAAAACTTCTCCACCTAGGGTATCACTATAAATAGTAACATCTAACTACTGTCACTTTATCTTTGTGCACCCAACCCTGCACCAACTCAAACCAAGATTCTTGCTGCTGATTTCAGCAGGAGCAGGTTTTAAGTCTTAACGTTGAAGGCAGCTTTCCTGAACGTCAAAGGTTAGTTGGACAGTCTTCTACGTATAAAATGCTAAATGGTGGTTTTGGCTAGCCCACAGGCTTATGTAACAGTGGGGATGAAATAATGCAGCATTCCTCCAGAAAGGTCAACCGCATACTCTCATGAGCTGTCTAATTAATATGATTTAATAAATATTACCATACAGAAGTGCCTGCAAAGGCAAAAGATAACATGAAATTTATCACTGGCTAGAGTAGTTTGCTCATTTCAATAGAGAAACACTGATAAATGACAGAAATAAATATTTATATTGAACTATACAGTTTGCTGTATATAGTATACAAATATGTGCAAGGCAGAACTGTAAACCAGGAGCTATGGACAGCCTCCCCACCATTGCCATATTTAAGGTTTCAAAGCTTCTTAGTGCTACCCATGGCAAGTTTTGTGGAATTTCTGCCTTCTGAGCACACGTCCAACTGGATCCTCGACAGCTGTCTGTGCACACGTGTGATGAACACATGGCATGTGAACAGCATGCCGTGACTTCATAGTCTGGCACGGCATCGCAGGCATGACTTCATGCATTTGGGAATGCGGTATCACTTACGTGAAGAAGCCACCTCTGCCTGGCTATGAGTGAGCAGTGAAGGAAAGAAAGCTGACACTTATTTTAAGTGTCCATCTGCCCAGTGAATTTCATCAGACCAGACATATACACATTCCTGTTTGAGCTGCTATCACAACCACAGGATTGTACTGCAAGGACAATAAAGATTTTCAGTCTTGCAACCTTTCTGACAGAAAGTAGGCACTCAATTTCATTTGATGAGAGCACTGCCCAGGCATCCTACTTAATTTTTGGCTCAGTCAATATCCTGAATTGAAGCCCAGAGACTGAACAGCAGCCAATGCTGGCATTCTGCTTTCTGACACCTTAATGCATTTGGATCCAAACATCCTAAATTTATTATCATAGCTGTAGTGTTTGAAGAGCTCTACACTGCATACATTTCAATGAAGAATGTCATGCCTTCAGGGATCCACTGGACACACGGCCAAATTTTCTTTTCATCTACAGCTTCTGGTAATACACTGGACATCTCAGACACGCTGTAACTTATGACTGCAGAACTTTGTTAAAATGGAACCAGGACAAAAAAGTACTGCATGGGACATTATGACCATACTTTGTTTATTTTTTTATTTTTCAGTAATGCTAGAGTAAAATACCAGATTAAAAAAGATGGCAAAAGCTTCTGCAAAAACAGCCTTTAGAGACTTGTTAATTGTGAAAGCCAGCAGCACATATTGCAGTTGTGTTTCTCTGGAAGCTTTTTATTATGTAGGCAGAGTGAATGCTTCTGAAAGTTACTCTGTCCTGCTGGTATAAAAGCATGGGTGAACATCTGTGAGCATCTGTAAGCGTCTGGAATTACAAAGGGCTGGGCAGTCAAGAGGACTGCAGGAATCAGGCAAACCATACCAGAATTCATTGACGTGACAGGATGCAAAGGACACTGAGCACTTTCCATCCTCATTCCTCTGCTCTAAATATACGTAGATCAACCCTGGCAACAGTTTTATTGAACACAGCCTAAAACCTCTGCTGAAGGAGATCTCTCCACAGCCATCCTGGAGAGCTTATCCAGAGTTTGCACAGGTATCAGCACTTTGGAAGTCCTAGTGCTGCCCAACCACTCCCTGACCCCAAATAAAAAAAAAAAAAAAAAAAGCTGGAAAAGCTGTGTTGCAGCAGTCAGGGAGTACCCAGCATTACAGCAAAGCAAATGGGCATGGATGTTGTCATGGTCCCCTGGGAGCACCACAGTCCCAACTCCCACTGAATAAACAATACCCAGCATGTGCTGTATGTCATAAGCACACAGGAACATAAAATTCTGGATTATTTTTCTGGCTAATTTTTTGTCCTTTTATTAATTAATACAAGACACTTGGCATTTTCAAGGTCAGCAGGTAGATAAGGTCATTATCCTGTTTTAAGCTTACTGAAATAAATTTTAAAATCTGATTTAACCATACTAAAACAGAGAGATTACTTACGTTCTTTTGGAAGACTGTTGTATGGACATTGACAGCATAAAATCTCAGTTCCATCCCCAAAATGATTACATAATGAATGATACGTTATATATAGAATCTGTATAGTTTAGGACGAGAAGGATTAGAAAGGGAATAGTCAAAATGGACTTGGCAACAATAAATGCAAGATCTCCTTGTAGAAAAAAAAAACAACAGTTCTGTATGCCTCGATCCTTCTACTGCCAAGTATGTGCTTTCTAGAGTGAGTGATAAAAAAGGTTTATCATAAGACCTGATAAGAAGCAAGTCTTTAAAGTCGTAAAAACAAAATAGCATTTTAAATTTTATTTGCCCTTGGGGGGGTGGTGGGGGGGCGATACCAGAAAAAGGCAAATCAGGGAGTACTATTTAGAAGCCATATTTTTCAGTATTTCTTTGCAACTTTTGAGGCTAGAAACCTATATTCAAAAATGGAAGTAATTTCTGGCATTTGTCGTTTTTTGAAAGAAAAACCATACTAAGGATTTCAAGAGTTGAGATAAAATCAGGAGAGTTGAGGACATACAATAGGTATTTTTGAATTGCAAAGTAACTCTTTCATATTAAATGCCATCAGAGACCAGTAGACTGCTCTCATGGAAAAGAACCCTGCAATGTACTGTGAGCGCAAGTATATAAATAATGACAGCCCAGGTTAATTTAAATTTACACTTTTCAGATGTCAGTCCTGCCAATAGCTGTTCTGCAGCTACAGTTAACTGCTGTACTTTCATGAGTCCTCAAGGCTAACAGTCTTGAAGAGAATCCAATTTAGGAGACAACTAGCAGGTATTAAGCAAATAAAGGGAATCAGAATCAGAAGACCTGGATTTCGTTCTTCTATCTGCTGCTGACTTGCTGCATAACCTTGAATAAAATACTTAACCTGCCTAGGCTTCAACCTTACCTTAACATGCATCTCCTAAGACTGCCTTGAGACATAATTAATTAATTCACACCTATAAATCTTTCAAAAGCCTAGTTAGTGATAGATGGGGCTGTGGAAATTAAAATTATTAGCAGTATTTTCCCACGTACTGATGTACAGGGTGACATACATGCCCTTCTCTACAATACTGATCTATATGAATATAAATGCAGACACATAAACATACACAACATCTAAGTTTTCACCCAACTTCTCACTCAAATACCAGCAAAATGGGAATGAACAATGAAGGAATAAGCAGTATACATTGTTACACAGGGAGGAAGGAATATTCCTTCACTTTCTATGAAAGTAGCTCTGAAATTGCCTCTCCTTCACAACGCAATTCTTAAGATTACAAATTACCCTTGTTTAACAACGTTATGAAAATAAATTTTTCTTACCCTAAGCCCCTGCTCCATGGACAAGCAGAGAACCTGCCAGGGTGCCGTGTACCTGAACATGTTTGGCCCCTTCTGTAGACAGACTAAATGGCAAAAGGCATGCAAGTATCTCAGGCCTACTGGTTGCTTTTCATCTGATGGATGCTAAAATTGAGAGAAATTCCTCCCGTTGTATTCTTCAGGAGCCTCTCGAGCAGAGTCTAAGACACAGCTACAGCCATTCCACTTGCACCCTTAGGAACTGAATAACTAATTCAATAAGAGGCTTTCTTCTTGGGAAGAGCTTAGCTCAAACTCAATTAGCATAAATAGGATGATAACCTTTGAACCTCCCACTCCTCCTCCTGGAGGTTGCTCCCTCCCCTGCAAATCTTGGGTCTGTTTGTTACCACTGATGGCATTTGACTCTGCTTTGGAAGCCTAGAAGCAGCTGTCAGAGATCATCTCAGCTAGTTCTTACGTTTGCAAAGCATCTGTAGCTTTGCATCTTTTATTTTTGCTGTTATGTTTTAGCTGTGCTCAAAGGAATTCCCTTTTCCTCCCACCCAGAGGGATCCTTGCCTTCCCCTCTTTGGCATAGTGTTCTCTGTTCAGCAGCCTGCAGAGTGTTGCTGAGGAGGTTCACACAGAAACTGCTATAAACGCTCCCATGACAAAGCCACTACGGTAAAAAATTACCAGCCTAAATGAAATTGAAAGGTTTTCTCCAAAATGCACGGAAATGAGCTCTTTGGAACATTGGTAATATGATATACTATTGTCTTGTTTGTGATAAGGTTTCCCTTTAAAACGGATCATTAGTTTTGCAGTCAGAGAACAAGGCCTAGTCTCCAAGAATCTAAACAAGGTAAAAGAGTAAAACCTTATTATTTTCTGTATTTATGTGATTTAAATGACAAATGGAAATAGTACTTCTCCACCCGGATGCTGCTTAGAAAGCTGCGGGTCATTGCACTGATGCAAACCCAGCCACACAGATCAAGTCACTAGTCTGTTCGTTTGTTTATTCATTTCCCATCAACAGAGAAAGAAGTCATTTTAGGTTTATATTGGCGATCTTTACTGTTTTATCTCAGGTACCTGTACTGAGGCAGTCCCACCCAGACAAGGATGCAGGAAGGGTAGAGGCTCATCCTTAAAGCCACTGCTAGCAGAAAGCCGGCTGGTTCCTGGTCAGCTCAGCGTGCTGAGAACAACAGTGAAGCAGTTCTGCAGGTGACATTCAGAAGTCTGACTGCAGGTAGCACCAGCAGATACACTCTCATGCATTTGATGGTTTTCTTAAAATAGCTTTCTGAGAAAATGCATCTCAAATATGTTGTTCTCTTTGATGGTGCCATGGCAGACAGTCACCTTTCCTGTTTTTTTTTTTTTTTGGTGTGTGTGTGCATTTTTTTCCCTAAAACAGACAAGTACTGAGGTGTTGGTGTCTGTCACCAGAACTTGGCAAACAGCTGACACACAGGTGAGCTCCAGCTCAGCTGTGATGTTTGTTACAATACTATTATTTGTTGCACAGACACAATTAACAAGCAAGGGGCCATCTGCAAGAATGTGAAAGTGCAGATCTGTTTCAAATTATCAAAATTATACATTACGGACATGGCTTAACAGTGACTTTAATAATGCCTATACAGCCTTTATACATGGTACATAAAGCTCCAGCTTCTCTTTAACTTGCTGAGTTTGTTTTGCTGGACAACTAGTCGTACGAGTAACTCATTTCCTTCACCTCTCTCCGTATTTTGACCTCCTGCCTTGATGTTTCTGAACTTCATTTTGGAAGCAACAAATGACTGCAGTTATTTCTTCAGTAGCTGGAAGTGATTTAAGCCAGAACAACCCAGGTACCATGGCTAATATTTCAGCAATTAAAGTGCTTTTAAAACAATCAGAACAAGAACAGATGAAAAATCCTGTCCCTGAGTAAGAATCCAGACGGGACGCTAACATGGATTACAGGAGGACTTAGGTTACAAAGGCAGGACAGATGAACTGCCTTGTGCTGAAGTTAACATCAGCTTCTTTGCAAGCTGGGAGTGTGGCCAAGGGTAGAAATGCAGGCTTTGGTGAGAAACAGCCATTCCTTGCATCCCTTGAATATTCCAATGGCCAGATATACAAACAACTGCTGGAATAGAAACAAGCCTGTCCACATGCACCTTCAACTTTTAGCCTCTTAATACTTTCCTTTTTCTTTTTTTTTTTATTAAAGGTTGTGTGCCTTGCTCATTAAGTGCCTAATGAAGTCTTGCCAGAGAGTTTAATTCTGAAGGCAAATGAGAGTATAAATATAGAGCAGATCAACTGAAGTATTAGGTACTATTCTGCAGAGTCAACAGTGAAGTAAGTCTGCCACAATGCCAAAACACTAGGAGATCCCAAGAAAAATCCTAACATTAAAACATTTTAAACCAAAATGCTGTGTATTAAGCAAGCTTCTCACAGAGAAGGCCTTTGATCTCTGATTTTCCTAGAGGACAAACTGAGTGCTCTCACATATCTCAAAAACTGTTAGCCAAGAATACTGTGATGTTTCGCCCTTATTTAGGATAGTTAATTGAACATGAATAATACATTAAAGCAGCTGTTTTTTATATCTTTTGCATTTAGAAATTTTGATACCAAAAAGACACAATCCAAACTTTTGTGATCTTGCACCCATACAAATGTAAACTGCTTATTTTTTCCAAAAGCTAGACCTCTTTTCCCCCTTGCATTATGGGCTTTCATCCCCTCTCTTTTTAATAGAAAGACAAGATTATGGAAACCCTACAACTGTTTTTAAATATGAGATCACAGGGATGCTGTTGTCAGGAAATTAGTATAAACATTCCCATACCACGATCCAAAAGTTAATACAGTTGTTGACTTGTCTTCAGGAGAAATATCAAACAAACAGATATCAAATGGAAACCAGGAAGAAATATGACTAACATCTAAGCAGGGGTCTTTTTACACTGACAGTACATACTAATGAATGCTCCCCATGTTTGAAAGCCCATCCTTCTTCCCTCTTACCAGAAATCATTAGCGCTGGGGAGGGCTTTTCAGGACTCAGTCAGAAGTCAAAATACTAGCGCTTGCAGCATCTCTCTCCAACGGGTTGTTTTCAGATGAGTTAGAGTTGAAATCTTCTTGGAAAAGGTAGGCAGAATGTACATTAGCAATGTGAAATGCAATCTGTCCTCGCAGGAGAACACGAAGCACATACCAATAAACATCACACCCACATTTTGTGGTTTGTGTTTCTTAAGCAAGGGTCATTCAATTTCCTGTGAGACTCTGACAGCACAGGATTTACCAGTGCTGCCTTCCTATACCTCCTTTTATTTCCCAATAAAGACAAAGCCATTGGATAAGGTTAGGGACTTACTCGAGCTGATGAAGCCATGAAAGTTGTTTGTCTTCCAGTTGTCCATGAGTAAAGAAGATGAGACTGTGTGTCAAAGAGATAAAACCTTCTGCTGTGAGGAATGCATGTAGCTAAAATACGAGGCTGGAATTTACAAAATCAAATCCAATCACAGGCTCTAATGTCTTAGGAAAATCAGTTAATCTCACTGTGCCTTTTATCAGAAAGGTGTTTACAGAATATTTTGTGAGTTTTCTGAAAAAAAAGTATGCTTATGAGGATACTTGCTAATATATTTCCTGACAGCAACACCAAGGCATCTGAAATTTCATGAAACTCCTCTGGTTTTGCCCATTCTGTATGCAATGTGCAAACACAAATCTGGTGGGAGAAACAATATACCTTAGTATATTGTTTCAGTATACAGTATACTAGAATACTTATGAAAGGTAGAAAATTGAATTCATACCTATCGTACACACTGACACTGCTATTTAGGAGCCAGAAACTCTCAGTCTTGGAAGTGACCACTTAAAGACTTAAAGTAATTGCAAGGTTTGGCAACAGTTAAATATATGGTTTGATGGTCTAAAATTTGGGCAGAGGTGTCTAAAGAGGCACTTAGGAGCTTAATCCTGCCTAGTCTCAATCTGTAATTACTCAACTTCTTGAGTGCAATGTTGCAAAAACAAGAACTAGCCTGTAGGGTTGAATAACAAAGCTCAAGAATTCAGTCTGGTGAGCTCTCCAAGAACGAGTGACAGGTATTTCTACTATTTGTTGTTCTTTATTACTATTACAGCTATTACTATGGTTCTGCTGTACCACTCCTCCCTCCTTATGGTAGGAGTCCTCCTACAGGAACACAGACCTGTTTTTCCATTCCTGCCTTATGGTGGGAAAGGAGTCAGCTAGAAACTTTGAAGAGGCTAATCTCTAAATCTCCTGATTTAAATTTGCCATCTTTGGGCATCCTACCTGTTCTCTTTTGTTGCACATCATTTTATTACCCCATTTTATTTGTGATACAAAAGATCAGTTTCCAAGTTATCTTTAGCAGCAGACAAACTGTGCAAGATCTCACATACTACACCAAAAATACACAATGTCAGCAATACGAGGAGCTTGTCTGTTCCAATCACATGCCCTAAAGGCTAAGTATATTTCTATATAAAAATGAAAATGCTTGGAAAAAAACAGCTAAGTTTTTACATGGCCTGAGTAGGAAGCCTGGAGCAGGCAAATGTAGAAAGCATCCAGTGGTTTTGTGGAAGAAAGTCAAGTTATCATGCATGTGAGCTGATGATTAGGTGCTGAGCCCAAAACTTTTTTTTTTTTCTTTTTTTTTTCTTTTTTTTTTTTTTCCCATTTCTTCCAATTTGTCTAACAAAAGATATGGATACTTTCACAATACTGTCTCCCTTACTCCTCAGTTATATCCTCTCTGGATATAAAACTGCTGCTATTACTAAATGTCCATGTCTCTATCAAAAAAGTGCCATCACTGGGAAAACATGGTGTATAGTGATTACAGCATCATCTAATACTCGATGCTCCATTGCAGACAGTAGTTCAGGAAGAGAATAGGCAAGATGTTTCTCAGTACCACATAGTTTTCTCAGTACTTACAAAAGCTTATTTCATGCAGAGAAGAAGCCTTTACTCTGAAAAAAAAAGTTAAAAACCAAAAAAGTTAACTAGATGACTATGGGCTGGACTAACAGTGTCTGCAAAGATGAATTCACATAAACAGCAGAAACTGAAAAACACTAGTTTCTACTTTCTGTTTGAAATTAAAAACTGTAAGAAAAAGGGTAAGAAAAAGGGAAGTGTATACAAATGCCCTGTATAGCAGCTGCACATGAGAGTGGCTCTTTAGCCTACATTTCCCAGAAGGAATGCATGACATCAGGAAGACCAAGATCTTATCATCCACTGGATGCAAACCTCCCTTGAACACATCGTTCTGTACACTGGTGATGAAACAGAAGCATGAATTATGAATTATTACATCATACAGAGAATGACTTGTCATGATGAAGACCTGTCAATGCTCAGCACCTTGCCAAACAAATCCCTGCCACCAAAAATGTAGGAAGAAGACATTTTGTAAGCCACAGTCTAGCTTTGGGATCTCAGTAACCTGGCCTTTTAATGCATGGCTCAAACCACGCTGAATTAAAAGGGCATCTAACTTTACAGTGCAACGAGCTTTTGACTGGGCTCATTCACTGGTAGTCACATGGCTCTCTGTAAGCAGGAAATCCTGAATTCTTACTCATATTCTTTTCAAATCAGATCTAACTGCTGCTTGCTCACCTTTTAACCTCTGAAAGACCAAAAGTCAAACACTTTTACAAGTGGGAAAGGTGACAAAAATCCTGAAACAATTGGTAGAAGAGGAAACTCCCTTAAATTCTTCACTGTAACCAGGATTTTTTTATAGGCATATGAAATATATCTTTATATATATGTATATATATATTACATATGGCTTCCTAACTCAGTACTTCTGAGATCCTCATTGTAAAAACAACAAAAGGAACACACCCACATCAGAAAGCACTCTAGGATAGATGTAAATTGTCTCTCCTGGAAGATACTGAACGACTGCTTAAATATTATTATTCTGAGCTTTTCTAAGGTGTCCCTCCCTAGGTAACCTGCCAAAGTTGTTCCTCAGTTGCCCACATTACGCACTAATCATGAAAGTACAACCTCTTTTGGTTTGAAAGATATGCATAAAGTATCACAAGCACTTATAAAACCACAGTCTCAGGATCATGTATAGCATCTCCATGGAAAAACAGCCTTTTCATTAGCCCAGCAGCAGTTTTAAAGATGCTGGCACTGTGGTTTGGCAGTGATGCAAGGAGCGCAGGCAGCCACTCCTGGCATGGTCGGACGGCAGTGCAAGCCAGTCCTAATGGAGCTCCTGTGATCCTGCTCACCTCCTCCTGGGCCACACTGGATTTGGCTGTCTGTCTAGTGATATGGCTGAAAAGTAACCTCGGTAAAAAGGAAAAAAAAGAAAAAGGCTAGTGTCTAGCTGCATTCAGCATCTACGTGAACAAACACTAGCACCACCCTGAAACTTCCTACATGCAACGCTTATGTTGGGTGGTCAGTTACCACATGGCTGGCTAGACATCCCCCTTCCAATCCCATGGAACTGATGCAATTTGATGCAGTGTTTGTGAACAGTTCAATCCATGGATGTGCTTGCCATTTCCACTGTTCTCAGGCTCACTGCGGAACTGCTGCAGGAACTTTAATAAATGCATGTTGAGTTCACACTGATACAAGAAGGAAACAAGATCTCCCCTGTCATCCAGTCCCATCACCTGTTACTGCAGGAAAGCACATCAGCTAATCCTCTTCATAAACTTAGTTGAGTTCTGCCTTAAAAACAGCTAAGAATATTTGTCCCCACAGTTGCCATGGAAGTACTCGGCTGATCCTCAAGAACTGGCTTCCAGCTTCTCATCTACATTTACTAATGGCCAGTTTATCCCTCTTTGTTCTTTTGCCAGTACCGAGCATTTGCTTTAGCAACCTATTGCTCTTCTTCGTGTTTCCTTCCCTGATGCGTATATAAACCTCTGATGTATCCCAGTCCACATTTTTCCAGACTAAACAAGTAAAGCTCCTTTAATCTCAAATTGCATGTTGCGCTTTCCATCTCCCTGCTGTCCAAACTCGATCTGCATCCACAGCCCTGTCAAGCCATACTTTCGGAGCACAAGTGACCAGAAATGCAATGTTGCGGGTACAACCCTACCACCAGCATCTACAAAGGCATTCATGGTTCCCTAACCCCTTTGGAAACGCCTCGAGTGGTAAGTGTTCATAGCTGAGGCGGGGAGAAATCCTCTTTGTATGGCCATGTGAGCAAAGCCAGCCCTCAGGTCACTCCCTGGAAAGCACGTACCCAGAAAGCACACAGACGAGAGGGTGCTGGAGGTGCCAGCAGCTGGGTGAGGGTGCAGGGCACGCTCACAGTTGTGCTGCTCCCTATTGACAGGGCTATGCCAATTAGAAAATGACAACAGCTGCAGGCAGATGGGCGCTTCAAACACAGCAATTTTCTCCAAAACGGGTAGCAGCAGCAACAGCTGTGCTTGAAAGGCAATCAGGCAGTGCACCAAGAAGCGCAGAAAGTGTGTCGTCCTTCCCGAACCGCCTTGTACCCGCTTCTCTCAGACGGGCTGACACAGTTTCTTACCCTCTATTTGTCTTCCAAGCACAAAGGACACTGTGCTAATGAGCGAATGATTAAGCACCAGCCCATGCTACTCTATGCCCTGGATACGATTACCAAAGTTACAGTGCCAAGCTAAACACTTGCAGCTCATTTCCTTTGCATGAAACAGCATCAGAAGAGAAAAACAAAGCAGAGGATGCTCATGCAACCACTTTTGTTTACAAGGCAGAAGGTTTTCACAACTTGGGGAGAAAAACCCTTCTTCCTGCTGAGTGTTGCAGGAGAGCACAGATCAATGACCCCATCAATGTGGACATCCCAGCACCATCCTCTGCCACCTCCTGCCCCCCTGCCAGCATGGCTTGGTGCTGTTGGCACAGCCTTGGGGCACACCGAGCAGTGCCGACACCTCTCCGACGTGCTGGTTTAAGGACTGTGAAGTAAAGAAATCCAACCTGGCCTTGCAGGGGTTCAGCAGAGCTCATTCATGCATGGGTAGATGGGGCTTGGTGCTTTTTGCTGGAGCTGGGAACCCAGGTACAGAGGAAAACTCCTGCTCCTGTCAGGCTAGCTCAGAAACCAGAGAGGGCTTGCTCCCTCGTAAAACTTCTCGTAAAACCTCAATCTTAGTCGTATGTGCACTGACTGTCCCAGTAGAAGAGAGCAAGCCACCCAGGAATAAAAAGAGGGAGAAGAGGAAAATGCAGCCCCGACCCAGTGCAGACAGGGGACGCTGTCAGGGCAAACACAGCTTGGGCCATCCACTGTGAAGAGCACTTTACAGTAATTCACCTAAAGCAGATAAAAGTCATCTGGAACAAAGCCATGCTTGCGAGGGGAAAAGAACATGGCTCTGAGAGCAGAGAGGAGGGATGGCTTTAAAGTCAGTATTTCTTTTTTTTTTTTTTTTTTTTAAAGTCAGGAGGAAGAGTTGAGTTAAGAGCATGGAGTGGAATAGCAATGTTGTAAATGGACATATAAGGCATCTTCTGAAAGTATGGATCTGCTAAGCATTTCTCAGCTCACCTCAAAAGGGAAGCCCAAAGAGTGCCAGCATTAACAGGCGAAAGTACTAAGCCTTACACAAAGAGAAAGTGAAGAAATATGGAAATCATCGGTGTAAGCTTACAAAAAGGTGGGGGAGGGGGTCATGGATTTCCCTTCTTCACCAGTAGTGCACATCTCTTGGAGAAACTCTCATGCCAAGCACCTGAAGGAGACTGTTACTGAGCACATAGCTAATTGCTGCTACAGTTTTATTATGGCTTCTATTCTCTTTTTCCTAGGGGACAGGAGTAATACCATACGTGGTTGAGCCAAATAATGGGTTGGATCACACACTCCCTTGGAGAAAAACCTGGCAGCGTGAAACATAAGCTGGAGATTCATCCGTTTTTCCTTGGAGCTGGTAGATTTTGCATCGCTACATGAAAATCCAAAGTAAACAGTCTCTAAACATACCTTGTGTAAATCCAGCTGAGACCAGCTCCGCTCAATCCCAAATATTAAAAACCTGCAGGTTGCTAGCCTCATCCCTCCTAACTCCTTTATAGCTTTCTTCCCACCTTGTTTCGATACTTTGTTCTATTGCTGCACTGTGTCTATCCTTTCTGCAGTGAACTTCCATAACTAAAGGCCTCTGTCCTGCAAGGTCCTTGGAAGAAAAGCTCTGCCTCCAAAGGACGTCTGCAGACACTGTGCTCTGAATGGGCTAAAGTTGCGCCAGGGGAGGTTTAGGTTGGATATTAGGAAGAACTTCTTTACTGAAAGGGTTGTTAGGCATTGGAATGGGCTGCCCAGGGAAGTGGTTGAGTCGCCATCCCTGGAGGTCTTTAAAAGATATGGTGATATGGTTTAGTGGAGGACTTGTTTGTGTTAGGTCAGAGGTTGGACTAGGTGATCTTGGAGGTCTCTTCCAACTTAGATGATTCTGTGATTCTGTGATAAAGACCACTTCTGAACCACTACTGGATAAGAAACGTGGATCCTTGAATTCACCATGTGACAAGGAGGCATGGAGAAGTCTGTATTAACAAGAGGAGATACAAGACAACCCAATGGTCTTGGCAGCTTAGTTTTCACACAGGTGAAACAAGTAAAAATCAGTTGGACAAACACCAGTAAAAATACAACCTTGTCTGGCTAAATTTATCCAGGTCATTTCAAGTAATAAATATTCCATTTGCTCAGCTTTGGTCAAATGTTACTCCAAGTTTTCCTAGTGTTTTATGCAGTTTATAAGGATGTTCAGCATTGCCCTAGCCCATGCCGTCATTTCTTCATTTTCTATCAATACACAAAGTTTCATCCTATTTTAAATCTCAACAGCAGCAGCAGTCTCCCATCATGTGCAAAGCACTCAGTTGCCTTAGGGCACACTCTTTTCCTCTAATTCTCCAGTACAATGGTTCTTTTCTTGTGCCTTTTAGCCCAATCCCTCCAAAAGAGGAGAAATTCTGTAGCAGGATTTGTACAAATCCCCTCATTTTCTGTTCATTAATTAGTTATAAGGAAGCAGCGTTAACGTGAGCTATGAAAAGTTATTGCACTGCCTCTTGAGCCCCTAAATTCCTGAAACGAAGGCTTTCTGCTGAACACCTCCTGCTCCCATCAGCGGGCAGAGGGTGCAGGACAGCCATGTTTCCAACATGCACCGTGATCCATGCTTTCTTCACCGCAATGGCATTTTTCCCTGGTGGTATTAATTGTGCTTAACCCTGGTGGCATTAATTGTGCTTTATTTACTTGTGAGTAGCCCAGAGCAAATGGAGGCCGGGCCAGACAGAGCTTTCTGTTATGCCAGATGTCACCACTGCAGGGCACAATTACAGGAAATAACCTCTGCAAGGGGAGAGGAGGAGGCAGAGCACTACACTAAGCACACCCAGCAACATGCAGATATGTGTGTGCGTGCCTTTGCATTTGTGTGCGAGCAAATACATTCCTGCCACGGCTGCCAACATTTGAACAGCAATTTTTCAAGTAGCTTCCACAAAATTTCATGTTGTCTGTCAGGACAGATGAAGGCTGCTATTGCACAAGATTCTCACTTCTGATACGGAGCATTTTCAGAAGGTGAAAGCACTCCAGGCATAAGCAAGTGCCTGGAAGCCCAGAAATGGCTTTTTACATGCACTGAGATGCCTTACTGTACTAAATCAAAGTATCTGCTACTGGTATTTGACTGGTAACTGTATGGTTATTGCACTGGCACCTCTGCCTGTGTGTGCTGTATGGATACTAGGGGTGGCTGATCATCACACAACCACAAAGGCTCCTTTGGCTCCAGGCATTGAGACCAGCTGCTCTGCTCTTTCCACAGATGATTGTTGGGGCTGAAACACTCATTTGAGTACATGTGAAGAGAGATGTTGGTAAGTTAGTCTAAAACCCCAGATTTGGTTCAAGAGGTTGTTTTTGTGCATGCAGTTTGTGTCTGAGGTAGGATGTTCTTCATCAGTGCTTGCAGCTGCCATTTGCAGTGATGGACATAATATATATATATATATATATATATATGTATGTATCTACTAGATTAGAGCACTGTAGATATAGACCAATCCTGTCTTTCACAGACAACCACCAACATTCAGATAAGAACCCAAATTCCCAGAACTGAGTGTTGCTGTATATGGAGAGACACGAGAGACTCTTGCCCTACATTTCACTTTGAAATATTTTCTAAGGTGCAAGAATAAACAGCTGCTACACAGCAAATGCATGAGAGTCAAGGTTCACGCAGCTAACCATTCAGCTAGCAGTAGGCTCTCATTCAAAACCAAACACATGCATTTTTAACTCCAGCAGTTAATACTATAACCCTGAGGCATAGATAAGCATAAGATAAATACAAGATATCTGATCTGGTTTTCAGTTGAAAGGCTAGAAACAAGCAGAAGGTGTATTCACACATTTTTGTCCCTTAATCTTACATGCAGCACCCCAGTTTTGTGAGTACATCACCGGAACCTGTTTCACAGATACTCCCATCCTCGTTCAGAGGGAGGGAGCCCTGTGTTCTCCTATTACTGTTGCCATTGGCAAGGCAAGCTAAACACAGTCTTCCTACCTTGTGTAATTTGGCAGTAAAAGCAAAGCACAGGTGAGAGTGAAAGGTGCATGGAGACAGAGGCTGTGCCTAACAGGAGTGCCTTTTGCTGCAAGTAGCCACGGTGCTGGCTGAGAGCAGCAGCCCACTTACTTCTAAGGGAGTCAGAGGCAACGTCTGAAAGGAAGCCCTGACGCCGTTTGATTAGCATTGTTTCAGAGTGCCTGGTTGAGCCAGAAAGGAAGCAGTCATTTGGTTTCTAAGGAGCACCACCAAAAAAATACCATCAAAACAAGATAAATGCTGCAGCCTGAACAAGTTTCTCAGCACGTAACTCCACCTAGGAATTGCTCTTACGACACTGCACTCTCCCGTGCTTCCCGGTCCACCCTCTGGGACCCATGGAGCTTGAGAAGCACTTCCACTGCTGCGATGTTTATTTTAATGAGCTTTTTGAAGGCTCGTGTGGCTCGGTATCTATTACGAAGCTGGCACACAGGGCTCTGACACACACAGCCCTCCCTGGGGCTCACCTGAAGGACCCTCCTCACCCCTTGGTGCTCTGCAAGTGTTGTTTCAGGGTGCTGGGTGGGAAGGCAGCACGGGCAGCCCACTGCTAAGCTCGCACCATCTTACCTCTCTGAGGTGTTTCTAAGTCTTCAGTGTGGTGCTGTGCTCTCTCCCCTAATTTGGCAAAGAAGACTACTCCTGAAAGACTGTCCAGCCCCATCTTATGTAGCCTACCAGCCTCAGGGAGTGATCACACCCAAACCATTTTTGCCTTCTCCATCTGTATTTATTGTTAGAACAGTTGTGGCTTGATTGCAACCATGTTTTGATTCCTGTGGCTTTTATATCAAGTGTGAGGGAGGAAGGTCAAGGTCAGTGCAAGCCTTCTTCATGTACGTAACTGTCAGTTAAGCAATAAGGTGTCTACATTCAGATGGTGCTGGTGACCAAGACCAAGAAACGAAGGCACAAAATAAAGTTTTTGGTTGTACTTCCTTCTCTTGGATCACTTCTCCATGGCTGTCACTGGCTTATCTCCTTATTTCTAGCAGACCGAGCATGGAAATCTTCCTGGGAAGGAAGGCTGCAAGAACAGCTACTTGAAAGCTTCCTATTAGGTTTGCATCTCACTCCATGGGCGTGCAGTTTCAGGCATTTGGGGTGCTGTGGGCATGCTGGTGGCACCTTCCCATGCCTCCCTCTGGAGCTCCTGACTGACTGGTGAAGGCAGGCAGAGGGAGCTGGGAATGAAGTAAGCATCACAGGTGCAGAAGAGCCAGAAGGGATCAGACACAGCAATTTCCCTCCAGAGGTGAAAGCTGATGTTAAGACTACAGAGGTGTACAAGGCAGAGAAAAAGGAAGCAAGGAGACTAATGAACAGGTGACATTCATAACATTCATGTTTGTCACTGCATGTTTTAACTAAGATATTAAAGAGCTCCAGCCAGCTGGAGAGAAGCATTTTGCATCGCACGATTCAAGCTAAAACCAAACATAAAGTGGGGAATATAACCTTCTTTATTTTATTTGGCTGAGCCTTACCTATTTGTGGGTTTTATACATTTTTCTGACAGTCCCACTGTGGTTTTCCCTAATAACTCCTGGGGCTGGGGAGACAATTGTTTATGGGCAGAAGAAAAAAGAAAAGGAGGACAGATCAGCACAAATGCTTACTCTGAAGGAGACTAACAAAGAGTAGCCAATTGTGCCTGGCCTTCATAGATGTTAGAGGGAAAAACAAACAAACAAACAGAAAATACTTTCTTGCCCATAATAGACTCTTGAATTCCCCCCTGAAGAATCAGATTGGATTATTAACATAATTAGATTATATATCATATTGCTGTGCAGTTGGAACTGCTTGGCATCCATTCTGCTTATTAAGGAGGATTGCTCAGCTCAGCACGGCACCACTTTCAGCAAGGCCACCAGTTTGGGGGCTCTTTGTGGATATCTGACTGCTGTAAAGGGCTCAGGGAAGCCTTTAAGAAAGTGCATGCACATTCATTCTTCTCTCATGTGCTGGTGTCTTAAGAAGAGTCTGGGTGGGATGCTGTGGCTCCGTATTATGCTCTTATCACCTTCATCATGATGGCTAATCAGCTGTACACAAATAACAGCAGTCTCTTTTGCAGTTGCTCTGTGGCTAAAGATGGCCTTGGAGCATCGTTGTAGGAAGAGCAGGAATTCATGAAATGCTTGACAAATGGCTCAGCCACCTGTCATGGAGGGGCAGGAGATGCTTGAAATTGTAACCTACCAGCCACAAGTGGTAAGTGCCCTCTGTCCCCGAGTAAGTCCCCAGTTCTTCCTGACACTTCACTTATTGCACCGTGTTACCTCTGCAGAACTGGCCGGTTGGGATGAAGGACCTGTATGGCACCTCACCCACTTGATAATGGTCATTATCACTCCATGCTGAGATGGGTCAAAAGGAAAGCCACTCTCTTCTACTTTAAAGGGCAATTCTCAAATAGATGTCCATGCGTAGTGAAGGGAGGTTGTTTGCCATGCATGCAGGCCCCCAGCTGACAGTGGAGAGCTCTATCCCTTGCTTACAGGCAGCAACTGGCAGTGGTGTAATTCCTCTCGGCAGGCAAGCTGAATTGTGAACAGGCACCTGGATTTTCTCCAGCTTGTAGGCTGGACTTCAGCAGGAACGTCTGCGTGTGACAGAAACCCCTCTGAGGGAGAAACACGAAATGCTGCTCCCCTGTCAGCCAAGCCCAGGAGAACCTGCCAGCCCATCCCCATTTTTCTCATTCCTTGCTGCTCTCCCTACAAGAGCTGTTAATCCCTGTGATTTCTCACTGCTGAGGCGGAGGTCTCCCTGCCAGAGGGAACATAAGCTGTCTGGTGTATTTGAGGAGCACGATGGCAGAAGCGCTTCCAAAAAGCACCAACACGGGCCAGTTTTGCCTAATCCTCTAATCGCAGTTTGTCTCCTCAAAACCAGGAGCAGAACTTTGCGGACTTCAACGAGAACAAAGCCGTGGTGCAGCTGAGATGTCAAGCACCTTTGCTAAACCCATACCCCACCTTAGGGAGGAGAAACTGGAAGGCCCAGAATGGCTACAGAAACTGCAGAGCACCCTTGGGGCACATCCACCCCAGTTTTTTTTCCATATGAAAGAAACACCTGAAGCAACGCTAAAAGCTGTGCCTGAAGGGTCTACTAGGAAAAAAGATGAGAGGATCTGAGCAGCAATGCTACCTCCCTTTGCCTGCCTCCCTTCAGAGGTCAAGTCCTGGAGAGCACTGATCTGCCGTGTTGCAAAAGCCATCCATGTTAAATAACAGCATGTGTGGTTCGCTGACTAGGTTTGTCAGTGCCCTCCTCACCATCTCCTGACACTAAACACAGTTGTGTGTACTGAATTCTCCCCAGAGGGTACAAAGTGAAAAATTGCTGGGCCTCCCCTCAGTTCACAGGCATGTGACTGGCCTGTGTGACTGCCTCCAAGGTCAAAAGGAACTAGGGGAACATTTTTTACACTGTTATTGAGACATTTTAATAGGTTAATTACAAAGTAAGTGCATTTCCACATACAAGGGCCATTCTTAATGACAATTGCTCCAGTGTTCACTGTTCGCATGCTTCACCTTCGTCATCCTCTGACTCCTTCAGCTTCATTCAAAGAGTATAATATGCATATGAAGAGTTGTATTAGTCAAAAAGAACCCATTTCATATGTCTTTAGGAAAAAAAAAAACATGTTCTGTTTTAAAAACAAGTACGCATCTAAGGCATAATTAGTATGAAAAAAAGAAAGTGATGCTCTTGAAAAGTGATGTGATACTATCTATGAGACAAAGTTCTTAAAACAATGTGCATAAGAGATTGCAAATAGAAGAATGTGCAAAAAAAAATAAAATGAATTGTGACTGTATGGATATGAAGTCCATTCACGGACACTTTGTGCAAAAAAATAATCCAGGAAAAGTGTGGGTCTTCTTGACACCATTACTGCTTTGACTAAACAGTAATGACTAAAATGAACCGATGCTGCAGAAAAAACATTTATGCATCTTTCCAGACATGTTTAGGATCTTGAATCAGTTACCACAGAATCATAGAATCTTTAAGGTTGGAAAAGGCCTCCAAGATCATCTGGGCCAACCATCACCCTACTACCAATGTCACCCACTAAACCATGTCCCTAAGCACCACGTCCAACCTTTCCTTGAACACCCCCAGGGACAGTGACTCCACCACCTCCCCGGGCAACCCGTTCCAATGCCTGACCACTTGTTCTGAGAAGAAATGTCTCCTCATTTCCAACCTGAACCTCCCCTGGCACAACTTGAGGCCATTCCCTCTAGTCCTATCACTAGTCACCTGTGAGAAGAGGCTGACCCCCAGCTCCCCACACCTTCCTTTCAGGTAGTTGTAGAGAGCAATGAGGTCTCCGCTGAGCCTCCTCTTCTCCAGACCAAACACCCCCAGTTCCTTCAGCCACTCCTCACAGGACTTGTGCTCCAGGCCCTTCACCAGCTTCATAGCCCTTCTCTGGACATGCTCCAGGGCCTCAATGTCCTTCTTGTAGTGAGGGGCCCAAAACCGAACACAGTACTCAATTAAATAAAAAGGCCTACAGGCCTAAAAACTACAAGCTTCACTGTTTCTCACAGATTCACCAGTTGTGCTAGGAAAAATGTTTTCTTAGTTGTTATTTTTTTCTCTCTTCTCTTGGGTCCTATCAGTATAATGTTTAGATCTAAGAAAACTTCATCTCATTTTTTTCTGTCCTCCTTCAAATCCCTATCGTAGCAACACTGCCTTAAGAGAAGAAAGTAAACTTAAGTCCAAGAAAGATAAGAGAAAATTTCTGCCTGTCTTTAAAGTGTACTGCTGATCCTTGGTGCCTGCCCATGTATTCTCATCCACTCTTTCTGAAGCTTGCTGACAATGGTATGAAACAATTGACTTTCTTCTATTTCCTTAATTTCCTCCTTGCTCATTTGGCAATTTCTGTCTCTCTTGAGACCATAAACTTTGATAACTGAGGTGTCTGCTTCAAAGCAAACACCACTTGGAACTGCAAGGGAAGCAAAGCAAGTGATTTAAGCACAGCATCACTTCTGAGTGAATGGGGTGGGAAACACAAATTACCTAAATCTTTGTGTCTCAGAAAATCCAGAACGACAGACTCTGATCTGTATTCCTAAAACATTTCCCTTGCTTTGAAGGTCCTTTTAGCAAGGCATAGGTACTCAGGGAGCCTCTGAAACTTCCATGCTTCAGTAAGCAGATTTGGTAAACAATTTCATTGTTTCCTCTGGCACACTTATATTCAAATCCTTTACGTGCAAGGGGATGAGCTACCTTTTAATACACTTCTGTGTCTTGCAGAATGAGGAACACATCCACCCCTCCTGGCAAAGGGGATGCCCAAAGCTCAGCTCCAACTTGTGCTAGCTGATATGCAGATGCTTGTGAGAATCTCCTTCCTCCAGAATAAAGGGATAATGGAAGCGTTTGCCCTCTGATTTTTTTTCCAGTGATTTTCAGTGCTTTTGTAAATCCATAAATGAACCACAATCTTGAGACGCAAAAAGTGTGCTCTGTGCTGAGAGCAATCAAAGGCTGAAAAGAAAGGCTGGCTGTGATCCAGCTGCCTTGCCTGATAGTCCCCTGGAGAGGACTATCCTGTATGAATTAAAAGCCTGATAATTTGCTTTGGTAGCTCAACAGTTTTTTGGGGGAGCTCTCACTTGGCTCCTTGAAGGGTCACACTATATGAAACAAAAAAATGACATGGACAGTAACGAGAAAGCTAAAGTGCTCATGGAAGAGATTCTAAAGGATTAAAAGGTTACACTAAGGCACCTGGACAACCTCCTCTCTCCTTTGCTTCAGCCCTTTGCTCCAGCAATACAACACATTTTTAATTTTCTAAATAATGGTAGTATCCATCTTGCCTGTTTAATCTTCACAAAACAGGGGAAGACAAGTTTCACCGAAAAGTGATACTCTAAATAAGGCAAAACAATGTTTAAGACCAGCATCACCCACGTTCAGCAAACCTCTCCTTGCTGTCTGAAGCACTGCTAGCAAGTTGGCTTCCTCCCAGAGCTCTTCAACACAACACCATTCCCCACGTCCTTCCAGAAAGGAAGGCAGCCAAAAACAGAGCCAATGTACCATATCCAATCTGCAAAAAGCACTGTTCCCACCAGCCCATTGTGTCTCATCTAGCTGACCAATTTTTTGCTTGACAGGGGTCTCTAAGTGTATACACCTTGACTTCCCTTACGTTGGTTAAGCTATTATCTTGTTATGAACCTTACTACTAGCAACTTCTTTTGTCTTCTCTAGACTCTAGTATCTATCCCTGTGACTTATTTTATGCTGCCTTTCACACACTGAACAACCCTCCAACAAAGTAGCCAAAACACTCTTGACTTCCAAAGCTCCTGGAAATTTCCAGTGATTCCTGCCACAATGACTCCCTCATTCCACCAAAGCAACAAGCAATGAAAAATCACTTCTGGAATGACCATATAAAATAGAGATATTTCGCTGTACTGTGTGAACCTTTAGTGCTGGTAAGCACCATGACATCATGGTATCAGGTATTTTCTGATATTCTTTCTGGAAAGCAGCTAGAATGCAACCGTGCATGACATAAACACGCAAAATATAACCCTTATACCCCTATAACACTTGGCCCTGTTAGTCCTGAACCCTCCTCGCTTATGATCCCAGAACAGCGTGCATCATATAACCAGTGCGCACTCTGCCATGCAAAGGGGATGCATGTTTGTTCACATGACAAAGGACGCCTACAATATGGTGATGCAAAGGACAGACTTCCAGTTATGTGGCAGGATATGAACCTCCTGTGATCAATACTAAACCGTTCATCTTGATTAACTTGTATCACCTCTTCCCATTGTACTCCTGCCCTGTCACAGCTTGGATGCACATCGGGGCACGCAGAAGACCACGTGGGGGTTGGTCTATTCTCCCACGTGCCTGGTGACAGGACGAGGGGGAATGGGCTAAAGCTGCGCCAGGGGAGGTTTAGGTTGGATATTAGGAAGAACTTCTTAACTGAAAGGGTTGTTAGGCATTGGAATGGGCTGCCCAGGGAAGTGGTTGAGTCACCATCCCTGGATGTCTTTAAGAGACATTTAGATGTAGAGCTTAGTGATATGGTTTAGTGGAGGACTTGTTAGTGTTAGGGCAGAGGTTGGACTAGGTGATCTTGGAGGTCTCTTCCAACCTAGATGATTCTGTGATTCTGTGATAACATAAGCATCTCCTGTCACCTAACTCAGCTATCGAAGGGATGGGATCCCTGCATTCTCTCATATGACTGGTGTGCCTTCATGTGTGTGACAGGGAAAGGGTCTGTAGTCCCTGTGGTTGGCAGGGTGCAAGTTGCCAGAGCAATTCAGCTACTTGCAGGGGAGATGCTGGGTTGTACAGCACCATGAGCGGCTTCAAGGCAGGCATCACAGCCCACTCTTGCCTGAAGCAGCTTTGTAGGGGGGACAATCCCACTCCCCCACCCCTGGGAAATCAGAAATGCTCAAGCTCTCCCTGTTCAGCATGCTTGACCTACTGTGAACCCCCTCTTTTGCAGAAAGGGTCAGCTGTAGGTTAAGTAGACCATGCTAGCAACTGCTCTAACTGTTGATATTATTCAGTCAACCCTGAATTTGTAAGAGATTTAAGGGCCCTTTCAGAACTGATCTGCTCCCCTGGAAGCAGGCACTGGGAGCACTGCTCTTGGTCTGCCAAGAACAGGTGTCGTATTTGTTGAAAACAACTCAAAGGCAAAAGATCCATTAACATTCTTGAACAAATCCAACAGTTTGCTCTCACAGACTTACAAAATCTTTATTTAAAAAAAAAAAAAAAGGATAAATAACACAACCCAACCCTACAGGCCATTAAGTCCTGCCTTAGGAGACATTTCCATTGCTGCATTTTTTGAGTGATGTAAGAATAACAGAACATTGAACAATTTAATGGACTTTACAATTCATAGGTGTAAACCTAGTGTAATAATCAGGTCATAAATCCTAGGGGCACATGGAGAACAACTAAGGAAACATGTTCCACATGAAGAGTCTCAACTTACCTGCTACAACAATGCAGGCAGTTTTATCGTTAAGGTCACCTCAATGATAAATTATTATGTTCAATTTAAAAACATCCTGTCTGTTCCTAATAATAAAATCTACAAGGCATGTGCTTTTAATATGACTCAACTTAGACAAAAATGTTCATGTGTACTAGGGCTACTTCACAAACACTCAGAAATCAACAGTGTGCAGACATCAGGTCTCTGCATGACCAAGCTTAGCCTTCCAAAATCATAGTATGCAGGTCTCAAGGATGCTGTGCATGCTGAATGCAAGAGCAGAACATAACCCAAAAGCTGTAAAGGCAATGCTATAGAAAAAATCAGTTTAATAATGTTAAACATATGCAACCAAATGATTAGTGGAAAAGCCAAAGGCAAAAACATTTTGTCATGACCTATTTTTGTTCTCAAATGTATTTCAAGAACTCCTCCTGGCTGTGTCTTTAAGTAAATTCAGAGATCTCAGCCATGTGCCATAGCCCTGGGTCTCTTATTTCAAAGAACAGCACAGAATGTGCATGACAAAACTTGCGCTGAAAGCACTTCAACAGCAATTCCCACTTCTAAATGATGTGTAATGCTGTATTTTAACAATGCTTTCCTCCTGTATTGAACAAAACAGAGGTAATGAGCAGGAATTATCTGGGAGGTCTGTCTCATTGCCTGACACAATGATAATCTTTTGCTGCTAAATTCTGGTTCGTAAACACACTGACAATCTCCAGTGTGTGTTCACACTTGTCCTGTGGTCAAGTTGCCCTTAGTTCAGGAACAGCACGATTTGATTTGATCTGTTTGAGGGACACGTGCAACCACTAGGCAAACCACTACTTCACTCACTAAAAGAGACACTTGAAAATACTTTATGCACACTGTGGTCATTTTGAATTCTTCACAAAAATTTCTAGGTTTGCTGTCATTTCAGACTGGCTTTGCAGCATTTTTCACTGTTCTTCGTTTACGGTCATGATGCCCTCAAGAGGCTTTCCACATTATGCTGAAGATGCCAGGGATGCTGAAGGACATATTTAGCTTAGTTTTCGGAGAGACCTCAGGTATATTAGATGCCAAACTCTGCTCGTCTAAACCTGCTGTTAGGACCCTGTGTGTCACTTTTCTTGGGGTCTCCCAGGGGCTGTGGGTGGTAGGCTGTGAATGACCATGGTGTGTCCCACTCTCTGCAAGCACTGAAGAACATCAGCAAGCTTGTATATAGTCTGCTTGTAATTAAAAGATCTGCCATCACGGTCAGTGACTTTTCTTGCTCAGGTCAGACTGTTCAGTAGATGTTGTTGGATTAATTATAGCAATGCATAATTACAGCAGCAATCCAAATTGGCCAAATGAAAACCCTGTTTGCTGCAGCTTCTCTTCTGTATCTGTCTATTTCTATGAACTCCAACCAAACCATTAACCACAGAAGAGACAAGCTGATAACAAACAGTATCATGAGGGATTTCCATCACAAAATATACAGTGCTGTACAAATATATAAATGCTCTGAGATGAGAGCCACTATCTCTTGATTGGTAAAACGTATCAGCAGCTGGGACTGCAGGAAAATGAGACGTGACTCAGCAATTAATGATGGCTTTTCCCCTTCAAGTCTGTGTTCATTTAAATTTTTTTAAGGACTTCCTGGCAGTTCGGTGAAGAAAGAGTTATTTGTAATTTAGATTACTAAGACCACTTGCAGTATATAGAATAGTTACAGCAGTGACACACAGTAAAAAGAAAACACAATCTAACTATTCTCCAAGCTATGAATGGCACCTGGTTAACACAGCTTTTCATTTAGTTGTTGCTATTGAGTTAAAAGTGGAAAATACAAAACCAGATTTGTTTTTGCTTTTGCAGAACCTCACGGATCAGATTTTAGCTTCTAAAAATCAAAACTGAAGTACCTCTAATCTTGCTTCCTTCTTATCAAAACTTCTGACGTTTATGAGGTTCAGACAGATGTCACTTATTTTCACCTATTTCACTATGAAATACAAAGTAATTTAGAAATGATTTGTGACTTTTGAAGACTAATTAAGGGGGTTGCTACTATGCAAGAGACAGATTGCAATCACCGCATTTCTTACTTTTGCCTGACTCCCTGAGAAAAAGGGCATCTTAGATAAGCATTCTAAATTTATTTAATCTGTAACTAGTAACATCAAAATATTTGAGAAAATACACATTTTCTAAGTCCCAACTTTTATTTATCAAAAAAAAAGAAAAGAAAGGAAAAGTTAGCAAGCTGTGCAGGAAGAGAGCAAGCTGTTTTGTTTTTGGACAATACAAAACATATTTCTTTGAGACTAACAAAAACATAATATAATTTCCTCTGTCAGGTTTTATCTTGCATTTTCCCATATATGAGAACTGACTTCTTCCCTTTTATGTAATCAAACAAAATTATTATTTTTTTTGAGCTTAGAATAGGCCTTCTTCTGGGAATTATAGCCAAACAATATAAGTGGTACACAGAACCATAAAGACACACCACAATAATATTACAGCCAGAGAAATGCAGCAGGTGATATTCTGGTCACACTGGAGTCAACAAGGTGTTTGCAATTAATTTAATTAGGAAGAGGACTTCATCAGGTGTTTCTGCTGGTCTGAGGGGTGGCTGAGCAGGTCATGGGCATAAGAATTCATACGCAGGAAAGCCGGGCCCTGGTTCCTCAGGCCTGTTCTATAATTATGTTTCTCTTCAAAAATACGTGATGTTATTTTCATGGGGAGAAAAAAAAACAAAACCAACCAACTTTTGGGCCTGATTTTGTAGTTCCATGGCACGGCATGGAATCTCACAGAAGCAAATGCAGGGGAGCTGGCATCCTGTTTTTCTAAGGCACTATTCTGAGCAATAACAGTGGATACAGCATTTTGCTTTTAAAACTGACTTTCTAAGCACGTCATCCTGAAGTTCCCACTCTCTCACTCATGCAAGCATACACGTAAAACCAGGGAATGAGAAACAGAAGCTCATGTTTAGCACAGATTTGCATTTAGTTTAGGACTTAAAAGATCTCCTAGCACTTAAGTTCTCCCAAATACCAAAGATCATTAGCTTTAATTTTATTTTCTTCCCTCATCACCCACTACATCTCCTGTACTCGCCATATATAGCTGCCTTTATCTTCTTGCATAAACGGCACATCAAGATGGAGAAGTGCCTCTGTCAGTCTCAAGACGTTTTTAGAGCAGGACTGTGCTATCATCGTGCCTTGATAATCCTCAAATCTTTTTCTTGCAGCTCTGTTAATGGAATAACATCCCATTTGTATGAGGGCAGTTTTCAACAAAAGCAGGATCTACCCTCTGGGATTCATACGCTCTCGCTTTAATTAAAAAGAAATCCCATTAAAACCTGCCAGTACCACAAGTGAATCCAATTAATTAAAAAAAAAAAGATGGGGAAAAAGACTGTTTTCAAGAGAAAACAATTACAGCTTAAATCTGTACACTTTTAATAGTATGAATTAAAATGTATGGCTTGGAAGTATTTTCCTGAGGTCTGAGGAAATCTACTGAAGTGGTGGTGCAGCAGTGAGCAACACTGGGACCACTTAGTCCACCCCAGGGAAAGAAATGTTGCTTATTCTTAAATCCAATCTACTCCAAACTGCACACATGCTAATGATGGTCATAAAAATTTTACTTCTGATGCAGAAAATGGTTAAATATTTACTTCCTAAAAACAAACAAACAAACAAACAAAAAAATCACCACCAACAAAACCAAAACAAAACAAGAACAAGAACAAGAACAAACCCAGAAGCAGAATAGAATAGAATTGCTCCACTTACAAACAGAATCACATATGGGATATCTTTGTTTCAAACCTTTCAATAACCGAGGCAGGATGTGTTTGCTCTCCACTTCCTACTGTTAAGGAGTATGGGTTTGACCCTACTGTTGCAGCTGAACTTTGCAAGGGTGTGCAATTGAACGAGGTGAATGGTGACAGAAGATCGGACACCAATTAAGCTCCCACTGGCTCCGACTGTGGGGCCCTTCACCTGCAGCTGAAGAGCCAAGGAGGCTGCAGAGAGTAAAAAAGCTGTATGGCCTGGGTCTGCTGGCCAGGCTACACGACTGGGGTCAGGAACTGGAAGTAGCAAGAGACTGCAGAATACCAGCACTGCACTGGCACTACATCGCCAGTTTTGAAAGTACAACCTGTGGTTGGTTCAGGGAGCAAACCTGTGTGCTTGCAGGGGCAGGCATGGGAGCCACTCAGGCCAGCGTGAGCAACGATTCCTCATGTGGCCAAGGAGAAATGGAGAGCCCAGACCGTCCCTGGGGTGGATGCTGGCTTCCTGCTCAGGCCACCCCACCCCTGTCCCGGTGGCAGCCAGGGATGTGGGAGAAGGTTCGCAGGGCCCCCCAGCACCACGTCATGGGGCGGGAAGAGGCTTTCTCTCGGGTCCCAGGGAACACTCGGACGGACGTGGGCACACCTACACAGGGCTTCAGTCCCCCGGTCACCGCTGCCCTGCTCATTCCTCCAGCTGAGATGCTGGCTGTGCCATGACGGCCACAGCCGTGGTGCAGAACAAGATATTAACTTAATTAAGCAATGCCTTGACAGCCATATCTTCAGTGCAGAACATGATATTAAGTTAATTAAGCAATAAATTACTAAAGCAGATGAAAGCTCTGACAGCTGTCCAAGCTTGGCTGCGTTACCATGAAGCCGAGCTCGCTTCCCCCTAACTTCTGACGTGGAGGAGGGAGGACGTAGCAGGGGCGGGGGCTGCGGGAGTAACCTCTTCCTTTGCCTTACTGGAAATGGGTATTTGCAGCTGAAAGATGCTGTCTGCACCATGGGAGAGATGAGACCATTGGCTGTGGTCTCTGAGCTTGGTCCAGATATTGTCCACTCAATCAACTCTCATTTACATTTCCATGTCCCACTTAAAAATATTGTATGCCATGTCCACAGCTTCATCCCTCCCTGCTCTGCTCTGGTAGCCCAACTACTGGCAACCAGCCCCACTTCCAAATGCCAGTGACCTCTTCCAGTGAGGAAAAAGCCACCGTAGGTGCAGCCACACTGCCACAATCCAACCATCCCTTCTCCATCTGTCATTTCCATGCTCAGATATTGCTCCCATGAATACTCTTTGTGCTAGACTTCCCTGCAAGCAGAGCAGGTGACTGCCAGGGTGTATCTGGGAATCACAGACATCATCCTCAGAAAGCTGAGTACACACAGGGGGATGAAAACAAACAAACAAACAAACCACTATATACATGGGTTTGATATCACAGTGGGAAGGAAAAGCCAAGTAGGAAAGGGTGCTGCCTTGGCTAGATATAAAACACTTTTCAGATGAGGCCAGAGATCTTAAGAACTCCAGGCTATGACAGTCTTCTTTGCAAATTTGTCCAGCCATCCTTATTTTCTGATGGGAATCTTCTTTCCACTTCTCTTCCAAAACATATGCAAACTACTGTTCCTTAACATACCACTGAAAATAAGTAAATGCTCACAGAAAGCATAGGTATCAACTCACCGTGGAGAGCAGCATGTTGCAGATCTCTTACTCTGCTTCTCCCACTCTTGTCCCTTCACTCAGAAACCTCCAACATTTTGGGAAAACTCCCACCGACTTGGAAAAATCATAAAATATGGACTGCCCACTCTTACCTTCCATGGCATGTCTGGTCTCTCATCCCGATTCTCTGTGTAAACCTAAACACTAGCATGTAGGCCATAAACCTAAATGTGGCACTAGCACATAGGCCGCAGAATCCCTTTTACCCCGTTCTGGTAAGATAGTGTTTTTCCCCATGGACTTATCACTATTGCAGCACCATTCATGACACAACAGGACATGGAGGAGATAACTACTCTTGGCTGTGCCTGCCTCACAGGACTGCTCATCAATCCAGGTGGCAAGGCTGGACACCAGCTGGGGTCATGGCACCAGGACGGATGGCAAAGTTTGGCCTGAAGAATCTTTGTTGTAAACAGCAAAGGATCCTGTCTGCTCTGCAAGACCCAGAGCATGCTTGGAGGGAGAAAAGAAGTGCTTGTAAACTTACATAAGTTTTACAGAGCAACACAAAGGACTTTTGTCCACTAATTCCTTTCACGACATGCCCGAGTTCTTTCCTTTCAAACCTTTCCATAAGGCCAGCACTAGAGAGGTGGAGAGGAAAGGAGATGGGGTCTGTTCACGCTTACCAGAAGGCACAATCAGAGTCCTATCAACAGCAAAAGAAATGTTATCATCACTCATTAACAGATTAGAAGACATGTATGATAGTTTTTGTAGAGCGTGCGGATTATGGACCATCTGTCGGTTTGTTTCACCCCGGGTAGCACATGTGAGCATTTCTGATACATGTACGGCTCAGAGAAGCATGCTCAGACTGCATTCCCCAACTGCCTTCCTCTCCATGGACATGGGTGAGTGACCTTCCCTCCCATGGTCATTTTTCACTATCAGCTATCCCTCCACTTTCTGAGATGGCAAAGTGCACTTTGGGGAGAATGTGTGAGCTTCAGTCCTAAGGATTAAAATTTGGCCAGTGCTGGACCTGAGGGATAAGTTTTAAAAGTACACAGAAGCACAAGGAAGCAAAACCTCAGTCAAAATTTTATTTTTTGCCTTCTTCAGATGCAGACCCAACAACTGCAAAAAATGTTTTGAGAACAGCTAGCTGATAACAACTCACTGCTCTCTTTCAAAATGCTGACTTGAACAAGAAAGTATTTCTATTTTGGTAAGACTTTTCTCTTAGACATTCTGCTTTGTTCATGTTTACCACTACTGTAATATTTCGGTGATGTTCCAGTTTTAAGCAGTATGCAACAGGTAAATTAATTCAGACCTAAAGACCTCAGGCAGCTTGCCATGGTCATGCTAATAGTTGGGTGAGCAAGGGGTATGTTAGCTTTATAAACAACACTTACAGACTTCAGTTGTACCAACACCAAAAATGCTACCATGAAAAAGCTGAAGCATGGACACCATAAAAAATCAGTGTATAAAAATAAGCAACAGAAGACAATACACTGATCAGAAAGACTCCAACTGTATGGTGACTAGACAAAATCAAGGTTTTATTACAAATGGCTTCTGACCAAGATACTCCTCACCAGCTGTACTAGGGAAAATAATTTGAAATTCAAGTGAACGCAAACTTGGATCTGATTTCAAGGAGAATTTCCATATGGAAAAAATATGAAGAACTGGTAAGTAATGGATATATCGAGGACTTGTAAGGTTCCAAGCTGGAAAATGTATGCATGACAATGGTGAAAATTCCAAACTGCAGAGGATTAAATCTAACTGGGTTTGAAATTGCTGATAAGGAACCTTAAGTTCCAAGGCAAATGAAACCATATTTGAGTACAATCTTCTCCATCATAGCACTATTTTCCTAACTGCTGAACCTACAACATGTCTGTGAGACTTTACTGATTCAAACTTGTGTCGTTCACTGCCTGTACTCTGGGATTTGCAATCATTTTTGTGCAATTCTGTCCCACATATTTTCCATTTAGCTTCTGTTGACAGATGTCAACCTTCAAGATTTTTTTCCCTGCACATTCAATACTGTCCCAGTTATGCCTCTCTAGGGAAATTTCAAAAATTTTCCAGTGAGTTGTTTTAATTGACTAAATAATAGTAAGAGTCATACGACACAACATTTTCTCCTAGCTTTCGATGATCCTTATAAACTTGATCGATTTTATTTTCTGATCTAGAGCACTGACAGATTGTTCGAAAACAGCAGTAGTGGCCTTAATCAGATTTTAGACCAAGCTGCTTCTCTCTCTCTCTCTTTCTCTTTCTCCCTCTGCCTCTAATTTCAGCTTCTTATCTTAAATCATTCATGCCATCTGTAGGGGAATGCCAATTAAATCCAAATCTACCTGACATCAGCAGAAAACTTTCTGCTAGCTTCAGTGTCCCTGCACAGCTTCTGCTTCCTGGCAAGACTGCTGGAAACTCTTCTTGAACAGGATATAGTATAGGCACAATTTGATAGGCATCTCTTTCTTTAGGATGAAATAGGGTTTAAAGAATACATCAAAATGGGTGGTTAATCAAGGAAGCTATAAATGCTGCAAATGAAATGTTCAGCATGCACACACCTTTCCAATTACATCAGTGTTCTCAAGACCAAGAGAAGTGGTGGTGCACCATACATACACACACATACTTTCCAATCCCATACTCATCTGCACCTCTCTAATTAAAAAATGTCCATATGCAACAGCAGATGCAGAAGTGAAAACAGCTGTGTGAAAAAGAGACACATCAATGTGAAACCCCCTTTACAAATCTGCTTGATGCGGTTGGCACTGGAGACAACAAGTTGATGCAGAAGTCAAACATTTAGGAAGGAGATGAAGCTGCTCACATTTTGGGAGCATTAGATTCTAACTAGGAAATTAAGGGGAAACTTAGTTTGAAATTAAGTACACTGTACCCTCTTCCTGCAGAATCCCTTGAAAATGTCTCTGGCTAAATCCCTGATTCAGCCTCAAAATCCTCATACTTCTGTACTTAGCTTGTTATAGTCTCCGTATCAGATCATGTGAATAAGAGGTAACTAAAATACACCAATTCTGAGAATATAACATATTAAAAAAGTTAACTTTTGTTTGTTTTTACTTGTGTATGTTCATTTTTACAGGATGTAGGCAATGTTTTACAATGTCTATACTAAAAGCAGTGCCTTTAACTTAATGTGCCATATTCCTTTAATCTCCTCTTCAAGAGATCAAAGCATCTGGTAGACACAGGCACGCTCTGGGAGAGCTGTAAGAACTAACTATGAGGTCTCGTTAAGACATTATAAACCTATGTGCCTCCAGAGAGGCTACTGCAGATTCAAAAACCTGCCCTACCACAACGGGAACAGGATAAAGCCATGAACTCCCATTCTGCTTTGATTACTGTGGCATATGGCAACTGAGCCACGGTCCAAACTAACAAATTGCTGGGCTTTGGATCAGCCCACACTGTCATCTTGCACCTTTCATGGTAAGCGAAAAATTGGTGAGCACGCAGGTAACTATTCCCTTACCGCTCAGCACAACTGCTGCACAGCGCATTCTCACTGCTTCCCCACCCATGTCAACAGGGGTTGCATGATTCAAGCTGGTAATTAAGAGTACAAAACAATTATTCTTCCTGACATCATCCCAGCCTCAGACCATGAGAGCTTCCTCTCGCCCTGCCTCTGCCTCACTGTTTCCTCCAACCACTTCCCAAGCTTAATCTTATGACAATGTCAGGGTGGAGTAGCTCAAGCCCAGAACCACCACTAAATGCTACACATGCGAAACTATTAATACAGTTCCACCTGCAGCTGAGGAATACCCATTTTTAGGAATGCGGAAGGCTGGGTGTGTGACCGTTACGAGCAATGAGCTCTGGTGCAAAGGAAGAAGGCTGGTAGCCTTTGAAGGCTCCTTTTAACTACTCCGACTGGCTGGTCCTTCAGGCAGGTACAGTTGTGACTCCATGCTTTACATTTACAAGTATGTCAACAGGGACAGGTAACCTAGGAAGATGAAATTAAGAACCTGCCCCACATCTTGACTCCTTTTCCTCTGTGCTCACGGCAGAGGAGCTGACTTATCTATTGTCAAATCAAGACCTGTAGAAACCTCAGCTTGTCACTCACAACCATTAAAGAAGTTTTCAGTTTGAATTATACTAGAGCTAGTATGCATGAAGACAAAATGATGGAGTACTTTGCTGGGACTTGTCAGCCCTGTAGAGTCCGTGGGTAGACATGTTTACTGAGCAGCAAGACCTATACACTTTCTTTATTCTCTCTTTTGTCTACTTAGGATTTTGGGACAGAAGCTGTCAATTATAACCAGTTTATATAGCTACTAAAATCCAACTTCCAATCTTAATTACGGATGCTGCAATGAACTACTCAGAACAGCATTGATGTATTGGTGATATTTCACATGAGTCGTAACAGAAAACTAGACCATCAGTGAAATGAATTAAAGAAAATTTCAGATTTGAGAGAAATGCCAGAGAAAGAGCTTGGAATCTGCATTTCTGCAGCAGCTTGTGTCTGTGGGAAATTGCGTAGGGACCAAGGAAAACATGAAAAGCTGGGATGTTGGGCCTACTCACAGTCTGACAAATAATAAAATAAAATAAAATAAAATAAAATAAAATAAAACAAATGCACAGGGCACCGCAGGATTCAGCCTTTGCTGCCAAGTGTGCACTTCAATAACAAATAACTTCAACACAAGCTAAAAAAAGGTAGCATCAAACCTGAATTTAGGAGTCTTGTCTGATAAATACAGAAATGCAATACCCTTAATGAGAATTTTCCCATTCCTTTAATGGGAGCTAAATAGGACCAGGAATGAACATCTTGTATCGGATGTCAGATGCCAGTGATGCTTTACTTGGTTCAGAAACCTCTAATGAAGAAGCAGAATGCTGTAATTGCTACTGATTGACAGAATCAAATTGTAGTCATGCTCCTGAGAAAAAACACAAGACAGTACGCTGAGTGGCATCAGTATTTTCCCAGAGCAAACTCAGTTATCTGTTGGAACAGACAGTAGCCTTGCTACTTTTTTCCTTCTCAACAATATCAGTTTACAGCTCAACAACACAAGGGTGGAGGAGGAAATTCCTTTATTCTCACCTTCCAAAAAAAAAAAAAAAGTTCCTTTTCAAAAAGCTTTAGTACAATGAATTTGTCATCAATTGTTTGCAGGAAACATCTCACATTTTTTCCTTCTATGCAATGAGTTTGATCCCAGCAGGTTGACTTAATTCTATAAAGAAAAAAAAAAAGCCACATACATATAAGGACAGGCAAGAACCATGGTGACGCCCACCAACCTCAATAAAAGTACCTACACAATGCGCACTTAAATGTATAAGCATAGGACCATTTGGCCTTAAAATTGAGAAAAAGCGTATGCAACTTCACCAAACAACATTAACAAAAGTAGTGAGCAGCGAGTGCTTATTCCGTTCTGACAGGTGACAAATTTACCACTGCAAGGAGGAAAAAAATAACAGCGTACTGGCAGCATTCCCACTACAAGACTGGACTAACAGACATTCCGAAATATCTTTTAAATTGTGGTTGTTAAAAGGTGTTGTGAACAAACGTTGAGGTTTGCAGCAACAATAACAGAGCATGAAAGAGCAAGAATTTAAGGATAAAAACAAAATCTTCACTAATTTCCTTTAAGAGATTTTCTCTGATAAGGTTTCCATCTATGGCAGACACTGATGACTTCCTGATGATATTTGTTTTGGTAACTTCTGATGATGATGAAAAAGCCTACCGCTCCTTGGTCAAGCTATGAGCTTTCTTTGAGATATTTAACAGTAATGCAGTCAGTCCTGTTACTGATATTCAGCTGCAGCTGTCAGCAGAACTTGGTTCAGCTCATAACAAAAAAAAAACCCCTCTACACGAGTAACAAGAGAAACCCAAATTTCCACACCACTTTTAAACCAGACTGAGCTATTAGGTACACCTCTTGTTTCCAACGCTTTAAAACCTCTCCTATTGATTTCACAGCTTCAGGTTGCTATGGATGGAAGGACAGGATATTCTTCTCATGAGTTCCCCTACTGCTCCTTTCACACGCCATATTACTCCTTTTCTACACATGCCTTATTTGAGCTAGGAACCTCTACCATCACATAAATGTTCAGGTCAACTTTGCTCTCAACTTCGCATAAACCATACAGTGACCAGAGCTAGGAGGGGTTTAGCATACATACACTTTATTCTTGTTTGGGCCCTTGACACGCTTTGAATACTCCTAAGAGAAACTCATTAAACACTTAAAGAAGAGAAATCTTGAGGTTCCGCAAGCCAAGAAATAGTTTAACGATGGAGGGAGGGGACAGGCTGCCCCACAGAACAAGAGATGGGGAGACAGTGTCCAGGTGGCTGAGAATGGAAATATGATGGTGCTAGGGCTGCACCTCCAAAGGCATTTTTTTCCTTTTCTGTTCTCTCTCTGGCAGCCAAACCACCCACCCACCACCACCACCAACAAAAACACCAACCAAAAAAATACAACTACCTAACTCTGTATCACTGTCATGGACTGCGGAAAATACCAAAAGAGAATAATAACATTATTCTGTATATATCTGTATTCTGCATATATCTGTTCATTTGAGTGTGTTATCAGAGAGAAAAATCATAGTGTCTTCTTTTGCCAAGCCACGCCTATTGGCATTACTGAGAGCCTGGGTTCTGGGTTTGAAACATTTGTCTTTTTGGAGGAGGGGTGGCTTTTATCAGAGCCTTTCAGAGAATGATGTAAACCTAATCATTTGAACAACAAAAACAACAAAGGCTCCGGAGAAGTCATTCTTTTGGACTCTTCTGATCTTTACAATACAGTCAAACTCTAAACGTTTTTGTTAGTTTTTAACTCTTCAGCCCAGGAGAAAAAATTCAGAAACAAAATAACTGCAGATAGCAAGCCAAAACTTGCTGTCAATGAAACTGCTCTTCAGTTAAACAGAGAGTACTTCACTCATTCCTTAGGGCTTCTTTTAAGTTGAAGACAAGAAGAATTTGCTTCTAGTTTCTTTATGAGACATTTACTCTTTTGTTGTGGGAAAATCTGCACCATCTCTAGCAAGCTCCTTACAAAGCCCACAAAATAAAACAGGCTTCTAGTAAATGAAGTGATAGAGGTCATGGACGTGAAGTTGCCCGTCTTTATTCCCTGACACGTGTCCATAGTGTTGCTGACACAGGCCAGGAAAGCACCACAGAATACACAGCATCAGAATATTGGAACAGAATATATACATAACACGTTTCATCATCACAAAGCTAACTGTATGGCCCAGAGTCCAGTCCCAAACATGCAGTGCAACAGAGCAGCAGAGGCCTGTTCCCATACTGCCCAGCTACCTAAAATTCTCAAGGTCCAGACGACAAGGAGCCCGAGATGTTTTGTCAGCACGACCCTCCACAGCGGGCTTCCTCCCATAGTGTGGCCCACCACCACTTTCCCGAGGAGTGGAACCGCCAAGTCACTACAAAATCCTGGCACCAAGCCTAGCAAAACGAAGTCCTCCTGCCATGAAAGTGGGTCGCCTTTATTTCTTTAAAAAATTCATGTATCCTATTTCAAAACTCACATTTGCCACAACACGAACTGCCAGGCCTGCAGTGTCTCCTCCTTTATTTTTCCTCCTGCCTTCTGCCTCCCAAGGAAATTAAAGTATTCATTAGATCCACCAGCTAGAAAGAAGATTTAAATGGCATGATGCATTACCCAGCACAGCTGCACGCTGACAGACGGCTGATGTTGATGGGATGGTAGGCAAAGCACACACGTACGTGCAGGCCTGTTAGCTACAAAGTCAGTCCCAAGCCGTAAATTACAGCTGTCCCGTTGTGCATTGCTGTCACACTCCCACTAAACTCGCAGATCCACCTAAGAGGGAATGGGCTGAGAAGAGCTGGTGGGGCATCTGCAGAGGTAACAAACGTTTTGTCGTTCAGATGTTCATTTCCTGCCCCCCCCCAAGCCTAGACCAACAACTACATCTGTGCCTGGAGGACATGAGCCCTCCACGAGGAGGCTCATGTCAGCAGAGACTTCTGGTTTGATGTTTCAGGCTTTTTCTGCAGAAGTGCCAGCCCCTCCTATGAAACTGAGATGGGGACCCCATCTGTGACCAACCCTACAGCTCTCCAGAGACCAGGTGCCTTGCTGCAAGTGCTTTCTTTGTATCACAAAGCTAATGTGAAGGCTAAAGGGGCATGTGTGATGTTGACAGAAGTGCTTTAGCCTTTAATTATCTCAGATTCTCTGCTTCTGCAGATGAACACTCCTGGACGATGCAACCTGACCACAGCTTTAAATGCCATCTGGCTCTTGACTTAATGATCACTGGTGTAAGTAACCTCCTGTCACTCTCCTTCTTCCATGCTCAGCATTGTTTTTCATAGAAATGAACTTGCTTATATATATTTTTCTGTTGTTTTTGTTGTTTTTGTTTGGTTGGTTGCCTCAAGGTTGCTCTTTCAGTACCTAACACAAGTTCAGAGACATGCCCACTGCAGCATTTGCACCTGTGGGATATCAGTTTGGCTTTCCAAAGAAACTTTTCCGAAGAAACTTTTCTGAAGAAACATGTCCCATAGGTGCGGAAAGAGGAACACTTAAAAAAACCACTATGCACATACTCTTCTGCCGCCACAGATCTACACTCCAGGCAGCTTGGGATGGAATGGCAATACCCTCTCAGGCAACTCTGGAGAGTCCCCTTTCTGACAGTTCACACTGTTGAGAACAGAGGGTGTTGACTTGTTTTGACTTCCCTTCACAAAGCTTCTGATAACCCAGCACCTCGGAGCACGCACGACAACAGTGCTATCATCCTTTCTTACCGAAAGAATACAGGTTTGCAATGGGAGATGGCTTAACGTAGACCTACCCGGCTAGTCACGGAGAAGTCGTGTCCCTTACACAGACCAGCAGGATACTGACTCGCCAGAGTCAACAGGAACCGCAGGCAAGAAAGGACCGAGGGCTGGACTTGTGGGTTTCCCACACATCCCCCGAGAGGCAGAGCAGAACAAAGAAATTCTGCTATCGGAATGTTGCTGCTATATAAATGAAACCCCTGAATTATGGAGAGACCTGGGAATGAACGAGAGCCACAAAAGCCTAAGAACATTTTATTCAGAGCAGAAGGAATCTGATGGCATCTGACAAAAAGATGTGAGGAAGGAGCCTCCTCCTGCAAGAAACGATCAGCTAATTCTGAAAGGCTGGCTCAATCCCAGTTTGGCTCACCTTTAGTACTCTCTAAATACACAGGTAACTGTTGCCAGCTTTTTAGTGACAACTCCAAATGTGATTTTTTTCCCTGAGGCTTGCCCTCCTAGAAATTTCAAAATTACCTGGGCTCCCCATTGATATCTCTGAATTAATTAGATGGAAAAAGATTTTCAAGAAGTTTAAGGGCTTAAAGTATATCCTGGTCAAAACTGTCGACTAATTAAAAGATATTTTTAATTTAAAGTGAGAACTATTCCCTAAAAATCTTTGGCAACCTACATTCTGATCCACTGTACCATGCCACCTCTGTTCTTATTAACAAACACATTTAATACAGCATGATGAATGTAAATCTGGGCCTTAACAGACATATCAGCACAGAATGCCAAACAGGCAACAGGACAGGCATATTGAAAGTGCCCACCAAGAACTGTTAAAAGGCCTCATTTTTAGAAAGCAAAAGGGCACTTCATCTGTCCATGCTGGATTCTCTTTTAAAGCTTTTTGGGTAGAAGGACCCATATTCCAAAAAGACCCCAAAAGTTTGTCTACTGCTATGCTTTCACATAGCTGCTGCTCACCAGGGATTCAGAGGGAACCAAGGATGCAACAGAAAGAACAAGCTTGCATCGGCACGATGATATGGTGAAGGAAGCCAATACATTTCTAAATTAAACCAAGTCAGGAATTGAACCAGAATAGTTTAAGTGACAGTACAAAATGCAAATAGTCCAAAGACAGTTATGTGAAGGATCATGAAGGCTGGGAGCACAGAATGGATGCAGGACGGACTTGGTCTCCAAGCTGATGAAACAACAGCATCTAAAGCCAGCACAGGTACTTTGATGTTATTCTTTAGATCTGACTGAATGACCAAAACATTTCTTTTTAATTAAGCCAATTTCAGTACATCATCTGCTTCCACAACAGAAAAATACTGAAATGTCTTAAATAGTCTGAGTATTGTCAATGTACAGAAAAGACTCAAAAGAGAAAGAAGTAGGGAAAAGAAAGGAAGGATATAGGGAAAAGACTTGGTAACACAATCAGGCTACAACTTTGGCTGAATTTTCCTTTCTGATGATGACAACCAGCAGCAGGTGCTGGGAACAACGAAGGGCTGGCTTGTTCTTTATTCAGTGAATAAAGACATGCAGATGCTGCTCTGCTGGACACAGCCGAGCCATCTCTGAGCGATGCTGCTGAGGTCTGCCCCGGGTAACCCCTGGGCCTGCACACTGTTCAAACGATGGGGTGTCGAGACCCCAGGGCACTTGAGCTGTTGTTGCCGTGTCTCCTCTCCACAGTAAAATAGCTGTGCCAATAACACACCTCTTGAATGGACAGAAACATCTGGAACTCCAAAACGTGCCACAAGCCACAACAGCCTCTTAACCTTGCATGCACTTCAAATGTTTTGAAATCAGGTTAACTGACTGTGGGTTTATTGATAGCAGCTCCCGTGCCAACATGCGGGTTCTCAAGAGCATTACAGGCAAATATATTTTCTTACACTCACTCTTGGGGCAGGGTAACAGCTAATGGGGAACTCTAAAATTGGAAATAACGTGACCTATTTACAAGGAAAGATGACGGCATGATGCTTACAGATTTGAGATTGGCTTCACTTTGTCTTTCTTACAAAGCTGTGGGAGCACTGTGATACGTCCCAAGAGACCACAACTACAGTGGGAAAATATTTGTACAAAAACTGCTGGCTTGGTCCCACCTTCTTTAACAAAAATAATCTTTGGTGCTTTACTGTGGAAAAACTCCAACCTTTATTAATAGATGTATACAAGTTTAATAAGTTTAACAGTGTGGGTTGGTGCAAGATGCTAACACGGGTGTACATTTCAGCTGGTTTCTATTTCTAGTCTAATGTCTTCCTACAGCTTGATGAAGAAGAGTTATTAAAAAAGGGAAATTCTTAAAAGTGAAGATATTTGAAAGACGGATGTGGGTTGTGTATTGGCAATCCTATTAGGGAATTATTCTAAATTGGCACTACTAAACTTGCCCCAGATTCAACAAGACACAGAAATAGGGCAAACCAAGCATGTATACAGATGGAGCTGTGTTTTTCCCTGGAGTACTGGAAAAAAAGTGGCTGTTACAAAGCTCAACTTGAACTTAATGCTGGTGCCGCTGTCCCAGAAAATGAGACACAAGATGACCACTGGAAATCCCTGGATTCACTGGATAGAACATAACAGCTGTGATGTCAAATACCAGTCCCTGGGAAGTGTTGAGAAGGAAGCTACACACATCTGCATGCCCATTTGCATTTAAGCCCAGGCCCAGAAACTGTTGCACTTAGTTTCTCTGATTGAGGTAGTAGTGCTTTGTATTTTTTTCAATATTTAGATCAGTATGATCGTAATGTATTGCTGGTTTAATGGTATTGTGAATATATCCAGGCAAAAGGTAGTTCTTCTCACTACTTCAGTAAACTGCTAAACTTTAATTTCTAGAAAGCCACACTTTACTGCTAGTGCTACACCCACTGCGCCCTTAAAAAGTTGCCTGCTTCATGCATACATTATACACAGATGTTACACAAAGCAATGCAAAAACATGTAGAAAAAAGCTGGTAAAACATGGACAGACCTTTCCTTCCAAAGCACACATTGCGATGTGAATTTAACTACTCGCACACAGAAAGTTTTCTGGTCTTTTTTCTTTTTAACACTGAGAAAACAGGAGAAGAAGGAAATGATGATGTCCAGAGCCACAAAAGAAATGAGTGGAATCAAGAGATTCTGGAACAAAATTCCAGATCTTTGAAAGCATCCATGTTCCCTAGATCATGACTTATCTCTTTAGTCAATTAGATAAAGGTTGAAAGTAAATTCTAAAGTGAACAGGACACACCTTCATCATTCAGTAGCACATAATGAATTTTTCCCAAGCACTAATGCAGATCTTGAAAGGTATATTTCTAACCCTTCTAAGATGTATATATGTTTTTAAGGGAATTTGTTCTGTCTTAAATGCATTTTTTTCTCTGTTATTAATTAAGAGGCTGAAGAAATCATTCTCTCTGCTCAACAATATAGGGAAAATTCTCATATCTGCTGTATATTGCATGAAAGCATCATATCAAGCAAAATAACACTTGAGTCCAATTACTCCAAAGTACTTCTACCACATTTCTGAAGAATTACTCTCAAGGCACACTTCTGCTTTCTCCTGTAAACCCCAAATCTTAGTAAACAAAGTAAACCAAGTAAACAAAAAGTGAAACTCTGAACTCTCATCAATTATAAACTGAAGCCAAAGCTTTTTTTTTTTTTTTTCCTTTTTAATTAAGGATGGCAGGACTTATAATTAGAGTGGATTACTGAAGATTGTTCATCACTAACAATTAGACCGTAATTTGTATTGCTAAAACAGAATTTTAATATGATGTTTATTTTGTCATGATACCACAGCATCCCAGTATTGTGAATACGATTAACTGGGAGATAGAAAAGTGATGACAAAATCTAGGTTTCTGTAGTATACAATTTTGAACAAAAGTTACAGTATGATCTTTGTGAACTAGGATGTTTCTTCCGATAGCAACTAAAATGACAGTTTGAACACACTGCTTTTGCAGTGAAACAGCCCTGAAGATCTTCCATTGTAGAGAAGTAAAGGGAAGAATCAATAGTCCCATTTTACAGCTGGGAAACTTCTGCACTAAGGATTGAGACTTTTTTTCAGGAAGGAGTGAGATACATCTGTGGTGTACTAAAGCGACTGTGTGCAATGCGTCCTTTTTAAAACTCTGTACACAGTTCAGTACTGATTTACCGTGATTCTCACTTGATGACAGAAAACAGCTTTGGAAGGGCACTCAGATGCCATCTGCATCAACATTAGGATTCCTGTAGTCACCCTTGATGTCTACAACGACAGGCTACCAATAGGCCATTCAAAAAAAAACTCATCCCAATCTGAGACATATTAGATGACTAACTCTCTGGAAGCACCTTCCTCTTTACGTGAACCACAGAGGCAGTTTACCAGATCAAACCAGACACTTCATTTCCAGATGGCTGAGATGAAAACTAGCTCTAGTTAACCTGCCCTCGGACAGAGGCAGACTGCATGGTTTGCATCCTTAGTGCAGACTGAAATCCTTCTTCATCTCCTCCTGTATCAATCTGTCCTGCACAGTATATTCTAAAAGAGGAGATGATTCCCAGATGGGAGATTTCATAGAGCATGGACTTTGCACAACTGCATTCGTCTTGCCACAAATAATTAGTATTTACCCTTTGCCAGGATTAAATAGACTGATGTGGAAAACTAATGTACCAGAGCAATGCAGCCCGAAGTTTACGCAGAAATAACTTAACATTTTGGACATGCAGAAGTAAAAGACTACCACTTTGGCATGCTACTCAAAGAGAATTACATAAATTACAGATCTAACTGCATTTGCTGGCATTCATTCAGTGCTGATGTTATATTTCATAATTAAACTTAATTTTATAGAGCTGTACTCTAGTGGTCTAGGTCACCAGTCAATTAAAGAACAACCCTCTCCAGGACAAATGCAATACTCCTGTAAGTGTGAGCATCGTCATAAATTGGCAGGCCAACTTTTTTTGCTTATAGAGTTTGAATGCCAATTCTACCCACATCAGCTTCAATGGACTAGCTCCAGTGGGTGGGACCATCTGAAAGGTCTCCTCAATGAATTCTAAGTCCAGAATTTTGCTATTGTACATACAAAGAATCGACAGTGAACTACAGACCACAGGAGGCTGCTGCCCAGTTGATGCTGCGCCATGTTGAGCCATGGCACTCAGCTCAAAGCAAGGAGATCCCCCCATTATCAAGGCTCAATAACCCACTCACACACTTCACTCATCTCAAACCGACAAATGGTTTGATTTTTCAGAAGCTGGAAAATGACCGAAGCTGGGTTGATAACTGAAGAATGGAAATAAAACTAGGCACCTGCTTTCTGAATATAAGCCCCATGTGTACTTTGGCAGTAGGTAAAGGAAATCAAGCGTCCTTCCCTAGAAGAAGGTCTAACAAGCACTACAATTTTGGAGATTCCTGCACATTTCTTCCAGGCCGTGTGATCCTTGGTGGGACCAGGTGTCTGGGGAAACACCGGGCACCTCTGATCTGGTATCACCTGCTGCTACCCTTCCTAGCACAGGTAAGGCAAAGGGTGATGGATTTTGTTCTCTTTCCAGGGGGAGGGCAGACATAGTCCAGGGTGAGTATTGTCACAGCCTGGAACTTGGAAATGCACAATGGGAAGTTGTATCAAAGTAACACAGAATTTATGGTGGACTTCAGGCAGCCAAGCGTATTATGCTCACGAGAACCAGTATGTGCCCCTTCAGCACATACTCAGAGGACAGGCAGTGCTTTTCTTTCTTTCTTTCTTTCTTGGAAAAATTAAAAGAGGAACAATTTTGGCAGCACAAACAAAAGTGTTTACCCCAGCACCACAAATGAACTCACTGCTGGTCAGTTGAATGAACTCACCACCCGTCTGGGGGTTAGTACTGCAGCATGTTGATGAGAGAAAAATCACACAGTGAACAGCAATAATGGGGACGGTTCTAGATGCTGCATTATGCAGCCCTTCATGTCTTGCTATAAATACGGTATCAATAGCACTTGCTAAATCAGCAGGTGTTTCCAGTAGCAAAAGTCAGTTCTGCGGTTTGGACGAGCCAAACAGGCATGAATTAACTCATCCCATGCCCAAAGCGCACATCCAACATTCTACCTCCCACACCATAAACCACACAACCCTGTATTCTTCACACAGCCAAGACTCTGGCTGAAGTCAATAAAAAATTCGGAGCATTTTGAAAGCACTTTGAAGTTACGCACAGATCCCCTAGCAATGAAGTTGCACATCCGCAGGGAAAGAAAATAACCATCAGCTGACACGAGAGCTACTTCTTGTCAGCACTATTAAAAGACATCTATCAATATGGCTTAATTTGCTTAAGAGCTCACCTGGGACCTGTAGTCTTTGAACAGGTGTTTGGAAACTAATGTGAAAAACAACTTACCAGCATCTGTATGTAACATTTTAAATTTGTGAAACATTATTCTGGTGGAACCTGTCAAAGGGCAGCAAACGGGCTGACATTCAGACGTAAAATGAAGACAAACGGAATAAAAACCAGGCAATACTGACCTGTCGGAAATACCTACAATGAATACACTTAATTGAACACTTTAATTTCAGCTATAACTTCGTCCTCTGCTGTGTGCAGGGAAACAAAAGCTGCCATCCAAATGTATGTGAAATAACTTGCACTCTTGAGGAAAAAGAAGTCATGGACTACCACAGATACTGATGTATCTATACCTTGCCTGGGTTCCTGAGGCTGGAGAGACCAGAAAATGTAATTGTGAAAGTGAAATAAATCCCTGTCAGATACGCAAAACCTCTGCAAAACACTTACACAGCATGAATACAAATTGACATACCAGAACTATGAGACAATACTAGAATCAGAGGATATCATTACAGCGTTGAACGGTTAATCACAGCTCAAAATAAAATGTTTATTCCAGTGCTAAAATCACAACGGGGGGATCTGCTCTGCCTCTTTCTGACATTAGGCTGGTACTTATCACCCTAGCGTACATCTTCTGGGAGATTATATGAGATTCATCTGAAGATAAAAACTGAAGTTCAGTATGATGACTGCTTTTTATGGGTAATGATTAATAGCACCAGGAACTCAAACATTTGGATTCACAGTAGCTGCCGGCCTGCCCCCCCTCTGTAATAATTTCAATAACTTTTTAAGAAGATACACCAATGTTTGGGAAGTTTACACTGCAGTGCTTCTAAGCAGGGGAACCAAATATATATATATATTATATTTGGTTATATATATATATGAAATATTTAAAACTCATGCTCTGCTCTTACAGAGGGAAGCTAAAAATAGAAAGACTTGGAACAAAGATAAGGGAGATTTTTCAGTTCAAAAAGGGGAGTCCGGGAAAAATTGAGATGGCCATGAAAAAAACATGCTGATTAAAAAATAATTACGTCACGGGTTTCTCAGGATCCTAACGAACCCCCTCCACGCCGCCAGCCTGGCTCCCACCGCCGCCCCCTCCCAGTGGAGCCCCCCGGCACCCCAAACCCGGCAGCCGGAGAAGGGGGGCTCGGAGGGGGGTTTGGGGGGGTGTCTGCAGCCGCTCCTCCACCTGAGGGCCTGGGGGGGACCTGGACCCTCGCACCCCGTGTTGTGAGCCCCTCCCGCCCCAAGGTGCCCGCATGGGGGGTCCTGGGGGGTCAGTACTAACACGCCGGGGGGAGGCGAAGGGCGAGAGGGAAAGGTCTGCTCCTTCGCCCCCCTCACCCCCCCGGCAGCCCCCTTCCCTCCTCGCCTCTTCCCTTCCCCTCCCCGCACCTCCATCCTCCCTTCCTCTCCTCGCCGCCCCCCCCCCCGCCTTCCATCCCCCTCCCCGCCTTTCCCCTTCCCCTCCTCGCATTTCCACCGACCCCCGCGGACCCCCTCACCCCCCCTCCACGACGTGCCCTCCTCCCGCCCTCCCCCCCGCTCCCAAATACCCCCCAAAAACCCAGCATTTCCACCTCCCCCGCCCCCCCCCCCCCCCCCAGGACAACTTGCCGGAGCGGCAGCCCCCCCCTCAGCCGGACAGAAGGACGGACGGACGGACGGACAGACGCGCACACAGCTACCTCTCTCTCTCTTTCCCAAGCGCTCCCGCTCGCGCAGCGTGCACCGCCAGCCCCGGCACGTCGGGTCCCCTTCCTCCTCCTCCTTCTCCCCCTCCTCCTCCTCCTCCTCCTCCTCCCCTTCCCTCCCTGCCCGCCCCCTTCGCCGACGCCAGGAAGAAGGGGGCCGCCCGCACCGTTCCGTCCCTCCCCGTCCCTCCCTGTCCCTCCCCGTCCATCCGCGTCCCGTCCCGTCCCGTCCCGGGGGCGCCCCTCGCCCCCCCCCCCCCCCCCCTTCGCCCCCGTCCCTCCGTGCTCGGGTTACGCGGAGCTCTCCGGTTACGGGCGCCGCGGGGCCCCGGGGACGTGGGATGCTTCAGACCGGGCTTTAGGGACGTTTTCCTGACTTTTTTTTTTTTTTTTAATTTTTATTTTTATTACCCCCCCGTCATTGCTTCTCCTGGCAGAGGAGTTGGGGTGTCTTACGTGGGTCTGTGTCTGTACACCATTCTGTACCCTTCACCATCCTTGATGCCCTCTTGAACACCTCCCTGTCCTAACAGATCCTTTTTGAGATGAAGAAACGTGCAGTATTTAAGATACAGTGTCACAGTGATGTTTTTCTCTAAATAGCTAATGTTTTTCAAGGAACCTCTGAGCACAGAGCTGATGTCTCTGTGAAACTGTCATAACCCGGAGATTTTGCTCCTGCCATGGCCAGCTCAGATCCCACCATTTTGCATGTGGATCACAATTGTTTTCTCCCCTTGTCTCATTTCACATTTACCTACGCTGAATTTCCTTTATTGCCCAGCCAACCTTACAGTGTCCTTGTGTCTTCCACAGTCTCTCTCCTTGTTACTAACATAGGTAAATTAGTACCACCGGTAAACTCAGCTATCACTCCCTTCCCAGGTAAGATACAAGTATGCTGAGGAGCTCACGTCCCAGCACTGACCCTTGCAGACCCCCCTGCCACCCAGCACCTCCCTTCATTGTAAGAACTGGTCACTTATTCCCTTACTTTGCATTTTATCTTCTAACCAATTACTGAGCGATACCAGGGCTTTCCCTCGTGTTGCTATCGCTGCTTAGTCTCCTTAAAAGCCTTTGTTAACAGCCTTTTAGAAATCCAGTCTGATATGGAAATTAAATCACCCTTATCCACATTTTTGTTGACCCTTTCAGAGACCTCCAAGAGGTTTGTTTAAGACAGGACTATTACGGGAGCACTGTTGACTCTTCTCAGATAGATTGTATTAATCCAGGTGTCCTTTAGATATAACCCAATTAGCATCTCTATTTGCACAGCACAGCACAAGGTTTGCAAACCTAGTTCTCTGGAGCCTTTACTGAAGTTTAGTGTCACACTTGCCACCCTCCACTCTTCAGGTGCTGATGTTTTAACAGGGAGGTTACATGCCACTGTTGGTAATCCAGTACAGCATCCTTGGGTGAGAACTCAAGGACATGGATGCGCACACACAGGCACGTGTGATACCTGAATGCTGTGACAGTGAAGAAGGCTTATAACAAAAGCTATTGGTATAAGGAAATAGATGCATTTCCATATATATGCAACACTGCAGACCTGTAAGCTGATGTTATTAATGTAAGCAAGAGGCTATCTTACTAATTAACTACATGTAGCCATGACCCTCTTAGCAAATGTACGTGTCTGAAAGCAGACAAATTTTGGCACAGACGAAACCCCACCAAGGTCTTTGACCCAAGGAACTGTTTGCCATTCTACAGACCTGCAGCCATCTGCTTTCTCTCTTTCATACTTCGCTGTAAGGTCTCTGGGTCCCTTCTTTCGTGCATGGTTTTTACCTACCACTAGTGCACACTGGTGGGAGGAGGAAGGGAGATGGGCCCTGAGCAGGGCTGTTTCAGCTGCACCACCCAGGAATGCTCCTGGGAATGTCTGCAATTCAGTTACCTGTCCAAGGATGGGACTCCTACCCATTTCCATCCCGGACATGGTGCAGCTGTGCAGGGCACGTGCCAGAACCACAGCAAAGCTCTGTGGATCCTTGCACACCCTGCCACAGAGGGCCAGGAGTCTGTATTTATACACATAGGTGGGCAATCCAAATGGCACCATGGAAAGGGAGGAAAGGGAGCACTGGGGTGGCAGCTGCTTTGCACATGTGTTGCACAGGTCTGACCGCGCTTGTTGGGTGTTCAGAAACTTCAACTGCTGGAAACAGAATAGGCCAGTTACTGTGAGGGAGAGGTGGGGAAAACACATATTTGTTGAAGTTATATTTTTTTTTTTTAGTTGCAGAAGACTTCAGAACCAAGACGAAGGGTCACCTTCAGGCCTCAGGAGCATAATTAAAATAAGAGTAGTCTGGTCTCATGCTTTCTGAAAGTCTCAGGTTTTGGAGACTGGCAGTATAAACAAAAATCTGTGACATTTAGAGCAGACAGAGATGTTACTCTGCAAAGGGGTGAGCTTTAGAGCTCTTCTTCCTGGGTTCCCACCTCCGTGCCCTTTTGTTCTAACAATCATTTTCTGCTCCTCTCCTGTTTACTGTCCTCAAACAGGACTGGGCTGAACTGCAGAACATAGTTTGTTCCATTGCATAAAGCATTATTGCTAATGACACTGAAGCAGTTCAAATTTTGGTTATTTTTTTTTTCTCTTATGTCAAGGATGCATTTACATAGTATTAATTAGGCAGCACATGATTAATATACCGCAGAGGAAGTCAAATGCTATTTCACTGTGTATATTATAATGAGTTTTGCCTATTGCTTCTAATTTGCATTTTTAGCAGTTACAGCAGCAGAAGAAAATAATGTCTTAAGGTTTTGTTTTAAATATGTATTTTGTTAATGCTCTGCAGTTCCATTTTACAGCATTATGGGCAGTTTCAGGTAGGGGGAAGAGAAGGAATTAACCTTTGCTAGAGTGCAGCCTTCCCTAAATTTTATTAAGTAGTTAAAATACCTTTTCCAAAATAATGAATGGCAAGATTAGCTGGTATTGTCCTGAAAACTCTGTAAATAGAAAAGGTATAAAGAGCAGCCATGTTAACCCAATGTTATTTTTGATGCTCAAATGATAGCTCCTTGCCTCTCAGGCCCCATGAACTGGAAAGGGACGTGTCACCCTCTGGTTTACCCCGTTCCTCCTACAACAGCCAGCCAGCTGCATCTCAAGGCTGTTTTGAATACCTAGGAAAAAATGACTAAAACGGGGACTGGGATTAGAAGAAAGGAGAGAGAAATGGGGAGAAGAGACAGAAGCCGTATCCATATCTGCCCTTCCTGCTTTGCTCGGGAGGCTGAGAAGCTATTCAGGCCTTGGTTTGGGACTTTATCAGGGTATCAGTGTCCAGTGTCAGTGAGACAGGGTTTTTATTGTTACGCAATGAGCCCTCAAATGGAGAATAATTCAAAGGGGATGCCTCTTCTTATAAGGAAAAAATTCACTTTGTGCTGCTGTTTTACAGCTTGTTCTTGTTCTCTGTGAACTCCTAAACAAGCTGAGCAGAGTGCAGAATAAAGGAAGAGAAAGTACTCTGGTAATGATGCTGAATGTGCCGGGCGCTTTTGTAACACACATAAATGAAATGCAGTCCTGAGAGGTGATGCCTGATCTGGTAGCCTGCACGCTGAATCTCACTGAATATGAAAAATGAATTTTGCTTGGGATGAAGCTTTTTAAGCATCTGAGGCTGGCAGTCAGAATTTGTGAGACTCGATTCTTTTCCCTTTCCCTGTGGTTCTTGTTATTTCCCTGACTGCAGAATAAGATGCAGATGAGCTGGAGGAGGGAATGCACCGACGTACGGTAGTGTGTGTGAGATGAAAATGGAACTTGTGTGTATTCTCCGTGCATTTATAAAACTAATGAATGCAGAGATCCACCCGCCATTTAGCAGAGGAACTGTGGGAAATCTGGAGGTCACATTCACAAATGGTTTATATTCAGCATGGGGATGAAATGCTGAGTGTTACGGAGGCAGGGAACTGACTGGAGATCCCTTTTTTGTTCCTGGCATCACTGGTGCCCTGGGGTGTGACTGAGGCAGGTCACTGTCCCCTATTTGCCCATATGGGTGGATGAATTTTGGGACAGGGACTGCCTGCTGCTGGGTGTTTTCAGCACATAACGGGACCTCAGCGGTGGTTGGGGAGTCGAAGCACTAACGTAATATGAACTTAAAAATTATTTTCTGAAGTTATTCAGCTGACTAACAGGCTCATTTGCTCACATTTATTGTGTGGTGAAACAGCTTGGCAAGATCTCTATCGGCAGCTAGCTACGTGAGTAATCTCATTGACTTCAGTGCAACTCCTGGAGTGGGTAATGTTGTAGTATTGGCTCCTCAAACTGCTTTAGTCATCGCAGGCTTACAAACTGCATGTGTAGTAGTCCTGCCAGCACTCACCACACAGGGTAGTGCTTTTACTGAGAGCAGTGCTGTCACAGGAGTAATACCCAGTAGTAAGAGCCTGCATAGTCCACACCCACGTGAAAGGTGGCTCTGTTCTGCAGTTGTGGAGGCAGCTAAATTTCCCTGTCATCACGTCTGCTCCAACCCATGGGGACCGCTAGCTCCCTGTCACAAGAGATCCACAGAAATACCCACTACCTGCGATGTCGTAAGGAAGAAAGGGCTTTGTTGCAGCTGCTGGGGATGCCGCTGCATAACTGACTTATGGCTGTCCCTCCTGCTTGTTGAAAACGCAGTCATTGCAAATCCGGGGCTGTATAGCTCCACTTGGAGTCCTTCACAGCGTTTCCCCAGCTAATGTCTCTGCTTTGATTACTCCCGCCTTGTCTTAGTCCTTTTGTGCCCTTTTCCACAATAGCCCCTGTTTCTTTTCCCTACTGTGGGGGAAGAAACCCTTTCATTCTGCTCCTTTTCCACAGTGCAGAAAAAATCCCATTCAGTGGTATCCCTCGTTATTCTACAAATCCCTCTTTCAAGCCTGCTTCGTCAATAACACCAACACAAGGCAGTCCTGAAGGATGTCTGCACTTGTCCAGCTTGCCTGGTTGAGCCTGAACATCCTCAGGGGTAAGTAGTGTGTCTCTATGGATTTTCTGAATTACTGCATGCACAGGAAGAGCCATATAAATATGACACTGCTTCTTACCCCAGCAAAACATGCTCAACATTATATCAACTGCTGGGGCAATTTAATCACAAACCACAGTATTTCAATGGCTATGTACTGTTGCTTATTGTTCCTCCAGCTAAACAGGATTAGCAAAAAAGATTTAAAGAGCAATTATTATTTTAGAAATAGGGAATCTTTGTAACTTTTCTGTACTGTACTTGAATAGCATATCCTAACAAAGGGCATTTGTTTGTGAGCTAAAGATCTTGATCTGAAGCCCAGTGGAGTCTCTTCCACTGCATTCAGCGAGCTTTGGATTAAGTCCTTTCTGAGGAACAGATGCAGGGTTTTATTCACTACCACTAGAACAATAAAAATGACAAGACAAAGAATAAAGTTGTCTACAGAGAATAAAGCCGTGTTGTCCCGCAGCAGCTTAAATACATTAGACTCTATAGTTAAAAGCCAGTTCTGTGGAGTTAGTAAAAACTCTGTGGAGCAGTAAAATTATTTGTGTAGCCCATTCACAAAATATACAGTGCAGAAATGTTTAAATATCTCTGCATAAACACCCAAACACAGTGTATTTCACTGAGTCTTCAACTTCTCAGTATTTGCAAGGGCTGAGTTATAAATGCAGCCATAAATTCCAGTTGTGCAAACAGAGATAACGCAGAAATAGTTTGTTGCCATTAATCACCAAAACTGCAGAGGGGTAGAGAGAACTGTCAGTTTTTAATGCCACAGTTCTTATACGGACTCAAAGTGTTTACTGAGACCTGGACTAGAGACAGACTTTCCTTTAGCAGGTTTATCTCATTCAACATAATGATTTCTTATCTGACCAGCAGATGTTATCAAAATGTAAGCAACAATGAGCGTTGACAAGTAGAGACATTTGCCCCGTAGGGAAAACTGGGCCAGAGTCACCCCAGGAAAAAGTCCGAAAGGGGAGATAAGCAACAGTGGCAGACACAAGAGGCTAGATTGAAGTAAAAAGTGGCAGCAAACTGGAAAAAAAAACTAGCAGAAACTAAGGCAGGTAGGGAGCTGGGATTTGCAGCGGAGACAAAATACAAGGGGAAGCTGATCAGAGGCTTTTGAGAGACAGACAGTAAAAGCAGCAGACAAAACAGGCTGTTTTTTTAAAAACACTGAATGGATTTATGTAAAAAGTAGAAATCAGAGAGGAGTCTGGGTTATAGGAGGTTGCAGTCATAGCAAAACAGACCCTTGTGATGAGCAGGAGTGACAGGTGGATTGTGGAAGAACTGAGGAACTGAAGTGATCTTGTGCCAGAAAGTATGATGAGCAGAAAGGGACATTACACAAAACATTGGTACAAGCAAAGAAAGAAGGGAGTCAGAAGTTGACTAATAATATTACACAAAAACAATTTCTGTAACTATTAAAAATAATACCATTTAAATTTTACTTGCTCTTATTTGAAATGCTTCTGGCTTTTTCAGTACACAAGTAACGGCCTCAGAAAAAAGTCAACATTCTTAATCCCCATACACTTAATAACCAGGCAAAGCCAACACGATGCTTACGCCAGTTCTAAACATTAATTAGTGCAGAAAGGCACATTTAGTCATGCCATCTTCTCCTGCACTGTTGTCACAGGTGTGTCCTGATAATTATGGAGAAGAGAAATCCTTCTGCCTCTGCTTTTACTCCCACACGGGCAACCCTACCAGCCTCTGTGGACTGAAATCCCTATCATGTAGAAGAGCCGCAAGGATTTCTTGCCATACTCCTAATGTTTCCACTGTTATGATGCTACTTCCTTAATGGGCACTTCTGTGAATTCATTACATTTTTTAATCTCATGAGTTTTGCATGTTAATGTTCAAGTCTTCAGCAGTTCAGCTGCCTTCTCCAAAAGTTTTTGTAGCCCTACTCATATCAGAGGCTGGATGCTTGCTCCTCTGGTTGGGTGACACCACTGGAAATCATCAGGTGGGAAAACCAAGCCCACCTGTAGATCCTTAGAAAGTCACAGAGAATTGGATAATGTTCAAAGATTTCTGCCCCAAACCTCAAATCAAAGTATCCTAGTTTGATAAAGATCTGCCCTTGAACTACCAAGGGAAGAATCCCAGTGACTAAACCCATGACTGGGCTGAAGGACTTACTGTCCCTGCAGTAAGCTGGGGTCACAGCTTCATGTCATTTTCCAGTCATCAGAAGTGAAATCATGCAAAATGAAACTGCAATGAGATGTATAAGACGAGCTGATTATGGGCCTGCTAACTAAAAATACATGATGTTCTGTGTGGAAGTCTTGCTCTGCACTATGAAACTGCTGTGCATTTTGTTGTCTGACTCAAATACTGCTTGAGCAGGCAATCTTATTTGTCATTGGGAATGAAGCTCAGTGGGCACGTTTCACACAGCTGCCACAGCGTGACGGTCTTGTTACCTGCCTCTGACAGCTTCCAGGCAGAGCCGCATGCATAAAATTACAATGCCAGAGGTCAAATGCAATGGCTGAGATCTCTTGGAATGAGTGACAGTCCCTTGGCTTCCCTGACCAGTGCTGTCTGCCTTGGTCATGATATGAAGATGTAGTCAAGAGCAATTAGCAAAGGCCATAATTGCAAGTGAACTCATAGCCATGTGCTTGTACACACAGCTCAGTAACTCAGAGGGATCCTCCTCTCCGTTACCCAGCCTGAAGTCCAGGCAGGAACCTGGCCTGTGACAACCAGGGCTGGCAGGAGCCAACCAGGGAAACCTTTGCCCACAGAAGAAGGATGATTATATTCCTTCAAACTGGCCTGTCCCTTGGATTTTTACGATATGAACACCTCTGAATTTCAGCAGCACACCCCTGTGCTTGGCATGGCAGCAAGATACATCCTTAACTGCCTGGGGTCTTGGAGTGGGGGATATAGGACCATGCAGGTTTGCAAAGATGACTGAGTGGTTTTGTTCTTCGGTTTCACAAGCTTCAGACAGATATACCATGCAGAAAGAACACCTCACAGGCCCCTATTAAACTGCTCTCAAGTGCCAAAAATATCAAAGCCTCTGCCATTTTCAGTTATCTGCAAAATCTGAGGCCACAGTGCTTCTATGGCAGGGGGATTAAAGGGAGGATGAGGGGAAGGAGTTGTACCCTTGATATGTTTGGACTTTTTTGTTTTGATTTGTTTTGTTTTTAAGCAGTTGCCCAGCAAAATTAATTAATCTTTCCAGAGTTTTCTAGACTCACTTAGGTTCTTTGGTGATAAAATCTTTCATAAAACTAATGAAAGAGCAAATTGAGGTTCTCTATCTCTGATAAAACACTCCAGCAAAAGAGCAGAATCCATTTTACTGCATGACAAATTCTTTCAACATACACCTAACCCTGTTTAATAGTCATAAAAGTTTTGTTGAAATTAGGAGTTGTTCACCAAGACAACCTCCCAAACTCCTGTACGACAGTGTTGCAGAGAATCCAAACGGTGTATACGTGTCATCTTCCTTGTTACCATTCAGCAGTAATGATGGTGGAAAAATAAAGAAAAACAGCTGCAGTTTATGCTACTCCTACACATGTACACTTTTTTTTTTTTTTTGATTAAGTGCTACAGGAAAGGCTCAATAATACAGTACATGGTATTCTCAACTCCAAAAGAGCTGGAAGCACAACAAGGATGTGTTTTAGACACAACCATGAAGAAGCAGCATTTTGCTATTTAAAGGAAAAAAAATGAAGAAACATTGGAAACCCCAAGATCATTCATAAGCATTGCATTTTTCAATGACAGGCCCATTTTGGCTGGTTCTGAGCACACTACGAGCAGTGCCTCTTTGGAAGGAGCATATTTTTCCTTTCTTATAATAAAGAGTATTACTTGGCATCATGACTAGCATCAAGTGTAACATCTGTTTATTGTTTATCCTCTTTGAGACCCATATCATGCCCTCACTGGTGATGAACATCATTATCTACAAGATATCTACTATCTACAAGAGTTTTCTATGCTTTATCGAAACCTATGCTGTTACCATTGACTTGAACCTTGCAGTCAAGAGTGCAGTCAGGAGCTAGGTTGCTTGTTAGTAGCCTGTAGAAGTTGAAGTGAACTTTGTGATGGCCTGGATCTCCATGTGGAGTAAGCAGACAGTTGAAAGTAACAAAGAAGTACTGATTTTTGTTTGCTGATTTCTATTAACTGAGAATCTACTTTCTTTTAGTATCATAAAAAAATATTGCGACTAGATCTGCTTAGATTCTTTTCAGGGTTAATCTAAAATTGATACTTTTCTTACATGAAAATATCACTGCCTGTTTGACTGTCTAACAATAGGAAGGATAATTGTCTGGGGATTTTCTCTCTCAGCAATTTCAGGCTTGGAAGAGAAGTTTCTATCCATATGCTCTACATAGTCTTTGCCTCAAAAATCAAGCTTTTCCCTTCCACGAATTGTTATCAAGTCATTGATGAAAGTTTCAGTGCTTCAGCTTGTGCTATGACCAAATTCATTTTCTTCCATGCTGGCGAGGATACTCTCATGGTCTTTATTGACTTTCTCGTGCTAGCATTTACCAGATTCTGCTCACGCTGCATCACTAGTAACACTGAGTCAGCCTCCCTCCTGAAAACTTCTGCCAGTAAGCCTCCTCCTGCAGCGGGGGGGCTTTATTAAAAATTGCAACCTCTTTTCTAAAACTAAGAAGAAATCAATGCAAAGTCAGATGTTGTTATATACTCCCCAGCACTGGAAGTACTTTGTTATTAAAACAAATTGCATTCCAAAGTCATTGAAATTTTTTTCCTCCTTTTACTTAAATATGACCTTAGCTTCAGCCAGAGAACATTAGGGGCTGACTCAAGCCTAGCTCAGAGATTTCCCAGCACATTGTACAGCTTCTGCTTGCCATGCTCAAGCTGCTGTGAAGCAATATTGCACTGAGCAAAGCACTAGTAGTCACCAGTGCAACATATCTGGGAACGCCCATGCAAGTCCACGCTCCAACAGCAGTAGGAATGATTTACATATCTGATTTAATAAAACATGCAAGTTTCATTTTGACTGCTTTGAATTATCAGTTTGAACCTTACTTTTATTGCTTGTGTGGTAAGTTATTTGCCTAAAGAAAGGTGGATTCTCACGGACTGGCACCCGTCATGACATACTGGTTTGCTGCTCTGTATAGAGTTAAACTTAAATTTGCTAGTTGTATTTGACAGCCAAGAGAAAGAAATTCTGTGCTCTATAGTCTATTCTAAATTGTTAAGAAGATTTATTGAGTTTAATAGCCTATGGTATTCCTGATTATGACTTTAATTTAATTTAAAGAAATGTAAAAGGTTAAAGTAAATGTAGGCATTAATGTGGACTATGTATATCCAAGTTTGATTCCTAACATAAAAATCCAGTTTATGATAACAAATTGATGAACAGTTTTTAGTTGTTTTTGTCTTTAGCTGCACGTGCTTCATGCTCAGCTGTGCCAGCAGCCCTGATGATGTACATCTTGGCCCTGTAGGAATTCACACTGCCCATTCACTCCCTTTCTACTCCCAATATTTTTCTTAGAAATTCATCTGCTGCTTTAAAAACACAAGAGCTGAATGCAATCATGCTGAGAATAACAAAGAAAAAAGAAACAGCTGCATCACACCTTTCCCACTAAAACCACTTGTTTCCATGTGTCACCCGACCACAGTAGGCTTCTAGGTAAGGACAGCCTCTCTGTGTGTGCATTTCTCAGACGTTTGCCCTCCCCATGCTGACGAGTTGCTTGTATGCAGGTTTCCAGGACACCAGGCTTTCAGATGCTATGGAAAAGACCCAGCAGCAGCAAAGGGAATGCAGTTTACAGTGATGGGATCTGCTCTGTGAAGTGCCCCCACCATGACAATCTCCTTCACTGGAAGATGTGACCCATGCCACCAAGTGCCAGATGTCATGAATGTTTTCTCTGAGCACAGCACAGATCCCTGTGCTTCCCACAAAGATGTAGTGAGAGGCGACTTACCCCTGCCCTTTCCTCAACTTCAGGGCTTTCACAGGAGCACAGTCCCTGTGGGTCACTCGGCGGCATGTCCATTCCTCTTGCACCTACGAAACCAAAGACATTTTATTTCCCATGGGACAATGTGCACATCTGAGAGTCTGCTTTGTTTTGTGACCATTTCTACCAGCAGTGCTCTGTTACCAGCCTGCTCCCTGCTCCCTGAGGGGGTGGGTGGTAAGACAGCTCTGCCTGCCAGGTCTTGCCCTCACACTCCCAGGGAGCTCTGATGGACACCAGATTGGTTGCTCTGCACTCACCTCTGTAGACATGCTCCAGATGTGCCTGTGCTCATCCCATCCCATCCCATCCCATCCCATCCCATCCCATCCCATCCCATCCCATGCTGTGGAGAAGACAGAGGATTTTCCAGCCTTTCTGTGTATCCTAAAGAAAGGAAAATTAAGAGTATCTAGGAGCTTAACTAAGATCATCTAATTAGTGAACACCATTAGATTGGCAACCAGGCATTAGCCACCACTAATCAGATGAGGTTGCAGGCACAGCTTGCAGGCCATGGTGTGGGCAGCCTATGAGTGCCATCTGGAAGAGGAACCTCTGCAATTTTATTTCTACATCAAGCTTAAGGCCTGAAGAGGAAGTTAGGAATGTATCAATGTATCTGCTGATTTCACCTCCAGGGACAAGCTTGGTAAAGTAAAGGTAGCCACAGACTGCTGCTTAATTGCTTTTGGATTTTCCACAACAATGTCAGTAACTACAATAAGACATGGTGATTAAAGTCAGGTTAAATAGCTTGATGTTCACTAAATTGTGAAATAAAATTACAGGGGCTACAGATTCTCCTCTGTACAGAGTAAGGGTGTATAAGGATTTATACATCATCCCTGGTAGCACTGTTGAATGAACACCTTCACGCTGAGCATATGCGAACAATGTGCCTTGTGCTACCACAGCACTGTATGCACTTTCTAAATTTGAAATACTTCCCAAGTAATAACACAGTTTCAAATGGCTCTGCAGTCCTTGGTTAACACACAGATATTCCTGCCCTCTGCTGCTACTTCACACTGTAATCTTCAGCGTCTCTCTAAAAACCACTGGTGGTTTTGTATGCTCCTCAGTTGTGTCGTGATTACTTATGCAAAATAATCTTTGCATCAGTGATGCCCTTTGCTTATCTGTTGCTCCAGCGATCAGCAGCACACACTGACACTGCTAGCCTGAGATATAGTTGTTATATGACCTGTGGTTACACAAACACACTGACCACACACCTGGTCTTCCTTTCTTTCTTTCATGGGCTTCTCTGTTTTTGGCAGCCACAGAGAGACATCTTTTCCTCTGGGGGAAGGTCATCAAAAATGTCAGTGCAACTTATGTACCAAAATACTGTAGGTGCCTTTAAATTATTTCAGCAGAGGTTCTTTGGACCTGAACCCTTCCCTTCCCACATGCTGAGCTGTGGTGTCTGTGTGGCTCACAGAGCCAACAGGTAGCCTCTAGCTGGGTTTGAAGACTAAATTTAAATGTGTGAAAGTGCATAATAATGAGACTGGGAGTTGTTTTGTTTTTTTCTTGTTTTGATCTCAGCATTCTGGAGAACTCCACAAAGCCAGCGGTTCAATCCACTTCATCTCAGGATTCATCCCTCTTTAGCATTCATCTCTGCTGTGATGCCCCTGGAGCACTGCTGCTTTGGAAGTGGTACTGCAAGAAAGGTATCTACTCTTTTTTTTCTTTTTTTTTTTGTCTTTTTTTTGTCTTTTTTTTTGTCTTTTTTTCCCTGCTAACTGTTTATTTATTCATTTCCAGCTCACTTTGATAGCCTTGTTCATGCTGTGCAGGCTGGGCTAATCTCAGGCCAAAAGGATCCTCCTTCCTATATGTCCATAGAGCATTTTAGCATGACTCTGATTCTCTACTGATAGCTGTATACTCCTGCTATACAAGCAGAGATGTAAACAGAGTTGTGTGCCCTTTTTTAACACCTCACAAAAGAATCTCTTACTATTAGTCCCCTGTATGTCCTTTTCTGAAGCATATTTGGAAATACTGAACCTTCAGCATTTTGTCCTTATGCATTATTGCAAATATCCTAAATGTCGTTATTGCTATGTTTGCATTAGCAAGTAGCTGTGCAGTAGGTGTATGGATCAGAGTATGGGGGCAGTGGGTGCTGCAGTCTTGATACATATACAGCAAATATTTCTGAGATTTAGTCTGATTCCCTGATTTAATGTCATACCAGATTTAGTCTGATTCCCTGGACTGAGTGTTACCACAATTCCTGAAGGACTAATGCTTGATTCGAATATTTGTGTTTCCACTAGAGTTTGGAGAGTAGTATTTCATGTGTCCCTGGAGAAGAGTTTCTGATTCAATTTCCTCTAAAAGCACTCTCTCCTGTGACTCAACACTATCATCACCCTGTGTGAATCACTTCCCTTTTGAACCAGTCATAAGTATGTTTGAGGAAGAGGGAAGAATTCACTGAAAAGCTTGCTGTTGTTCTCAGCCAAAATGCTAATGTAGATGCAGCCTATGCACACAAAATAAAGGACAGTCTGGTGATCTGCGTGCTAAATGGGTATGTGTACTGTCTAATTTCACACCTGTGCCATAACCAATGTTCTGCATAACCCTTGGTAGGTGCTGTAATGGACTTAATTTTCCACTGATATGATCCATTGATATGGCAACACATGAAAGATTAAAATGAGAGCATTACGTCAGTAATACATGTATGTAACAAGAAAAAAAAAAGAGTAATGAAAGTCCAAGGTCTAGAAACTAACACACGTAAGAAAATGATAGATTTCCCACAAATCTCACAAACTTCCAAATACTATAAGCCTCAGTAGACTTCACATCTACTGCCTGTATTTGGTGATAGGCCACAGTGAGGACCTGTGTCTCAGTTTGCATGAAGAACAGAGCAATTTGTTAATCATCCCTTGATTAAAGAAAAATCCTAAGCATCCTTTGACATGTTGTAATGGCTGCACACAGTAGTTGTTCATGCTGCCATTAGCAGAGCTAAAGTTTTACATCTCTCTTCGTCTGCACAGCAAAGATGGAGTAACTCAACCAGAACAGCTGCAGGGCAGCCCCATCAGCACTATTTGGGGCTCAATGGCTTTTCATCTATCTCTGTGCACACTAGCTCCAGTTCTGTGTAACGCTCTGCTGAGTTATTTGTTTCCTTTTATTTGCTGTTGATTTCAGCTGTGAATAGGGTTTGATGGAGGACAGGAATTTAACAATGAAGAGGACTGTACAATAGGACAGGAATGAAGCTGAGCTAACAGTTCTTTTCCTTAAGAGACATACCCATGCCAACCTGGTAGAGAAATCAAGGGGCAGCTACTGAGAAAGAATTTGGGCTGGGCCATCAGCTAACCCGCATAAGCCAGGAAAGGAAGCAGCAGATATTGTCAAGACAGGAAGATGATGTTTGAGTGTAAGAGACAGATGCCCATTCCCTGGTGATGGGGTTGGCCGTGGGAGTGAAGAATGTAGATGAAAAACAGAAGTATTTCTAAGAGATCTGGAAAACCACTGTGTACCCATTGCTCCTAAGAAGCAAATGGAGACTGTAGCAGTTGTTTTTTTTTTTTTTTGAATTACAGTTCTTCATGGCCAGCCCTGAGACCGTGGAGAAAGGACTCTCCCTTGGTTAGCTGAGTCCTGGGGCAGTACACTCAACTCAAGAGGGCTTGCTTAATTCTGCCTCAGTCTGTCAATGTCTTTGGGTTTCTGCTCTACTCCATTAGGGTCTGAAGAAAGAAAAGAAACCTTAAAATGCAATTCAACTACTAAAGCATGTGAAATTGCTACAAGGGCACACAACCTCCTTAGAAAATATTTATGAATTGACAAATGTAAATAAATAAACAAATAAATAAAAATAAAAAATACTAAACCCAACCAACAAAAACAAAAACAGAAACCACAGATTGAAGTTTTTAATTTTGCTGTTTGTTTCAGCACCTGAGAGCTCTGTGCTATGCTTTCAGGGCATAGACTCCACTTCTGTGTCTTTAAGCTGGTAGGAGGCAACCTCCAGCTCTGTCCCATACAACTGCTAACTCAGGGGCAGGCTGTATCCATCCGCAGCCTGGCATCCTACATCTTCCTGCAAAATAAACCAACCAGCAGTTGATGCAAGTTATGAAGGGATAGGTTGTAGCGTAAGAGCAGCTAATCAGGGAACTTATTTAAGAAGAGGATTTGTCTCCTCAAAGGAAAAGGTAGATAAAGCACTTACGAGTATTCACCAGGAAAACACCTGCAGTGACTGAATCATACTAAATCAAGCCTCCTTCATTTCATACATTATATTCATTTATACCTGCTATGAAAGGTTAGTGCGTAGTCAAATGTTCACTTGCAAAACAGCTGCAGCTGTCTAAGATGTATTATTCTCTTCAGGTTATTTGTGGGAGCAGAGCCAGATTATTTGTGGGAGCATGTTCAGTGTCTTTCAGTGCCAAGGAAAGTTGCACACATGCACAAAAAGGATATTTACTGCTCCTGGTTTGGACTTCACCTCCTGGAGCGTACTGCCATCTCAGCTCTACTGCAGTCTGCTGCTCACCAGATTGTGCACTGCCCTTGCCAGACTGGAAGGAAACAGGCCAGCTCCAACCACATAAATCCCAGATCACCACTAAACTGGCCCATTTGGTCTTGAAGAGGTGAGGGGTGGGATTCATTAGAACAACTGTTTTCACTTTACTCAAACCACAGGGATTCCTGTTGTTTCTCTGTCTGTCTTTCAGTTAGATTCAACTTGTCATTAAAAACTAAAACTAAATTATGTCCTCATGTTGCTATCTTGGCAATGTCCATCTAAGCCAGCAGACAGATGCCATGTTAAACTACAAAGTAGAGTTTGTCACCAGCTATTCCAGTGAATAACAAAAGGTCATTGAGAAAAAAAATGGAGAGGGAAAGAAAAAATCTCAGAGACCATCTAGGGAAAAAGATCTTTCAGCAGGAGTGCTGATGTTTATTTATTGAACCACAAAATATCTTGATGGCTTCACAGAGTTCCAGAATGGGAGAGGTCTCTCGTGAACATGAAGGCTAAGATATAATTCAAGTGGAAAAGAAAACTGCTCATTTATCTGTCTTTTGCAGTTAGTTTTCTTTAACATATGCTAAGTTTAGGAATCTCATCCTTGCTATATTTTGAAACAGTAGTAAGTAAGCTTTCTTACTCTTTAGGGAAAGGAAACATAGTAAAGAAAATATGCCCTTGAAGGCTCATCTCTAAGTGTTAAGAAAATATTTTAGTCTTGGCTTCCATAGAATCTTCACTCTTAGCAGAATTATTATGGAGATTGCTGTTGGTGCCATTTCCCTCGTGATGTGACTGTGTCTCTGGTAGCAATTGTCTTAAGATCACTAGCTCATTTAATCTGTTTTTCTGCATCTGATAGTGGCATTATTCGCTGGGATGGATACACAGATTGTAGAGCTAATGGCATAATTTCTTTTGCTGATCTGCCTATTTTTCTTCCAGAGGATGCTTTTTTTTTTTTCCTTTTTTTTTTTTTCTTTTTCTCTCCTCTCACCCCCAGCTTTTGTTGTCTGATGTATTTTGGACTTACATACAAATAAACAAATATGGCAAAAACCTCCCTGCTAAGGTTAATGTGAGGGAAGTCACACCTCTTTATGTACCATTAGAAAGTAGCCTTGCCTGGTGTCATTCCTCAGAGGGTGCTGGCTGGGTCATGACCACACCAGGAGCACTGTGCTGCATCTTTACAAAGAATGGATATCAGAGACTCAGCAGCCAAAGCTTATATGCATGCTTTAGTTGCAGGTGTATTATGGTGCCATTTTGGGAATCCCCAAAACAGGTTTGTGTTGGTAGTTGCAGGTGGAGTAGCCAAGATCTCCACCAGTAGGATGTATCAGATCCCTTCCAGTCTTTCAGGAATGGTTTGAACTAGCCCAGGCTAGCAATATTCCAGAGTGGCTAAGCATTCATCAGTTGTATGGGAAGTCATGACAGCTATAGTTTAAGCCATTTGCTATGAGATCATGCAACACCTTACGCAAACTTTGTTCCTTATTTGTTTTAACCAGGAATTTCTGTGTACCAACATCATTTCTTATGACCAACAGTAACAAACCCATTGCTAACATGAACTGACTGAACTAATGTGTGTTTATATTGTGCATGTATTTATTACAGTTTTCTTTACTGTGGGCAAAACTCTTCCAACAGTTAGAGGTAGTCAGATAAAAGAGCTGCCAGTGTACTAGAGAGTTCACCATTTCTTCTACAAAGCAAGCATAAAGCCCTCACAGCCATAATCTACATTTTTTTTTTTCAATGAAACCTTAAGTATAGACCAGACCTAGGGTTAAAGCTATTCTAGGAGAATAAGATTGCAGTGTTGTTTAGAAAATTGCTCCCAATCTCAGCATTCTTGTTCATGGTGAACAGCTTATGATGAAATTGAGAGAGAAACACTGAAGCTTTTAGAAGAAAAAAAGACTGCAGGAAATATGCTAGAACTCTGACATGAATTGGGAGGCAGAAAGAAGGAAAAGACTGGTAATTTGGTTTCTCCTACTCATAATAATTTGCCTTGGAGTACATTCTCTCATTTGGGAATGCCAGGTAAAAAGGGTGATGTCCTATCATTAAGAGAGCAGATATCCTCCTAGCTTTGGTGCATGTGGAGGCTGTGCAGCAAAACAATGAATTCATTGCCTTGCACAAGGGTTCAAAAATAGCAGGGAGCTCCATGAATGCTATAAAGGGAAGCACAAGTGACTCATGCAAATTCTTTTTAATCATGACATCTTAAGCTCAATTGCAGAGAGAAACTGGATCCAAGAGAACTTCTAGCACTATTGATGCAATGTAGGCAGCAAGAGCAAATGAATTGGAAAGCTAATCTGCTACTGATAACCATGCTAAGCTACTGGGAGAAAGAAAAGCCATCAGTTACACAAACAGTGCTGGAAGTGCAGGTCTGTAGTGCAGTGAGGGAGACAAATTGCTCGTAGTGCTCGTTTCACTGCTTCTGCCTAAGGGTTTTCTTGCCTCTGAGAAATGCACATGTGCAAATATCACAAAGATGAGCTTCTAACCCTCTCAACAGAGCCAACAGAGAGAAATACAAGATCTGTGTTCAATGTGTTTAGCTGCAAAGTGTGCCAATTTATCAGCTGTCTCTGTTGCTCTAATCTGGCTGCCCATGCTGAAGTGATGAGGCATATCTTCACAGCACCTTTGATACCTGGAGCCACACATACCAACAATCAGGTGTGCTACATGCATATCCAGAAAATGCCATGGATGCTTCCACTACTGTCAAAAGGGGGTTGTATCCAGTCAAACATATTTCCCTCTCTAATGACTTCTAGGAGCAGATGAGACATTTCCTTGCAATAGAAAATACCCCTGGAAAAAGTGGCAATGCATTTGTAGTGCAGCTGGTGGGGGTGGGAGGAAAGTGATCCCCTTTTTAAAATAAACTGTATCTTTAGATGACTCCTCCAATTATGCTTTTCTTGTCCTCTTTTTGCAAAGCAACCTGTGTGGCTCAACAGTGTAAATCCTTACATGTGTCAGGTTGCATTACTTTGGAGGAGGAGGGACAGTCATACTCTGCTGACATTTGGCCACAGGTAATAGAGTGCATATAAGAGAACTTACCACTGTCAATATTCCTCTCACACCTCATGATCTCCTTCCGTGTGACATTCTGGATCTGGTTTGCATTTGAAAGTTTGACAAAAGTGGCAGGTTCACTGAAGGTGTATTAGAAATGATTGGACTACACACACACTGACTGAACAAATTTCTGACATACATCCTAGTGGATTTAGGAATAATCGGATATAGCTTGTTCTGAAAAGCTTCCTTCCACTCTGCTAAAAAAGCCATGGTGCAAGATTTTTTGCAGATAACATTGGAGTTAAAGAAATAAAACAAGGTGGTTTGCAGCAAAAACCGTTGAAGGAGTACTTCAGATGTTCACAAGGCAATAGCCAGACCCCTGAGAAAACCGAGGGTGGGCTCATCTGCCTGACTTGATAGCAATTAAGGGTCAAACTGCAGTGAGGTAGACCTAGCCCAAACTATCTGGATTGTCCTAATATTTGACCTCCAGTTTTTCAAACTTTTGAGTTAAGATTCTACTGTCAGTTGCTTTGAAGAAACGTGCAACTTTTCTGTTAGACAACTTTGTATGAACCCTTCATTGCAAAGTTAAAACCGCCAGTTTTGCTGGAGAGCAGATGGATTAATTAATGCCTTGTTATTGTCGTCTTCTGTTTTGGTAAAAAGTGATGTGTAAGGTATGAAGGAACACTTCTCAACCCTGTATTTATGCTATATATATGCTAGTGAGAATCATGCAAATTCTGCAACAGCGGATTCCTATCTTGCTCTTCCATAGACACATGCATGGGAGATGAGAGGTGCAGGTGGACTGCTGTCATCATGGCATGAGCCATGTCAGTGCTGGGAAGACATGCAATCCAGCAGAGTGGAAGCAGAGTTGATCCTTCCAGGCTAGATATTTGGCTAACCTGAGACTGAGGACAGATCTCTTATTGTCTGTGAGCAGAGATCCAGAATGCTGAACGGGGTTTGTACCTTTATAGTAAAGTTAAAACCACTGCTTTATGCAAGGCTAACACAATCTGATTTTTAACAAAAGGATATCAGAAATAAGATGCAGATGTTTAAGGACAAAGACACCTGTCTTCACCTAAACTTAGTTGTTCTGCATGGTAATCCGTTTCAGTCGTTTCAGAGGGAGTACTTATAGAGTAAGTTATGGCTCAATTAGAGAAGATGCATCAGGCTCTGGTCACTGCGGATGTTTGGAAATTTTAGAAAATGACATATAATTAGGAAAAATTATAGCGTTTGCTTTCAAAGTACTATTTGTTTTCCCAAAAAAGCAAATCACCAAGCAAACATAATATCCAGATATGGTATATCCTCCTCAGCTACTCAAATATCACCTCCCCAAAATTAAAATAGGTAGTGAAATGTTTCATTTTCCAGCCACAAAATTCAAAAGAGGCATAATTTGCAGGTCAAAACCCCTTTGATGTTTCTTATCCAAGCAATATGCTTGAAAGAGTTCAATAAGGAATTTCTTGACTCTCTAATAGAGGAAAAGATAAAGTGCTTTGAAAGCAAAATAAAATAAAATATGACACTGGTATCATGATATTGAGTTATATTTTACACCTAAATGCTTAATATTTAAGGAAAGATCACAGTCAGCATTCATTGTTGAGTGATGCCACATCAATCACCTTCCAACCAATACTTAGAGCATTATGAGACAAGTTGTGTTTCATGAGTACTTTTTGAGTACCTGCATGAGTACCTGCACAGAGATGGTCTAACTGGATGTAGTTTTCCAGGCTGTCCCACACTTCAGGATTTCATGTAAAGAAAGCATCCTGAAACCTGGATTCTGCCTGGCAGCCCCACCAAACTTTAGTAGCAATAAACATGACTGGAGAAAAAAAAAAAAAGGTATTTTTACTCTGTACTTCTGAAATGGACACAGGCCAAGGATCTCTCATTCCCATTTCAGAGCCTGAGCCCTGGATCCAGCTGGAGGAGTGCTGAGGCTCAGGTAAACAGAACTAACCTCCCTTAAAGACGTAGCTCTTGTACTGTACATCCACCTCACTCCACCTGACCTATTTCCTTTGTTCCCTCCATTCCCCCTTTGAGAAAGAAGCACAAGCAGTGAGGAGTTTTGATAGAGTTAAATGTCCTCCCAAGAGAATTAGCTATCCTGTTGAGAAAAAGCAATGCAGAGCCTGTGCCAGACTATCGATAAACATTTTTCACAGCTTTCATCTTGACAATAAGCCCATAATGCCAGTGGAACAGAGCATGAAAAGAGCATAAAGTTACATCAGAGCTTGAATTAACTTTCATATTACATGTAACTCAAATACTTACTGCTTCTGTGCCAGAGTTATTACTTACTTTTATAAGATTTTAAACTGTAACATTTTAAAGAGGCAGCTTGTTCTGTACAGAGATTCCAGCTCTGAACACAACCAAAGACCAGGAAATTTCAAAAGGTTTAAGACTAAGACCCCAAATGTCAGGCTGCACATTCAATCCTTTCCTGTCTGTAAAACTAGGGTTGAAATGTAGCAAGCTGAACTTGTTGTGATTTTTCTTATATTTCCAAATTCAGCAAGTATTAGAAAGCCTTTGTTTGAAAGAATCACTGTGCTTTTAGGTCAAGTCCTGCCTAGAATGTGAAATTGTGGAGACATAATGAAAAGATGAGAGTTTTTTTTTGTTGTTGTTTGTTTTTCTTTATATGACAACCAAATGACCTGATCTTCAGCAGCTCTCAATTTGTGAGTTCAGTTTGAGTTTAAATTAAGTTCATGGTTGCTTCTCCCCTTATTCAGGCCATGAAATTCTCTTCACAAACTGCACCACATAACAGATAAAAATAACTGTTATGCTTTATTTATTGAATGACGCAGGTATGTTGTTTGGATTTTCCACATTTTGTTTCTAAGAACAGTGAGTGATTTCCCAGCTCAGTTAAAGACTGTACCTAAGAACACAATGAATGCCCTGCTGGACTAGAGTGACAGTAAAAGAACTGGCATACGGCGAATAACTGAGCCTGACCTAGAGTACCCACAGTCACTAGATTAGGGATGTCATTGGGCACATCTCTGCCTTGTCCCTTTATTGCATTTTCTGGATTTGTTGATTCTTGCCTTGTCTAACTTAGAGAGATTTACTTTGACTGATTTATTTATTTATTTATTTATTTATTCTGCTGTGTAACACCATCCTCAGCTACATGGTAGGTGAGCTGCTGTGGTTAGCAGTACCAGTTCAGGAACCTCTAAGGAGGCCAGACAATAGATTTTTTGTGCTGTTTTAAGTCACGATTTCCTAAGCAGCTTAGTAACATGTCTGAATGTCCGAGATATAGTTGCAAAGGGGCTGAATGCTCAGGAATATCAAACTTTCACAATCTGAATTTCAGGCCACCTTAAAAGAAGCTCACTTGGCATCCAAAAGCACAGGCAGTCAAAGTAGTCATAACTTTGAGGAATTTTAGCCTCTAGCAATGTTTGTTGCTGAGAAAGGATCAGCAGAATAGGTTCACGTTCACTTCAGATGCCCCATTTAATAAGGAATTAGGTTAGCAAAGAAAGACAGATGGCAAGAGCAGACAAGACAGTTTGGGACCCAAGGCCTAATGCAGCTCTGACATCGCTAAGCTGAATGGCCATTTAAGTCAATGAGATGTTCACATCTTTGTATCAGCACTCAATTTACTTCCCTATATTTAGCAGAAAGAGGTGAATAGTTGAATTCAGATAGAAAAAAAAAAGTTTGGAAAACAGTGACGGTCATATGAATTTTTCAGTGTCACCCTAAAGCCTACTCTTAAAAAATTAATAGGCTTTATGAGCAGAGATATTTCATGCACCAAGCACAATGCAAATACCATTGAAAGACAGCGCCTGGCCTAAGGCTTTTTATGTACATAATGGAAATAAACAGATGGAAACACAAGCAGAGGCTTGTTCAGTGCAACTCAAGTGGAATAGGACTATGAATCCCTCTTCCCTGAATCTGAGCTTAGTTCTGTTTTTTGGATTTCTATGAGAATTGCTGTTGGGTGCCCAGTTCTGCTTAGAATTATAATGGGAAACATATTCATCATCAAATAAACATTTGGGGAGGGAGCACGGCAGGGTAGCATTTCCCTATTTCTGTGTTTCCCTTCCCTCTTGATGCCTTCAGCTATGGGGAAGCTGTGAAACAGAGCGGGGAGACTAAAGAAGTACCAAACAGTCCCCCTTCATCTTCACTTGGGAGCATTTTTCTTTCCTTTTTAGTGGATCAGTGTTTGCCAAGTGGTTCCTGATTTGTAATTTGTTATTTTATTGTGTCTATAAAATGAAAAAGTAGGCCATATCCTGATAAAATGGGATATTACTCTGTATTGGCAGCTGTGTAATGACATCTCTGTCTACTGTGGATTAAGACATACTGATTGCTCTGTCTGCCTCTGTCAGTGTGCTCCTGCTAGAAGTCAGTGACTTGGGTAATCTTCTCTGGAAAACTGTGTAAGTTGAGAATGAGTTACCAGAAGGTTTCAGAAAATAGAGAAGGAAAAGAAAAAAGAAACAACAAAAGAAGACAACGTTTTTGTTCCTGTGTTTTTCTGCCCTCCACAAAAACATGAAGTCAGAGTGCTGCTTGTACAAGGAAGCAGAAAAGATGTCTTTCTAATGTGGTCACGCTTCTGCTGTGCAATACTACAGCATTTCTCTTCTATCCCATATCAATGCGCTAACACAAAGACAGCCATAAAGCTATAGCAGGTAATCTTTCTTTGGCTCTGTGTGAGCAAACTCCACAACACAGCCCAAGCTATAAAACAACAAGAACTTGCCTGCATACACAGCAGCTCCCAATGCCAGTGATGCAGACTAATGGGGCAGCAGATGTTTTCCAGACCCTGGGGTTGGCTGCTGGACCATTGCCAGACTGAGGGGAAGTCCTTGTACAAGCAGGAGGTTTTGGGACATTAGTTGTCCCCACCTTGGGAGCAGAAGGGTTTTACTGAAGCCCCCTGCATCTGTGGAGCAGAGCTCCCTGCCTGGGAACGTTTGGGGAACAGTGAAGAGACACATCAGCCTTGGAAAATATTTGTTTCTGACGAATTGGTTGGGCTCCGACATTGCAGGCAGACACTTCATTTCCTTCCACCTCAGTTCCTCATTTTATATGTAATAGTAATATCAGTTCCCTGCCCTAATGGGATGCTGTGACATTTCATTACATGAAAGTCTGTGAAGTGCTCAGATACAGCAGCATTTGGGGCTGGGTGAAAACATCATTATCCATGCTATACCCATACTCTGGGTACAGGAGCTTATAAAGGCAACATCACAAGGATGGCTTTTATGCGGTATAACTGCACGGTCTATTAGTTTACTTCAGAAATACACCAAAACCAGCCTCGGTCAGTCATTTCAGGTGCTCATCCCAGCAGCACCCACTTGGGATGTCCTAGTATGCTTGTCTCTGGAGGCTGGTACCTGCTATCTTTGTACACTATGCTGATAATCTTTGGGTATTCTGGAGAGAAAAAATGGAGCAATTCTATTGCTTTCTTATAGGTTTTTATTATTATTAGTATTAGTATTTTTATTTATTTATTTATTTAACAGACAAACTATATTGTGGGACCACTAGAGTTTAATCCAGTTCATTTTCCTTCTGATTCTAAGGAAAAATTTAGAAAGAAACTTAGAAAAAAATATTTTAGTGTAAATATTTAGGAGTGATTTGAAGTGTGTTTTAAAATACTCTTACTCCTATTCTGCAGAACTGTCATAAGGCAGTAACTCCTATGGTGAGAAGCCATATACACTTAAATACTAACTTTTCCTTGTCTTAAAATACACACTAAATATTAAGATATAACATACAGCTTTGTCTTTCATATTTTAGAAAAGTGTCTTTCATACTTCAGATATTGAAGACCAGTTCCACTCAGTTCACTTATTGCCTGGAATTAATGAGGATAAATGAGGAATTAATGAGGACAAATACCTAGGTTGGTTGGTAATTTAGCAAAATAACTCACCAAGTCTGTTGCACAGGCACAGATGCTCTAATGCGAGATGCTAGTGCTTGGGCATTAACTGTATTAAGTTGTCATTGACATAGTTATGATTCTTGAGTCTAGCTTTACAGTACATCAGTTGCTCAGTCAAGGCTTGTATGTGTAAACATATTGGCTTCACTACTTTGCCTAAAACCAAAAATAGTCTCCTGGAACCACATATTATTCCAAATGTGGTCATCTTCATGATTCTGATAGTTTTTGATTAATCAATTTCTGGGAATAGTTCTGATGTCCTTATTTACCCTGTAACCTCCTCCTCTCACTTATTCCAGCAGCACTACTACACCTAATGCATTAGCCCCTTATTCCCCATCCATTTTGCTAGTTGCCGGTCGTGTATAACTGAAGCTCTATATATCTTGCAGCACAAGGTATCGTTGATACATTCCTTTATGGTACTGTACAAATGACAATTTTGATTCTAATAAAAATGAAAGAGGAACACTAAATGAAGAGGAACTTATATTAAGCCACACAGCTTTCCTGGTAATAAGAACTAATCCAAATGTCACCTTAATGTTCCTTTAGACAATTTGCATGTTCAAAATCTTCAGCAATTTTGCTCACACTTCTGGGCATGCCCAGATGTAACTGCAAAACCTTGAAGGTGGGTCAACAAATTGCACAGGCAAAAGTCTGTGTAGGCAGAGATATAGGAAGTAAACAAATGCCAAGTAAAGTTTTCCACATATCTTCAGTAGACTATCCTTTATGGCTATGCTGGAAGTTTATTATTATTATTATTATTATTATTATTATTATTATTATTATTATTATTATTATTTTATTAAGATTTGATTCCCAGGCTGAGGTCTCAGATCTCTTTACTAGGAGAAAGGAATATACTACACTATCTGTATGTATAGAATTAGGAGCGTTTGTGTTTGTTTTTTTTTAAGTGGGGAAACTTTACAAGATATTCAGGACTTTATGGCAGTAGAATAGACATTTAAAATTAACTTTTCTCCATGGAAAACAGGTATTTTTTAATACTAGTATACTGATTTAAATTTATGGTTTATGTAGTGTGGTACATCATTCCATGTAGACAGCTCCTTAGCTTGTGAAATTTTTAGGATCCAGGCCTGCAAAGATTTGCACACACAGATTTATTTTACATCCTGGTCCCAAGAAACCAGTAACAAGACTCCCATTGACTGCAGTGGAGCCAGAACTCCAACTGCTGCTTCCAGAGAGGGTAATACTGCACAGCTGAAGCTTTACCAGATTTTATCAGATACTGGGTCTGAGGCCAGCATTTTGATATGGGTTATCATATCTTTTCCACATTTGTCTTATTCTTGCCACTTTCTGGGATACTTGTGATATACTGACAACAAGAAAGAGAGGTTCTTGTCTCAGAGAGCTTCAGATTAGGTAGATCTGAAAAACTCAAAGACAAATATTGACAGAAGGGGTGACTGTTGAGTATTAAACCCAAATATTTTTCCGTAAACTCAAGTCTGCATTTGTTGTGTCAGGAAAGGGGGATTGTCTGCACACACATGAAAACACACAAATGTAGACACACATGCACACGAGTAAGAATTACTATTTGTGGCTATAAGGCTTCTGCCCAGTGCTGAGTCCAGCATAAAGCTAATGCAGTTTTTGATTGAAGCCTGCAAGACAAAACTGACAAGGTCTTGGGCTGATCCTGCCCCAACAATTATTAGTTTTAAACCCAGACAGAAAATGGTAGGGAAGTTTCACATCTGTAGACCTGAATGCTATCATTTTTATTCTGGCTGAAGCTGACCTTTTGTCTTTAGGTCTGTGGATTTGTCTAGATCAGTTTTGGGTATTCTGTGTTTGAAGTTAATGCTATGGAGATGTTCCACGTTTGTCTACAGATTTGGTTAATAGCAGGTATGATGTGGACCTGATTCTCTGTCTAGCACAGCCCTGCATGAACAATTTGGATGGGTCCACACCAAACCACAGGTACTGGCTCACCTGTTTTCTGGGGAAGCCTGGACCCAGGTTGAGCTCCAAATCATATAGTGTCCTTCACCACTCTCCAGAATCCATGCCTTGCCTAACACTGAAGGCTGGGTCTGGCTTGGTTCCTGACCTTTGTGGCCTATGCTCCTCTCTACTCTGAATTACAGGGACAGCACATCTGTGTTTGGGCTGTGATAGTTCCAACCTAGGAAAAGCTTGTTGTAGGCTGCAGTAATGAGAAAAAAAATAAAATAAAAACAAGCTTTGGAGCATGTTTCCCAGGTTTACTTTTGCCTGCTGATTTTTTGCTTATTGCAGACTAGATTTTGTATCGGTTGCTTTCAGGAAAGGAAGACCCTGATTTGTAAATGGGATGAGACTTCCCTGAGGGATACCTGCCAGGCCTGAGGGATACCTGCCAGGCCTGACCCCATAATCAGCATCAGTGCTGCAAAAAGTTGGCTTTTTGTCCACCTGTAATTTATTGTGCTCCTTGCTGCTGTGGGCACACCTAAACCAAGCTGCTACTCAATGCTCCCAGCTGTGCAAGTAAATGACCTTGGCAGTTAATGCCAATCATCCATTCTCATGTTTCCCAAATAAATCAAGAAGAGAAATATCCTGTTGATTCTCTGTCACCTGCAGAGAGGAGAAAATCTACAGTTATGACTGAAGTGCCCCTCTTTCCTTCCCTCACAGGACTCCTTTCCACCTGTAGGTCCAGCTTCTCCTTGCCTGACTTGTCTTCAGCTTGGTGGAACTGGGAATGTCAGTCGTGCCTTGTGTGATTAGGCACAAGTCTATCTTTACTACCTCCACTGCCAGAGCCAGAATGGGAATGTAAGTGTGTTGAGTTACAAAAAATTCACCCAATTCACAGCCTGTTTTGGGGAGTACTGATACACCTGGTATACACAGAATATGAATTTTGTGCCCTGCTTGTGCCAGGTCCAGTTTTCTAACCTATCCTCTTTATATGACAAATCAGCACATGGGTCTTGCAGTGGTGTTAAGACTCACAGCGACACATGTACTTATGTGGACAGAGAGGGTTGGCTTGCCTTCACAAAAGCACATAGATTTTATTCTAACAGAGGATTTCTCCTTAAGGACAAAACGAATTGGATTGAGATAGCAACTCTGTCTCAGTAACTCTGTTGTATTCAGCATTAATTACTCATACCAGAACAGGCAGAAGCCACTAGAACTGCTTTACTGTAGACAGCCATTATAACACAAACTAGTGCTCACACTGCTATCATAAGATGCACAGTGTCTCCAACTAAAAAACAAGAAAGGCAGATAAATTGAGGGAAATAGCTCAGGTGATGTGTCTAAAGAATGAAGCAGTGTCTCTAAGCAGTGTACAAATTTGAAGAGCTTCTGTCTTTAAGGCCATGTCTTTTTCTGTAGAAAGTATTTCTCTGATTGCTTGTCACCTATGAGCACTCTCTGGAGGGCTAGGGCATCTTGCAAGGCATTTTTTCACTGAGCACAAACATCTTATTTTCTTGCCTGTACCTTGCCTCCAGCCTCTTGACTTGAATTTACCTTACTTTATGCAGTGGAAGTGAGAAAGGGAAGGTTTGATTTGGGTTCAGACCTTGTTGTCTTGATATTTTTCCTATAGATTTCAGTATTGCCTAGGTTTTTTATGATATTGAAGGATGATTTGTGCCCAGGGGAGGATAAGCCCAGTGGTAACAACTGTTTCCCATCAGCTGTTTGCTCTTGAGGACATTTAGCATCAGCTAAAGAGGGTGGTAGTCTTGATTATGCATAGATCAAAAACTTCTTTTCTGGTGGTAGCATCAAATTGGAAGAGTTATCCACGTGGTGCAGTGGGGGTCAGAGGGGTGTCATGCAAAAATAAATGCATAGGGCTGAAGGGAAAGAGGCATCATGCATGAGGGGTGGGGAAGTCAGAGAGCTGGGCATACTGAGCAGAGGAAGGCGCATCACCCAGCACTGACAACACGCAGCTGTTGCCCAAGGCCAGCTCTTCTCTATCACACACAGTTGACTTGAAATTGCAGTGTCAGCCCTCCAGCCCTCAGTGCGGAGTGCTGTACTGGCTGGAGCCAAATGAATTTTCCCCTTGAATCCAAACAGCAAAGTTTTGTTTTTAAAAGAAACAAACAAAGAAACAAACAAAAACTCTGAGAGAATGAATTTGGGTTGAAATCCACTAACAATTTGGGATGAAAAAAAGCTGGAGGGAATATTCGGATAATATCAAAACATTCCTAAAGTATTACAAATGAAATATTGGCTTTTTTTTTTTTTTTTGAAGTGCCTCCAACACGACAGTTTTGATTGAAACTTCTGAATTCGAAAAAAAAAACCCAAAAACAACAAAAGAAACGGCTTTGTTTTTGAACAACTAATCAACTCAGAAAGTCTCACAGAAAGTTTCAGTTTGGGTTAAGCACGGCAGAATTGCCTGCTTTGTTTTTTTGATTGTTTATTTTCACCAGTGAATCAGAACTATTTGCCTTGCTCCAATGCTGCCAATATTCTCAGGCTTCTCCAGATGAAAGAGCACACTAATAATTTTTTGCCTCCTTCCCTGCCCAGCATTATTATGGCTGCCCATGCTCCCTAGGGACCATACATGGTTGTCTTCCAAGCAAGTGGGGAGGGGCTAAGGAAGGTAGCTCTGCAAAACAGAGCTCTTGGAAAAGAAGCTCTTATATGAAAAGTAAAATAAAAAATAAGGCCTTTACCACTGTAAGTAAAGCTAGATCAGCTTGTCTGAGGCACTTAATAACATTTCACAATATTTCACTCCCTGCCCAATACTGATCTCCAAAAGGAGTTTGCTTTAGAGGATGGCTCATCTGTGAAACTCTTCTGTTGTTCCCATCTAGGGCTTTGTGAAGGACATTCAATAAAATGGGATGATATGGGCAGATCCAGTGAAGTACATGTGACTATTCATACTACTGAATTTAAGCATATGTCTGGCTCTTTTCTATTAGGGCAAATGTCCTTCCTGGGCATTCAAAGACTAGACCTCAGTGCTGTAAGCAGATCTCATATTTGAAGTTCTGCCCAGATCAGGGCCCTTCCTGAAGGGAAGACCTTGCTTGTGTGCCTATTCTTTTCCTTATATGAGACAAGGCAATCACACCTTAAATGCTGCCAATGGCACTTAATGCACTTCTCCAGAGTAAACTGGGAGTACTTTCTTTGGTATGCAGATCACAGCCTGTGCTCTCCTCCTTGCACTGGTTATGTACAGCCTGAAATCTTCCCAGCACCCAAGAACCCGGCCTTAAAACAGATATTGCTTTAGAGGGGCTTTTTCAAATTAGTTTTGATACTGTTCTTTATTTCTAGCACTTTGTGGCAATCTCTGCCACAACTGAGTGCCCGCTCAGGCAAAGTGAGTTCACTGGGCTGGGTCAGGGCTTGGTGGCCCTGATCCTGAAAGCACATGTGGACTAGTTTGTAAGGAAGGGGCTTGTGCTATTCGCACCTCTTAAATTGTGAAAGCTGTCTTTTTGCATCAGGTTAGGCTTAATCCTTTTTGACCTATGTAGTATAGGTGGACCCGTCCGGATGTTGGATGAAAGAAAAGGGTTTCTATTCTTTTATTTCTTCTTTCCACTACAGATTTTAAATTCTCTGAACACTGTCTACATCTTTCAGCACGTATGTTTCCCTTGTAGGAGCTGTAATGAGTAAAGGGCATAGAGACAGGCAGACTACAGCCTCCATGGTAGGTTTGTTTACATTTGGTGACTGTTTGGCACATTGCAGAGATAAATCCGTAAAGTAATCACAGCATTTCCAGCTCCACGAATTCTAAATCCTGACATATAAAATAAGTGAAGAATATAAAGTGTGTGAGGTTTCAGCAGCTTCTTTGTCTGTCTGACTGTCATTTATTTATTGCATTCAGTGCTGTTTAATAATCATGTCTGTAGTCTTTTAAATGACACAGAAAAGGAGACTCAGAGTATCACAGCTCTGCAGGGCTTGTTCATGCAGCTAGAACATGTACTTTGCAGATTTTCTTCTCAGCCAGGAAGCCCAGAAACTACAGTTTTTCTTATTTTTGCTTGACTTCATGAGCTGGAGATTCAAAAATGACTCCCAAAAGCATGAGGTCTGCAGCTCAAGTTGTATCAGTAAAAATGTGAATGACTTATCTCATGTTAAGGGCTGCTTACTTCCCAGGCTGGTGTAAATGGAAGCCATCCATCTTAGTTAACTCTCCTGATTTACTAACCCCTGATGACCTTCAGCTTCTGTAACAAGAAAACCAGACTGAAATAGCCACAGTGCTGAATTTCCAGATGTCAACTCCTTTCTCTGTGTGCAGTTCTGCATGTGTTTACTGCACTTGGTACTTAACAGCTTCATCGCTTTGCCCATCTCCCTGGTAACTGAGCCATACCTAATGATATGAAGCTGCTGAAGTCAGTCAGCAGAAGGAAACATTTACTCCATTGCACCGACAATTTCTCTATGGACCCCTGTTTCTTTAATAATAAAAATGCTTCTATCGCTTAGTGTGGCATATTAAGAAGAAATGTCTAACCACACAACAAAAGCTGAGCAGCACAACAAAGTGTTGAGAAAAATGCCAGGGCTATGTAATCTGTATGTAGCATGCTCCAGTGAAATGTAAATGAACAAAGTCTTCTGATGTTATTAAAGAGTATCCTTCCACTTAAGCCTAAAGATGCTTAAGACCACAACATAATGCTGTCTAGAGGTAACCACATTGACTAAAAGCAGTACAGTCATTTCAGCATGGGGTTATGCTCAGTTGAATAGATAGCCTCTGTCTCAGCAAGGCTAATTAACTTAACCAACACACACGCCTCCCCTCAAAAACCTACCATATTGCTCCCAGTGCTGGAGCAGACTCATCTATAGCTGGAGGGAATCTGTAGCCAGTGATGCATTATACACTATGGAAATACTCAAAAAGCTGAACTGGTTTGTCATGTCTGAGGAGGTGACCCATTTTTCAGTTCCTTTCTACTGGGTATGAGCCCTTTTTATCCTCCTCCACCTGTTCTTCTCCCTTTGTTCTCCCATCTACAAGCAACCAAACATGCTACTGCTAAAACCTCTTTTTTTTTTTTTTCTTTTCTCCTAAATCATGGCAAATCTGTCATTTCCAGCAAATGCCTGACTGCTGCGAAGGGCCAGTTTTGACTGCAACATAACCCATGTTTTCTGGTTTGGCAGTGCTGTTGTAAGCAGATTCTCTCCAAGAACTGTACAGCAAGAGGACATTTTGGGGTGTTGTATACACAATGTATGCTCCATATTCTTGCAGCCTTGTGGCAGACACTAACAGACTTATCACTGAAGCACTGTGTGTCTAACTATCCTAAACTGCAGTTGTAAAACTGAGATGATAAAATCTGGGCCCAGGGAGGTAGCTAGGTGCCTGCTTATCCTGTCAAAATCCAGAGGTTTGTGTTGTTTCTACATACCTTTGTAGATGTGGAGAAGACGGACTTTTTGTGAGGTTATGCTGAGCCCTGTGGAGCAGCAGCAGTTGGAAAGGATTTTTCCTAGGACCTGGACCAGCACCTTCACTGCTGCTCAGTAAGTCCAGAGAGTTCACTTACACTGGGAGGAACTGCTGCTTATAAAAGACAGGAGCCTGTTTCATTTATTTTTAAGACAGTTGAGTGTCTAGTTTTGCAGGCCAGTGTCTGTGCAACAACACACCTGTTCCTTCCACCTGATTTGGAGTGACCCAATATCTCCCTCTGCCACCTGATAATTCCCCCTATTCCCTTTTGGGCTGTGTGCTGGGAAGTTCACTCTTCCAAGTCTGATACAGCAAACCCTGCTTTTATTCATGCATCTCCTTCCTAATCAGTCTCAGCTGGGAAGGTGCTTACCATCACTTAGACACTTTTGATGAAGAAACAGGTAATTTTTCTACCACAAGTAAAAATGCATGGTCACTTAACATTTTTCAGCCCTGTGCCATATCCAGTTCTGTAAACTCCTTTAGGCAACAGACTAGGTTTCCACCACAGCCAGTTACAAAAGATTCGTATGTGAATGCACACAGCTCAATGGGCATCTGAGCAGACCTTCTGTGGCAGATGGGGAAAATGAATGGCAGTCTTGGGCAGCAAAAATTGTTATTAATATCTGGTACCTTTTTATTATTCATTCTTATAGCTGATAGCCTTAGAAGTTTCTTTCTGTAACCTTAAAAACATTGTGCAGTGTGAAGCACAAAGTGTTGCTGAGTCAGTATGAGTTTTGAGGAGTTCAGGACATGTTGTGAGGGTCCCACAAGAAACTAAAGGGACATCTGAAAATAAGGTACTCCATTTCCACGCCCAGACAGACTAATGAAAGACATTGAGTGCTAAACTTTCAGAGTATGTCCCTATCTTCCTTTCATTACTAGGATACAGAACTATTAAAATAAAAGGAAAAAGAAGAAAAAAAATGAGACGGCTGTCCTCCTACATGCTGAATCTACCTTTACTGCATTAAGTCACTGACATCCAGGGAACCCTCCAGAAGAGTTTCAGGGAGTACCACACTCTCTCACCAGCTGCTAAGCATTTCCTTTCTTCCTACATGCTATGATGATGGAAAAAGGGGAAAATATCAAACTACCATTTTTTTTTCTCGTGGTTTAAAAAGAGAAAGTGCATGTAAATATTTTGATTCCAAAACTTTAGTGAGAACAGCAATATCAAATGTTGTCCTGTCTGTTTTCGTTGTTTCCTTGGCTGACTTGCTTTTGTGCAGAGAAGGAGTTGCAAGCTAAAAGCCTTCCCATGGCCATTCAGTTAAATGAGGCAGGATGAAAACTAATAGTACAGCACAGAGCATGGCAAGCACCAGCAAATGGAATGTATACCTGACATGTCCAAGCGTTTGCATTCAAACTAGTACCCCATGACAACAGATCTGTCATTGCACACCCTTCACATGGGCACCTCTGCTAGCTGAGGGTGATAATCCTTCCTCTGGACATGTTAACACACCCTCTGAACTAAGAAGGTCTTTTAACAGACGTTTAAACAGCATAGCTGTAGTGATCACTTCTCTCAGCCTGATCAATTTTCTAGTCCTCTGATGGCACAAACACACCAGTTCTCCAGACATTCACAGAGCATTCTAGGACAGACAAGTAACATTTTCTCTTACTCAAACGCAAGCAGGAAAAAGATCTTGAAGCCTCACCTTCTGTAAAACTTTCAGGACTAGATTATAAAGCAGCAAAGCAGGGCACCTGGCCACTTTCCCTTGTGTACTACTAAGCAGCACAGCATTGCAAAGGCTCAGATATATGCGTTCACATACATTTATTTGGATGGGTATAGGGTGAAAGAAGCAGAGGTACTTACATGGTAATGTACTTACGAAGCAATGGGTAATTTATGGTGAGTTTCTTAAATGGATGAGTCTAGGCTGAATTTTTTATTTATGAGACAGATGCTTACAATGCTTGGCTGTGTTATCCATCCTATCACTGTTCTAAGCTTAGGTAAATATAAGATCTTGGGAAAAAAACAACAAATATATATGTATTTTTTCTTCCTACAAGTCAGACTACATCAAGCTTCTTTCAGTCGTGAAATACCGAGGACACTTTCTGCAAAAAGCCTGAGAGAAAACTGCATATTGTTTATTTTGAAAGTAGTTAAATTCTTTAGTGATTATATCTGGGGACTTGTATATATGGTATGGAATACTTCCCTCAGTTGGGAAATAAGCTGACCTGGGACATATTGCCTTGCTGATCAAATCCCAGACTTTATTTCCTGCAAACATGAAAAGGTGCCGTGTGATCCTAGAGCAACAGGGTCCACAGCATGCCTGGCAAACTACCACGTAAGAAGGAAAGGAGAAATGAGACAGTAACAGGTATGACGAGTTAATATGTGTTGAAGCATTTAAGAGAAGTGACAGTCGGATCAGCAGGGCACAGCAGTGGAGGAAAGAAAAAATATCAAACTGTGGAGTTAGTAGTTTATTTCTTTTAGTGAGGAAGGCTGCTCCACTGTGGCATGTCCTTGAGATCACAGAGCATCTTGAAGAGTGGTAGTTAGACAGAAACACAGTAAAAAGACACAAAGATAGGCGCAGTGAAAAGGCAGATTTATTTACTAGTAATACTGTACAGAGAAAAAAAAGAGAGAAGCCACAGTTACAGCATGGCTGTTGCTGGCAGTGTTCTTGTTTTATTTATTTTTGATTTTTTGTACTCTTTTTTTTTTTTTAATCTGAAGAAAAAACATAACAGTCAAAAAAGTACACTTCAGGTTACAAAGTACAGCAGCTATCCCCAGCAATTCTAATCCAGTGTTAGCACAGCAGTTTTTCCCCAACAAAATGGGTTTATATATATACATTAGCTCACAAAGAAAGTGGGAGACAAAAGCTTAAAAAAAATCTCAACCACAACCTACATTCACCATAAAAGCTGCATTTTACACAACATTTTCTTGGACCCCTGTAAAGAGTCATTCTTTGTCTATGGATTGAACATGGCCAGGAGGGGCAGGAAACCTTCAGAAATGTTTTCTTTTGCCTTCGTCCTGACCTGCTCTTGCTTGGCTACGTTTGCTCTACACAGATTCAGTGGCCACTGGAAATGCAAAAAACTTTGAAATCAATTTATCTCGTCTATCTGCCCCTAAGTGGTGCCTATATCCATGCTTGCAAAATACAGGGACAAAATTTGAGCTCATCTTCAGTTAAGCACCTTAATCATAGGTGTGGGCTGATCTTAACATATCCTCAAAGCTATCCCCTAACCAGCACAGTGCTTAAGTATGTGTTACACTTCAAGCAAGTGCTTAAGGTCGGTGGAGCTTAAGCGCTGTGCCCAGCTGGGATTTTATGTGGTTGCACAGAACCCTCTTTGTTTTTGAGTTAGCCTCTCTGACCATCACATTAACTTGGAGGGATACCAGTAGCTTCTTGGCAGCTAGTTTTACTGAGAATGCCTTTGCATGCTGGATCAGTCCGTGGGGAAGTTCATGTTTTCTCCTGGCTCCTTTAGCCTGCTGGTAGCAACCTGACAATTAGGGGGTGGCTTGCCTTCTTCTCCCCTAAGTGGCTTCTGGGTGCACTTGGGCGTATCTATCTCATACTGACTTTGAGTACTTAAAGCATTCCCAGTGTAATGGAAAGAAAGACAGAATGTCTACCTAAACAGCAAGGATTTAGTAGAACCCTCTGTTTGGGCAATCCAGGGGATGCCAAATGAACAGACAAGGAGTGCTCCTCTGGTATCAAATTTGTCCTGTGAATCTAGGAAAATGCAGGAAGAAGTCCAAACACTGAGGACAGGATACTGTCATTTCTTTTAGCTTGGTTAAAACTCAAGTCTCTCTTTTCTTCCCCCTGTTTTTGCTTATTGGATACCACAAAAAGTGAAGCAGAGAGAGGGGAAAAAAAAGGAGCAACTGAGCGATGGTGTCCAGAATGAGAGCAAGTACAGAGACAGGGGACAGGCAGAGTCCGGAGCAGAGGAGTGCAAAGGGAAAATTTTGGAAGAAAAACTCACACTGCTTCTTTTACATCGTGTTATTTTGTAATTTGAAATTCACCCCCACCCTCTTCAGGGCATTGGGGGTTTTGCAAGTGCCCAGAGGACATTTATCCGCTTTCAAGCACAGTCATCCAGGAGATGATGTCCTAAACTCCTCTTTGCAGAAAAGTGCACCAGTTTCACAACACCATTAAAAAAAATAAATAAATCTATCTAATTAAAGGAATGAGAAGACACAATTAAAGCAGCATAAGTCTTGCTTGTAGCAATATCATTTAAAGACCAGACCCTATAAGCATTAGTTCATGTGCTTAAATTTCACTTATCTGGGTCATCCTATTAAACTAAATAGGGCAGCTTGGGTGCCTTATTTTATGTTCATGGGCAAGTCTCTAGGTTTAATAGACCTACTGAAAAGGAATTCAAGATCAGGTCTAAGTCAGTAACTTACAATGTAAGTTATGAATGTACAAATATATGCATACTGGTGGACTCGAATTACTTAGGTCACTTTTATTTATTTATTTATTTATTTATTTTTCTAAGGTAGTTTAAGCCTTTAAAAAGTCTAAATCCTCTTTGAGAAAAATGTGGGAAAAAATTAGAGGAAGGTTTTTAATACAATAACTGCAAAAAAGCTCCAGATAAGAGAAGCTTTTGCAAACTGGGGAAAGGGGATCAGAATTTTTCAAAAATTTGCCCTTAAGAAAAGTGGCCTAGTCTTAATTCATTGAGCAGCCTAACTTGAACCACCACAGGAAAAAAACTTTATATATTTTGCAAGACTTTTTGAACCCATGAGGAAAAAAGCTCAGTTTTGTAATGCTTTTGATTTTAAACACAAGTGGGATATTTTTTAAGACCTTCATGCACCCTTGTCACTATTTACAAGCTAAGTTATTATTATATGTTTATATTACAAGTTGGATTTATATTCTTTTTGGACTAAATGACAATCCATTCATATTCTAAACATAATAAATTCAGCCATTTTATACAATGTATTTGTTTACATACAAAAATTACAGTCCACCTTTTTGTTGGATGTTGTCATAGCCTGCAACCTCCGATTAAGCTCAGAACTAAAGTTTACTCTTGCTGCCCAGAAGGCTCATGAAACATAATCTGAGCAAATCCTAAACTTTCTAACAGACAGAGAAAACTGGTTGAAACTGAGTTTAAAAAAATAGGATGCCACATTTCAGCCTGTGGGAATATCCACTACTTTGTCTAAATTATTTTGTTACTCTTTCCAGTGGCACTATCTCTTGTATTTTGAAATCTCATGTTGGATAACGTATGACAAAATGAAAAAAAATATATATAATTCTCCCTTTTAGCCATACCTCGCTACTGAATGTAGGTAGTTATCACCTGCCACTATAGCATTCTAGATAAAGTAATTTGTCTAGCTATAGAAAGCATAGGTACATTATTTTTTTTTTATTTTTATTTTTTAATAAATTTATTTCTTTAGCTGTGTTCATAGCAGGTATATTGGATTCTACTCTTGCAACGTTACTCTTTAAAAAGCGTTGTGATCCTACTTCCTGGAGAAAAATGTGGTTAGGTCTACAAAAGATCCCAAGAAGCTGGGCATTGTCATCAACGTATGAAAAATTTCAAAGGCTCAATGTCACTGGTAGGATGATATTCAGAAACTCAAATCCCGATTTAGGATTTGTATCTCATTACAAAAATATTTATTCCTTAAAAAAATACACAAATGTAAAATACTACATATTCTATTATATCCCCACTTACTTTCCAAGTATGCCATTTGGATTTTGGACTAAATCAAAAGGTAGAATACCTTTTATTTCTCTAGCAACTCTGTATGCTATCTTTCTGCTCCCATTAAGTTGTTGTATTTCTAATTTTAAGTATGAAGAACTAGTAGTGAAATTAGAATGTCTGGGGACTGATATAATAGCTGTCAGGGAAGTCCCACTTAATATTTTCTCATGAATACTACTACCATGGTAGCAGTACTGACTCAGGACCTGATCCTACCAGATGCTCAGCACCATTTTATTTCGTGTTTTTCTTAGCAGAAGTAGCAATACTCAAGAGTTGACCTCTAGGTTTAGACCACCCTGGGCAAATTCAGCAGTGCATAAAATTGGTACAGGTACACAAATAACACCCAAACTACACTCTGTATTAATCATTCATGCCCTGATCTTGCAGACACCTACACACATTCCTCCTGTGAGTAGTCCTGTTGGCTGAAATAGATCTACACACAGTAGAATTAGGCATATGCATTTTTGTTTCCAGGACTGAGGTCTTTTATTGCACCAGTAGAGGTATGCTCCATGGAGAAGGGCTTGTGCACACTTCTCTTGTGGGGATTGAAAGATAATGTTGTGTTTATACAGCTTTGGAATACAGCCTGCACTTTTTGGGAAAAAAAAAAAAAAAAGGAAAGAAAGATGCAAAAAGAAGAAGGAAACCCAAGAGTGCTAAGGCAAACTGTCAAATGGCACATCATACCTACTTGTCATTCATTTAGATAGCATCACAAAGGCAGACCAGAGGAGTTCTGTAAACATATACCATACAGTACATAGCCACAGGAAAATAAAAAAAGAAAATAACCCTGTAATTCTTTTCTTTCTGTATTGATATTATTGTAATTGAAAGAGATTGCCTAGCCACTAATCATAATGCTGTGTTTTCTGATTTGTATTTTTCTTCTGTTAAAAAAAAAAGGAAAAAAAAAAAAAGAAAGAATGAAAGTAAATGCAGTGGTTTGCAAAAGAAACAGTCCCTGAATGTAAATGAGGGACAACATGGAAAGTGGGTTCATAAAAACTTAGAAAATACAAAATATAAAAAATTTTCATAGGTTACTTTTTCCCAGTCTTGGAAAAGTTACACTGAAAAGAGTTTTCTTGTTTTCTTACAAAAGTTAAGGCGAGCAGTTTGTTGTGGCAAAATGTTATCACTGAACCAGTTTCTGACTCTACTTTTTGGTATCCCCTCATTCTGAAATTGAAAATGTACATGTGATGGCATAAGTTAAACAGACAGGGAGTTTTCTCCAAAATAAATAAATAAATAAATAAAAAACTCCCATAGTGATCCTTACAAAATCTCTCTCTGCTTGACTGTAGAGCAGACCTTTTCCTTTGTGTCTGATTGTGCATTTATTTCCACAGGCAGCTTCCTATCTGAGGGCAAAGGGAAAACTTACCCCTTCCAAAGCCCAGAGAAGCCCTGGAAACCAGTTTACATTCATCAGCCTGTGCTAACATGTTTTAATTCCTATGCAACTTGGCTGCAGTCTAGTTACTAGCTAATATAGACAAGCCAATGTCCAGGCAAGGCTGTTGCACTTGTGGAGGAGAAAGATTGGAATAAGCATGTTTCAGGCAAAGTAGCTAAAGCTATCTGAGTTCAGACTGATTTGCTTTTGTTTTGTGTTTTTTCTGACCTCAGACATGGAACTACCTTTGACCAATAAAGACAAACCCTTTGCAGACACCTTTAGTGTTTTTTTTTTGGGGGGATCTATCAGGGCCTGTTAACCATGGAGTTCATATGAACACATAAAAAAACAATGGCCTTCCTAGGCACTCAATGTTAGCTACAAGTACTGAGCAGTAGGTATTTGGCAGGTTTAAGGTTTAAGGCTTGTGCTCTACTTCTAACCACTGAAGGGCCACTTCTGAACTCTTACATGCCACCAGCTCCCCACCATGGTGTGCCTCAAATGGTGCACTGGTCTCAGATGCACTCTGGCCCCAGTCTCAGCAAACATCTCCCAAAGCTGGCCACTAAGGGAGTCATCCCCAAAATGCTGAGCCTGTGGTAAGCCAGAAGATCATCTGACAGGGGAGTATGTGAGTGAAGAGACATATGGACAGACCGGATTAGGAGCAGTACCACAGAATATCCGGAGTCAAGATGACACTCCAAGTGTACCAAGCAGAGGGCTTTGGGAAACACGTCTGTAGGGCAAGGAGTGATAGGGGAAAAAGATTGGGCTGGGAAGAGATGGGGAGGCCAGGGTGGCCGTGAAGGCAGGAACACACACAGAGAAGGAAGGACTGGCCGGACCAGGAGAAGGGAAGCAGAAGATGTGTTTTTGAGGTGAGCTGAGGAGGCCCGAGAGTGAGAGAATTACTGCAAAGCATGCCTGTGGGCTGCCCGCTGGCTTCTGAGTGGGCCAAGCCCAGATCCAGTGGCTTTCATGGTGCAGGAACAAGGTGGAAATGGTTTTACCATCCCACCTGTTTGTGTCACAAAGCTCTTGCAGTGCTTTGGAGTCCTAAACATGCCCTGTCAAAGCCTTGGCTATCTCTCCATCCCACAGTGTCTGGAGTGAACTAGGCCATGGAGAAGTGACTACAGCTGTGTGGGTTAAGTGCTCCTCAGCTGAGCAGTGGTGGCATCGCCTAGCTTCTTGGAAATGCACAAAAAGCCCTGAAATGCTTCTGGCTGGTGTTGGTGATGGTGCCAGGGTCTGGGCTACCACAGCCAAGATGATGAGTGGTGATGTGGTGAGCCAGGAGATCTCAGCCCCCAGGGGTCACCTCCCCACACCTTGGCATGCTGAGCATGAGGACAACCTCATGAGGCCAAGCTGAATACAACAGCGTTGAAAGCTCATGGCCTTGGTTTAAGAAATGTTGAGATTTGTAAATATTTAATGTTTCTGGAAAACAAAACAAAACAAAAAACCACTCACACCAAAAAAATAACCGATACAGAGGCTGCTCATTTCCAATATAGTTTTCAACAAACAGCCACCAGACATAATTGTGACAACATAGGACCTTGCAGCCATTCCCGTCTGTGATAAAACTGTTAACCACAAAAGCCTGAGTCAAGTGATGATTTGCAGAGTTTATGTTGGTGAGTTTGGCCCTCCTGTCATCCAAAAGCCCCAAAGGAGGCTGAGGGAACATGCAGAAGTCTATTATGCATGAAACCAGGCCACTGCAGCAGATACAGAAGCCAGCATAATTTCTGCAGGTGTCATATGGATGTGGCTGTCTTTTCCTAATTGCCAATTGCTTTATTATTTTTTTTCTGTCACCTGGGCAGTGGTGTAAAGTTATGTTGACCAGCTCCATATTGACAGCGAAGTGATCTAACACAGAACTACTTTTTGCATTTTTTTGTGTCTGTTTTTAGCGTGCCTCATATTACCACTTTCATGAGCAAGTCTTTTTTTACTGGCACAGAAAGAAAAGAGTACAGAGCAAGAACTCTGTTTAATCAGATGCTCTGAACTAACAATTAATGCAGTAAAAGCACCATCCAAGAAAGAACAGAAATATTGTAGGAACCACCTCAGAATGAAAAGAGGCTTTTTGTTGTTTTCTTTCTTTCTTTCTCTTTTTTTTTTTCTCTTTCTTTTTTTCTTTCTTTTTTTTTTCTTTTTATTTTTTATGCGTTTTTTTCAGTTGCTGTTATTAATTTTTAAGTCTGATAGTTTCAAAGACACTTCAAAATAATCCTCAGTATTTTTAACACTACCAGAAAATACAAATCCTGATTTTTAATCTCACTTCTGTAGTTACAAATCCAGACTAACTCCACTAGAGTGAGTGGAGATGCACTTAAGCAAAACTGATGTGAGACACGAATCAGGCTCATAATATCTTGCCATGAAAAAGCTGGCTGCTTTTTCATTATAGTTAAAAGAATCAATGGACCAAGAAATAAAGAAATATCTACTGATTTTGGATGCCTTCGTCTTTTTACATTTTCACTTTGAGATGTTTTTAAAAGGCCTGGTTTTCAGAGGGCAGATGAAGAAAAATTTGCTGGAAATCAGGCCTCTCTGAGGTGTCCCACACCGGGAAACGAAGCATCCAAAACCACCAGCAGTTTACATGTTAACAGTGAGGCTATAGGGTCTTCTCCTCAAACAGCTGCTTAAACAAAACTCCAGTGGGCCTCCATGGGAGTTTTGCCTGGGTAAGCACAGCAGGATCAGACCCATCACCTGTCAGTGCTTCAGTGCACTGGAGGTACACTCTCTGAGAAATAATATTTTCCTAAGAACTGCAAAATAAAAATCTGGCCCTGCCCCCATTTCCAGCACTGAGAATTTCATCACTGAATTCTGTGGGAGCAAGGTCAGGTCAGACTGCGAGAGAAGATCATTTATATTCTAAGGAAATAGTAAGCAATATCTCTCATCTACTGGAGTTCAGCAGGAAAACTTCATGTATAAACATTGGCAGAGTTACTGAAAGGCAAATAATTAGATCAGTGACTCCATTTCTATTGGTGTGACAGCTGCATCTTTTTCATGTCAAGTTAATTTCAACCGTAATTTAGGGAGATGAAATAAACATACAATACTGTAATCTGGAAGATTTATATAAGGCAAAATCATCATTCATACATTTTCTGGAAAGAATAATTAAAGTCCACTTTTGGTATCACCAATAAGCAGAAATGGCTGATGGATTTTTTTGACACCGCAAACTAAACTAAAAAGTTGCTATAAAATGAAACTATGAAAACTTTTCAGGAAGGACTTATCTGAGTTTTAGCAAATTAAAACAGTAAAATGATCTAAGCCTTCCCCTGAGAAATAAAAAATAGGATCTATAAAATAATGTTTAAATGTGACTTTTATCTTAAAAAAGGGAAGCAACATTTTTTTAAGGCTCTCATATCTGGCTGCTGTGAAATTCAAACTCCCACAAAATCCTAGGAATCTGATTGAGCCTGCCAGATATCTAAAGAAAATGTAAAAAGTGTTTTCATTATATATATATAATATATATATAAAAATCAAATAAATATGAAAACATTTGTTCCATTTCCCATTTATCTCTCACTCTGCAATATTAAGGAAAAAAATAAAATAAAATATAATCCCCAACCTCTCCCCAAACCCCAAAGAGTACATCTGATGGGAAAATAACCATGTGTTCCTCTTCCTGAAGAACTAGAAATCAAAGCAACCCAACTGCAAGGCAATGGAGGCATTCACTTCCAGTTCACAGTATTGCAGCTAGAAGTACATTGAGGTCTAGGTAAGTGACGGAGCAGGAGCTGCCCGGAGCGGGGAAGGAGGAGGTGTTCACATGACAATACAGCATTGACAGCGCTTTTTCTTTTGTGTACCTGGGGCAGCTTCCAAGGGCAGGCTCTCTTCCTTCCCCTCGGGAGAGGAGGGCTCTGTCGTGTCTGACAGGGGCCTGCCAGAGACCAGCTCAGCAGCGTTCCCATCCATGGTGGAGACGTCCGTCACAGTCTTCTCACGCAATGACTTCTCGTCGTCTTCGTCGATCAGAACTAGCTCTGCTTTGATGGTTTCATCATAGCCCAGCACTTTCTTCGTTTCCTCTTCGTCATCGATGTTCTGGTAGCCCATGAATATCATTGTCACTGGCTGATCCGCGCTGGCCTCTGGAACGTCGCCACCGCAGGGTTTGTCTTGGGGCTGAGGGTTCACAGCATGCCCTTTGCTGGGTTTGTGTACCATTTCCAGCTTTGCCTCCTTGAAGAGCATTTGCTCCTTCATATGGCTAAGGTTTCCATCCGCTACCACATTTCTGTCTGACACAGTCATTGTTTCAAACCCTCCTTTTACACTTGATTGTCCAGCTTTTTGCATAAGTTCATCTACGTCCTTTGAGCTTAATTTATGTACTCCATTTTCTACCACTGTGCCACCAGAGTGAACCTCATAGACTACCTTGGTACCATCATCATAGACTTTGAATCCTCTTTGATGGGCCTCATCTGGGCCAATAGGTGAAGCAGAGACAATCTTGGTCTCTCCTGTCTGTTTGTCTTTCTCCACATTAATTTCCATGGTGCACAAAGCTTGAATGAAAACAAGAGAGGAAGTGCATGTTACAACAAAAAAAGCCAGTGAATGGTTAATTGCCAAACAGACAAAGAAAGCTATGGTGCCCCTTTTCCTACCACCTGCTTCTGAAGGGTCAAGTGTGCTACGTTAGAAGTGGGATGCAACACTGTGGACAGAGGTCGTTATTACTTTACAGCTCTTTATGCAGCTGGAGGCTAGGCATACCTGAGACAAACAGGAGATAATCTTCCATCTTACACTACGTGGAACTGTCTGTAGTCAATTAGGAGCACCAAGAGCACGTGGGTTAGGTGTACTTTAGGCAAAGGGAGGTGACAGCATGCAGGTTGCCCTCAATCTTTCCATTCTAACCTTGGTTCAGAATTAAAAGAGACACTCTTCTACAGCAACCTCTCTACTCTTGTCCTTTCCTATCATCAAACCACCAGTTAGCTGGAAACAAGTTTTGTTTGATGCAAGTAACACCCAGACTGGTTTATTATCAATGCTTGATCTTGTTTAACTCTTCCATCGGTAGCATTCAAAACATATTAGAGAGGTGGAGAAGCATTGTTTACCCCTGTTCTACATTTGGGAAAACAAAATCACACAGGAATGGGATTATTTTTCCCGTAGATTCATGGCAGGTCAGGTCTCAGTTTCCACACCAAGGCATCGACAGTGACCTCTGCTTGCAGGTTAAGAGAATGTATAAAATGACCATGAAGTGCTCCCTCCCTTTTTTGAATGAGACCCTACACATCATTTCCAAAGGGGGAAGTTGAAGAAATTAACCAATTTTCAAAGCATCATGAAACAATGAGTAAAAACACACATGTGAGGGATGCTGTTTTAGAATAGCAAAGAAACTTTTCTAGCAGTTACGAAGGACGCAGCAACAAGACAAAAATAGTTGAGACCACACAGTAGGAATAATCTTCATTGCTCTAGCCCCATTTTGAGATATAATGGCATCTCACTGGACAGCTTTTCAAAGAAAATTGTACAAAGGTCTCACAGATTTTCCAGAAGGGTTGATCTGTTTAAACATTCCTGGAATACAGATGAAGACATTTTGGTTTTTGGACAGACATCCACAGACACTTAATTACAAACTACCACAAGCAATGACACATTTGTGAAACTTTCAGTGACCATTTCCGCCAATGAACCTCAATGGTATAATTATGATTTGTCTTACCTGGGGACACCAGAAACTGATGTCTTGGCTTTTTTCCTGCTTCTTTTTTTTTTTTTTTTCAATTGAGTACAGAATATCATTGCCCCAAGAGTCAATGTAGCTTGGTATGTTTGTATTTAAAACAGAATTAATTAAAAAAAATAAATTACTTTTATAATATATTCCTTCAGTCTTATTATTCACACACAGTAGATTTTATTTTTTTGTATTCTTAAAATATGAAGTCTTTCATCAGTGTTAGGCAGTTAATCATGTGGTACAACATGAATGCCACCATAAGTCTAGACAGAAAATTCAGGTATTGCTGAGTGGGTGTACACTGGCTCCTGTGCAATGGTCTCCTCTGTGCCCCAGGAGTGCAGTCTGGTAGGCAGCCCAGACAAGGGTGGGTCTTGTTGTCTATGTGCTGTGTGTGTATGCTTAGACCTTGGTGTCCAGGCAGGGCTGGTTAGATCAAGTGCAACACTACAAAAATATCTGCAAGGGGCCAGAGGATGGAGGTGCTGGTGGGTGAATGAGCATTGCTACTGCCAAGAGGGAGGTACTGCTGAGGTCTGGAGTAGGCTGCAGGAGCAGGGATCTTGCCTAGTTCATTGCAAGTTAAGGGAATGTCCTTAAGGACTCTGATTACTACTAGTTTGGGAGACTTACGGACTAGTTTGTCCATAGCTGTCATGTCCTTGAGTATAGACACCCATTTTCACAACCAAGTAGGGATATCAAATTTCTTATCTCTCTGTGTGTGCTGGCATTGTCATGCCTGGGTGGCCCACAGCAACTCCAGTGACCAGGAGAAGGCTGAAAGGGTGCTGGGCTGAACCACATGGAGCTGGATGCTGACCTCCTGGGTGTCTGCCCCATGATGTGATGCTTTGACTCTGTTTCCTCTCACAGGGTTTATTGCAGAGCTTGAAAATGTGGTCACTGCTCCAACAGTGCCAGCTTCTGTGTTGGGATAATCCAGCTGCTCGTGTTAGCCCAGAAGACGTGGTCTCCCTAATTCTGGGTTGTCGGATGTGAACCCAAGGCAGCATTGCATTCATAGCAGGACCACACCATGAGGCAGCTCACAGAGCATTGGGTCACTTCCTTGGGACTGTCCCTGCCCAAGATCTGGTGGACAAGTATCCCTCAAGTCTCACGCAAATAACTCTGCCATGAAACCTTTAATCCAGGTAAAGTGGGAATGAAATAAAAAAGACATAGGTGCTACCCCCAACAATATTGAATTTTATTAACTTGGACATCAGAGTTCATTATTGGAACTCTTCCTGGGGTGAGTGATCGCTGAATATCACTTGGCCTTGCCAGGGCTTCTCAGTCACATATTGTACAAGGACTTTGGACACCAAGAACATAAAAATAGGGGTGGCTAGCCTATGCTGTAGATGTTAAAACTGGCACACTGGCAGGTTTTTGAGAGGCAACCAGCCAAACTGAAGCAAAGCAGAGCTGGGAGGAAGCACCAGCCTGCCCAGGAAATCACCTGTAATAAGCAGAAATTCCTGACTTGTGCTGAGCAGCAGAGCCCCACAGAGATGGCACTGCCAGCCCTCCAGCTGGCAGCATCCTCAGCTCCTCTGGAGTTCCTGTGCTTCCCCTCCTCTTTGGAAAACAAAAATACTATCTGGGGCATGACTTTGAAAGACTCCTAGACTCTTCAGATAAGGGCTGCTGATTTTCCTGTGAGAGATTGTTGAATGCCACATTTTTGCACATGTTTTCAGTGCAGACCCTCCCTATTTTGATGAACTAATTTTGTTCAGCAGTGTGCAGTAGAAAATGCACTTATGGGCCTGAATTCAGAAGTAGACAGGGGAAATTTGATATTTAAATCACATGGATTTGGCCATATTTAGGAAAAGTTGCAAGATACATATTTTTATATGTAAAAAACAGCACCCAACCTATTAGGAAGACTTTGGTCAACAAGTTCCATCACTGCTTGGAAGACTCTCTGCTAATGACTAATCTGATTTAGAAAGTTAACAAGTGTGGTTATATCCTTTTGTATTTGATGTTTGCCTAATTTGCTTAAGAATTTGCCACTGATAACATTTTCTTTTCTTCTGTCATGATTTTGCAACAGTGTTTTTGGATATTGACATAACACGTACTTTATGACCTGCCCCAGGGATCACATTAAAGCTCCTTGTGCTAATAAATGCACAAATATATCTGAGTATCTTAGAAAGCTGTTCACTAATGAAACACATTGCCATGGGAGAAATGAATAACAGAAGCTTGCTTATCTGCTGGTATGCATAATGTTAGTTCTCTGCAGGATAACCTAGATGCTCGGCTTGTCCAAGTAGCTGAAAATTGAACTAATGTTGATTTCTAAAATGTCTTTATTTAAGCAGAGCTTATTTACTACAAAATAGGCTCTATTAATACAGTACAAAACTATCTGACAATAGGGTTGAAACAGAAAGCAGTAGTTGAAGATGACAGCCTGTATTCATGGCTACAAGTCCTCTGTACAAGCTTTAATTACAGTGTAACATGATGCAGTACTTCATGACAAAAAGATCCCAATGTGCATTGGAAAGAATCTGGCTTCTGCTTGTTATGTGTTGTGAATACTGAGATTCAGAGGCTATTTTTGTTTGTTTGTTTGTTTGTTTGTCAGTTTAATCTCAATACTCTTTAAATTTGTATTAAGATGAATGCTTGTAGTCTCCCCTTGAGTACATGTGCTAGTGCCTTCTCATTAAGCTATTGATCACACAAGACACTCTTACCGAGGAATACCTGAACAAGGCTTGTGGGTCATCCAAGAATGAAAGAAATGATTGTTCTTTGGGTGTTGACAAAATGGCATAAAACACACAGTGAAGAACTTGCTTTTCAGACAGATCAGGGCAAACACTGGTGGAAGGGAAGCTTTTGGAATGGTTTGCAAAAGGTCCTCTGAACAAAATTACATATGCTCTAGTGGTATACACTGTCTTAGCTGCAGAAACTGCTTTGCTGTGCTTATTAACCCATTCTTCAAGACAGTCACCTTTTATTCTCAGTCCCTGGCACATCTCTTAAGTAGCCACCAGCAAGTTGGTGTTGAGATAGGGAACAGATTGTTTAGAAAAGAAGGATCTTGAAAATAAGAAACACATTCAGCTTTTAACAATCAAATTGTCACATTTAGGACACATACGCAATGTGGAAAATAGGTGTTAGAAAACTCTCTATGGCTCCAAGCACAAAATAATTTCATCATAATTCTCCCCAGTCTTTTCCCTGAGAAGAAAGAATGGCATACAAAGCCGTATCAAATGACTTAAAGGTTTGAAGCATGAATGGAGACTTGTGAGTACCTGTATATCTTGATGGGAATTGCTTGGGTACAATGGGGGAGGTAAAACCTTGGCCAAGATACCATGTATTTGTATCAGCAGAGATGGAAGGAACTGAATGTTTCCATGAAAAAAAAAAAAGACACCTTTCCTATGCTACTTGTATGTAGCTCAAATACATATTTTTTTGCTAGTACTCTTTGCTTTTCAGAAAACCTTGACTTATTTACAACCTACAGATCAAATGGCATTTCCTAGCATTTAAATGATATCTTGACTCCAGACCAATTAAGGCAACATAACAAAAAAGAGTTCATGGCTACTGGATTGGCATTATAATACTTTGCTCCTTGAGACTTACCAGCTACTCTGCTTGCTCCGTCCCGCCCAGGAACTGTCTCTGCTGTTCGTGAATAGAGGGTTGGGAGTTCAGGGATCTGGGAGTAAATGTAATTTACTGCATCTGGTGTCAGAGAACAGGAAACAGTTAGATTTGTGCTACGAGCCCCAGTGGCTTCATTGCTTAGACAGCAGAGTGTTAAGTTGTCAGCCCTGACAATAGTTGCTGGAGCTTTGTACTAGATAATTGGATCAAAGCAAACAAAGTGCAAAGTCACTGTCGTGTGATTGGTGTTCAATAGACTAGCTGAGGTAGGAGGGAATGGGTCCAGATGACTCAAACCTTGTGTCAGTTGAACACATAAAATTATTTGTCAGGAGGTTCTGGATTTATCAAGTCTGTGACCTTTAAATGTGGGAAATGTTGGGGGATAGAGAGAGAAGACAAGGAATAAACCTAGCGTGATACCTAGAATAAATGACGTTTCAAATAGACATATAAAAGCCTAAAAATGCTAGCTTTGGCTGAAAGGGATGAAAGGCCAGCTCTGTTTGTTTCCCATATTATGGAACTGACATTTGGCTTTTTGTTGTTAAAGCTAAAATACAGGTAATAATGAAATCAAATATAGATACTGCCTATAGCATAGGGTGCCTGTTGTGAACTTGAGTAGTTATTAAGTTCCTGCCAGTTCTTTAGTGCAGCTGTTCATTAACAGAGCTCAAACTAGTACAGAATTAGCTTAAAGGTCTGACTTGCTTATGGTTGTTTAGCACAAGCTAAATATGTTCTTTAGGAAAGCCATTGAAGAAGTTTTATAAATATTTACTGGCAGATGTTTTATGGCTGGTTTAAATATAACTTGATGGCACATATCATTCCATTAAGACTCAGTGGCTAAATTAAAAGAGGAGCTCAGAGGAGAGATGTGCAAATAACCGACTAAGAAACAGAGAAAAAAGAAAAAAAAATCACAGTTTCCTATCAACAAGAAATGTTTTCAGTTTTGTATGGAAAAGGTGAAATTTCTGTTCAAACATAAGGTCCTATCCTGTCTAAAAGAGAATGTTTGTTTTCCTCCAAGGCTACTTTGCAGGTACATTTTATAATAAAGCTGTCAAACCCTTAATATGACCTGGTCCATGTGGAAGGGTAGGAGGCAGAATCTGCCCTCCTCAGTGTCCCTTGTTGCTCTAAGCAGGTGAGATAATGGAGATCAGTGCAGCCTGAGAGAGCGAAATGGTGAAGGGAGAGAGAAAACAAAGTGCCACGTTGGTCGCTGCTTTACTGCATCTGGTAAAGGGAGACGCTCTTGTGTTGCTCCCAGTGGGCTAACATTCATCCCAGAAAACAAACACAAAAAACACTAAAACAAAAACAAAACAAAAACAAACACTGCACCTGGATATACTCTTAGAAAAGGCAGGATGTGTCACCTCTAATCCCCAAACCTGCTCTTTTGACAGGAAAATTGGGCCTGCTACTAGAAAAATGGTTTTACTGCCCTAACAGCCTGCAGTGGCCATTGATGTGCCATGGTATGGTAGGCTGGTAATCACAGTCCTGCAGAAGACACTCCACTGCTGGAGCTGGAGTTCATGTACATGACTCCATGAAGAAAGCCCCTTGTAGGAAGCCTCCTCTCCCTCCCTCTGTGTACTTTCTGCATCAGAGGAGAATGACAGAGAGGCACAGTGTAAATGCATTCAGGAAAGCTAGGAAGGTATTGTAAAAGTTCAACTTCTAACAGATGAATTTCAAAAACCTCAGCCAGGGAAATATTGTTTTATTTCATACTTCACTGGGCAAATGGCAGTCCTGGCAAATGAGCTTTTATATTTTTAATGCATAGTGTTTCCTCAAAGTTTTTTTTATTTTTAGCATCAGAGCCTGGGAGAAATAATTGTTTAGGACACAGCTGACTGAGCAGTGGTCAATAACAGCTGCTTTCTTTTGCAGGATTTCTTGCCTCTGATGAGAAATTGGTACAATGCTCGTTGTTGTTATTCTGGGAAATATCACCAGCAAATGAGCAGGCCATTATTGAAAACTGAAGTAATTTCTCAGAAGTAAGAAGTGGGAACTGTTTCTGGGCCAGAATAAGAAGGCACTTTGTATTCTGGAAATGGCAGAAATTTAGTAATTATTCACCCAGTTGAGTGTGCTGCTGGAACAGTACTTTCAGCACATAGTCATCCAGTGACTTGAGAGACAGACCTGTCTGTCCACACGTGGGTGTAATCAATACAGACATGTGCTGCTTCACTAATCAGCCTGACTGCTGTTGCTACCCGTGGGCATATGCAGGCATGGCCAGGGTGCTGTTCTCATCCCAGGGCAATGCAGCAGGCAAAATTCATTGCAAGTGTATGTTCCTCTGCAGTGCCTGTGCAAGGAAGTGAGCTGACCACCTTTTCATCAGCATTGCCAAAGTCCATCGGTAAGCCAGGTCAGTTTTGCAGCTTGGTGGCGAGATCCTTACTCTGATGCTCTTCATGCCTGTGGATCTTAGTATGGGTTTTGTTTTGATTTGTTTTGTTTTGTTTTGCCTCCTGTGTCAGGAGACAATGCCCATGCTAGTGTCAGCTGCCGCCAATGTAGACTAAGTTTAGAAACTTTTCTGGATGTTACTTAGAATAAACGAAAAAAAAAAGTTGCTTGAGGGATCCTGAAAATCTCTAATTATTGGGCAGAGTAGGGAATGCTGTGGTGGGGGTGAGGGTGGAGGGATTCTCACGTACTTTCTTCTGAAGCACATGGTGGTGCCACATGTCAAAGACGGGATGTTTGACTAGGATTTGGGGCTTGATTCATTCTGTCAGTTCCTATTTCCCCCTCACCCCCGCAACCCCAGATGAAAAGAACATGCTTGTTTCCCTTTATCTCACTGGCAACAAGGTCTGTTTCATTTAGCACCTCTAAAAGCAATAATAAGAGAGCAATTTTACAAGGAGCGACTGAGACACAATTAGCATTTTGTTCGCATGGGGAGTAAGACAGAACATAAATCAAAGCATTTGAAGTGACTCCATTCAATACCTTCATTTCAACCTTTGATGAGTTATTAATATATAAGAATGCCATAAAACATATCCTGTGGCTTTTTGTACTACTTAAAACAAACTGCATTTTAGGATTATGGCACTTCTCCATATGATCAGACAAACAGTGCTTGGGAACAATTACGGGGCCCTATAATCCTTCAAGGGTGCTTACACAAAACCAAAGCTTCAGAACTGCTCAGAACAGCTCCCACACAGAGGCTCATGACCAGGTGCCAGACGAGCTCATTTTCCAACGGCTCGATTATCTTTAAAATGTCTGACTACCACTAAAACGAGTGTGTAAGGTCTTCTGCACATACCGGCCCCCAGGGCAGGGCTGCTCCTCCTGTGAAGCCATCTGGGGTTGCCGGGGGTTATGTCAGAGGGAACAGAGACTGCAACATCCCCACCACATTTGTAAGACCGGGAGCACAGGGCTAAGCAGGCAGTTTTGCTAAGAGCTGTGTGACCTGGCTCTGAATGTAGCTGGGTGGCCAGCGCTGCTGTAGCTGTGGCAGCCATGCATTCTAACAGATGCAGATCTGATTAAAAAGTTGCTTATCTTTTGGGTTTTAGACTCAGAAGCACGGAATCATAGAATATCCTGAATTGGAAGGAGCCCGTAGTTATCATCTAGTCCAACTCCTGCTTAAAACCGTACAACTGAAAAACAGTCACTGAACAGGTTTTGTAAGACACGTGGAAAGCACCCTACAAAAATCTGCTTTCTGCTCCTCTGAGGACGTGCTCCTCTGCTTTGCTGTTGGGCAGCACTGCTGATCCAGATCGGAGCAGAGGAAACCAGATGAGCCTCTAAGCAAGGCGCTGTGAACTACACCATCCAGGTCAGGTTTCCAGAGCCACATCTTTGCCAAATACATGCTAACACACACTGGATGCAAACCGAGGTTTGTGCAGTCTGTACTCACTGCAGTTGTGGCTTCTGTGTGTTGGCTGAAGTGGCAGCATGCAGTTTGCATACAGCCGGCTGAAAGTTGCAGGGGATGAACTTACCCAAGGGCAAGTACAGCAACCAAGGGAGCCACATCAGATCTTAACGGGGCTTTTATTTTATATGCACATTGAGCCACAAACACACACACATGTGGAGTGAGAGCTGCTTTATTTCATGTGGTTATCTATGAAGGCCAAATGAGTTCATACCCTGGAAAATGTGGGATTTGCGTTTAGTGTGCCTGGGTGATCTCAAGCTCAGAAATGTTCTTTGCCTAACACAGCCATTTCCTGGGAAGGGTTGGAAGGATACCGAGAGCCACTTGGCTGGTCACTGGTGCTCACCACAACTTCTCCCCTTTCCTCATTGCCTTCACCTTGACCCTCTGGGCTCTGAGCTCTCTGTAGTTGAAACACCATCACCACCTTATATATGGCACAAAAGCATGCACAGGGATGCAGTGGTGAGGCAAACCACTTTCTGCACCATCACCATGTTTAGAATAAAGGGACAGATGGACCACAGCAAACTAATGTGAGATTTATGGACTCAAAGTCTTTCAGGATACAGCAGTAATTCATGTATGTGTAGGTTCGTGTATGTATTTTACTCTGCTTTCCTGTACTATGAAATGACTCCTCCCATTTTCCCCTGCAGCATGTGTTATACAGATGTTTGACAGACAGATGACAGGTCTGCTACAACAAAGCAAGCCCTACATATTTTTGAAAGGAGGAAAACTCTATGTTATCAAACTGCTCACAGCTAGCAATGTACGTGTTCACCTCTTACTGTGATCAGCTACCCTCACAGACTGTTGTTGTACAGCAGAAAACAGAGGACCAGCTGTTTTTTCCACATGGAGTTGCATGGCCACGTCATGCCTACAGCAGGAGGCAGGCCTGGGTCAACAGGATGGCCTGCAGCCTCGATCTTCTTTAGAGCATCAGAGTACAGTCTGCTTCTTCATAAAACTGTCTAGAGGATGACCCAGGCCCACCTCAGTCCAGCAGGACTGATTGTCAAGAGGAAGGGATAAGACATGTAAACAGAGGGGCTTGAAGAGAAGAGGTACTGGTTTAACTTATCTCTATCCCCTGCTCCCTCTGCTTACACATTGATGCTACCAGCAGTCTGTTGCCTTAGACATTATTTTGCAATTTTCTGTTAGCCCTGCAGAAATCAAAAACTGTCCTTCTGGCTCAGTCTGTGAGGGTGATCTGCTGAAATCAGGCAAAATCTGGGGTGTAGTGAGGTTCCTCTTGAGCCCAATGAAGTACTACAAGTAGGTATGCTATGAGAAGAGCCCCTAGGGGAAACTACTGCTTCACATGTGCTAACTGGGTTTTCCTTTGGTTCCTGTTTTATCATAACACACATGAAGAGGCAGTCTGTGTCTTGCAGGAGTCACAAAGGTTCCTGTCAACTTAAAGTGCTTATTCCTGTAGGCACCGATTCCTCTTTTGGAAACTTATCAATGACAGTGAAACTCTGCACAGGCACAAGATATTTGTCATTCTGGAACTTTATTTGCTTTTTGATAGCCAACTTCAAATGCTTCGGGAAGGAGGAAACATAAATTCTTACAAAGGAGTATCCTACCTGGGACTTCTGTGTTTTTTGGCAACTGGAGTTAGCCTAAACCTTGAATTATATTATTAATAGAAGTGAAAATTTCTGAACTGGATCTTTGAGCTAAAAAGAAAACCTTCTTACTAGATAATATTAATACCCCCCAAAAGAAACTCCTCTAAACAGATCTGAATCAGCTCATACACTGTATGTTAACCTTCAGCTGTGTCCTATATGTTAGGATCATCCTACATATTCCCTGTCTATGCTTAAAGTACAGGTGGACATGGCTTTGTCAGTAGCTGGAGGAGCTAGTCGCGGCCTCAGCTTTTCACATCTTGTCAGTTCAAAGATAGGTCCTGAGAATGAGTGTCTAGAGTACTAATTTATCTGCAGGTGGAGCAGCATGCTGTCCTTCCTGGGTCCTAAGGGTCCTGGAGATGCACTGCAAGGGTTTATCTAGCTCTGGGTCAACAAGCCACATTTATGCTCTCCCAGACACCTACATTTATATCTCAGTATTTAGACTGATCACACATAGTGTCACACTGAGTTCATAAACCAGAAATTACTACATCCTCATCCACCTAAGCAAGGATTTCCTTCTGTGACATCATCACACAGAAAATATCATTCATTAGTGAAATAATCTAATTTTAATCAAAAGCAAGTTGTTCCTGCAAATGAGGAATATTCCACATTGTATTTAACAGTTTATGAACAGTATGAGCACATGCAGGGGAGAGGATTTATCATGAGCAGGTGAACAGGAAAGTTGTATGATGCCTATTTCAAGTCATACATGACTTTCTTTTCCCTTGCATGCACATAAGAATAGCTGGAGCTCTACCAAAGGAATACTGCCCCATAGCAACAGTGACATTTGTGCTTGCACTATAGCAACACCACAGGACAAGGTAATGTCTCTAGCAATAAATCAGAAGCATGCAATGAACAGAGGAATCCCCATTCTGTAAACTTTTACAACAAAGCTATGTAACAACTCTTGCTAACCTCAAAACAAAACAGGAGTAAAAAGGCACTTACCACCATCCTGGTGTGCAAAAGTCTGTGAAGAGAGAAAGAAAAAAAAAAAGGAAGATTGGTTAAAGCTTTCATATTTTGGGTAAAATTTGCATGAAGTCTTGATTTTTTCTGCTATGACTGCTCATAAGGCTCTTTGTCATTGTTAAATGGGAACCTAGGGCTGTGGCTCCTCAGGTTTAGATGCAATTAGAGGCCAAGGGAGAGGGACATGGTATAACTGAAAGGATAACATTCACAGTTTTTTGCAGGCAATACCATTCAGAAGTGCCATCTGTGGCACTTTGAGATGACTTCCAGGCATCCTGATTATCTTTTAGTGGTGCCGAAAGCTCACATGGTTTCCCTGTAGATAAGCTGGGGAGATATTGTCTGAAACCCCCATTTTGAAAAGGTTGGAAAAGGAAGGGGAAATGCAAATAACCCACCCAAAATAGATCTGACACTTCTATATCTTTTCTGCTCTTGTTCATCCTGGTTTGAGCTGAATACTCTGTAACTGGCCACAGCCTTCCTGTAAATGTTAAATTATAACTGCTATTTTGAATTAGTTCTAACAGTCTACCTTGATTTCAATCTATGCCCCAAGTGTCTTTTTTTTTTTTTTTTGTAAATACCTTTTGCAAGTTGTCAAAGGATTTCTCAGTCTCCTTTAGCTTCTCCAAAATGATTTGTTCTTTGGCAGATATTTGGGATTCCTCACTTTCTAATTTCTGTATTTCTTGTTCCAGCCTGTGGAAGACATACAAACATGCACATACACACAAAAACAAAACATGTAAAAACTATTTTGTTGAGCTGTAGTTGCCTAGGTATCAATTAGCATTTCAAATGTTATCAGGAACACCTTTCATACTTGTTATTCACAACTGACTTTCAGGAACATGAAGGTCATGTAAATTGTTTGTAAAATAGATCTATTCAAGACAAAAACAATACATCTCTTATTATGCGCTTCTGCGAAAATATGTGCAGTTTAAATAAAATATACCTCACTTAAAAATATACCTTCGCCCTGATTCCTGTAACATCTCTTAGATGCACACTTTCATTTTAGAAGCTTCAGTACTGAATATAACCATAAAAATTCAGTAATGATTAGAGGAATGGGTATCTTTTACTGTCACCACACTACAGACAATGGAACTGGAAACAGCTGTTGGAAGCTGACAGTCAACCAGTTGTATTGGGAGTTATTCTAGAACCTGTACTTTGTCCACTTTTCAAAACAAAACCCATGGGTTGGTGCTTTCTTCTAGGACAGCCAAAAGCCTTGGATATCTGTCCATGCTTCATGCTGTTACTAGATGGTACTGAGGACCCTAGGGGCTTCACATAATAAAATACACAGGGTGTACAGAAAATAGTTTTATTCTTTTAGGCAGCAAGCATTAAGCACTCTTCTTGATCTTGTCGTATCTAAGAACACTCACTTCTTAAGATGTGATTCATTCTGATTTGGCATATACTTTAACCAGAAACATGCGGGGTTAGATTCTCCATTACTTTAACTCAAACCTCCTTTTATTGCCATGATTTATACCAGTAATATGAAGCAATATTGTCTTTTTTTTTTTTTTCCCTTCTATTTTTAGGTATACCACTATCTCTATTTTCTTACTTTTTGCCAAAAATAAAAAGGAAAAAAAGAAAGGATCTGTAAAATTTGAGCTCAGATGAATACTTTCAGTTACCTAAGACTTCAAACAGTTACCTTTTGCCTTCGAAATGAGCTGTAGCTGCTCACAGCTTGTTGGACCATACTTCTGTGAAACATTGTCCAGTATTTGCACAAAGAGAGGCAGCCCTTCCTTATCCACAGCTCCTTGCTCCTGCCTTTCTGCCACCATTTCCCATGTGAATGATCAGGGCACTGATCCAGTCTAAAGTGACATATTTTTGCTCTTCCTCAACCCTGCTTGGCGCAGGACTTTGTTAATGCTTGTTCAGTCAGAAGGCAGAGGGCAAGGAGAAAGCAACCATGCACAGACAGACAGGGAAGGATTGCTCCTCTCAGGGGCTTGACGGCTTGGGTTGTTTGTGAAATTAATATGTCTAAATATAGATGCAGGGGTCTAACTCTCAGGCACCCACCTGGGAAATTTTTCCCTACTTTCTGGTTGTGCAAGGACAAAAGATGCATGGCACTTGCTGAGAATGCTTTAGATTAGAGGGAAGTCAAAGAGTTGCAGCCTCAAATTGTTGTGGATTGAAAAAAAGGCAGATTTTGCTCTCTTGAAGTATGCCAATAATGAACAACCTCAAATTCCTCATAGTTTGTCAAACTGCCTAGTTTCTTTCTCAAAGGAAACCCCCTAATGTCCAAATAGAAATGACCTAATTTTAGTGATTTTAAAAAGCGCTGTTGGAAACTCGAGTTCCAATCCACTTCATGTTTTCTCCAAATTAATACAAAAAGTTTAAGAATGCAAAATATTTTGTTCTGCTGAAATGGAACAATTTGATATGGGGTGAATTTTTCAGAGCGAAAGCTTTCAAAATACCATTTCATCTCAAGTTTTCTTCCCAGAATTTTTATTTTTAATAGCTATTGAAGTGAAAAGATCATTTGTCGCTGAGGTCAGCCAAGGCCACACTCATACTTAATGAATTTAGGAGTCAACAGAAAGGTGTCTTCTTTTCCTTCCCTGTTCCTGCAAGTGATTAGTACATTCATGTATGTTTATACCTCACTGATAAAGGCACCTGAATTATTCTGTTCTGATGAGGTTACATTGTTAAGCTGGGTGAGTGGGGGTTTATTGGTATGTTTCTTTTTTTCCTAAGTGAATTGCTCAGCAGCATTTCCAGAGTACCTATTGTATAGCCTGGTGCACTTTGCTAGTCATGTGATCAAGGAGGAGACTGGAAAATGGGAGTGTGTAGAAGTCACCACCAACAAAATACATGGGAAGAAAGAGGTTCTATTTCTTTCAAATGAGCTGGACAGTAGTTAATCATTTATGACAATGAAAACACTGAGTATATGTGGAGTAAGGCAACTCATTTGATGTGGATAAGACTGTAAATGCATGTAGACCCCTTGCAACTTGAGCTGATCATAAACATGTTTATTTTTATTTTTATTATTTTTTTGTGCACTGGTTCAAAACTGTGGAAGTTTTGTCATGAATTGTTTGTACTTCCAAGAAAAGTTTGCTTTCAGACATGCACATGCACATATGCTCATGCACTTGTATATGCACACTCAGCGTTTGCTCGGATTTATTATTTCTTACTTTCTAGCTATCTGCTTTTTGTTGTTGTTTTTACTTGTTTGTGTCCCTTTTAACCTTCCCTTCTGGTTTATTTCTTCAAATTCTGCTTCATTCATGTCAGACTACTGTTGTCATTAAAAAAAGTTGTGCAAATGAAACATTACATTACCCTATTCTGATGACATTTCTTCCCCCTGACTTTTCTTCCATTACTTCTAAAAGCAGTAATAACAGCAACTTGTTAAAGAGAGAAGGAATTGAGACGTAGCTGCCAGCAGTTAGAGACTTGGGTAGAGCTGATAGGGACACAGATCTCCTATGTGACACTGAGTAAGAATGCATAAAACCACAAACCTTAAGTGCAAATTGCCCTTCTTCCATTGAAATCTGTGCAAGCAGACTGAGAGTCTCCTAGGCCATGTGTAAAAAAGGTCTAGTACTGGAAAAATTGACAGAGCCAGCTAAAATACTGAATTCCTAGTTGTGGCAGGAAAAATATGGATCATTCAGCAGTGTTCAGCTAGAAAGTACCATGTTACACAGCACAGGGATCATTTACCTAACATTAATATCCACAGGAGGTTGTTTTATTCCTTTCGCTCATTTTTTATACGACTTTCAGCCATAATCTTTAGGTTTAAAGGCTGAGGTAATGTTGCTAGGGTACCAGAGGTAACAGAAATACCCGGGATCACAGTTTCCATGTTGTATATATTCATTAGTAAACTACCTAGGCACCATGGACCTCACTGGAAAATATTTCTTTAGTAGGCACCTAGAGTCTTCACTATCTCCTTTAGGCTGACTATTTGCATAGGAGCCAGCAATGCAAAAATTAAAATCATAATACAAACTGAAAGTTGGTTTGCGCCCTTTATTATTTTTTTTTTACTTAAATATCATGCCACTAAAATTGCCAAGGGACAATGAGAAATGCCTGCTGTTTTAGTAACAAGATACAACAGACACATGCAAATTTGGCCTGAGAAACAAAAGCACTAATGTCACATCAGTTTTGGGCAGCATGCCATATAATGTTCTAAACAGCAATAAATCCATCAGAGTACACATTTGCACGCACATACATATACAAAGTCCTTACATTCTTCCTGTGTAAGCCTGCTAAATATTCAATAATGTCCCTTTCTTCAAGCCCAGTTTAAAAAGGATGTGTTTTAATTGTCATTTGACACCTGGTAAGGAAACCCTGTAATTCCCTTCTTCCTGGCTTCTTAGCAGATTTCAGGCTATAGTTTGAAAGACAGCCATAACAATTAAGCCACCAAATAAACAACTACAGCATCAGGAGTGCTGTAGAGAATAAATATGAAAGAAAATGGAGCTCGAGATGGAATAGAAGTGGTGTAAAATGAGCCATTAGTATTGCTGTTTCTTGGTCCAAGTAGTTTTCTGATTACTAGGATCTGCTCAAATGTTGCCAAAAGGAGAAAAAAATGGTTGTGTAGCTGTGAGTTGGTTTGTCATGGGTAGTTCTTCACACTAGGTGTACACAGAGCCCTGTTTCCCCAGATACCACGGGAAGAAAGAGGGGAGATTTTGTCACTCAGAAACCTAAATGTACCTGGCCTCTGGGCTGTCTGGGTTATGAAAACCATGTAGTATCCCATGTGTTGCTTGGACTCTGCACCAAGAATAATGGTCATTAAACCCAGTAGAGCCACCTGGCCTTGTTTACGGTGATGTCCCACTATGAAATGGAAGAAATTCTGAGCAGAACCACTCAATACTGCAGGGGAGGAGGGTGCACACCTGTCAAAGAAGTCTGGTCTGTGCCTGGTGGGATTTCAGCTGGTGTCAGCAGGGTGCGCAGTCACATTTCTGAGAGAAGAGGGGAAAGATGCGAGTGAACTTTCCTGCAGAGACACTGTGATCAGGGACCAAACTTGCTCTTGGTGAGCACAGAAAACTCTTTAATTCAGGTGACAAATGAGGGCATTGAGCAGGGAGAGCTAAGTGGTAAAGAGGGAGGAGAGGTTTGATACTGTGGTGTACGTACAGGTGCATTTATGTTTGCATTCAGTATTCAGCAAACATTATGGGCTCAGCTTAGTGCTTCAGTCTGAAGGGAGTGAATGGGTTATCTCTAGGTGAAGGATTTCATCTGTTTCCCATGCTAAGATGTTGAAACCCATGGATTTGGGCTCCTCTCTGATGAAAGGCAGAGTCTGTTGCAGTAAAAGGTGCCTTGGGAGGGACCCTGAGCAGTATCCTCAGGGCACTCAGACAGCTGTGTGGATCCACAGTCCTTGCAACAAGAACACAGACCTCAAGTAAGCAGCACCATGCCTGAGGACAACATAGCCTCCTCTGTCCAGATCATCAGCTCTGGCACACACATGCTCTCTGGAAATAACTGCATTTGGGAGAAATGCTGTTTCCCAGCAGTGTTTTTTTTTTGGGGGGGGTGGGATGGTAACAGCATTATAAGCGGGGAGAACAGTGTCAGGTTTAAAGACCAGTTCTTTAGCCCCAACTAGCTCTGCATGATGGGTTGCACCCCACAACCTGAGGAATACTCATGCCATTTCTGTAGTGAAGAAAGAGGCATAATAGAAATGTCTGTGGCATACACACTGATGTGTCAGTGGAAAAAAGAACATTAATCAGCATGAATAAGGAAAATATACAAGTATTCAGAACTTATGAGGAAAACAGGAAAGACTTAATCAGAGTAAACACTCAAAGGGAAAAGGTAACGGATGCGTATGTAGAGTGGGGGATGGCTCAGCTGCAAAGTGTGTATTTTGCTTTTGCTTGACTGACAACCCAAATCAACCTGGTATAAAAGGCACAAAGAAGTCATGGGTCTGTACATCAATAATTAGTGCTGCGTCTCTCAGAGCTGAAAATCTGAGGTGTTACACGTGGTATTAAAATGACAGATTCGCAAGCAGAGAACTGCAACAAACCCCTCTGATGCTTACTATACAGAAAGTTGAACACCAAGTTCAGGGAGACTTGGGCCTGCCAGTAGGGATCAATCTGATCTCTGCTCAGACTCAGTATGCATCTAGCCCTCACGAAGCTTTTGACCATAGAGCAAAACCAGAAACTGTGGAAGTCTTCCTTCTCTTATGGGCAACTGAAACTTAACATGCAGGGTCCATCTTTCCGAAAGCACAAAGCCATGTGCCTTTTACTGCAGTGCAAAAGAGTGCTGGCTAAAATGCTCGACCCCACGGATGTCTTACTCCTACTTCTTAGTCACTATAAGGGATTTTTAGGGCAGCAGGGTAAACTACACCCATTCAGGATAACCTCAGAAAATTAACTTGCAAGGGAAAGAATGAGAGACTTTGAATCAGGGTGGGGAACAGGTTCCCTCTGCAAGATGTGCAAAGTCTTGCATCTGGGTTCTGTAAACCAACACAAACAGGGAAGATATGAGCAACTGTACCCTAAATCCCAATCCAGAACCTCTGCCCTTGATGTTCTTCCTACACCCATATCAACTGCCAGATGTCAGTAACCTGGCTATAAACCAAGAAATGGGTCCATTTACTTATATGCCCCAGCCATGAACACCACCCTTCTGCTGTAGGAGAGTGGGAAATCACTAACTAATACATAATTCTTAGCAAACACTGGCAGGGGTGCTGCAACCAGGTGTAACATCTGTGGATGTCTCTGTGTATCTACATGTGGCTAGTGCTGATGGTTAAAAAAAATAGTTGATTTCAGGTCTGCTGCAGGATCTGAAATGGGATTCCAGAGTTGAGCAATTTGGTGCCTCTTAGTTTAGTCTTTCTGCAGAGCTCATCCTTTTTGAACAGCTCACCCTCAAAGAGGAAAGCTGGAAGTGCACATCTTATGATTTCCAAAAAGGTGTTGTTTACAGAGTGCAGCTGATAATCAAGAGCAGCAAACTTAATTAGCCTCTTTGAAAAGGCAAAGCCTCCATGACTGGAATGACTGGGAATACATTATCACTAATCGATACTTAAAAATGAGATTCAGGCATGATGCTGAATGAGTTGCTCTGGAAATCTATATGTATCTTCCTGGGTACATAGGAAGGGAAACCATTCCTTTCACCAGGCAAAAGTTACATCCCAGTGCCAGCTGAAGTCTGCGTAACTCCACCTGTTGTTTACCATAGATGTGTACATGCACATGAACAGAAAGCAAGCTATGTATTCATATTTTACATCTGCCTGATTTAGGACCAGGTTAGACCCTGCTATGTTAACCAAATCAAGGCCAGCAAGTCAAGTATTGGCCATAGGATTTCTTCAGCTAAACATGATGAGCTGTAAAACCCAACAATCTTTATCCTGAGTTAACAAATTGTTGCCTGTTCTGGATGTAGAATGTTTTGTGGAGAGCGTTGATCTGGAATTGCCAAAGTTATATGGCTGAGTCCTTTCCTTCCCAAAGAAACACCAAGTTGGTGTACTAATTTATGTCAGTGGTTTTTAATTTGTCATTTTTTTTTTTCATTGCCTGTTTTTTCCCTGTTTTAGAAGCCTGTTATATCTCATTCCAGTATCACCTTCTCATATGACCTTAATAATCTGCTTCTTGCCCCCATGGTATTTACAGCCCACACCTGTCTGTAGACATTTAGAAATATGAATCTTCCAAGGCCAGGTTCTTCCAGTCTACTTCAAGCAGATGTCTCCAGCCTGCATGAGGTTACAACCTCAAAGCTACCCAGGCTACACTGCCCTGCCCCAAGGAGAGGGCCCGCCACTGGCTGGAAATTGGTGATTCACCGTGTCTCAGATGCTTGCCCTCACAGGGGAGCACCACATTGCTTGACACTCCTTTGGGAAATGGAGTTGGAAAAAAAAATTCTTTGGTCTGAACTCAGCCCCCTGGCCAGTCACCAAGGAGGTGAAAGAGCCAGGAGTCTTCTTACTCTCCTCTCACCTGCTTGCACCTGAGCTCTTTGGTCTGAAAGTTCCCATTTGCGCTCCTGACCAGGCTCCATAGAGGACCTGGCAGATCTTACCGAGTTCCTTTATCTCCCTGACCGGCTGAGTAAAGACCCTGGTAGCTTAACCCACCCCAGCAGAGCCTGGCTCTCCTCTTGGAGCACCTGTGCTTAGAGCAATTAGCAGCACAATCGCCCTGGTTTCTTGGCCCAGCTCTGTCAACTGAAAAAAGGTATTCAGGCTCCTCCCACTGAAGCACGGTTTTGTGTCATTGCTTCACCATTGCTATTGCTTTCTCTTCTCTCAGCCCTGAGAAAGGACAGGCATGTGGTTTCCCTCCACACCAAGCCCTGTATGCGGAGGTATGCACCCAGAGACTATAAAAGCAACACAGGTGTGGCCAGCTCTGTGAAAAATAGCTTGCTGAGATGTTGCAGCTATGCACATGAAAATTCATTTCAGTTTAGTAACAGATGCCAGCAGCTCAGCTGTACTGTGGGCTGCATTATTTGTAGCTTGGGAGAGGCTCAAGGAATAAAGGGAGAGCAACTGAGGGATGACTTTAGAGCGCCCCTCCTTCCGTAGTGCAGCAGGGCTGGCTGGGTTAGAGTGGGTGCACAACCCAAATGCACGCTTGGCTTTATGCAGCACCCACACCAGCAGCTGCCAAGGAAGAAGGATGTTTGTGTGCCGCTCCTACACATACCAGTGCAGTGGGGATACACATTTGGTTACCTAGCAGCATTGAGAGGGAAGGCAGGGAGGCTAGAAAAGGGCACAGGTTTTACCTCCACCTTGCTCTTTAATGAAGAGAAGTAAAAAAATATGAAAGTTATTTGCCCTGAAGAGGTTGCAGCCCTCCATGTACAGGCAAGTAAACTATTTTTTTGTCCCCGATTTACAAAGCCAGCTGAACAGCAAACCTGAATCCTTTGTGTCGCAGCAGAGTGGCCACAAGGACAGCCTCGCAGCCAGTTGGTGCAAGGTGGGCTCTGTAAACTCCAGGTGAAGTGGTTGTCCACAGTAGAAACTTGGGCAAGTGTTGGTTGTTTATTTTCTATCCTTATTAAAAATTACAGCTGCTTCTGGAGGGGCCATGCCAGAAACACAATAAACTTCAGCAAGCTTGGATGCTGCACCAAAAAGTGAAATGCATTGGGCCACCAGGAAGCCTGTACACCTGCCTGTGGAGAGATTCCTCCCCTGCTTATTTTAGCACTCCTTATCCCACCTACCCTATGGGTAGATCACGTACCTGCTGCCACATAGGCTCCAACTTGCTGTCCAAGGGACCACTCTTTTCTTAAATTCAGTGGTGAGGTTTGGTGGTGGCTGCTGGAGGGCTGAGGCACCCTCAACAATTGTTTGGGGTTTAACTGCTTTTCTGACAAGCAGCAACCATACTGGGACAAACTCTCAAAAGCAGAAAGGTTGTTGAGCAATCAGGGAGCTGGAGAAATGCCACAGCCAACAGAGGAATGTTGATGCTAGGGCTGAGCTAGCATCAACAGCCCCAGCACACCGATACTGTTTTCTGCTGATACAGTGCAGGGGAGCAGAGGACAGAAAAACAAGCTCTAAACCAAGCCTGCCCATCTCCTCGTCCATTCCTTTTCTTCCACTTTTTCTCTTTCCTTTCCTTCCTTCCTACTGCTTGCTGCATCCCCTCATTCCTGAGTCCCTGGTGGACCCATCTGTTCACCACCCCAGCTCCACTGGTTGTTTCTCCAGTTATAACACCCTAGTTTCTATTAAAACATTATTCCCATGTGCACTGTCTCCTCATTGTTCTTTCTTTGCCTTTCTTCTCACCTTCAAATAAGACAAACACATTCACATTTGACCATTAACTCCTATCTGCTGGCTGGCTCCCTTGTTGCTTTCGCTAAAGGTTATACACCTCAGTAAAGCAAGATTCAGAGCACAGGGGACCATGATTCACAGGGGACCAACACCCTTCCAGCTTCTAGGGTGAAGCCTGATAAAAGTATGCATCTATAAAAGTTATAGAAAGGGTAAAATCTAAACACCGTCTGCAACTGATGAGAACAGCCACACTTCAAGGGAGGGAGTCCGTGTGTCCTCAAGTGTAGTAATATGTTATACATAACTATATCTAAATGTATATATGATATAAAGTGTTTTATAACATGCTATAAAATATATTATAATTTATAAGATATGATGCATAGATGTAACAGCCTAAAAATTATCATTTTCCTTCTGTTGCATTTCTGCTTGCCATAACCACTGGGAAATGATGCACCAATGCAGCCACTGATGTTGAGAGATGTCTGAAGCAATGGGCACCTTGTCAGTAGAGTGAAGGTTTCAGTCTGTGTATAGGAGAGCTTTCACCTGAAAAGGCCTGGGCAAAACTTTATGAGTCCACCAGAGTCAAGAGAGTTAATGGATTTTTGAGACACTTGGCATTGCTTCCCCCCCTCTATGCTTCCTTGCGGTGTGCTTGTGGCTGTTTTGCTCAGAGGGCAGCACTGGGGTGCAGCAGGACGATGGATCAGGACCACTGCACGCAGGCGCTCCCTGGGCTGTTCTGGTCTCTGGTTCTGACCACCCAAGGAGAAGCAGCAGGAGCCTGTGTTACTCAGCCCCTTCGTGCAGATGCTCAGCAAAGACATTTTAACAGTGCCATACAAAAACCTGTATGAATGAATGTGTGCAGACTTTCTGAGGAGAAGATAATTTTACACACCTAGTAACTGACCTAACAAAAAGTCATCTCTGTAGCCAATATACATATAGCAGAAGAAAGTATGTGCTACTGTTTTTCCCTGTTGCGAAGCACAATTCCTTTTGACATGTATTTTTCTTGTTGTGCTCAGTTTATAGTGACAATTCTTTCCATCTATCTTGAGCCAAAGATTTTATTTTATTTTTATTATTTTTTTTTACTCAGTGATATAAATATTTTTGATGTAAATATTATTCTTCCTCTGATCTACCTATTACTTAGATTGCCTAGGATGGATGCTAAGACATGTCTGTGGTTACATCAGTATTTGTTTGTCTCTCTGCAGTGCAAGTGCTCACATGGTGCTTAGCAAACTCAGGATCTTTGTTCTGTTGATAAATACAGTAATGGCACAGCTGTGAAATAAAAAAGATATCATGGACAATTTTAATTTTCCGAGTATGCTGATAAGATGCTGAAGTCCTTTATTGACATGAAGAAATACATTCAGTTTTCGGTATGGGTCTCTTTGCAAGTGTTGTACTTTTGAAGAAATTATTTGAAATTATGCACTGAACTCCATTGTAATATCTCTGCTCTGACTGTTTGCACATGGTGTCTAACTAAACACGAGAACCAACAAACACGGTATTACTTTAATGCCCATTCAAGTTGATGAGAAGATTAATGGAAATTTAAGGTGAGTATGTGCTTGTTGTTAATATACATGTTGGATTTATGACAGTCCAAGCCTAACCAGGAGTGCCTGAGGGACCACCTTAAAATGCTCTGATTTGAATTTTTGCACTAATATATATACATGCAAGTATATGCAGACTAATTGAAGGACAAGCTTTTTCCTGGAACAGGCTGCTCATTTTTCCTCTTGTGGATATTCCTTGTCACTCCTTGAATTCCTGCACAGGTATGCTCCACGCCAGGCTCCGGAGCTCTCTGGCTCTGCTCAGAGTTACAGCAGCTTGTTCTTCACTGCCCACAAACCAGGTTTTTACTCCCATCCCATACGGGATGTTTTGAACCCCTCCATATCCCCATCATGTCTGGCTCTTAGCAATTTAGGAGCAAATGGCTCTTTCGTATGGCTATTGATTATCTCTGAAACGCTGCAATAGCTGTTTATTGGAAGAGAAATGTTGTCAAAGAAGCAAGCATGGGCTAGAGCTGCTTTATCCCTGCTGTAGCCTCCAGAAAATCACCTTGCCTGCCTGTTTCACTGTCTTGATCCAATACATTTTGCCAATCCTATATGGTCCAATCATACTTCAGACCATGTTTCTCCCAGGCAGATATGTTAGCTATTATTATTAATTCCAGATAGCTCTGTACATGTGAGGTTTCTAGGATCTTGGTTTGACTTGAGTCATATAGGCTTCTAATGACTGCATGGGCTTTTTAGTGGATTTCTGGTGCAAACAAATAAATATCTATTCACTTTCTTTATGAATATTCTGCAGTGGTTGCCTAAAACTTGCTGTTGCAAGGAAGATGGTGCCTTTAAATCTATTTATTGGCTTAAGAAGTGCTGCCCTGCACCCAGCACTCTGACCTAAATCACCCTGTGTGATTGATGGAATATAGTCAAGGAATAAGTGTCTGAGTGTAACGCAGAAAATGAAAATGAGCTCCAGAGAATTCAGGCTGCTACACAGAAAACGTGCAAACCCATCCAGAGGTATTATAATTGGTGTGATGACACCTTCCCTCTATCTTGGCCATCATGTGGCTGTGAAAGCCCAACTACTTTACTATGATGGAGAGCTGCAGCTTACAGAGTTCACATCTGCCTTGCTCTGACCTTTTGTACTCAACCTTTCCTTGCCTTTTGTGTTGGACTTTAGTCACGGACTGCCTGAACCTGTAAACACCTTCAGCAGGCCCTGACAAAGGGAGCTAGGTGGGTATGTGCGGCTGTAAATCAGCGTGCCTTAGGCACTGAGCTTTACTAGGTCCTTTTAAAAATTCCCCATATTATGTGCACCTCGCAGATACACAAATGCATTCCCCTGTGTGTCTGCCAAGAGCAGAACAGGGACAGAAGCGACGTGGTGGGGCAGGAAGGGAACACCCAGTAGGAACTGTTGCTTGTTTTGTTTGCTTCTTGTCGCAAACAGTTCCTTGGACTTGAGCGCTGCAAATCTATCCTTTGCTGTCATTCACTTGCAGGAACTCCCAGTCCATTTTTCTAGGGTGAAGGCTGGTGTGAGGCGAGGACTGTGTCCTCTGGGAATGGACAGCCTGTCATGCACCACCAGCAACGAGCGAGGCACCAGGCTGCTGCTGCCCTGACCTGCTTCGTGGTCTGAGCTACACTACAGCTCTCACTGATTTTTTTTTTTTAATTGTATTTATTTGTTTTGTTTTGTTTGTTTTGTTTTGTTTTGCTTATTTATTTGTGCTTGGTGGCAAACATCCCTGCACTACCAGAAAGCCTTGGAACAAACATAACCTCAACGGGGAGGGATTTCGCCCTGGTGGGACAACCCCAAGGTTATCCAAAGTGCTCCTGTGGAGGCAAATCAAGCCAATCAGGAAGCCCCTAGAACCGCGGGCTGTGTTCGGCTTGTTGTTTCCACCCTGAGACATTTCCTGCTATTGTTCTCGTCATTTTCTCTGAGTGTCTGTGGGGCCATTGGGTGGTGCTGCTACTGCCGGTAAGGGATTTGGGGAGACCTCCTGTCCTTGTGGGCACATGAGGAGCTTGGTGCTGTTCCTCTCACAAACTCCCAGCACGAATTTCCGGCATACAAGTGCAAGGAAGGTGGGACCGAGGTGATAACTGGATCTTGGTTAGCAAAGCAAAGTGCTTTTCCCACTGGCTGTGCTCAGGAACAGGCAAGAATGAAATCATGTGATAAAACAATGAATGAGTTTTGGCTGGAGAAGTTGCTTACCACCCCAGGAGAAGCAGAGGGTGGGTGGGTGGCAGGAGCAGCAAGTCTGGGATTTACTGAGAGCTGTAGAAAGCTGAGGAAATTTGGGATGTGTTTTGGAAATGGACTGCCTTAGTTTTAACTGTCATCTAGAGCCTGATTTTCTCTTCTCAGGAATACAGGAGGTTATCTGCAATGGCTCTATTCCATCCCAATGCCCGTATCTTACTGTCTTGCTTTCATCAGAGGCATCTCACAAGCTTTTCCTGCAGTGGGAGGGATGGAGAAGAGCAGGGTGCTGCACATCCTGTGCTCTGGTGTTGGCTGGAGGTCACACCAAACCAGCTCCTACACCCCGACCAGAGGGTATTTGGTCCTTTCGTTTTCATACACAGTACCAGAATTCCTCATCCTGAGGAGAAACTATGAGATGAAATTCTTGTGCAGAAAACATTAAAAAAGTCTGCAGAGAGATACTTCCTTGGAAGTGTTGTATCATTTCTGAGCTGCATGAGCAAGAAGAGCCAGCTACACAGCTGTAGGAATGAAGAAATGAGTGGGGAAAAGAGATCTGAAATCGATCAGGACTTACTTTTCTAGCCCTTTGTTCCACATTAGCCAGCATTAGCCACACTTGAGTCATTGCTGTCTGATCACTCTTGGTGCTGCAGTGCAAATAAAAAAGGACAGTGAGCCTAACAACATGGCCATGTCCTCCTTTTCATTTTCCACCACGGATCATAAGTCCCCCCTGCTGCCTCATGGAAAGTTGGAACTAGGCTTGATTTTAATTGTGGGAAGCTGAAAAGTTTGTCTTCACTTTGCACTGAATGTTTGTGGTAAGAGTCAGCTGACAGCTTCCTGCCTGCGTGGGTCTTAGCCGGGTGAAATTCTTGACCTCTGGACTTCCCAAGAGCCACACAAGTTCCAAGTCAGGATAAAGCAGACATCTGGGCCGAGTCAGTTCAGGGAGAGAAAAACAGCCAGTACAACACCTGCAGCCTAGGGTGAGTTAGGAAAGGGATTACTTTCCTTTTCAGAAGAGCCTCTGAAAGTACGCCAGGGTCTACATTTTGATGGTTGGCCCATGGGTGTTTATAGGGCTTAGCAGAAAGATGGCACAGGACTGCGCTTCTGAGAGCAAATATCATAGAAGACACCTCAAAATATCTAGCAGTGAGGGTAACTCCTACTTTCTAATAAATTTCTTTGTTTAAAATAAATTTTGTCTGCAACAACCTGAGGAAACCAAGCATAGCCTGATGGGTTCCTGTCTACGATCCCAGAAGATCCTTGTGACCTCAAGGGGCTGGTTCACTTTGTCGTGTTTCAGTGGATCCCATGACTACATAAAACACCCTCCCAGTGGTTTCACCTGTGGGAACAACTGCAATGCCAGAAACAGGGGTGTTGAGTGACTGAGTGGGAAGAGGAACAGGTCTGTAACACACCTCTAGAAATTCCTGCTACATAACTAGGGAAAAGAGATTAAAATTTTGTAGGTCTTTCCAAAAGCCTTAACGATTCACTGTAGGGTTTTTTTAGTCTAATAGTGATCTTAAGGATACTGGCCTGAAGAAAATCTCAGCTGAGTCTCAGCAAACCTGTGAGTATTCTTAGCTTTACCCACCACATTCATTTCCTCTTCTCCTTTCCATGCCCGCTATGTTTTTACATTGGCATTTGAACAATGCATTCACGAAAAGCAAGTTCTTGTAAGAATTGGCAATAACGAGTGTGAGACCATGGTGAAAGTCTGCTCAGATTTATAGAGCTGGCAGAATATTTTCATTTGCTTCGTCTAAAATTTCACAGCAATGTAAGACCAAGAGGAGAGGTGTCGCAGATGCCCGTGTTATTTAAAGAGGCTATGTCCCATTTCCAAGTTTGTTGATGGAGCTAAATGCAGACACCCTAAGGGGTGTATGAAGTTAAGAACTTACCAACCAGTTTCTGGTACCAAGTTCCAAAAGATGCAAAATAGACACCTTCATGGACTTACAAGACTTAGAAGTGATAGAGGTGCTCTTGAAAATGGGATGCAGGTACTTCTGAAATTTTATCTCCTCCGATTTCCATGCCAACTGGGGTATAATTATGAACATTTATTGTTTGAAGAGGCTTATCTATGGATTTTTATGGTTGAAGTGATATAGCACTACATGATGGAGCACTACTGGAAGCCATGAATTCCAACAGGAGAGTTAAACAGGCATTAAACTGAAGGTACGTATATAGTTCCAGTAGTTTGAATAGAAGAACTGATGGACTTGGATATAAGTACATATAGGTGTGTATGTCTGACTTAAGGCTTAAAAGGGTAATGACAATCTGTAGAAAGAGCACAAATGTAAGACTGTTGTCCCATTCCTTCAAAATGGGCAGACCAAAAATGAAAGTAAACTGAACTAAATTACCTTAGTAATGCCTTAATTCAAATAAAGCATAGAAGCTGACAGCAGCAACAATATTCAGGGATGTGGAATGGCATCAGTTACATTACCTTTACCACTAGATGAGGGCAGCTGGAAGCAAAGACCGCTGAGATGACTGGCCAAGGGGCTGGCAGGTTAGTCTCCAAGCACCAGATGGACACCACCAACTGTCTAAATGCTTTCTCCCTCATTTGTAATTGGCCTCATTTGTGGCTGAGCTCCCTGCCTCTGCCTGCAGTTCTCAGTTCTGCTGCTGGCAGCCACCTTGGCACACACCCTGCAGCCAGCGTGCAAGCTCCCATCGGTGTGACAGTCCCTGCAGGAACCGTGCCTTTACTGATCATGCCCTACTCTAACATTTCTTATTAGCAGTGTAAAACACCCACGGCACCATTTCTTTCCATCCTGCTTTTTTTTTTTTTTTTTTTTTTGTATTCATGTCAGCTGTTGTGACCAGTCACAAAGGGATATTTTGTGAAGTTGGTGCAGAACTGCTGGTATTTGACATCTTACACTATGTTAACATTGGTAAGTAGGAGTTGAGTCATCTAGATATGCAGATTTGTGCTCAAATCAATTGCATCTATAAATCTCCCTGGCTTCTTCCCATGGATTCAACCCCAAACTAAGGCCTTCTGGCTATAGGGGTGCTCTGGTTGCTGCATGACTCCTCCTATGTGGCTGGGACTTGCAGAAGCAAGATCAGAAACTCCTCTTACAGAAATCCTACTTTTACATGTGCCTGTCTTCTTCCCTGGAATGTCCTCTTTGGGAAGTATCCAAGTGTTGAAGCCAGTAAGTCATTGAAAAGCTCCATTTCTGTAAAACTAGGGAATCTGGGAACAACCTCATGCTGAACTCCAAAGAATTTGGTGTGGATTGGTTTGTAGAAGGACACAAACCATCACTTGTCCAAGGTGGTTTGCCTGCTTCATGCTAATTTTAAGTGGTATGAGGTTTGAGCCTGAAGATGAGAGGAACATTTACTTGCCTTGGAAAGACTGGTCATGCAGCAACCACCTCTGTGACTGCACAGCCCAGGAGGTGACTGCTGTCATGCACAGGGCTCTGTGGCAGTGTTAGCGTTGGTGTCACGTAGGAGGGCTCTTCCTGGCTCTTTGGCATGGTGCTCACAGTATTATTTCTGCCCTTTTTGTGATTTACCACAGAGTTAGGGAAGAACATGATAGAAGCTATCAAAAGCCAGAGGGCACTAAATGAAGTGATGCTGCAGAGACCTAAAACCAAGAAGATGGAGCCAGGCTCTTTTCAGTGGTGCCCTGTCACAGGACAAGAGGCAGTGGGCAAAAAAGGTTATGTCTAAACATCAGGAGGCACTCCTTGCCCTGAGAGGTTGTGGAGTCTCCTTCCTGGGATATATTCAAAAGCTGCCTGGGCACGGTCCTGGGCAGCTGCTCTGTGTGGCCCTGCTTCACCTGTGGGTCTGGATCAGATGGCCTCCAAAGGTCCCTTCCAACCTCAGCCCTTCTCTGATTCTGTGAAGAAAGCTGTGTGTTTATCTCACAACACATTTGCACATCACAAGTGGGTGCTGTTGAGACAGAAAGCAGAAACCGTTTCCAAAGGTGACCAGGCAGACAGCCCTGACACCACTTTCCTGATGGCACAGTCGGCTGGGACAGAAAGCAGAGGGCTGCTGCAGCTCTTGAGCAAGTCAGTACAACTGCAAACACCCAACTCTCAGCCCAAAGGGATGGGGGATGAAGGACGATGGTTTTCCCCAACAGGAAACCAGCAAGAGCCAGGGATAGCCTTGCTCAGGTTATCAGGCTGGTGCAAATGCTGTAGGCAATCACGGCTGAGTTATTTTCCCTCAGAAACTCAAGTCTTGGTGTCATGGCTTATCAACAGAGCCAGCAGGTGACTTGGTGCAGCATGTCTGCTGCTGCTTAATCCTACAGGAAGGAGTGTGATGTTGTGCTTCACCACACGCTTGTGGAGGGATGTGGCTCGTAATGCATCTTGCCTAGCACATGGTGAGGTGATGCACTCATGAGGCTGGGCCCCTACTCTCTTTCTACAGTCAGGATCTCTTAAACACCGACCAGACAGAAGCGCTCTCAAAGTCTATGTCCAAGGGGGCCACAAAAATATGACATGGAGATGCAACTTTTTAATAAATAGTGCTGAACCTCCCACACAGCCCAGGGCTATTTTCTCTTTTCTCATTTCCCTGCTGAGCCTCGTCTCTTCCTGTAACAGATAGCATGGTGTTGCACATCACAATGTCTGAAATGCTTGTTTAGCAGGGTTTTGTCCTCTAATAAAAATAACACAACAAATACTCAGACACTCCAAACATAACTCGGTGGACCTGGGGAGCATGACAGAACGGCCCCAAACACCAACCTCTGCTCATGCTCCTGCAACAGCTTGTACAAAGACACTATTGTCATGAAGGTCACATATGAGCTTCCTTTTCTGCTTGCCGTTCTTGCTGCCTTGGCAATTGGAGGGGATTGCTCTGCACAGGCAGCAGCTGCTCGGGGACAGAAACAGGTCTGCCAGAGTGGTGAAGGATCAAGGAGAGGTGGCCAGGTCCAGCTACTCAAAAAGGAAAAAAAAAAAAAAAAAAAAAGGATAATAATAAAAAATCCCCACCGCTGCAGGTATAAGCATATTTTATAGGGTGGGATTTCTGGGGGATGAGTTTCTCTGCAGTGTATGGGGCCCTCTAGTGAGCTTAGCCACGATAACAGTTCCTGGGTAGAAGCTGTCTACTTGCACACTTTGCTCAGTGTTTCCACAAGACAATTTCACACACCAGCTGCCAGCAAGGTATAGTGTGTGTGTGCCACACACACTATAACCTTAGTTGCCACTGGAAGCTGAAAGGAGCAGAGCCAGAGAGCTGGTGCTTACTTTTATGTGACACTGGATTGCTAGTTCTGGTAATTGCTGCAATGCAAAGCACCACGTCCACAAAGTCCTGCCAACGCGCTGTGCCTCTGAGCAGACCATGGTGCTCTGAAGCCTACAGCCAGTGTCACGATGCCTGGGTGCAGCTAGGTTTGTCCAGCCAGGGATAACATGAGCACAGGAGGGTGTCTGGGCATTCCAGGTGTCAGCACGTGACTCCTGGCCCTCCTGACACTTCCAACTTTCAACATAGCCACCCGTGTTTCCAAGCAAGTTTGTCTTGCTGCTTTTAGCTGCCTCAGAAAACTGGAAGGGAACCTCACCTGGTCAGTTTAGTCTCATTGAATTCTGGGACCTGCCTCATGGGTGAAAATTTCATGTCCACCAGCCTGTCTCTGGAACAGCAGTAAATCGTGAGCTTGGTAATTGGAATAACAACACACTGCTTCATGTTCTCTTGAATTGTCGTTGAAGCCCTGACCTGCAAACATTAGGATACCAAATTAGCTTTCAGCGTGTCATTATTAGTCCCTGTGAATATGAGAGCACACATCTGGAAGCATTTGCTATTTCATTGTTTGTCTGTTTATTCAGGCTGTGGGCATGAGAGACAAAATGTAATTAGCTTTACTGTCCTGCAGCCCAGTAAATACAGTATTGTCATTGCTAGTAACAGGTCCCAGGCTTTCTAGCAGCTTTGCAAGGTCCTTAGGCTCTGTCTTTACTCACCCTTTTAGTCTGACTACAGTCTTATGGCATAGCTACAGTTTACAGACAGCAGTGCTAAACTGGTGGGGTTTTTTATTATTATTATTTTCTTTTTCTTTTATTTTATTTACTTATAGAAAGACATTTATGACCCCACTATATTGATTTGGTGCAGAGGAAGGCAGGTTTAATGCCACAGCTGGAGCCTGGAAAGAGGGACACAGGATGCTGTGAAGAGACGGTAGAATCACAGAATCATTAAGGTTGGAAAAGACCTCCGAGATCATCTGGGCCAACCATCCCCCTACCACCAATGCCACCCACTAAACCATGTCCCTAAGCACCACGTCCAACCTTTCCTTGAACACCCCCAGGGACAGTGACTCCACCACTTCCCTGAGCAACCCGTTCCAATGCCTGACTGCTCTTTCTGGAAAGAAATGTCTCCTCATTTCCAACTTAAACCTCCCCTGGCACAACTTGAGGCCATTCCCTCTAGCCCTATCACTAGTCACCTGTGAGAAGAGGCTGACCCCCAGCTCCCCACACCTTCCTTTCAAGTAGTTGTAGAGATCGATGAGGTCTCCCCTGAGACTCCTCTTCTCCAGACCAAACACTCCCAGCTCCCTCAGCCACTCCTCACGGGACTTGTGCTCCAGGCCCTTCACCAGCTTTGTAGCCCTTCTCTGGACACACTCCAGGGCCTCGATGTCCTTGTTGTACTGAGGGGCCCAAAACCGAACACAGCACTCAAGGTGCGGCCTCACCAGAGCAGAGTACTAGGGGACGATCACCTCCCTGGTCCTGCTGGCCACACTATTCTTGATACCGGCCAGGATGCCGTTGGCCTTCCTGGCCACCTGGGCACACTGCCGGCTCGTGTTCAGGTGAGCATCAACCAACACCTCCAGATCCTTTTTCTCTGCACAGTTTTTCCAGGCACTCTCCTCCAAGCCTGTAACATTCAAGAGGACAGGGCAGGATAAGAGGAGACAGGGCACAGGCTGACCCTGGAACCCCCATGGATATGAGCAACCTAGTAATGGTCAGACCAAGACATGCAGACCGAGATCAGGACAAAACTGCTTTAGGATCAAACAGAAGAACAAAGAACAAGTATCTAACAGATATGTTACACTCTATATTCAGAAAATTTGGATCTGACATGGAATTACAGGCCAGTGAAGAAAGACCAAAGCATGATGGTTGTTAGAAGATCCACAAGTTGCCTCAAGACTTAGGAGCAGGAAGCCATCAACGTCTGTATCGCATTCGTCCTGACAAAGGGAAGGAAGAAACCCTCAACATCAACATAACATTTGCCCTGATGAGGAAGGAGCTTGAGAAACTGATGACTCACCATAGTCTTTATCTCTCTCAAGGGCTGATCCAAAGGGGCTTTGGAAGAGTGACTGCAAGAGCAAAGAAAGGGCTGTGTAATAGGAAGCGTAGGCACAGCAGTTTTAACTATTATTCTGGAGGCTTTTCATGTATTATTGTTTTTTTTCCCTCACTGTAATAATTAGACTGACGTTGAAAACAATTCTGTTGTTAGATGGGTAGGATTTTAATTACCTGAACAATAAATTCTTGGCTTTGCATAAATGTGTGCTTCTTTTTCATCATAAAAATTTTGAATTGTCTGAGGTCTACTCTAATTCCCAACTAAGGGGCTTAATCAATGGACTGTCTTTTTTTTTTTTTTTAACAAGACAATATTTGGGGATCTTTGGAGAGAATCTTCAGAAGAGTCTTTTTTTTTTTTTTTTTTCCAAAATCTAGGTTCTCCAAAACTAATTTACACAAATAAGTCATTTTCTTCATCTTAAACTTATATGCTTACAAAATCCCCGTCTCGAATGCTGCAACAATAAAATGGCATGTGAGTTTAATGTTGTTAAATGTGATAGCAAACATTATTTCACAGCCTTTAATTATTCCATTATTTCATTATTTCACAGAGAAAGGCCAGACTACACTGAAATAATTATTCCATTATTTCATTATTTCACAGAGAGTCTACACTGAAATGTGAGTTTTGAATCAAGTTTACATCACTAGGTCTAGGGTACTAAACTGGAAGATTAGGAAATAGATATAGGAGAGTGCTAGAGGAGAGAGGAGAAGGAAATTGATAGTTGTTGCATAAAAGCAGAAAGCTTTTTACTACAGTTAACTTCAAACACTTACTTGCTCTTTTTTTCAAATTATACAATGTTTAAGTAGTGTTTCCCTACCCTTTTCTTTCTGAAATCACGATCATTTTGTAGTAAGAGAGCTACTTTGAAACAGCAAACCAAAGTGTTGGAATACAACATTTAAGCATTTGAAAAAACTCCATACTCTTTTGTCCATTGAATTCTCCAGGTGATTTGGTCTACTTAAAATGTCACTTTTCTTTGTATTTATGGAAAACAATTGCTTGGCTTGAATCAAAATTCTAATTTCCTGTTCCTTATAGTGTCCTCAGTCTAGGAGGAGGAATGTTACACAGATGTCAGACCTTCAGATATGCCAACTCATACAAAAAAGACCATATAATTCTTCAAAAGAATATTAGGTGGATACTTCAAAAACCTGAGGCAACTATGATAGCATGAGATCAAAAATTTCCTCTTGGACTTTTCATCATTTAGTGAATTACTGTTATATCCTTATAATCATGGTATTATTTGTTACATGAAAGCAAATTTCTATTATTACATGTTAATTAATAAAAAACATCTGTAACACTGCTGTGAAAATCCCAATCTTTTGAGTTACTTCAGTGGAGGACAGATACATTTTCTTTCTAGACTGATGTGTGGGAACAATGACAAAACAGTAGTATACCTTGCATGCAAATAAAATCCAGATCTGTTCTCAAAATTATTTTCTTCTTATTCCATAATTTTTCCCCCAGAAAGTTTTATTGCCTAAAATCCTTCAGGTGATCAATCAGTCCCGTGAGCAGAAAAAAAAGTCCTCTGTTCCTGTTAGGAGACTGGATACCCTAATTCATGATAATAACTGTCTGGGAGGCTGTAGATTACAAGACTAAGTGACACAAATGGACATCAAAATTTGGAAAGGCAGACATCTCTGGCATTGCTGCTCTAATTTTATACAGAGAAATTAATTTTTATTCTAGGTAGAGCTGTCTTTTTATTATTTTGTTATCCTGTAATCAAAGTAAGATAAATAAATGCAAGCAATCCTATTACCACACCAGAAACAGGGAATGCATAAAACATTGTCTTTGGGACTATATACTTGCACTATTGAACAAACGACTTTTGACATTGATCCATCCAAAGCGTTCTCCCATGGTCCATAGGTACATCAGATTTTGCCTGGCATAGAATCCAACTTTAAAATGTGGCAAAAAGAGAAAATGCATCGCTTCTTTTTCTGTTTGTTACATTCACCAGACTTCTTGCCCTGAAGTACTCCTTTGTGGGTGCTCTGGAAATACGAAAATTGGAATGACTTGATTAACAGATGGCATCTTCTCTAATCTTAGTGAGATACCAGCTGCCATTGTGCACGACTAGAAGAAAAAAGAAGGTGGCTGCAAGCCATCACCCTAAATCTGCTGTTCATGTGAAGGCCTTCTTTATGATCCAGGTAGTGGCTCATCCTTATGGTTTCTGCAAGTTATGAATCCTAAAGTAAGAGATGTTTCCACCAGCTGAGGCATCAGGAAAACCACACCCACCATGGCTTCTCACATGCTGCATTTGCCTGGAAAATGCAATGAAAACAGCAATCTCTGCATCACTTTTCCAGCTGTCTCCTACATCTCCATCGTTTAAAAACACCCAGACAGACTGCATTGTTCCCTATCACAAGGAGGATGCTGTTAGTAGCTATGACCAAAAGTAGTTACATAGTCTAAAATATGACACTGAACTTGCCAGCTGGAGATGTCATAATAGGGAAGAAGCTGTCCCAGATGTGGAACCAGCCTTCAGATAAATCCCTATGAGCTGGCAGTCTGCATTTTAACCCTTCAGTGGTTACAGTCATCTAGGCATCAACTCCCAGGCTGAGTGGAGACCAGGGAACTGAAAATGAGACAAAGCAGGCAGAAAGCTTAAGCTAGAAACCCAGATGGCAAGAAGGAAGATACTGGGGTGACATGAAACCCTACAATCCTGCATAGTGGGATCATGGGAATCCGTGAAGGATGGGAGGAAATGTTTATTGATGGAAATTTTAAAGGAATATGTTAAATGCGATGAATATCCAGGGATGAACCAAAATGAACTCTGATACTTGCTGAACACTCCTCTGTGTAATGCTTTTTGATATTCTGCACTCTGATTTCCACCAGGCTTTTATTTCAAATTTAGTCACATTTAAAAGAAAAGAAAAAGACCAGTGTCATTATGGGTAGCTTTTGGGAGAGGTCTTGACTCAGCTGATTTTATTTACTGACTCCTTGTGTCCGTCTTGGTTAGTCCAAAACACTTTGACGAAGAAACACATTTTACATACGCCTAAGCCTGTCCCTAAATCCTTCTGGCAGAAACATGTGCTTGAAGCCTTCTCTTGATCCAGGCCAGGTGTAGCAGACCCATGCTGCTCCAACCCCTGCCTGTCAACAGGCAGCACAGGATGGCTGCATGGTTTGCTACTTCTCCTCAGGGCTGGAGCAGCAGGGTATTTCAGCAAGCCTGGATGCTCTGTGCCTTGCTGTAGCCAGTTCCCATGCCACACTGACCGGTAGGTGACCCGTGTGTCTCACATCCAAAAATAGATGAAATATACAGCCTCCTTCCTTCCAGCTTTGGCTGAGGGTCATGGGGAGATGAGATGCATCTCTGCAGTGCATCAGAGCCTGCCCAGGGATGCTTACTGATGGTGCAGACAGCTGCTCACTCGCTGGGGCTGGGATCCTGACACAGTTTCGTGGAAACTGGGTTATGGAAGACCCAACATCTTAGTTAACTGTTTGCATTTTAGATGCTGCGGTCAGGGGATCTTAGCAAAAACAAAATAACAGAATGCAATGAGCTAGCAGTTGGTGATGTTACAATTACATTTATATTGGCAGGCAGATATAGGGTCGGGCTGCTGCTGGCCCTTTCCACAAGTCCTCAGAAGGGGCTGTAGTGAGAAAAGCCCTTTCTGCATGCAAGAAATTCTCTAGGATTTTGCTCTTCTGAACTTAAAATGAACAGCTGATGGTGGGTGAGGTGTTTAGGCACAACTCTATGGATAGCTGAAGACTAACGGGTTATGCCCCATCCCTGGAAGTGCTCAAGGCCAGGCTGGATGGGGCTTTGGGCAACCTGGTCTGGTGGGAGGTGTTCCTGCCTGTGGCAGGGGTTTGGACCAGGTGAACATTAAAGTCCCTTCCAACCCAAACCATTCCGTGATTCTAAGACCAGTATGCAGGGATAAATAAAGGCCTCAAGGGGATAGCAGCCAATTGTACTCCTGGAAAAGGTGTCCAGGGACACCATGCTTTCTTACACTGCTCTACCTCAAGCTTGACTGTGCAGGAGAGCTGTTCTGCACGTAGCTGAACAGAACCAGATTTTGGGGCAAGAGAGCACAGGGCACAAGTTGCTGCTGTGAAAATGTCAGATGAGAGCTTCTCCTCTAGAGGCAGGAAGCCTTGGGATGCACTAGGAGACCACTGTGCTATGGGAGCACAAAATCAGTCATACCAAAACTGTGTTTGGGGACCTGGAAGGTGCCTAAGTGACAGGATGACTACAGGCACAAGGAGGAGGAATGGAGAGGGCATTTTCACATCTTCCACACTGCAAGGCACCACCATTACAAGGAGAGCGAACAGAGCTGTTCAGCAGTGCTGTGGCAGCATGCAGAGGGCTCTCCTGTCCTACAGGTGCCAGCACTGATCCTGCACAGCCCCTGTGTGTGCTGGTTCCCCTCCTGCATGGATCAGGGATGCTCTGCATGGCACACTTGCAGCCCCAAGCAGGCCGGGCTCAAAGGAGGGGAACTGGTGGTTTGCCTGTGACAAGGTAAGCTCCTAGCCATGCCATATAGGTTAGGGGACTAGCTTAGTGAATCCCCTGCTGCCCTGGATGTTTAACATGCTGTATCAATAGCACAGACTGCAGAATGCTCATGGCGACACTGCAAAATAGCTGAAAGCTGGGTGATATGAAATGAAGAGACACACCACACTACTTAAGGGAAGTACAATGCTCATAAGACCTATTTGTATGGTGCAACTGCTAGGGCAGAAAATAGATCTGTTTAATTGCAGATACATTGTGATAAATAGCTCTTGAGCAATTATGCAGAGTTTGTATGTGGTGTTAAACACCTATTTTGTTTCACTCTGGAGATGGCATTATATCTGCCTGATCATACATTATGTTCCTGTCTTTCTTCATATACATATATGCCATTTTGACAGTTCTAGGGTTAAAGGACACTAGAAAATGATGGCATATGGTTGGCAATTTCCCTAAGAAGTATTTTTCCTTTGGGAAACATTGACTTAATTAAAAGCAAAATGTTTATGGGAATTTATCCATTTCATCATAATCTGACAGGAGATTATTGCAATATTTTCCTTCTGTGATGCAAAAACATCTGCTTTTTACTTTATCATTTAAACTGTGAATAGATAAAAGTGTTAAGGTCACAATGTTCATAACAACTCAGTGTTATCAAAATTAATATTTCTAGTATTACTAATTCCTGTTTCATAACATTATTGATAAGTTTATTGTTGATCTATATTTGAGACAAGGTGGAATTTCAAAATCTTGGATTTTCTGTAAAATGGAAATTTTAAGCTTTGACCCAATCAAGTCATCACTTTATGCTACAATTTCATTTATAATTTCAGCTTTTCATCATCCTGCCCTCTGGGGTCTGCAGAGTCTAAAATTTATGCCTTCTGTTCCTCCTCACAGCTGTCTATTCCAACTATAATGACAAAGGATGAAAATCTGCAGTCTGTTTCTGGCTAATGAAACAATGTGAAATTATTTGGAGAACAAAACTGGAGCTCTGAATGCGAACCAGCAGATTTATTTATGCCTCCAAGTAAGCACACTGAAATGAGTGACTCCAACATGGAAATATTTTGCCAGTTACCAAGAGGAGGGGAAACAGGAAGAAAATTCCATTACGAATTTAAGCAGTTATCTAAAGATCTGGCAGGCTGGTAGTTCATCCAGTTCTGTGCTTGACAGTGTCTGTTTCAAAGTATTTCATGGAAATGTACCAAAAAGTAAGGGTCGACTTGCCTACAGGAAAGTTTCTTCCTTACCTGCACTGCAATGCAAGAAGCTGGCCTTGCCCCCTGCTGCAAAAGCCAACACATTTTCTCTGTTTTTTTTTTTTTTTTTTTTTTTCCCCCTGAAAATCCTTGGAGTCCCTGCCTTGCATTTTGCATAACACTACATGTGGTTAATCAACAAGTGCAACAAGCTGTGTATTTATAATGTAAAAAATTAGGGTTCTGTTGCCCCCACATTTAATTTCCTGGTTCCGATTCCACAGTCTGTCACTTGCTCCTGGTACAAAGCAGTTCCTTTTCTCACTTCACTGTTTTGTTTCTGTATATTTTCAATATTCCCCCTCTCTGGGAGAATTGCACAAGCACAGATAACACTGCAGCTCTCCCCTCACCTCAAGCATCCCTTCAAACTTCTGTCAATCCCATTCCCAAAGTTGCACAGGAGCAGAGATTGCCCTGTGGCACTTGGCAGCCTCCTCTGTGGCTTCACTGTGCTTGCTTTAGGAAAAGGATGGATTATCTTAGTGTCCAGTCCTCTGGCACTTTAAACCAATTTCTGTTGTCTTTGGAATTTATTTACTTCATCTTTATAGATGTTTTTAAACTATACGCAGATACTATCATATTTTTGTTCAGATTCCTTTTCCCTAAATAGTTGTTGTGAAATCCTGTGATTACCAGCCAGGAGCAAGGTTTGCGTGGGGGCTGGACACAAGCACTCAGGTGCCATCGCCTGGTAGAAAGGGTATGGAGAGTCCTGCTCCTGATGATGGCACCTCTGACCTCATGTCAGAGACCCAAAACAATGGAGACTCCATGGCCTCCCCAGTGCTTCACTGTCCCTGTTTTGGTTAGGTTTCTGTGACGAATTTACACAGAAACATTTAATCTCAGTAGTCGTTGTCCTTTCTGACATGAAGACAAAGAACACGCTTTTCCTTTCCTTTGCTACATCCTATGAAGTATGTAGGGACCTGCTCTCTGCGTTAGACTGAGTAGTCTCTCCTTGCAGACCATGTAGCTCAACCACTTCCATTTTCTCCTCTTGATTTTCTGGCAGTGCATGTTGTACTTTCAGAACAGCACTCCAATTACAAGTTAATCCAGCTGAGGCTTTATTAATGATAAGCAGAGGAGGTTTCTTTTCTCTCTCATTACCTACATGCTGGAGTGTCTTTACAGCATAAAATCCTTGACTCACATCCAGCTTCTTATTCACCTTAATTCCCACATCCTTTGCAGAGAACTGGGCTAACAGCCACAGCCCAGCCTGTCTTTGCACAGTTGACTATGCCTAAAAGTAAAATTTTGTGCTTGTCTTTTATTGTGTTTTAAAACCACCTGAATTGTTACTGTCATGCTGTTCCTCACTGCATGCCACAAAGTTTGATGTTGTCTTCAAGTTTAATGAGTATATCCTTGACTCATATACCTTCTCATCACCTAAGGTGTTAATGAGAAGATTAAACAGTTTCAGACCCAACAAAGATCCAAAAAACCTAATCCTTCTGTTTTGAGTCAGTGGTTTCCTGCCAGCATTGTATCTGCCTTGCAGAAGTTTCATCCAAACCATATTTCTATTGCTTGATTGCAGAAGTATCAAAGTCTCCTTATAATCAATATAATTGGCATCCTCAACCTACCCAAAGCCATTAGGTCTGCTTGCTGCCTGTCAAGGAAACCTGTGTATCTAGACAGGCCTTATTTTGTTATGCTCAGATTGCTTATTATTCATGGTATGTCCTTCTGCATAGCAAATAGTTCTCTAAGGATTGAAGTTCAGTTGCCTGCTCTGGTATTCCTTCACTCCTCTCTTCCCTGCCCCTTTGCTAAAATTGAGTATGACATTTGCTCTTCCGATGAGCGGCCCTTTAAAAGATCTCAAAGAGAAAAACTGGCTTCAGCCACACTCACATGATCAGAAAACCATTAATTTTGCTAAGTACTCTCCAGCTTGTTTTTCCCAATTCTGCTCTAGATACATACCTTGTCTATACGTATTTGCCACCTGATTGCTACAAACCTTTCCAGTGAAGACTGAAGCACAAAAAAAGGCACTCATTGCAATCTCATCTATTATCCTCCCTCTCTGTGGAGCAGGAAATCAACATTTTCCTTTGGTTTTTCTTTACCAGTAAAGCTGTCGCAGAATCATTTCCTATTATATTTCAGGACACATTATGCCTCTGCCTTTTTGATCTTGTCCTCATATGCTTGTGCTACTCTATTCAAGTTATGCTTAGCAATCTGATCCATTTTCCATTTTCTGTGAACTCTCTTCTTTGCTTAAAGCCAATGAAGAACTAATAATTTAGTACAGCAAGTCTCCTACTGCACTTCTTACCTTCCCTCTAGGCTGGTTTGTGCTTTTGTGGTCTTTCACTCTAAATAACTCCTACAAAGCCCTCTATCCATCAAAGCTTTCAGTTATAAATTCTGTTGAGCTTCCTGAAATCTGCCTACCCCAAATTCATTCATTTTAGTGTGCTCTTGCCTTCATAAGTCACAAACTTGGTAATTTCATGGCCATCCTAGACGCTGTCTAAACTTTTCATCTTCAAGTCTTGCCATGGTCTAACCACACTGCTGCACTGTTCCTGAACTACCCCTTTCTTCACAGTTAGCTGAAGAGATGAATTTGCATTTCCAAAATTTGCTTCCCTGTGCAAGGTGAGGTTCAGATGAATATAACGTTATTATTATTATTATTATTAAGTAGCAAAGTTTTTAAATGACTTGCTGTTCTTATAAAGTGTTTCCTCTGCTGGACTTGTCAGGGGATGTTACTAGTTAGATGAATTCAAGACTGACAAGTGAGTCTCAGAATCTTTTCCAGTATAATTATGGTATCTTAGAAGCTTTTGGTTAGGAGGAAATTAAAATGCAAAAGCTATTCTTTCCTCAGTCAAACCAAGGCTTCTTTTTAGATAAGCAAACAGTGAAGCTACAAGAATGCTAATCAATTTGGGACATGAAGAACAAAGAATTTCTCTCTCTCCTGAAAATCTACCCTCCCACTTAATTAAAAAATAGTCTCCTGTGGAGGATAATGAGGGAAAAAAGGGGAGTGGGGAGCAGAATTAGTAAGAGCTGGAGAAGTGTGTGCCACAACGGAAGGTTTAATTTTGACATTTTCTGACTCCTTCTGGAGGTCTGGGGGTGGGCAGGGGTGTGCAGTGTGGACTCACCCCCCCAGCACTCCCTGTGCCAGGGAGGCAAGGTCACCCCTGCCAGTGCCCTGGGGAGAAGAGGATGAATGGGACGGGGGACGGGGGGCACCACGCCGCTGATGGGTGGGAAGGGAGGGTTTCACTGTGGAGCAATGCCACATTCCTGGTCAGAGATAACAGGTGAAAGAGGAGCGCCTTGACCCCCGTACTGCTGATGGACCCAAACCTTACTAGAATCAGAGAGGTCTGCAAAAACACATCTGCTTCCCACAAGCCCCTTAAATTGCAGTGTTGAGGAGGCTATCAAACTGAAAAATAGTGATGAAATAAAACAGAAACTAGAGGCTTGGCAGGATGAGAAAGATGGAGATGAAGAGCAATTAAGAGAGAGAGCTGTGGGAGCAGTTAAAGACAGGACAGCTTTAATAACTGAAAGCTATAAATCCTTATGATTCACCTTATCAACCAATCCACCCAACTGCAGCAAAAGGGAATGCCTTCCTCCTTCTTCCTTTCCTCTCACATCCTGGCTGGTGGGGAGAGGGGAGTGAGAATGACTGTTTTATTTCCTAATGAAGAACTGGTGCATGCTCCTGGGGCTGTGTTTCAGACATCTCACAAGCAGTACCCACTGAACGAATCAGCATCAGTGCAGATAAAAACAACAGAAAAGCTACTTAAGGAAAAAAAAAAAAGGGAAAAAAAAAAAGGAAAAAAAAAAAAGGAAGGGATCTGCTGGAGCACTTTTGGTGATTGTGAAAGTGATGCTTTGTCACTTCACCTTGATTCTCCTTGGGAGGCTCTCTTGTCTGCATACACAGGTTTATCAGTTCTTTATTAAAGGTAAATTTTCATCCTACAAAAAATGGTCCTTGCTCTCCAGAAAAAAAAAAAATTAAAAAAAAATGAGAAAATGGAATTTTCAGCACTTTCATTATGCAAAACCTTTCAGCAGAGTCTCATAAAAAACATGACTCAGCATCCCTGGGGCAAATGGACACATTACCACTTTTTGTACACTCTGGGCTATTTCTCAGCTAGCATTCCATCTACAGTAGATTAAAAAAAAACAACCAAACAAACAAAAAATCCACTATTATTTGTTTTGAATATGCTTTCCTGTGAAGGGAAAAAAATCCTTCAAAGAATTACACAGAATTGGATCATGCCCAAAATACATGCATTCAGATGAAAATAATCATTCCTTCTGAAATCTGTAGCCCTACAAATCATTTTCAGTATGCAGAACAGCAGTAATTTTTAACTAGTAAATCTGAAAACTGAAAATTTAGGTAAAGCCAACATGTTCCATGGCCTGTTACACCATCTACCTACTAGCAGAAAAAGCTTCCCTTATGAAAAATGTCAGATTCACCCAGCATATATTTGCATAAGGGTTAATTTGCCACAAATACCTAGGGGCAAAATTGGTTTTCTATTGGTTACTATATTCCCTGAGAATCTCTTTACAATATTCTTGTGCCCATTTATAAATATTTTCACATAATTTAAAGCATATTTGCATGAAATAGCTTAAGATCTCCACAGTATGTAATCCATTAATGATTATTCTTTTAAACAAAAGCATTTGTATTTAGAAGAAGTGCTAAGAAGCCCAACTATAACTCATTCTCAGTGTTGTTTATGCATATTCATTTAGGTTAGGTATATATCCAATATAATGGCAAGCAGTTCAGCCAGGGATTACTAATCACAATCCATCTCTTTCCTAATGCAACACAGCCTTTCACTGTTTGTTTCTTTTATTGCATTGAATCCTTTTCAGCTCAGCAGCACTAAAAGCAAAAACGAATGAAGAAAGCGTCACCTTTCAGAAATGCTGGGTCATTGCATTAGGTTTTTCAAATGTCTTCTGCTCTGGGAGATGAGGTGGCTCAGCAGGGACTGCTAGGATGGAAATGTATCAATGCATTCCTCATCTTATTAAAGATGCCAGTATGATCTTTGCAGTCTGTACTGATGCAATAAGTGCTAAGACAAGCCATTTACTGAAGTTGTGAAATGAATAAATACCACAGCTCATAATCAGATAAGACATTTCCAGGATAGATAATTTTGCAGTCACCCCCTACAGACACTGCAAATGACAAAATAACTACTAGAAATAAGGAAGTAATATCAGACACAGAGCTTTGCTTCAGGCTTTTTGTTTCACATCCATTCTTGTATGAGGTTGTTGTTGATCTGGTAGTCTTCCAAAAGAAGAGCTGTATAATCTCATTTGCAATGAGGCAAGTCTAGAAGGCCAGTGAACTCAGGATTGAGTTGGGAAAACCCAACAGCCTCCCATGTACCACGTAAAATAACCTGGCGGCCAAAGGAAGTCCAGTGGTGTTTGCTGGGGACTGCTCAAGTACTGGTGTCTGTACCTGTGAGACACCTGCAGGACCCATCCTTTGGGTTAAAAGTCCTTATTTACCCCATGACATATTTAAGCAGGTGATTTCGCTACCCAGGAACCACCGTGCACACTACCGTCCTCTGTTTGCATTTGAAGGAGAAAGGGTGGCTATTCTGCCCTCCTTTCTTCTCTGAAATGTTTAATTAATGAAATGACTGCCTCAAAATGCTGTGCAACAGCAGTCTTCAAAAACAAAAACAAAAACAAAAACAAAACACCTGCACTTCAGGCAAGAGATTTGCCTCATCCCTGGGGCACCATGAACCAAGGCATCGGGATGTGGCTCAGTTATGTGTTTCTCTTTGCTTGCAGAGATCAAAGCATTTGACAACTATTATATTCCCAGCCCCAAGAGAGGGAAAAGGTGAGAAATGGGTAAAGGGAAGGAAAGAATGTGTAAAGGGAAGGAATTTCTCATTTGGAGTTTTATTCTGATGTTCCTTCTTTCTTGTATCCACTGCAATAGTGATTTTTGGCCTTCAGGTTGTATTTCATGTCTGTCTCTTCTGCTGAGAAAATGGCAGTGATGAGAGAAAGCCCTGTTCTGTGCATGGGGAATTTAAGGCAGCTCTTTTTGGGTGGACATTGGTCTAGTTTGTAGTCTATTTTCTGTCCACACTCTGTGAGCTTTAACTATAAGGCATTTAATAAACTGATGGTCTCACAGCGGCATCTCTGCATTACTCCTGGGGTTTGCACTGCCTTAGGTGGTGTAATTTTGTCTGTACCACACCTGTTAATTGACATTCTCTGGTTAGAAACACTATAGTACCAGGATTAGGGAGAAAAAGAAAAAAAAAAAAAAGCTTATCAAGTAAAGCCAAACTCTCACACCCTGGTGTAAAGCAGACTTCCTATTACAGGAACCTGTTTAAATTGCATCCTTTCAGAAAATTTATACCATTTCCAGAGATCGCTGGCCAGGACAAGTGGGGTGCTTTACCTGACACTTGATACTACACAACCATGGCTTTTCCTGACAGCCTCAACAGGAAACAGGGTGATTGTTCTGTGACACATGGTACAGCTTCAGGATGATTGATGCTCTGCATTTGTCAAGCCGACGTACGTGGCAAAGAGCAGAGAATTACATGGTTTTCTTGTCTGTAGGGTGGTGTCCTGAAATTGCTTGTCTGAAAGATGATACAAAAGAGTGTTGGACATTATTGCCTGCCTGAAAGACTACTTAATGTTACTCATAGCCTTAAAACTGGGTTTTCAGTTATCATACATGTCATATAACAAGCTACAACTGACTTAGTGGGTACTCACAGACTTTGGCAGAAACGTGACAAAATATTTTTGATCATGCCTAAATTAAAGTGTAGTTATTGTGCACGAGGAAAACAGAGCTGAGGATGGCCATGTTCTTGGCATGGTAGCACCTTGCAGTCATCCCACAGTGACCCACCCGTAGTCGCCACATCTCTCTCCTCAGAGTGATCCCAATCAGATAATAAAGGGTCAAAGGTGTGGGAGTTCCTGTTCTTTGTTTTGGAACACAAACACGGCACAGGTGGAGTGGATGGTCCACCGTTTTCTCCTGATATGACCTTTCCCAAAGTCATAAAGCTATTTTGATGGTTTTATTTTATTCTAATTTAATTTAATTCAATTTTACTTGATTTTATATATTTATGTTTGTCTTAGCAGGAAATCCTGCAGCAACAAAGCTAAAATGTCAGTGTAACAGATATGAACCATCTCCCCTGAGTAAGCAATGGTATCTTAAGCTCCTGGGTGTAACCTCTGAAGAGTGGGCTTGGTTGTCCTCGTAGCACCACCCCAATGGCTAGCCCCACACAAGCCATCTGGAATGGCATTTGGAGGTGACCCGGGTCTTAGTTAAAAATTGCTTTTTCTTGTCACTTATTTGACTAGCATGCTATATGCTCTACACACAAACACTCAAATCCTACCTATCACCAGTAACCCAGGTTTACTGCGAATATCTGTTATTTTGTAGCAGTTTAGACTCCGTAGAAAAATTCCTTCTCCCAAATGGACATCCCATGGAGGAAACACCCTTTAAATAACTCAGCTGTAACTCCATCAGTTACACTGTCTTCTCTGGGCTACCATCACAGATGACAGGGTCTGTGCTGGAGTTGCCTTGTTTCTCCAGTATCTGTTTGCAGAAAATGTTTTTTTCTTCCTGTATCAGAGAGCTATGTTAAGACCTGATTCCACCAGTTGGTTATAGACTTGACTTCTTGTCTGCAGGGGTTCACTCAAACTAAGACCTACACTATAGTCCATTCCTTTGGTACCCATTTCCTTTTCTAGGGATTGCATGCCCCACTGGCTTACATTATCAGGTCTTCCCACAAAAAACATCTCCTACTATGTGCTGTGCCTGGTGGAGTGATGGACAGATCTGTGCTGGACCTGTTTCCAATGTGAGGTAGGATTCCTGGACCACTGCATAGACTGAGCAAGAGCAGGAGCAAAAGAAGACACAAGGGAGAGCAGGAGCAAATGAAGCCACAAAAATCAATGTTTCATTTGTTTGCACCGAAAACCATGAAATGCCATTGCCATTTTCAGTGATCCTGTGCAAAAGCACTGTGGATTTATTATGCTTCAGATTTTTCTCCTTCACAAAAATGACTAAAAGAAGCTCTTTCAGACATAGATAAAGCAAGCCCGGTTATCAACGGGTAGGCAAAAAAAAAAAAAAAAAAATGCCAGCACATTAAAGAGATGAACGAATCATTTGGGAACTGGACTTTGACAGCTGAATTAAAAAATAAAGCACCGCCAGGAATTATCAACAAAAGCTACCCACTTAATTATGCAGCTGTGTCACTTCACAGGCCTGAGGCACCTCAAGCCAACCCTTCAGCACCAGCAGCAGCACGATCTCAGCACAGATAGATGTGCTGTACCCACCTAGAGCCTGCACAGCTTGAGCCCTGATGAGTCAGGCTGCAGCAACCAAGACTCCAGCAGAGGTTAGGCAGATGTGTGTGTACAGAAGGTCATATAATGGCTGCATGACCATGCTGCAGCTTGTGCCTGTCCTACACGAGGTACCTGCCACAACCAGGGGGATGAAGCCAGCCCTCTGGTTTGGATGTAATCATGCTGAAGCATCGAATTCTGCACTGTTTTCAGTGCTATGCAATGTCATGGTGAGATACCTGAGCTAGCTTAGACACCACCAGCAGCCATAAGGGCAAGTGGTCAACTAAGTGAGTACTTACAGAGCTGCTCCAGTCTGAGCTCCATCCTGCTGCAGCTGCAATGCAATCAGCACCCAGGTTTAGATCTACTTGGGGGATTTTGTAATTCATCTGCAGCAGAGCCTGCATCCAGCAGATACTGCTGAACATTTTAACCCTGCATAACTGTGTCATTTCTATATTAGAGAATTAAAGCAGGAGTTTCACCTGATAATTTTTATACACCACCCAAATACTACATTAATTTTCTGCTTTCCGGTCATGCTTCTTTGAGACCTAGGAATGGTGTGACCATCAGGAGCCAGACCTACTGTCAGCAGTAAGCACATGTCCAGTCACAGTGTGATTCATTCCGTTCAGATAAAGGCTGCTCTTTCATGCTTTCTCTAGCAGTACTGTCGTCCACTTGTGTTAATAAGCACCTATTTCTTGTCTTGTCACTGACAAACAAGAGAAGAACCTGAAGAATTCTGAAGAACGAAAGTTCATTTCAGATATCCAAATGACACTAGTGACTATTTTTAAACACTTCTGATTTCAATATGTTTTCCAGTAGAGAGGTGGTTATACAGGGTTACAATAACCTCTGCCTGTAGAGCTCATTCCTTTAAAGGGTCTGTACTTTTTGCTGGTAAAAAATAAATTTGCTGGTAAAAATAAATCCACAAAGGGAAGCTTTTCTCCTGCAGTTGGATCAGTAAAAATGTTTTAGTACAGAGTAGGCATAACTTAACTATCTTTAATATGAAGGACTGAATACTTTTTGCTGGGCCTGTGACAAAGGGAACATGGTACCGTTCTACCAGGACTTCTAGATCAGTACAATCTACAGTATATTTCACAGTCCTTTGAAATTTCTGTCTCACCACCTATACAGTTATTCAGACTCAGCTTCATCTTTTTCAGTGTATTTTTTTCCTTAGAAAGTGTTTTATTTTTTTAGCTTACCAATCTTTTCAGGACTTTGTTACCATACTGAGGCGAGTCTCTCTTGATGCAGACTGACAGCTATAGAGGAGGTAGAGCAGATAGCTCAAGCCCAGGCAGTCTCACGTCAATGACACTTGAGTTATGTCAAACCCTTTTCCACTGATTCTTCTACATGCATAGTATCCAGCAAGGATCATTTCAGTATACTTCGCTTCCACTGTCTCATAGCTATAACTCCTTTTGTATCAGATGGTCTTCATCATCTGAAGGACTTGTAAGGAGAAACATGGACATTGTCCAAATCTGACTCCAATGTCTTTTAAATTGGCTTTCACCTTCCACTCCAAATTTTCTTTTAGACTATTAATGTCATTTTAAGGTCATAAGCTACTCCAGTTGCTTGACCTTGCCAACCTAACGTTACAACATTTAATTTGTTCTAATTGCAGCTCAGAGTGCCAATTACAAAGGAATCAGTTGTAAAGCTCAGCTTTATCTGGCCTTGAACACATTTTTTATGTTGTTATTTTTTCAAAATACTTTTTTTTTTTTTTTCCCCTACTGTTTGGCAGTACACCTGGCACCCTTGTCAAGTTCTTTCCTGCCTATGGCAACAATAACAGGTCTCAGTAGATGCCATACAAGTCTGACTTTGACATTGTTTTTATCCATGTACATTTGCTTTTTAATTCCTCACACTTTCTTCACCTATTATTTCCTCTCTCTTTCTCAAGCACTTCATTTATTTAATTGTCTTTCTGCACATTTGTCATACCAAATCACTTTTCTAGTTTGAGTTCTTGTAGCAATCTGGTGCACGGACGTGATTCCCAAGTGCCTTACAGTGCAGAGGCATGTATCACTTCACCCTACAAAGCCCATATGTGTACATGGCTCTGAGCATGCTTCACATTTGTAACGTGCTGATCTGTGTCCTTCATAGTCAGTCTGACCATATCGCTTGTGCATTAAATTCTTGGACAGCTACAAGCATTTTTCTGACATGCACTTTTCTATAGTGAGAAGGTGACACACGTGCCAGCAGACTATTGTCCACTGCTGAATGTGGCTGAAAAACCCTCCTTGGGGCTTTTCCTTTTTCTTCAGTTGCAACTTCTCAATAAAATCGGCAACAGCTGTCCCTTTCTTATCAGTCGGGACTTCTGATTGCACATCCAGTCTTTGTCTTCTACCGACCACCAGCTGGGATTTGCATTATTTTTTTCCTGAGAATTCACATACTGCAGTGGTTTAAAAAAACAACACTGGGAAGGTGACGTGCTTTTCAAACTGCGGATTTTAAAAACGGGAGGCTAAGACTTGCAATGCCCACTGGGTGGCTCCAGACACTGAACCTTGCTCCTCCTGTAGCTACTTCTGCCTACACAGAGCTACCCCGGCTCTCTGGAAATGCATGGAAGAGCTGACTGTTAGCATGGATTACGGGGCAGGGCCTGGGCAATACAACACGTAATGAACCGGATAGATAAATTATTAATGGTTATTGATGACTGTTTGCATCACAGCAGTGCCCAGTGGCACTGTGGAGGATACCTGTGCAGGAAGGAGCGTTAGGGCCTCAATTCCACCCATTGCATTTGAAGCACTTAACTGAGACACCCATCTTCAAGGATGCACAAGCTTTGCAGGTTGATGCTCTTTCCTCACCGAGAGCATGGGGAGACAATGCTCTAAATGGAGGTTCTTACTTAAACTCCTGGAGTTATACAGGATGAGTCTGTGCCTTTGGGAGAAGGGAGTTACTAAGGAGCAAAGACACAGTTGTGTTTTCCTTAGCTCTGTGTGCATGTGTACGTTGTATGTCCTGGTCTGGTCATACACAGCACCTAAATTTAGGTTTGGCAGAGTAGGGTAATGGCCTGTCATTGAAGCTGAACACAGACTAAATAATCACTGTGAAACACCAACACAAACAACTCAGTTGGCTCTGTTACCTAGCTCTGTGCCTTCTCTTTGTAAACAACACTGCAGGTTTCTCATCTGTTTCAAAATTGTTCAAGTCTATGTCACCCACTTGTGAACATGTCTTTCTGATATAGAATTTCCTTGATTATTTATTTATTTATTTATTTATTTTTATTTTCCAGCCACCAAATGCCACATAGACGTCCAACTAACTGTCTGGAAGGAACTGTTGAGCTAGGCCCTGCACACAAGCCAACCAATCCAGGATTCCAGCCAAGCCATGTCCAGGAATGATAAGCCTAACTCTAACAAGGAAAGGAATGTAAACGAGTCCTTTTTGTTTTACTCAATGAAACAATCTAATTTGGCCTGTGATAAAGATTTAATTCAGATGTAATGAAGTCAACAATTTCTACTCTTTATGTTATCCCACAATTTACTGCTTCAGGAAACCCCTGTCAGTTCTACTAGGCTTAAAAGAAGTGAGAAAATCTTAGATGGCTCTGCACACAGAAGGGATGTGGTGATCCAGTATGTATGGTAAATAGATTAAGAGATTTTCCCATCTTGCAAACAGCATTGCACAGTCATGTAAATCTTTTAGCTTTGAAATATTAAAACTGAGGAGTGCCTGAAGTTTTGTACTACTGGTGGATCTCATCTAGCATGGCAACAGAAACCTGGACTTGGGCAACCTGTAGCTTCCACATTACTGCATGACTGTAATGACTAAAATTGCTCTTTTCTTGATGGATCTGGTCAAAAGATTAGGACACAAGGGAAAAGCATGGATCTGTGACAGGAGAGGGTCATGCTGGGTGTTAGGAAAAGGTTCTTCACTGAGAGGGTGGTTGGGCACTGCGGGAGTGGTCATGGCACCGAGCCTGCCAGAGTTCAAGAAGTGTTTGGACAGTGCTGCCAGACATAGGGTCAGGTGTTTGGGTGGTCCTGTGTGGAGCCAGGAGTTGGACTCGAGGACCCATGTGGGTCCAACTTGGGATACTCAATGATGTTATGATTCTAAGGGGCCGTAACTGCCCCTTTCACCAGGGGCTGTAGCATGTGCTCTACTGTATTAAAGGTTTCAATACATATGGAAATTGATGCTAATTTACAGTGCGTTAGTTTCCCTGAAAAAGTAGTTCTCAAAAACTTCTTCTGTCCAGAGCAGATTTTAAACCTAAGTGTGTCTTCCTTCTTGAGGAACATGTCTCCTAATCCATAGCATACTGACACGGATGAAGTGTCAGAAACACTTGTAGAAATTCCTTGACATGTACTGGTTACTGGTGGAGGTCTGAAATTTCCTATACATTTTTTTTTTCCTGCCAGATTAGTCAGATGGGTGTCTTTATGCAGATCCATATGTGGTAGACATATCAGAGGAGAGCAGACATAGCTGGAGTGGAGGGAGTCTGTTCCCATATTGAACAGTCAATCCTTTTGTCTTTTTTATTAGATACATAGGCATCACTAAATAATTACAGACTAACAATGCTTAGGAGTAGTGGAAGATCCTTAAATTTGTATTCAGATCACCACCACTTAAGCAACTCTGCTCTTTTAAGTATGGGTTGAGTTTCAGAACCAAGGCAATAAGCTATGTTACTCTCTCTCTCTCTCCCCTTTCCATTTCTTCCTTCCTTCCTTCCTTCCTTCCTTTCTTTCTTTCTTTCTTTCTTTCTTTCTTTCTTTCTTTCTTTCTTTCTTTCTTTCTTTCTTTCTCTTTCTTTCTTTCTTTCTTTCTTTCTTTCTTTCTTTCTTTCTTTCTTTCTTTCTTTTTCTTTCTTTCTTTCTCTCTTCTTCCTTTTCTTTCTTTTCTTTCTCTTTCTTTCTGTGCCACATCTGAATATATTGTACCATATATAAAAACCTCAAACCCATTGCCACCCAGCAACTCTTAACCCATTTCTCTTCTGAGATCATCCTGCAAGTCCAAAGGATTTCTCTAATCATACCACAGAATGGGTTACTTTGGAAATCTGAGACTTCCTGTTGTTGAGGCTTTTAGCCTGTTTTTGTTTTGTTCTCTGTTTTCCTAAGAAATGTATCACATGTGAAAAGCACCCCAGCAAAAGCTCTGTGGGAGGGGAAGGATGTGATGTTTTGGAAACCACAGTCCCCAGGGGCTGCCAAAACTGAAATCCATGCAACTTCAGCACATGAACTCTGATATTGATCAGTCTTAGTGGAGAACCAGACAGAGGTTCTGGGGGCAAACAGCTGCTCCTGCGCTGAAAGTTTGATCTTCCCTCATAAGGAGAGCAGAATCGGTAGAGACTGCTATGGGAAGATGAGACATTTTTGTTATTTCGCTCTTGGAGAGCACTCCAGCACAACTGTTCAAACAGGCAGTATGCAGAGGCAGACCAGCGTCTGTCTACAAGCTGCATCTGGCACTTTAGGTAAAACCCCAAAATGCTGAGTAAACAATGTCCCCTCTACACCTGATCTTTTTCTCCAGCTGCTATCAGTGTGGAAGTTGCAAAACATTCATGCTTTTGTGGGCCATGCACTTGGAAGACGTGGCTGTCTGCACTAGCACACATTCATGGCAACTCTTCACATCTCTCTGGAGGCTGACTGCAGGGAAATTGATGAGAACTTTATAACGGGAGCATTATGGCAATGACACCTCATGTCCTGGTTTGCACCTTGTGCTCCAGGGGAGGTCTGAGCAGCTGGTTCTGACATCAGTCAATCCCTCTTTTGAAGGTGTTCACTCACATCTGTCTGACACATGCTCTCTCTGTTATGCAAAGACTATTAGTGCCAGTTGCAAGAAAGACAGAATTATAGTCAGAGTTCCCAGCCTGAGACATGCTTAGCATTTATCCTGGGAAAAAGAAGCAGGAAATAAAACCCTGATATCAGAAAGAAATGAAAAAGTGGACACCAGGAGAGAAATTGGTGAAGGTGCAGCAGCTGTGATAAGCTCAGCCAAGCCCTTTGCCTGTATGTGCGGGACACTGCAATAAGAACAGACTTTAGCGTAGACCCCAGCTAACACCACAGATCTGTGATGCACTCATAGTCTGTTAATAAGATAGCGCATTAATAAAATATTGTTTTCTGCATCTCAGATCAGCTTGGCGAGCATTTTCTTCTCACGGCCTAGCCCAGCCTCTCGGGGAATACCCAGACGTGAGCATTTACCTGGAAAGATTCCAGCACACTAATATAATGAGACAATAATCCTGCCAGCTTTGGAGAAGCTTCAGTCCCATTTGGATATGCATCTACCTTGATTTGGACTTCTGTCTAGTAGCTGGTAATCAGGAACAAGCCAAACACAGTAAAATAACAGAGAGACTTGTGCAGTCAAAACACCTTTTGGTCGATAGATGACTGTCATCTCTCTTCCTCCTGCAGTGCTCATCTCCCATGTGTGAGCTGACAGGGGGCCTCTGTGTTGGTCCATCAGATTAAGTGCTTTTCTTGGCTGGAGGCTCTACTTCTCCCACTGTCCCTCCCACAGGCATCCTTCAGTTCAAGATATCTTTGAAATACTTCCCAAACTTTTCTAAGCATGGAAGCAAGCAGCAGGGCAGCACTGGGACATGAGCTACTGGGCAGGAGGCAGTTTCTGCATGTACGCACCACCACCCCACACCAGCAAGGCACCAGCAAACAACAAACACACATTTGTCCCAAGGAAAATCTTGGTACTAATGGTCCAAAACACAGATCTGCCCCTGCTGTCATTAATGCCAGGGCTTTTCCTCCACACAGCACCACTGAAGCAAAGTCTTCTCCTGGAGGAGGAACAACCACAGCTCACCACCAGTATGGGCATGGGTGAAACACTCCAGCACCCCAAAGGTTTCTTGCAAATGCTGGGAGCTGTACATGCTGACAGCTGAGTGACTCTGAGTAAAGGGCAGGACACACACACACCTTGGCCTGCTCTGCTTCAACCTTAAGAGCTGCCCCAGTGCCAAAACACCACAGGTTTCTCCTGTGTGTGCAGTCTGAGGATCCTCTTAACACCTACCGGTCTATGCTGTCCTGCTGCTTCACGTGTTCAGCAGGCTGCTCTGCTGCGAGCAGTCTGTCCTTCCACGGAGCTGACAGGCACCCCGTCGGCCTTTGGAAACACTTGCACCAGTGATTTCTAAAGGGGTATGCCAGTTTACTGAGGATTTAGCCCTGTGATTTTCTTTTCTCCAGGAGCTCAATGGGTCCACTCATGGCACCTCATGCTGGCGTCTGTCATTGAGTGAGGAGATATGTTGCCACAGAGTATTTCGTGTTGACATGCTATCTGAAAGCTTCAGAGCAATGAAAACTCTTCACCTTTTGTAGTAAACACAGGCCACCGGCACGCACTGCAATGTAATCTAGTAAAACAAAATAGTTTTGGGAGCCTTTCAAATACTGTGAGGGAACAGCAGGCTGTGGGTGGGCTGCTGTGCTCTATGAATGCTGCTTGCTAATACCCAGATGTCGAATGCCAACTTTCCATTCACTGCTGAAAAGTAACAGACTGTCATGTGGTAAAAATAACCATGGGAGGCATGCAACACATTCCAGTGCTTATTTCACCTACAACATGCCATCGGGAATGTGTCTGTGAAGGTTCACTGGGCATCGGTGTCAATGTTATCCCAAACAACAGGTTTTATGTCTCTGATTCAGCGAGTGTGTTCAAGGGAAGGAAAGTATTTTTCAGTCATTTGTGACTCCTTTGCTAACATTTAATCAACATCTAAGGCAACTGCAGAAAGCAGGAGATCACTTTCTCACAGTGCAACAATGGGAAAGAAGCACAGGGAAGGCCACTTTCCTCTAATACTGACCCAGAATCTTTCTGAGAACATGGAAAACTAAATTAGTTTTAAAGCTTCCCCGTGACTTAATGCAAGAGATCTTCTAAGTCCATGTCTGGCTCTGTTCTGCCTTCTACACAATGGTACCACCAATCTTAAAGCCAGGTTTCAAGCAGAAATGCCTTTTCATCCTTACCTCTACTGGTAGATTTTCAGCCCATTTAGGACTCAATCAGTGTTATAAGAGTCCAGTTTTTATGTCCCTACTTTTATTTATTTATTTATTTTATTATTTTTATTTTTATTTTATAAAGACAGAATGCCAGCATTTTCACATAGGGCAGCATAAGTTTTATTCTGAGGACTCAAGCTGGACAAACATGAATGCCAGAGGTCTAGGACTAAAACTTGCTTCAGATCTGCTTACTCTTCTATTTCCACTTTAGATGTAAAGACTTTTTCTAGTGTTTATATGCTTCAAAATCTCTAAAGATATTAAACTAATCCCAATTATGAAATGATCATTGTCTGTAATCCACTGCTAGATGGATCCTATTACTGCATTTTGTCTTAATCTTTCACTCCCTTTTATTTGAACTTGTATGTTCATCTTGTACTTCTATGTACTTTTGGTGGGAATTATCAGCATAATTGTGTGATATCATTTCATTATTTGTTTTGCATTCTTTACTGTGGTCTGTTCTGCTTTATTTCTCTTTTTATGATGCTGGTATTTTTTTCAGTCACTTGGCATGAAATGCCAGAAATCCTGACTAGTGTAGGCATTCTTCTTCCAAACACTTTTGCAGATGAGGGAGCTCATTAAGTCATTATACTTACTCATGTAGGTTTACTCATATGTGCATATCCTTGTAGACTACAAACTGAAGTATATGCTTTGTTATATCATGATAACATGGAAGTCTAATATATAAACAGTGGTCTGTACATTCATGCATTTTTTGCTGCCCCCGTTGAAATTAAACATCTCCCACATGGAGGAGAACTGGTTACACTAGCTTAAGACTAAACATTGCAATCATGTGTACATCTTGCAAAAAACCTTGTTTTAGTGGGCAAGCTGCTTAAAAATGAATTAGAAAAAGCAATACTGGACTGAAGCATCCCTACTGTGTTCAAGGCCTTCAAGTCCATATACAAATCCATAGCTAGCTCTACTGTTGCCCAAAGGAAGAGATGTTTGGTACTTCTGGACAACAGTCCCACAGGAGCCCACATCCTCATTTACGAATGTTAGTCTGGTCTCAGCCACTGTCTCCTTCAGTCTTCCGCTCTAACTCTTGCAGTTCACTCAGCTTGCCAGACCTACTGTTTATGACTGGCCTGCAAATACAGGCTGATATTTCTTTTCTGCCATGGGTGTTCATGGAGCAAACTTAGAGGTATGAGAAATGGAACTTCATGAGCACTCAGTGCAAACAGAAGAAATGGTGTTCCCTGATATTAGGATGGGATGTTCTGTTGCAAGAGGAAAGGCATGACTGCATGCTCCCTCATGTTAAAGCAGAGGATGGATGCTGGCTTTGTCAAGAAAGCTTCACCTTGCTCTCACAGTAAGTGCAAAAACTGCTTATTTTCCAGAAGGGAGAAGCCAGCACGTGTGCCACAAGGCTTTTTCAAAGACAACCTCTGTGCTTGCTCAGATGATGCAGTGTGACTTTAATAAATGTTCACGATCCCTGGCACATTGGTCATACAGTGCCCTGGCTGCCTTAACTTTACGGCTGGTCGTACGGTAGTTTCCTATCCTCCAGGGTAACCAGCTCAGTCTGTCCTCTGTTGGCCTCACTGAGAGGGTTTGGACTGTTTCACTGTGGACCCATGATTTTGTTTAATATGCACTTCCAAAGGACCACCGTGCCTCTGCAATGTGAACATAAGAAACATCTCCCTGTAATCCTCTCCTCCAATGCCCTTCCAGGAACAGAGAGGGAAAATGGTGTGCAGGAGGAAAACAAATGCTTTCAGGATGAGTTCATTCTGCTTCACCCCTCCAGATAATGGACTTGACATCTTCTCTCTTCCTCTTACTCCTCCTATTGCCTTTTACCTTCCCAGACTATCTTGGTGGGCTCTGTTTGTAAGGGTCATGTTGTCACAGATGCCAACTGAAATTGAACTAATGACCTCAAACTCTACTTTTTATCTCTAAAGTCCAGGTGTAGTATTGCCTCGTCAAAATCAAAATACTTTTTGCTATCTTTGGAGTTCCTTCAGAAAGATGACAGGGAAGTTCAGCATGCCAGCAAGGCTGTCAAGCAAATGTCTTTTCAGTTCAGTGGCAATCAGCTGACCTGCCATTTGTGGCCACAGCTGAAGAGAGCTCCTTTATTTCCAAATATTTAATACTTTTTCTCATGGTTGCAGTTAAAGAAAAATAAAATAAAAGAAAAAAAGAAAAACAAAAACACAGGGACAAAGGTTTTACACAGACTTTCATCCTATGCTTTTAATTAACGAAGCAAAGCTCATAAGCACACAGGTCTCTTTGCCTTCAGTGGTGGTACTCTCATAGCTGAACCTGAGCACATGCTGAAGTGTTTTGCTGGATGAGGTCAGAGCACTTAGCACCTTGAGACATTCAACACTGGATGAAATATGTATTACAATACTTATTTCTGAGTATTAGTCCATGTGTTCTTTCTATATACTGCATTAATTTATGGAGTAAAACATCAGGTAGTGTATGAAATTAAATCTATCTTGCCTTATGCTACCACAGATGAACAATACACATATTCATATTAGATTTAATGAATAGTAATAACAGGACAGAGACCAGTATTATGAGGCAATCCTCACATTCATGCAGATCTATTACTTCCGCATAGGAGCTGTTTAGTGTCATCCAAACTCAGGGTGGGTCTGCTTGCATATGTCCCCAAAGAAACCTTCTCAGTGATTTCTCCAAGAGATTCCCCCCTCCCCCCCAAACAAACAAACAAACAAACAACAACAACAACAAAAATGACATAAGCAAATAAAATTCACCAGATGCTAGGCTAGTCTTGGACTACCGGTCCTATTTGCTTTCTTTTCTCATTTGCTGTTTCAGCTTGCACATTTGTAGAAGATGTGGCACCAGATTTGACCAAATTTCTGCCAATTTTCTGCTAGCTGAAAAAAACTCTAAAATCGTATAGCCTAACTGGCAGAAGGAGCAGCTCTCAAATTTGTTTTGTGAGGGATAAAACCATTTTTCTTAAGAGCTTTGGAGTACATTGCTTGGAACAAAACAAAGGAAAAAACAACACAAAAGAGTACAAACATCGACTTAGTGTGCCATGGGAAACTGATAAAAGGAAATGATTCTAATGCCCAAACCTTGCTTCTGAAAGCTGTAGATATTTGATCTGCTGGTGGCATCTGCTGTTGCATTTTGAAAAGTCATTTGCACCAGAGAAAAGTGAGCGCAAAAGAGTGCCACCACTTTGAACTCTTTTTGGCTGTAGGAGGTGTAAAGCAATGGAGAATCCCACAAGTGTTGATTGAATTATACAAGTGCATCTTAAAGGGGAACTCATCCCCCTTTTTAGCTCCCTGATGCGAAAAATCTGTCCAAGTCTGTTCAACACAAAGATACCACTAAGACTCTACCTTGCAAATCACGGAGGTCATGTGGGACATGTAAAATTTGGGGTCTGTCTGCCTGTCCCTTACACCCTCCCCTAGGCATGTGCTATTAGCTGCTACTAGAGAAGGGGATGGTGCCAAAGGTTGGGAAGGTTTCTGGCTTAATTTGGAGTGCCTATTCTTACGCAAAGCAAAGGGAAACTGTCCCTACCTGTGTATATTTTCTTCCAGCTTTTTCACCTTCAGCTCATCCTCTTCTGACTGCCTCCTTCTGGCTTCTTCCTCTTCTGCAGAGCCAGCAGGAATTCCCTGCAGCAGCCATTTTTCCCGAAGAGCTTTTGACTGGGAAGAAAAGGAAATAGCTTTAGCCACAGAGAGAACAAAACTCTCTTAAGACTGAGAAGGAGCTACATGTATATCTGAATTTTAGATCGCTCCCATTGAATTACTGATTACTGCTTTGGACAGTGAGTTTTGGACAGTCTGTTAGATGTTTATCCAAATTTAGGAGTATCAGTTTTACAGGATAGACTATATTTACAATCAGTGCCTAAACCTGAAGTTATTTTTAGTTTTTAATAGAAACAAGAGTTCAAACCACCCAAATGAGACAGTCCAGCAAGGAGTAAAGTCTTTGAACAAAAGTCTGGATCTCTTGCAAACGATAAGGCATGTACTGGAAGGAATGAACTCATAACCTTCTTAGAGCTTCAAAAGCAGCGTGCTCTAAATGTAATGCACTTAATGAAAGATAAAATCACTCTACTATTAAATTAATCAGAGATGTTCTTTTTGATGTATACAGTGGAAGTGTCTCTATATATTTACCAGCATGCATACAGACACACACAAACATATATCTGTACATTCAAACAAGCTTGCACATTATCTCTTAGCCCAGATGCCAATTAAAACAAGCAAACAAAAATCTTCCAGAAACCACAGGTATACAAGGGTGCAACACTGTTACAGCAAAGAGCAATGACTTATAACCAGGAAAAATTTCTGGGAAGTTTTGTTTTCAACACCAAAAACATGTCGACAACCATACCAGGCCACTGTCTAGTCCAGCTGCAACTCACCCCGGGCAGCTCACCCGTGGAGATGCACTGGTTGCAAGCAATCCTTTCAGCAGCTCATTAGCCTGCGTGCCTTGGCCGAATCCTCCCTGGGAGTTGCTGACAGCACATGGCCTCCTGGAGCACACCCGCTGAAAGGGAGATGATCAGCAGCCCGAAGCCACGCTGGGCCTAGTCCCTTGGCAATAATGAAGCATAGTGGTGGAAAAATTGGTCAGCCAGGGCGACTGACAAAGCCAGACCCTTGCCCTTGCTGGAGAGGGGAGCCTTGATTTTGAATTCCCAAACTGATTGGAAATGCTGGCTCAGGGAGCCAGCTGTGAGCCATGCATCCTTCCAGCAAAGAGGAGACTAATAAGGAAATCATCAGTTCGGAGAAATAGCATTTCAGGGGCTGCCCAAACGTGCACTATCAGCCTTCTCAATGAGGTGCTCATAGCTGGAACAGAATCCGATTTGTGCAAACTGTGTACAAAGAAGGAACACTCACCACCACAAGCAGCCTTCAAACCCATCCCAAAATAGAAAGCTTTTTGACATGAGAGACAGGGCTTACTTGTTAGTTTTTCAGCATATATATAGGCATAGTATCTGTGCACAAGCTATTCTTGTCACTCTGTGGCCTATTTGACATCAGGCAAATAGATTTTAATAAGGCAGCAGACAAAGAGCAATGCAAAACACACAAGTGAATTAGACTTGATAAATGACTCCAGCTTTTACTGACTTTAAATACACAGTGTACCAGAGGATGGTTGGGTGGGTTTTAAGTGGTTTCTGCATGCATGAGGACTTCTGCATGATGGAAAGGGTGTTGTGCTTGTGTACCATGCAGTCATGTTCAACAGTGGCACCTGGGGATGCTAGAGGTGTGCTGTGTTTCATCCAGCTCAGGACATCTGAACTCAGTTTTGCTTTTGGCTACCTCTAAGGTGCTCACAAAACATTAAGGATGGCTATCTCCAGCCACAGCTTCTGCAGTTCACTAGCCCTTTTGCTGCCACTGTCACCTACTAGTGCTTCCTGCTGCCTTTTGCGGGCTAGTAGTAAGATTTCTTGGTGTGACCTTTGCTTTTCTGTTGAATCCAGCTGATTACTGACTAGGAGGAACTTTATCAGATCACCCAGGCCTACTAGCACCATTGAAATGTCCCCTAAGTAGAGGACCTCCAGGTGGTCACACACACAGATAAACAACGAAAGCCAGTTGAAGAGGGATTTACAGGTCCTGACTTCTGATCTCCTGTGTGCTAAACATCTAACAACCTGTGCCTGACTTTGGCATTTAGGAGGTCTCAGCGTTACAGCTCACTGGGTACCCGCTGGGCAACAGCCAGTTCACAGGACTATGAAGGCTCGTGGTTCTTCAAAAATTTTCTGTCTTTTCTTTGAAATGAAATGCAGCCAGCTGCATGCAGAACTGTGTTGCTGCATACATTACACTCAGCTGTGGGCTCAGAGCTGAAATCCTGAATGATGCTTTGTTGGAAAAAAAAAAAGGAAAAAAAAAAGTATTTTCTAAAGATCAAACTCTAAAAATGAAGGCAGCCTTCTCCGTTTTAAACCTGTTTCAGATATGTCTCCAGAAGTCCCAGAAAGGGCCTTGGCAAAGTGCTACTTGGACAGCTCTGAAGACATTCGGTTAGCAGCCACTCCTCGTTTGCTGCAGGAGGACAGATAAAATCCAGGCTTTTTTCAATGTGCTCTTAGAGAATCTCTTTGATGATGTTCAGACAATGAGAGGCCAGTCCCTTCAGTACAACCACTGTACCCCAAGTAAGATATTTTTTACAGATTTTGTTTTGGCCTTTGTTTATGTGAAATATTTGAGCTACAAAATCACGTGATTTCTTTTTCCCAGAAGCCTCTTTTTTGGCCTATTAATAGCATGAATTTGAAATTGGAAAGCATCAATGGGATTTTTTAAAGACTTATTTAGAAACAAGAATGTTATGATCTACTAAAAATCCTCCCTCTTGGGTGAAATGTCAGCATATTTTATCTAAAACAGGAAAAGTGGTAGCTTTGATGTTTTTGGCTCTCCTTTTCGAGATGAAAATGAAGGCAATCATTAAATACTATGCCGAGGAATCCAGACAAGAAGACTCTGAAAAACGGAAACATTTGTGAGAAGCACTTATTGAAATTCAGAGCATCTATTCGCCAAGCTGCTGAGGTTACATGTATTTATACACCCATTGCAAACACAATAGGCAAGGAGACAGGCACGTGTCAGGGGACCACGCACAACCATCCTGCTGGCTGTGGGACCTTTTCTCCCCTACAGGACTCCTGGCACAGTGCTGGGGCAGTAGATAGGAGTGGAATAATCTACCACCTGCTTCGAGCTAACCTTTCCCAAGGAATTTTCATCACAAACCTCTAGGGAAGGCATTGGCAGAGGTGAAGAGACCAAGGGTATGCAGGGTGGAAGAGGGAGGTGGTGGTAGAGTTGTGCTGGATGCTTCACTTCAGCTCCTGGGCACGAGGTAGCCCAGTGAGGCAGCTAGCCCAGCATCAAGACAGGCCAGCCAGATGCAGGACAGAGCCAAATGTGGCTTGGAAGTGAAAGCTCACTGCCAGCTGTCCTCCACAGCTATAAAATTTGTGTTATGCTCCTTGAAAAAGTCTTGCCAAATCTTACCCCAGGAAGTAGAGGAGTTCCTCAAATCTCCTTAATGGAGAATACTGTCATGGGGATGGAGCCCCAGATCAGCTTGCTATATGACTTACTCCAGGTTAACAATCATGTGCATTTGCTTTACTCAGCAGTCTGTAATTAAATTAGTCCCATGCTAGTATTTCAGCATTCCTCATCCTTCAAAACATGAAAAGAGCTTTAACTTCCTACTGCATCTTGGAGCTTCTCTATGCACCAATGTTGTGCTGTATGACTAGAAAATGCAGAAATAACAGAGAACTGCAAGAGTGAGCAGCTATATTATTGTAAAAATAAAAGCATTTTTTTCAGCTTATTTCAATACCAAAATGTGAATATTCTGTACTATTAGAAAGTAACATTTCACCGGTGCAACAAGCAGCTACACTATGTACAGTTTGATGTAACTATTCCTGCATTTACTGGGAGAGTACAATTTCTTCAGGCTAAATCCTTCAGCAGAAATTAGATCATGTCGTTAAAAAGTCTCTCTGTTACTGAAGTGGAAAGGGCACTGGGCTCACAATGCACTAGGTCACCATGGCTCTCAGGTGATTTGGCTTCTCTGCACACAAATGAGATTGCAGAGATACCTGTCAGCTCTGTGCTTATTTTGCTTAACTGTAGGACAGCAGAGTAACTTTTCTTCACCCTGCTGAAAGGAAAAACAAACAAACAAACAAACTAACAAATAAACAGGTCACGATTCTGTGAACAGATCATGGTGAGGACAGAAAAAAGCGAACAGATGTTGGACAGGACAGGAAGAAGTTGTGCCAAATGCTTGAATGCAGTAGACACAGTGACAGCCGTAAATGTGGTGCACAGCTCCCTTTCGTGATATTAATTCCAGTTTCATACTTCAGGACAGTAAAACCCAAGGGCTTTAAGTTTTTTACATTAAGCACTGGCAAGGAAATAAGGCATAACCCCTTGAATACACGTAGCAGAATTGCTGTATTGAAAAAAAAATCTTACTTTCAATGCTGCATTTTGCTTTAATGTTGCATCAGATGTTTAAATATTGGGGAAATTTTATTATAATTGGTAAATCTTTTTAGCATCACTTTCATATGCTGTTATGTCCTCTAAGAGACCATAACCACCACCTCTGGGTTGTCCCTGCTGGCGATATATTCAACCCATCAGTCTTGCTGATTTTGGGCCTCCTTCCATAAACATAGATCATGAAGAAAACACATTTCTAGTGCCACACAAAGGCCATGTCTTCACCTGAGGCCCAGAGGAATTTACCAGGCTTGCTATTTGACTCTTTATGATAACATGAATCCAGTTCTTGAAGTACTGCTACATTTTGAGATTTTTGTTTGTTTCTTTGTTTGAATATTTACAATTGGTTACAGGAGCAGTGTACTCTTACTCTCAAGAGCAGTGCTTGCTAAAGTGGAGTGCTCGTCGGGCTGCTCAGTAGATTTTCAAGGAAGATGATAATCTCAAGAAGAAACAATGGTCAAAAGTTGACCAAAGACAGCCTACTCCAGTAAAATGTGTCTGATTTTGAGAAACTCTTGGATGTAGATGATTCAGGGTACTGATGCTCTTCTGTTCTGTGGAAAATGGGCAATAATGATCACTGGAGTACTTGTGCTGAAATCAGTAGTGCTACATCAAAGGCAATATTACTGAAATATTTGCCAAATTGAAGTTTTGCCACAAATCTTTGCGTTTTGGGGCTTGGAGATCACTGGGCATTAACAATCTAGTGCTGGGAATGAAGAGATTTTTTTTCCCTCAGATGCATACAGTATTTCTACCCTGGACAAAATATGGATGCATGGGGATGGTTCCTCATATTCTCAAATCTATGTTTGTGCCTTTGTGAAAGACATTGTAACAAACACCCTCCTTCATCTGCCAACGTGAACATGAGTTATTTGCCCCAAACATTACTCGTCAGGACACTGTGCAGCCACCCCTGAGGGCTGGATCCAACCTGCCAGTCACATTGCAGTTGCCAGCATGGGCAGAACAGGTTCTGGGACTTGCATTAAGGCAGCCTCTCCTCTGCCAGCAGGACATCCCTTGCTTTCTGAAAAATGGAACAAAAAGTTGTTTGCATGGTCATATTGTGAGTCAGATGCCCTTAACCATCCATAATTAAATATGGAAATTCAGAGAAGGGCTGTGGGCATAAGCTAATGTGACAGGCGGATCCATCTTGAAAAAAAAAAAAAAAAAAAAAAGCAGCTTATCAAAATGTATTCCTGAGTTATGTATTCCTGAGTCTTTCACTTTCTGGTAGTTTCATCTTGACACAGAGATAAAGTGTGGTCCTTGGCATGCTGCTTTGCTGTGAGCTGGATGTGTCCTTGCACGGCATGAGTAGCCGTGGAACAGAGCAGGCAGCAATTTCCAGCTCTCTGTGATGATCTGGGAGACAGCATTATGCTTAGCAGCTAAACTTTCTGTTGCCTTTTCCCTCATCTGAGATACTTGTTATAGCCTACAGAGCATGTCTGCATGATACACAGATAAGATACAAGCACTGCTCATATTAGGGAATGAAGTCGTGCTGAAAAACTTGTCAGCTTGCTTGTAGTCTTGATCTCAGCCACAATGTCATAGCTAGGGTAGGTATAATTCCATGAAAAAATATGTGTTATCTGGTGGAGCTTAGCTAGTGCAAGACTAAAGAGCATGTCCATTAAGCAGATTGTCAAGAGTGTCAAGATTTTATTAAACAAAAAACAATTCTTAGAAATATTTCAAGGAAGTGATGTTTTAAATATGTTTTTGAGAAGCACGCGTTCAGACCAACAGTCGCAGATGTTTTCCAGTGGTCAGTCAATGTGCACACAGGAAGTGCCACGGTGCTGTGGGATCCATGGCTCAGCCCCTGCTTATGCCTTGGCAGGAGGCACAGTGATCTGCAGAAAAGTCACACATGGAGCAGCAGGAGCGGGCAGGGTGGTGGGGGAATAAAAAAAAACGTGATCACCACAGGTATCATAAGCACGACCTGGAATCACTGCAGCCGAAAGACACTGTGGGGATATTCTTCACCCCTTGTTTGTTTGCCAGAGCTGGCACATCTGACAACCCTTCAGCCCCCTTGAGTATTTATTCCTTTCCCTTTCTCAAAGCACATGCTCAGCACAACACCACTGCAGGTAGGAGTGCTTTGAGCAGTGAGATGTAGTGGCAGGAGTGGGTGAAAAAAACACAGTGTGGCCTGTGTTGTTTGTGCTTATGTGGGATGAGCTGGGATGGGATGGGATGGGATGGGATGGGATGGGATGGGATGGGATGGGATGGAGCCCAGCTTGTGTCCCAGGGAGGGCAAGGGGATCTTGATCAGTGTTCCAGGCTTGCAGATGCACTGGGAAGGGGCATCAGCAGTCGGTTGCCCGAAGGATGGGTGGGCTGCTCGCTGGAGCTCCTTCACAGACATCACATGCTCTGTCTGTTTAAAAACTCTCAGGAGCAGAAATTGCAGCTGTACAGATAGATGTCCAATTAGGAACACTTTGGGAAGAAAAAAAGCCAATTGTTTTACGTCCCCAGTGTAAGCTTCCCATCCATTAGCAAGATCACCAGTGTAAATATTTTGTGTGCTTTGCTTTTAAATTGCTCAGGTCCCATATTTTATTTAACTGTGTAAACCAAGCAGACAGTTGTTTCCATACAAAGATGAAGAAGAAGAAATAAAATCCAAGCTCCTTCAGCTGAAAGGAAACCCAACACAGCAAGAGACATTGTCAAGACTGTACGGGAGAAGGAGAAAAACTTGTGTCTCTTCTGCTGAGATCAGTGGTTAGCCACAGAGCTCTGGTCTGCATGGATTAGTCTCAATGAAAGGGATCATATGTATGGATGGATACAAGGAAGAGTTTTTAAAATTCATTAAAGAGTTGAGATGACAGTGAGATAAAAACAACAATAAGGTGAAGGATAACTCAAACAGAGGTTATTTTCTACATATATTTTCATATGTCTGGGCTACCAGGAAGTTCTGCTTGAAGTAACAGGTGAAAACAACCACAATAGCTAAGCTGGACAGCTGGGGGTTATTTTTCATTATTTTTGGGAAGTCTACATCAGGTTTCAGAGCTCTTCAAGACATTGTGAGAGTGATACCTCTGCGCAATTATTCATCATTTCACTTGTGGAGGGATTAAGCACCATAAGGAGAACCAACAGTGAGCATCTGCCAGCGGCTGCTGCGGGGGAGAGAGGAAGGATGAGGGGACTAGACTGTCCCTGTGGGTACATGCTGGCACAGCACAGGGACACAGCTTGCTGATAGGATGCCACAATTAGGGCATACGTGGTCCCCAGAATGGTGTCCTGGCCTGGAAACAGGTTGCCCAGGTGGGCCACGGGATCTCCATACTGGGCCAGAGTCCAAACGCAATGGGATGGGAGCAACCTGCTCCTGCTGGTGAGGGCACGAGGAGACTTGTGGGGTCCTCTCACACATGAATTACTGTACAACTCTGTGAGAATTTCTCTTTTTCCCAGAGAGTTTTGGAGCTGGAGTAAGAAATAGCTTTAAGCTAGCCGAAGTATCTGGACACTCAACCTGGTGTGGTTGCATGGAAATTAAATAGGAGCCTCTTTTACAAACACACCCATGAAAAGAGTTAGATCGTGCTGTTACCTCCTGGAGCCAGAAACTTAGGTATTCTTTGGCTTTCCCTGTGAGTACTCATTCCATGCTTTCAAAAGAATCAAAGCAGAGATTTGAGAGATAATAATATAATATAAACAACAAACATACAAACAAATAAAACCAAAATCAATTAATTTATTTTGCAATAGTTCATAATCTGAGGTTTTGAAAATTGGCAACCATCTTCTCCCAAACAGTCTTTGCAAGTTATCATCACTACTACACAACCCCAGTTGCTTTTACTATTATATTCTGAAAGAATAGTTTCCTCTCTGCATTCAGTCTGTCCTCAGCTCCAGTTTATCACTCCTTCCCACATACACACATCAGTCAAGAAACAAAAAGAAAAGCTATTTTTCATGGTTTCCTTTCTTTTCTGGTTTAAGGGTTCTTATGTTCATTGTTTCGAAAAGCCGAATTTGGGTCATGTGAATTCATTCTTGAGCACGTATCAGTCCATTAGGAAGAGCTGGAACTGAAGCAAGATGTAAACATCCTCGAGCTACTTTGACACAGTCTGGCTGAAACAAAAACTGCTGGCGTGGCCATGACCTGCTCTGAGGGCACTGTTCCTGGTGGAAAACTGAGTGCCAGTTCAGTGGGTTTCAAGGAAATTCTGCCCTTAGGGGGACAGTTATGTGGTCATCCCAGAATAACTCCTCTCCACTTTGAACTTCACCTCAAACTACCATTCATTTTTCTTAAATGATGTGTTATTAGAGACCTTAAAGCAGCAAAATTACCATATTTTCAGCTATGTGGCAATGGCATGTAAGCAGATAAGAAAAGTGAGTTAAAGGACTAAAGCTTTTACCCCTTTGAGGTAGTCAACTTTTGTAGTTGGTCTGGAGAAAATATTGCATTATGGCTTAAAGATTTTATTTGGGGATAAAAATTTTTGCTTTCTGACTACTTGAATGAAAACGCATAAGGATTTTTGAAATCCCTCCTTTCCAAACACTATTTCCCTGTAAGGATACCTTGCAGCTTCATACCCTGTGAGCAATTCAGAAAAAGCAAGAGCCCCAGCTCCTTAGACTACACAGTCCTATTCCCACTCCCATTTTTGCCTAATGAATCTGGATTTCTTTTCTGCATGATAAAAGAGACTAGCAGAGAGGCACAGCCTCTTGCTTCTCAGCTTGAAGCCTGGTGGGAGGCAAGCTCTCCAGGGATGTAACATGTAGCCAGTCCAAAGATGCTGATGCACAGAAGGGGCTGAACAAGGGTCCCCAATGCTCTGCAAGTGGAAATTTCTCTCTGAATTAGCTCTCAGTCTCTCCATGCTCCAGAATCATGAATGGAAAATGGAGATGGCAGGAACTTCCAGCCTCACAGAGGTGCAGTGGGCTCCAGCATGTTAAAACAGAGGAACAGCCTGGGGCTACCACAGCAGACATCACATACCATAAAGAGTGCTTGACTATTAATAAGAAGAGGATCTGGGGGCTATTGCACTGTCCCTGTAGAGAACAGAGACTGTCCATTGCATCATCAAATATTTATTTTGTCGGTGTGTGTGTGTATTTGGCTGAGCTACTATTCATTCTAAGGGTTAATTCACTTGAAATTCATTAAGGGATTAATCATAAAGGAACAACAAGATTCCCTCATTTGCAAAAGTTACCTCTGTTTTTCCACACTGTTGCACTTGTGTGTGTGTATATATATATATCTCCCTATATATGGTTAGATACATCTATTTATATTCTCTGACAACATTTATTTTGGGGCTAGAATAAAATGAGGATAACAATGCAATTGTGGAAGAATCAAATTAAAATGTATTTTTAGATAAGATAGTTTCAGCTAAAACCATATCTTAGCATAATATCTATAACATAAAAAGGCTTTCTTTCACTTCAAAGTAAAGGTATAATTATGTTATAGATTAAGTGTTCACGAACTGCAGTCTTTAAGAAATAGCTGTTAACAGAAAAAGGTCCCTCACATTTAAAACACTCCAGAAATAAAATAATTGCAGCAAATGGATTTATTGTAATAGTAAAGTAGCAGCAGATAAGTATTTTTTTTCATTCAATTAGGAGGTTTTGTGCTGTTTATTTTATTACCAGCCACCACCAAACAGAGCTACAGTAAACGATTACAGAAATTGTGTTCAATTAACTACAGAGGAAGCCAGTTCTACCCTGGTATTTATTTGAAATAGTGAACGCCTCCATTAGAAGTGGCCCTCTTCAGTTCTGCCTAGCTGAACAAGCTCTTACAAGCAGTTTTTGCTCACAGATCCTATCTCCAGTGTAGCCATTCAACCAAGATCAACTGTTCTCTTCCTCAAGAGAACGCATCATGTTGATAGATACCGTGTTTTCATGTGGGGAATTTTGCCCACTTTTCTGATTACGAACAGCAGCGCAAGAAGCTGGAAGCACCTCCAGTTCCCATGGACCTGGCAAGGTATATTTGTAAGGGCAAGGCCAATGAGCTGCTGAAGCATGAAGTTTAAAGTCTACCTACTGTTAAAAACAAAACGAAACACACCCTGTGTCACATGAGAGAGGATTATTTTAGTATCAAAGATTAAAGTAGATGAGAGGAAAGGAAGGATTTTGTAAATATCCTCTTATTAGAGCAAATTGGCACTTTTTCTGTCTCAAAAAAACAGGGCTTCAAATTACCTTTATGCTTTCGCCATCACCAAGAGCTTTTTCAACAAGGTATTTGATTGTAAACTAGACAAATACACCTCTTGTATTCAAAGGAGCACCCAGAAGGCCCAGCACCACCATTTGGATACTCTGTGCCTACCAAAATCCCTACTTACTAGAAATTCAGTCAAGAGGATAAATGGCTTTCAGTGTCATCAAAGAGGGAATTCAGTCTTTGGAGTCTACACTGCACCAGGCTCTCTCCTAGTCCAAGCTTTCACACCTTATTAAACAAGAAGCTCATACAAATAATTAATACTTGAGTCATGTTTTTGTCCTCATGGACAAAAAATTAGTACTCAGGTCATGTTTTTGTCCTCCATCGGCCTAATTCTAAAGAGTCTTTGGAAAATATGTTGTCAAATGCCTCATCCGTGTTCAAGGTAGTGCTGGCTGGGCTGTTCTGCCTAGGACAAGAGGGCAGCCACAGATCACTTGTTTTCAGCTAGGTATGCAACAAAGGAAAACAAATGAACCGGTAGAAGAGTAAGTCATCTATCTTGCCAGGGGACTAGTTGGCATCAGCAACTTGAATACCATAGGTAATCCAACATAAACATTTGTAATAAACTATTTCTATTAGATAGTTTCCTTATGTGTCTGAAATTAGCAGAACCCCTGTAGTTTTTAGAACCTTTATTAGGTAACCAAACATACTATTTTACACAGTGCATTTTAAGAGAAAATAGCCCTAGCGGCACAGAAAAATGAACCAAATCCATTGAATTCTGACACAAATGTCTTTGGGTGAACTCAAACTGTTACACTTGCAGGATCGACCCAGATACTACAGACACAGGATTAACCCAGATATTAGTTTCAAAGGCTTCTCCACAGCTGATTTTAATGAACGCTGATACAAAGTCCTTATGCTTTACACTGACATTAACAACTTCACAGCATTTTAAGTAAATGCAAGGGCATCCTAGGCAAGCCTGGTCTTTTTGACCTGGATTTATGTGTTGCACTGAATTAGTTGCAATCCACACAATTCAGGAAACAAACCACGCTTTATCTAGCTATTCTGAAGAAAGATGTATGCACTTATTTTGGGCTTTTCCTCTGGTGATAAGTGATGACACTGAATGGAGGGGTGGAGGAGCTCCTGTTATGCCCTGATGCTCATCCTCACACCCAGGATTACAGTCCTTAAGTCTGGCCATGCTTTTAGCTGAGGAAGATGCCATTTCAGATGTTGGTGCCGTGATCTACCCTTTGCTTCCTGTGTGATTATTGTTCTTGTTCCAGGCTGTGAGCTAACTAATAAAGGAAAATAGTTAATTTTCATGTGTGCCACTCAAGAAATCTGTGCAGCGACCCTGAGCCTCAGCTGGCAGTAACCAGCATAGCAGGGCTGGAGCCAGCTCCAGCTTACACCAGCCCAGGGCCTGACCTCACTGCACCACTGCGTGGCGTTGGCTTTTCCCTGAGGAGGATGATAAAATACAGTTTAGCAGCAGCTATATCACAAGAAATCAGATGAAACAGAGCAATTGCCAGAACGGGCTTCCCAAAGGGCTCTGCTTAAAGAATTTCATGAAAAAGCATAATTCAGTTAGCTTGGAAACAGTTAATGTGATAAAGGAAGCACCCAGCTTTGCAGCAAAAATAAAGCAAGCATCTTGGAGGCACTGGAAAGGCATTGTACTGCCCTGCTGCATCAGCCTGTGGTTGTCAGAAGAAATCCTCCCTTGCCTGTGGTCCATGGCAGCCTGAATCGGAGGGCAACTCCTGTTGCCCCAGAGAAATGCTGCTGTGTTATTGACTGATGGCACCAGAGACAACATGTGACATCTGTAGATTCATGGTGAACCTGCAGGAGCATTTACATGGGCAGCAATCAATTACTTCAGCTTAAATGCATCGTGTTTGCCAGAAAATTAGGTATAGATTATGGAACACGATGGCAGGGTTTTGGAGAGGCAGGAGAAGGATCCTGCCTGTGGCAGTAACTGGAAGCCTGATCGTCCAGTGCAGGCATGGGCAAAGGAGGTGTTTGGCATGGCACCTCCCCAAGCAGGTGTACTGCACACATATTATGGCACAAGCAACATATATATATAAATATATAAATATATATATTTTAAATCACAGCCCAGCTCGCTGCAAGGAAAAGCTGTCCAGTCCTGATCATCTTTCTGAGATATTTTAATTACTGGATTCCTCGGGCTCCCCTAACGAACCAATAATCTCATAAGATTCGACCCACAAACGTGCACTGGTTAAAAAAAGATCACGCGTACATTTCTGTTCTCCTCTTTGCTGCACAAAATGTAAAGACAAACTGCTACTGGCAGGAAGGGTAAATGATAGAAATAACCAGGATGCCTCTCAGTTGGTGCTCTCTGCAGCTGTCATGGAGTCCAGCAGGAGTGGGGGCTGCTCGGCACCCTGTTAAAGAGGTTCCTCTCTGTGTAGGCATACACATATGCATCAGCATCCTCCATGCGTGTGCATCCTGCCCATCTTATTCTGGCACGTATGCCTAACAAATTCATCCTACAATTAAAGCTCTGCACACACACAGGTGTGCACACAACCCCTCCGCAAAGCACACACACGCACAAAACCTAACGACAGGCACCAGCACAATTTAGTGCAGCTTTGCAGGCAGAAAAGTGCTCACCGAAGCCATGCAGTGCATGCCCAACCCACGGCGACCGGAGTCTTATCGTTATGTATAATAAACAACACTGCTCCACATTAGCAGCACAGTGCCCACACCCTCCCAACCCCATCCCTGCAGCACTGTCCTGTGCACGAAGCAAGCACAGGGAGCGACGAGCAGGCAGGATATGAGCGCTGCAGGAGACAGGCTCTGGCAGCGAGAGCTGCTTCATGTCGGGGTGGGCTCTCCCCAGCTTTCAGGCGTGTGATCTGCATGTCTAATAATGGGCAGATTTAGTCAATCCATCCTTTCTGGCGTTGGTCCCTTACCTTGAAATGCTGCAGCTGAAGTATCTGGTCCTCAAGCTGTTGTCTCTTGCCTTCTATTTCTGTCTGCCTTTTCCTTTTTTCCTTGGAAAAATAATTTCAGAGAGAGAGAGAGAGAGAGGTTGTCAGAGAAATGGAGGATTTAAGGGTGGCGGATTCACAGGAGCATGCAGGCAGCCACGCACATCTGTGCAGATGCCACTAGTCCCATTTCACCTGCTCTCTGCCCGCTGGGAGGGTGGAAGCTCCGGTCCAGCCAGTCGCTCACCGGCAGGAGAAATTCTCCTTGCTGGCTGACGGCAGCCGGAGCAGCAACAGCGTGCACAGTCCCAGAGGAGGGGAGAACACAGGCATTGCAGCTCAGAGGGAAGTTAAAGGGACACAGATGCTCTTTCTCGTGCCAGACCCCGGGGCAGGGATGGGGACTGCCATGTGATGGTAAAGCCACACGAGGTTGGAGGGGCATCACCCATGGAGGGAGGTGGGCTACAGGTGGAGATGTCCCCTCGGGGCAGGTGCTGAGGCTCTCCCCAGGCTCGTGGGGAGGATGTGTTTTGGTTGGATTGCACAGGGCTGATCTGAGGTGAAAATGGGGTGTGTAGGCTGCTTGGTTTGTTTGGGATTCAGAGCATCACTGCACAGGAGCTGATGGCCCGTAAGGCTCCCAGTGGCCAGGCTGGCCACATAGTGTGCCAACAACTGGTGGTTCTCAAGGTCACCTCCACAAACATTTTCATGAACCTGTGCTCAGCAGCAGGCTGTCCCAGATCTTTCAGGAGAGGAACTATCTGCTCTCCTCATCTTCCACCCCTTCCTGTTACGGAGCACCAACCGGTTGCCTTGCCCAAGTTTTCTGTGCCCGGCGGGGAGCATTGCTCCTCACCCATCCCTAGCCTGGATCAGGTTCCCCTTCCCACAGGTGTTTTCTCATGTTAAATTTTCTAGACCAAACACAGGCAGGCCACGCCAAAACCACACCAGCCACAGCATTTACTGGAACAACAATTTTCAACTTTTACTTGTTGAAAGCATGTTTTTGTTATTTAAATATTTCAGCAGCTGCAAGATTGGACTAGAAGACATCTGGGGATTCCTTCAGTCCCAAAAGTCATTTCTCTGTTCCATTTCTGGGTGTCCTACTGGGAATTCTCCACTTTCTAGGGATTTCAAACCTTTGTGTCTCATTCTCAGGGGGCATAAAGGAAGATGCTCTTTAAGCACAAATAATTTGTGTTTATATTGGACCTCAAACCAGGGATTTTAAGTGAAAGCACAACATTTGCAAAGAAGATAAAAAAACATTTTTTAAACCAGGTTCACTCAAAATAGAGTCAGATAGCTGCCTGGACCACTCCTGTTGAAAAGTGAGACATGGGAACAGGTAAGGGGAAGGCTGGATTAACAAACCCTGGAGAGGCAAAGTCAAATGCTGCATACGTCAAGAAGTTCTGCAACGCACTGCATGTTCTTTTACGCTGATTATGTGTATCCAGATCTACACATACACACACACACACACACAGCTGTCTGAGGGACATAAGAATATTTCCGCTGAGCAAAAATATTCTGCTAAAGTTGTTTTGGAAAAGGAAAATTGGCTTTTTGGATAACTAAAACATCACAAATGGACACTGTCTTAATCTGAAAATGACATCTTGCTGTTCTGTGCATGCAGAAGACAATTTGCATTGAGCACATGCAGGCATAAAAATTTATGCATGCACCTTTAAAAATCGCTCTTTATATAAAATTGATAGCCAGTGGAACATTCCTCCTATCGCTCCTCCAATCCTATCCTATCTCCCCTCTGTGTTTTTGAATGGAGCAGGATATTGCATGGAGCAGGATATTGCATGGCTCTGGGGCTAAAAAAAACAACAACACAGCATTCTTCAGGGCTGTCTCTTGTTGTTGTTTTTGGTTGCTCTTTTTTTTTTTTTTTTTTTTTTTTTTTGAGCATGCAGCATTAACAGTGTACTTTGGGGAGCAAAAAAACTTAAGAGTCTGTTTTCTGCTATTTCCCAAAATAGCTGGTCAGCCATGGACCTGAATAAAGTGGTTATAAAAGCTGTTCCCGTTAATGGCCTAATATTCTCACAATAAGGATAATTCTCTCCTGCTTGTGCTAAGCTGAGCAGACCGACATAATGCTTGGATCTGATGTATGCAGGCATTAAAAACGTGCACCAGATGCACCATAGGCCAGCATAAGGCACCTACATCTTCACAATTAACTGACCTACATTTCTATGTGTTTGTTGATAGGCATATATATGTGTGTGTGTCTTCTACCCTTTATAAAAGCCCTCCTGCTCAAATACATGACAAAAATCACCACTGTACTTTCTCTCACTGGCTGTGTCAAGCCTTATAATGGATGTGACAAGACAGCCTAATAAAACATAGATGGAATCTTCTTTTCTTTGTGAGAAAGGGAAAGCACTTAGAGTATTTTCCCTGTAGGCATCAACACAGCAGGCACTAAAATACTTGAACTACTTACTAACTAGTGGGCTTCTATGGAGTTAAATTGGAATATTGCTCACATTTCCATTTTACTGTCTCTCAGTCAGCCTGACCGCACACCTCCACCCTCTCGTTTTGCACCATGACAGAAAAAGTGATTTTTTTCTTCTGAAGATTGCATGAATTGCAGTATGGGTAATTAGCTGTCAGGAGTTTTCACCTTCAGGTGGCTTGGTCACATTCAGTCTGGGTTTCTCCCAGTCACTGAAGGCTGTGTGTACACACATTCCTAATTTATACAGGCATGTTCTGAAAAGATGTGGTAAAAGACTAGACAGACCGACAAAAATCCCACAAAAATCAGCATCAAGGATTTTAGATATTCAGTAGATGAATTAAGTTCTCATTCAGGACTTTACTGAAAGCACGAGGATGTAAAGCACCTACTTAAACTGAGTATTCGCCATAGTAGTTTGGTACTTTTCTATGTTGAAGCCTGTAAAGTAAATGTTCCTCCTTATTCTATCCATCAGTTGAAGATTATATAATGTAGTGTAATGTAATGTAATATACAGTAATATAATATAATTAATATAATATAATATAATAATATAATATTATACATATATATATTTCCCAAGCAGGCCTATTGATTTATTAAGGCTCTTATCACCAACAAAATAAAGTGATCACCTTAAACTAATAGGTTCACTCCACACAGCTCTGTTTCAACGCATGTCCTCTCTGACAATACAAGGAATATCCCACCATTGCTTCAGCTAGATATTGATGCTAATCTCCCCCAAGAAGTGACCCGATCTGGAGTACAGGAGGTTCCCTCTGAACACCAGGTGTTCTTTACAGTGCAGGTGACGGAGCACTGGCACAAGTTGCCCAGAGTCTCTGGACTGTCCCTCCTTGGAGATCCTCAAAACCATCAGGATATGGGCCTGGGCAGCCTGCTCTGGGTGGCCCTGCTTGAGCAGGGAATGGACCAGGTGGACACAGAAGTCACTGCCAGCCTCAGCCTTTCTCTCTTTCTGCATCTGAAGCCAAGCCATGAATCTCTGTGACTGCTATTCTGTGATGGGGTTGATTAGCTTTACCTACACCAATGAGCACCAAAGCTACATTTCACTCTGCTGCAGAAAACGAGGCTCTTTCAAAGGTTTCCCACTATCATTACACCTCATGACCTCCAGTCCCTTATGTTTCACAGCAGCAGGTTCAGTTTTGACAAAAGCTACCTGAAAACCCAAGTGAAGCTTGAAAGACAAGAGAGAGATGGCTAGGTGTGATCTGAGGTTGAGGGAGACACCCACCTGAATCCCAAGCAAGCCAGAGGACTGGATGTTGTACAGTTCCTACACATTTTGAGGATGCTACTGAAAACTGTAGGTTAGGATATCACTTGTGCACACCCAACATCTTGGAGCTATTCTGTGGACATCAAGGCATGTTTTTTGTGGACATCAAGGCATGTTTTTTTTTTTTTTTTCCCCCAGGAAATGAAAAAAATATAAAAACTAGGCTTAAAACAGGTGGAGAAAACAGGCACAGAAGCCAGTTTTACTGTGAATATAGTAGGTTTAGCAGAAAAGATTTATATCTTTCTGAGGTGTTCTGCTTTTGTAAGAATATAAACGCTCCACTTGGAGCGTTACCTTTCCAAAATGGTAGAGTGATGTCCATGAGTAAAACAAGATTCTAAATTTATGTCTCTCCCTTCATCAAAAGTGCTAGGAAAATGAGAAAGTGAAAGTATTTTATTTTATTTTTTATTTATTTATTTTTTTTTACTCACAGACCCAAATGGTGGGAAAGGAACATAGGTCAAAGGGCAAGCTGACTCACATCTTGAAATCTACTTAGTGAAAAATGAGATTTGTATTCAAGAGTTCACGTGTGATGCCAAAAGTAGAACATGGGAAATATAAATGTATTTCCCTTTATGAGAGGCCTGTTTTTGGAAAGAAAACAATTGCTGCACAGTGCTAAATTTGGCCAGTGCCACTTTCCTATTGTTAAAAAAAAAAGAACATCAGACAGTTAGTAAGCAAAGATCCCATCTAGCTCGAAGAGAAAGAGAGTTCTGGAGGATGAAATGGAGATGTATAAAACCGTGAGTGGCATGGAGACCACGAGTGGACATCTACTGCTCACCCTGTAAGACAGAAAGGGACATCCGTGAAGCTGGAGGGGGCAGGTTCAAAGTCAAGGCATCGGTCTGCAGTGGAAATCCCCATCTCAGGGTGCTGTGGGTGCTGGGAGATGCTGGGGGCTCCACTGGAGCCTGGTCACAGACAGAGAAAAGGGATACTGTGAAGGACGCCACATAAACTGAGTTGCATCTGGTTCAGGAAGCCCCTGGACCAGAGATGGCTTTGAGGATGAAAAGGTACTTTGGAAGTTTTCATATACTCGTCCTTCTCTAGTGCACATGTTAACACCATCCGTTTTACAGCCCTGTCAGAAATGGGATGCAGGAGTTTTTGTCTGATTCAGGACAGCTGCTCTCATGTTACAGTTGATCAAAATAATTTAGAGTTTAGTGTCAGACTTGTCAAACCATTCCAGTCAAAAAAAAGTAAAATCAAAGCAAACATAAGACCTTGAAAAAAAACCACCACATTATACCAAAATGCTTCCCTTTGACAGTGCAGTCACAGAATAACTCAGTTTTCCATTGCAATGTCATTTTTTGTTGTTGTTCAGAAATTTGCTTGCACAGGGTGTGAAGGGATACAGAGATTATGTAGCTTGCAGACTGGTAGCTGTCTGAGGAGAAGCATGCACCTCCAAAGCCATGTTAATCCTTGGGGCGATGGGGCCTTGGTGAAGTCCTCCACTCCACTTGCGCTGGCAGAAACACCTGTTTTCTTTGGTCTCCAGCCAGCTCAGATACGTGCTGAAAGCACTCCACAGAAACTAAGTGCTGTTTGATTGACCTCACTGGGGAAACATGTCCAGAGCCAAGAGCAGGCTAAGGATTACAGTGCAAGCGAGGTAGAAAAATGGATGGAAAAATGACTGAACGTAAATCGGAACATAAATCGGTGAACATGGATTGTGTGCTGGATGCTGTGACCACAGAGAGGACGGGCAGGGCAACACAGATGAGTGAGTGGATGTTTCCACCAAGGGGTTTCCCGGTGGTTGCAAGCCAAGCAAGCACCTGGGCAGCCCAGGAGGAAGGGGTGGAGGGGGGGGGCTCCTGCCTGCCATGACAATGCAAAACAAATGCACCAAAAAGTGGCACATGCAGAGGAAAATTACAGTCTGCTTCAAAGCAAGGAAAATAGTCACAAAAGCATATCTTCAAAGAACCACGTGGATTTCTCTGATCAGGCATTATTTTCCCCACTCTGCATGGTTGGCAGATATTATTCTCTGCTTCCTTAAAGCTCACAGATTTTTAGGACAACGAGTAAGGAAAAAAAACACACAAAGAGCTTGTGACACCTCATTTTTCTGCTGCCAGCTCAGGGACATCCAGAACTAGGGGAAAAGGAGCATCCGGATTTCATGAATCATTTCCATCTGCAGTCAGCATAACCCCAAGGAATCCTTCTTTATGGAGACTGGTTCTCCCATGGGAGCTGCAGCTTTCCTCGGGGTGGTGGTTTAAATGGCAGTTCTCAACGTGACAATGGCGCTGCTCTAAGCAGTGAAATGAAACCTGTGGATTTGCTTTGTCTTTTGCAGTCCAGTGGTAATGCTTCACAGAAAATAAAATATTAATAAAGACAGAGCGGCAATTTTTTCCTTTATTTTTTTTTTCTTATTTTTTTTTCTCCATCTTGCCTCATTCCTGTCTGGTCAATTCCTCTGTCTTCCTGCTGTATTGAGCATTGGAAATGCTTATGACAGCGCCCGTCTCTGCTAGCTGCAATGGCACAGTCCCCTACCGAGAGCTGTTGCTGAACTGCAGCTCTCAACATTTCCTGCAAACAGCACACCACACTGATTGCTGCACCAGCAGGGGCTGGGTGTGGAGATGGAGCAGACAGGACTGCAGCAGAACAAACACACCTCAAACCTCTGAGGTTTTGGCAGAAGGGTGCCTGCTGCTTTTGGGTAGCTGATGCCTGCTGCCACCACCTTGCTGCCAGGACAAGATGGGGAGCCCATCGTCCTGCCAAGTGTACCAGAGCACAGAACCACGTGTACCAAGGCTTGTCGTGGAAGGCTTGTCATGACGGGCAGCCCTGCATCCTCTGTCATTGCAAGCTGGAGGCCTGTCTGGCCTCACCTCTCTGGCATCCAGAGTTTTGTGTTTCTTCAGATAATGCGGAATGGCTCCTCCTCTGCCAGCTCCTCTCCAGCCCTGCTCCTAGCAGAAATGGAGTCTGCGCTCATACCTTCCCAAGAGTCATGTTTCTTTCCAACCACACCACCAACAGCACATAAATGTAAGCCTCCAGCTTTCCTCACTGAGGTGTTTTCCTAAAAGAGCCTCTCTGCCCCAGTCCCCCAAAACCCATGGGCACCTGGCAAATATTTGTGTCACCTTAAACATGAGCCAGGGACAATTTCCCTATATCTGTGTACTGTAACACAGCTTCTGAACTTAGGGACACTCTGCACTCTGTGCTGATGTGTAGCACCTAAGAAGCTGCCACCCTGACCCAGCCTTACAGTTTCCTTGTGCAAGAGTTTTTTTGCCTACAGCACATCTTCATGATTTCAAACATCCTGAAGCTCCTGGGACCTTGGTGGCTCACCCCACCTGAATCTGAACAAAGCAAATCATATGTTGGAAAGCTCTTGGTGGGAGGCAGGGACAACAGGAGTATGAGATGTTGCTGCAACCTTTTCCACGTATCCTCTGTATATCCACTATCTCGTAACAAAGCTGTGTGTCTCTATCACTCCAAGCAATGAGCAAATGGGTTTCTTGGGAGTGAATGACAGGAGCTCCCAATGCACAGGTGCAGCAAATAAATGCCTGAGGTGAGCGGATGAAACCCACCCAAAAGATAAAGGCTGGATTTAGCTGTCTTCCTCATGCAAGCTCTTTCCACAGTTGTACGCCTATCGGAAAGCAAAGGAAAGAAGATCTTTCACCTCCTCTCTTGTGGAACTGGCAGACTGTGTTAAACTGGAGATTTTTCCCACAAGGACTGATTCCCTTTAGATACACAGCTTGCCACTGTGTGCACAAAAATGTCTTGGCATGTTGGTTTGGGCACAGAACAGGCTTACTTCACAGAGGCAGACCCTGGTGAGAGAGTAAGCAGTAGGGCCTGGAAATTATAGAAATTCGTTTGTTTCTCATCTATCAGACAGGCTTCTGCTAAGACAAATATAGAATCACTTACAGAGAACTGCACCCTCAGGGTGAAGAAAGCAAGATGCACTCAGGCCAGAAATACATCTGCTTTCATTGCAGCCTTTCCTGTAGTCGTGAGTGTCAGAGAAGTGAGTTGCTTATGTACAAGAACTGGGTGGTTTGGAAGAGATAAAGAGATACATTTCCCTGTAAACAGCCCAACTGCTTCCAGCAACGGAGCAAATGTGTCTGGTTTCCAGCCCCCTTTCTTGCTGATTTTGTCATTTGCATGCAGAATAGCAGTTCTTGCTTGGATCGAGAAAACACACTCAAAATATTCATTTTATTCATTTTATTCATTTTCTCTGAAATGCTCCAGCTTTTCAGACATCTAGTGGATGGGCTATGCTTGTGTGAGGGTGAAGGATTTTTTCTCCTGCGCTGACCGGTCAAATAAAATAAAACATCTCTGTGTCCTTGTGCACTTTGTCCACAGCTAGTAGTTCAAGTTGTTTAACCATAGTAGTTTAACCATAGTAGTCATCCTGTTGTTTGGACACCAAAGGAGGAGTTCATCCACACGGAGCCCTGGAGGATTCATTCCTTCTCAGGGCTTCTGGATATGAGCAGTTCATAACTGCCATGAGCCCACTGCCAATGTCAGATGCAAGGCTTAAAAGGGCAGAGCTGTCCAACAGGAGAGAGGATCCTCCTTGGTGAAGACAAGAACCACTGAAGGGTTGAAGCAAAAACTTAGCTGCCCTGGGCACTTATAATTATTGCTCCCTGGTCACCGAATCCAACCACCATAGTGCACACAGACAATGATTGCTTAATTAAAATCACCACACATCTCAAACAACAAATAAAAGGATGGCACAGCTCCCAGAACAACAGCTCTTAATGAAAAGTGATGAACGTGGGAAGGAATTTCCTTCTGAAGAACTGCCCCATTACTGTTTTTGAAAGGGTACACAGCATAAAAAATGTGTCATTGAGAGGGTGAGGTAAAATTATTTTAGGACAAATCATGATAACACATAGGGAAATTCCCACTTAGATGCAAACATCACCTCCATTTTGACGTGACCAAGATTTTGCCTGTAATTTCCTCATTTCACTTAATGCTACTGGAATGTCACCGGAAGCTGTGGTTTAAGTCTAACGCAATCCACAAGCATTTTGAGTGAACAACACACATAACGACTCTTTGAAGTATGAAAAGACTTAGATAACATCTTCCTTCCTCCCAAATCTGAATTGAAACTGAACATGGGCTGAGAAATAAAGACACAATTTCCTATGCATTTACAATTTGATCAAGGGTGTCAAGCTCTTAAATGGCACCTGAGAGATGATCAGGTGTATTAGAGTTCAAGTATGTTTTCCAAAGGACTCCTCTTTTTTCTTTCTGGAAGATGTGACATGACACAACAGCAAACAGATGCCTTTTGAATGTTGTATTCTCACCACTTACTAACTTTACATCAGTACTCCTTCCAAAACTTCGCAGTCTTAACACTATCCCCCAAATCAGGTCCACATGAGTCCTACGGCAACCCTCTCTGCAGCATCAGTTTTATTGGGAAAGTGCTCAGAAGCCTGAACAGTGCACATTGTTAGTGTAAATCATGAAGTAGGTATTTATCCATTATTCTGGGTAATCCTTAACACCAGTCATAAATGAGTTTTATTACTTAGTGTCTACTACGGCTAAGCTCCAAGGCTGTGTATAGCTAGCTAGCACTGGCCTTGTTCTACTGGAGCCTGAGCTAGATGGAAAAGTCAATGTCTTCTGTTGGCAAATTATTTTTCTTCCTAAAATTAAGGTGGAAAAAATCTAGATAATGTTGCATAAAACAAGTTCTGATACATCTTCTATTTTCTGCAGAAACACAGAAAGATTTTGAAAAAAGTTACTTTAAATCAACATTTTTTCTATGTTTTTCTTTAAAATATGTTTTGCATAAAAATGTTAACCAGACACTGATCTAAGTTTTACTTCATAAAAAAATGTGCAAGTAGTTTTCATTAGTCTGAATAAACTGTAGGAAACCAGTTCATTAACCCTCCCTACTCTCCTGTTATCTCTAATAGGCCTTGTTTTGTATTCATGGTGCTCAGTGTACATCACTCCACAGTGTGCTGCTGAAGTGGAGAAAGACAGAATTTGGTTGTTATGGGCTTAACTTAATCAGATTTCCACAGCTATGAAGAAAAGTGTGCCTTTCTTTTTTACTCTCCTTCCCCATGTACTCCTTAAATATCTGTTCTTGCTGTCAAGCGGGACATTGAAAAGCTTGGGGAAACATCACTGATTGCAGCAAGTTGTTGAATAAGCATAGAAACACCTATACAATGCTGATGTTGTCCTGCAAAGCAGGTGTTGATTGGAACGTTATGACACCCATTAAGGAATTTGTAACTCCTCCATTAAGAAATGAAAAATAATTCACTGAGGTTTTAATCCAAGACATCCAAGCCAAAGCTGCTATCCTGTACACTGGCTTTCCCTTTAAGCATTATTTTTTGCTTGGTGAGGACTTAGATAAGAATCATGGAGGCTGTGATTTTGGCAGAATTAATTTTCCCTCTTTAGGGAAAACATATTTACATTGCATGTATCACAGACATCCCAACTTCAAGCAACTTAAACTTCCCCAAGACACAGCGGATTGTGCAGGAAGAAAAAAATTAGGCTTTCTCCTATGGAAAGGGAACAAACTCTGGCTGGTCAGCATGGAGCAATGGCTGGAGCAATGGCCAGAGCCTGTTGGGATAACAGCAGTGTTAATTCTTATACCTGAATCACATCCAGTTTTTTGCTTGTTATTTTCAAAGTAGTGGTAGACAAGATCCAAACGAAGGAATTAATGCACAGAGCTGGTCTTTGTGTTTTAATCCTTGCAGTCTGGCTGGATCAGACAATTATTTCAGTGTCTCGGTGCTTCACATCAAAACGTTTTCACTGTGTTGTCGTCTCCTTGCTTGCGAGCGTGGCAGGTTGCCCGCTGGTACCAGAGCTGTCCATGCTGGAGATGATGTCCGTGCCACCAGAGCAGGGGTGGGCTCAGCTGCCAGGCTGCCGCAGGGCTCCTCTGCTGCTGGAAAATGCTTCTTGTCCTTTGTGACATGCAGTCGTTAGCTTAAAACCCTTTCTTTAATCTTTTGTCTAAGTTATGTCTAACTATGGTCATGAAATAAGGATGCTCAAGTTGTCTGATGCTGACACAAGTTACAGCTTCTGGTGTGTTCAACTCCCAGCCTCTACATTCACGAAGGAAAGGCCACCTTGCTTTATACCCAGAAGAAAGAGGGAGACTAACTTCCCTAACAACATAGGGGGATGCAGTCAGGAGCCTGGGACTTGCCAGCTTACAGATGTCGGTGTCCTTTCAACCTGCTTGTGCTGATGAGATTACACACCAATTCACAAGCAAGTCACCATTCTGGCTGAAGAGGTTGTAAGGGGCTGGGTCCCTCTTGCTTTTAACCACCCTTGAAGATACAACACATATGTGCCTTGCGAAGACTGACGTGGGTCTCAGAGACCATCATTGCCCCTTTGCAGCTGGGAGGCAGGCATCCCGCTGAGTCCTAAGCCATCCCCGCAGCACTATGGGGTCTCAGCCTCCTCTCCAGCTCACCAGAGGAGTCACGTTACTCCAACATGAGACCATAGAGACCATAAATGATGATTGCGATCGTGACTGTGAGGGTGGATATGTCTATCTGCTTGGCAAAAAAAAGCATGCTTAGTATGTGATCTAGGCACGCTAAAAATCCTACCAGCCTCAGCTTTGGCGTCTTGCCTACGCAGCACATAAAAGAACTGGCTTCATCTCCAACCCGCTTACTCTAAAGCTTATTTAATCTGACAGGTGTAGGATCACATGTCTCAACACTGAACTTTAGCAGTACATGGGAGGTATTGCTGCTATGTCATTCCTGTAGGTCAGGCATCCCAGCATTTTGTTGGTGAATAGGAGCAGTTGGGACACTATGCTATGGATTGCATAAAAAACTCATACACCCAGCTTCTGCTTGCACCACCAGAGGCAGAGACTAGCTGGCCCTAACAACACACCCAGACCCACAACAGCTTCCCACCAGCATGCAGCATTAAGAAAGAAGATTTGATTAAGCACACCATGTGCCTTGGTTCTTCAGGATGGGTTAGCTGCAGGTCCTCGAGGTTCAGACCATGCAGGAGCTACAGGTCATGGAGGCTTTTGGCTGCAGGAATAGCAAAACATGGACGAATGCATGGTGTCAGCCTGCTGCACCAGCTCGGAGACCCAGGGCAGTGCAGGAAGGAAACACAGTCTGGATGCGACTGCTTTGATGCTTGACTCCAGAGCCCAGATCCATTTATAAATGGGCAGATTTCTGCTGTGCTGTTGAAGGTGTCCTCATCCAGGAAACTGCCTGGGTTTCTCTGTGATTTACATCCCTGCTGTGATTTCTCTGTGATTTTCAAGCCTGTGTGCCAGGGAATTCACAGCTTCAAGGTCATCCCAGGGGCTGATGTGACTGCTGCCTGGTTTGTGCAGGTGTGCATGCACAGGTGCTTGGGTTGGAGGGGGCTCAGGCAGGAAAGGCTGTGCAGTTTGGGTGAATTTCACACTCAGCTGACACACTTGACAGGTTTCTAAAATGGTGAACTACTTAAATGGCTTATAACAGCAAATAGTGTGACACAAAAACAAAACTAAAACAGAACTGACAGCAGAAGAGGCCTTGGCATTGTAACTTCAGGGATGTGGCATGATTACTGCCTCTTTCTGCCCATCTCCTCTTGTCAGAGCAATGGGGACTCCTCCTGAACCTCATCAAGATGCCCCAGGGGTGCTATGTTACTGCCCCTGTGCATCTCCTCTGCCTTTGACTCAGTCTCCTGGAGACCCCTGCGCTAAAGAAGCTCCCCCCTCTCCACAGGGCACATAACTTTGTAACCTGATTTTAAAGTGACTTCGCTCCTCCTTCCATGGAGCATTTCTGTCTGTCTTTTGTTTCTGTTAGCTAAAAAATGTACCACTGCAACAAGTCCTGATGTGGAACTGAAGCAGGGAGACCACAGAGGGCACATCCACAGACAGATCCTACCCAAAAAGTCAGGTTCGTTCTTCCTCCTGTTTTACTCCATTCTGCCATCCAGAACACAGCATTTTGCACACTTGGGAGGGCTGTGGTTGAAGGTCAGGTCTATCTCTGCAGATGACCCAAGAGGTTTTTCACCTTCCTTGAGTATTTATTTTTTTTTATTTTTTATTTTTTTTTACCCTTTTCAGACAGGTAGCTTAGTTGTCTCCTGGGGTTTAGGAAATGTAATCAAGTTTATGAATAGTTATCATCTGCTGCTGTTTTTGACCTGTTGCTCTGCACATCCCTGCAGGAGTTCCTGGTCAGAATTCTGTTTCATCCAGGTCTGTGTAAAATGTATTTGGCATTCAGGTCTCTAAAATGTAAAGTTAATTTCTCTTTGCTGCTAAATTCAGCTCCTGGATGAAGATGCAAAATGCAGCTTGCAGACACACTGCAATGTTTTATAGGGTTTATACTTTCTGTTCTCTTGCAAGAGCATCTAAATATAAAGGCCTGACTTTCCAAGTTGGTTGTGTAGCTAAAGCAATAATATACCAGAGCACTAGCTCTGAGGTCCCTACCCCAACTCCTCTCCCTACAACTTCACTTTGGTGTGAAAGATACATAAAATTGAGATCTCTGACCATTTACATGGAAAGATCTTAAGGAATATGCTCAAAAGGCACATTTTGTTGAAGGCAAGACAGACAGAAAGCACCACATAAATTCACTCATTTGCCTCTGGTTCTGTAGTATTAGGACATGTTGTAAATCTGAATTCAACATGGTATTTCCTCCATGCTCATGCTAAAATTAACCACTATAGTTTGCTTGTTGGTGGAACAAAATAGTTAGTTGTCTTCTCCCAGCATTTAGCAGCATGGTGATAAGTATGTGTCTTTTCAAAATCTCAGTAAAAAAGAAAGCTCTGCTGAACTGGACCTGGCTCTTGAAGTATTAGAGGCAGCTTTTGTGTTGGAAAGTTTGTGGAGCAAAAGCCTTTGCTTTATCAACGGCATTTGATAGGATTTGCCCCTGGTGGCAGCTGATGCTACAGTTACTGAGGCAAAACTGGCTTTCCCTTAGCAGAGCTGGCTCTCCCAGCTTGTCGAACAGAGTATGTTTTTCTTGGGCATATGTCTTGCAAATCTCCTCAGAGATGTTCTATTATGTTGATGGTTGATATGGTACTCATATTCTCTTTTTTTTTTTTTTTTTTTTCATCTAGAGGGAAGAGGGGTGGAGGGAACCAAGAGCTCCCCACCTACCTGTCAGAGGACCTTTGCCAGAGTAAGAGTCATAACTCTTAAAAAAAAAAAAAAAAACCTCTCACTCCACACCGAACTATTTACATCTTCCACAAAAAGCCAGCTACAGTTTGATGGCTGTGCCATAACCTAAAATCTGGTTCACTGCAGAGCCTGGTGTTAAACAGTTACTGGTTAGGCACAGTGCTGCACACAGCTGACCCACACGTCTTTACAGAGACCTGCAGGAGGGAGCATCAGCCACAGCCCATGGGCTACTGACAAGAGGCCCAGTGCTTTTTCCAGGTGTCCCAGAGACTGGGAAGGGGGCTGGGAATTTACTTCCAGGTGCAGACAAGGGGTATGTAATTCATTTATCCCTCACAATGAAGGAATCCAAGGGAGGCTTTTTTCTGAGGTCTGAATGTCAGTTCACCACCAGCCCTGTGTAGAGGGGAGCTCCTGAGCCCTGTAGCACCACGACTTCCCATAGCTCAGCCCAACATCTCACCTCGCTGCAAGTCCCTGTGCAGGAGAGGAACAAAGAGTTCAAACCAGGAGAGCTCTTAGAGGCTTCAGTAGGATCCAGTCAGAAAGCTGTTTTATTTTTGCTCACGCAGAGATTGGCAAACCAGGCTAATGCTCCAGACAGTATGTAGAGTGTTACAATATTAATTTTGTGTAATGTCATTTAAAATGAGAAAACCACCTCCATCCTCCTCCCCCTCGGCCTCTCAGTGACTGTTGTTTCTTTTGTTGCCCTTCTGGATCTCACAGCTCATGGCAGACACAACACTACTCAGGCTGTCCTGATGTGCCTTCCAACTGCTGTGCTGCCAGAGGCAAGAAACTTTATTTAGTCTGCAAGCCCTTGTGGCAGAGACAGTCTTTCTGCTCTGTGCTTGTACAAAATTTAGCATAAGAGGTACTAGTTCCTGCCCAGGGTCATTATGTTGTGACAACAGTATCATAGCCAGACACAACCACTGCACAGAAGAATTTTGTGCAAACTAAATGGATTCCCAAATCCTGACTCCAGATGAATAAAAACCTGGCTTTTTTTTTTTTTTTTATCTGGTGATTTTTTTTTGTAATGCATATAGATCCCATGTGGGTCTTTTAGATAGGTACCATTGTGTTCCTCAAGGAAGAAACAACTGTAACATGCCTGCTCCTTTCCTCCTGTCACACATTAACGTGTTACTACAAGCACAGTGGAAACTCAAGGATGGGCACATTCAACCCTAGCCATAATTAGCAGAGCTTTAGATGGAAGCTGATGAAATCAAGACGTTTTCCAAAAGTCAGGGGAAAAGATTCCTGAGGTGGTAGCTCATAAAAGCAGGGGGAACTGATTTTCCACAAAGATCTGCTCAGGATTTATAGCTTGTTTATATGACTCAAGCCTTTTTCTATTGAAGGACACCAGTTTACCACTTTATTAAGCTCTAGGTAATAATATAACTGTTTAAAAAAACAAAACCAGTAGTACTTAAAGTACTTTATCATTGGGATTTTCAAATGGCTTCACCCACTGTCTTTAATACAACCAGAATGAGGTCACTGTTTGCACATCTGCACTGCATGCTCTCCCAGGGCACAAGAACAAACTTTGCAAGCTACATCACTGATCTGGCGAGCATCTGCCTCCTGTTCCACTGAAACGATCTGTGACCCACTTGTGACAAGGGTCAGTTTGATGCAAAAACACCCTGCCGCAAAGCCCTCCAAATTTCCCCCATCTCCAGACTACAGCCACTGCAATGAGAACGTTAAAATGGACGAGGTGTAAAACTAGCTGCACACCACACAGGTCAAGAGGCCACAGTGCTCAGCTCTTACAGTAAGCTGGGTTTTGCTTTGCAGAGTGTGCATGCTGCCAATGAAGTCAGACTGTGGTGAGAATGCTTGTAGTGACACTACTGCATGGCAAGCTCCTGCTCCTGAAATGCAAGAGGTATGCCATTGATGGGTTCAAGCCACTGTCCACCTGTGCTCTCCACAACACCTGAAAATCAAGTGTACAAAACTCTCTATTGGCAGGAGGAGGAAGAGAGCTCTGGTGGGCATAGGCAGGGAACGGAGTGTACTGGTAGCAATCAGTAGCATCACAAGCTCTTCCATTACCATCTGAAGTGCCAAATGACTAGGGGAGAAGGTGTTTCATCAGCAGGTGTGAGCACTTTCTCAGTCTCATCTTGGCAGGAAAAGAAAGACCTGACCCCTTGGCAGCCTACAGAAAAACCCAGACTAAAACCTTCTTCCTTCCATCTAGCTTTTACTAGAAAATCAAACCTAAATCATTGTATTTCTCTGAATAACATTATGTAGGGCAAAAGGCAATTTGTAATTTAGGCTAGCTACTAAACACCATCTGAAAGGAGAGTCTGTAGAGGGTAAGAGTTTTGAGTTACTTTTACTTTTAGTAGGTGGTGGGAGTGCAGAAAGCAGCACGATATCTAGTAGCTCCTTGAGATAACTCTACAAAATTTGCTTCTGCTCTAGGGATAAAAAAAAAAAAAAAGAGAGAGAGAGAGAGAAAGAAGAAAAAATGTAACTTAAGTAACTCTTCCTTTCTGAAGAGCAAAAGCATTGACATAAATAGAGCATCTTTGTGGAAATAAATTAAAAAAATATAAACAGCATAAAAGGTAAACATCATAGAAGGAAAATTTTCAACCAAAGGTAGAAAAACAACACTCTCCCACCAGACAACTTCAGGCCTGAGAACTACACCACTTTGTAATGTAGTAAACATCTGCCCAGCAAAACTGCTGAAAAGTGAAAGAAGTTCCTTTTTTTGGGGGGGGTTCAAGCACTACTACACAGCCACAGATGCTCCCTTGTATGACCTTTTTCTCCAGAACATGTTGAACATGTCTCTCATGGTCCTTGCTTGCAAAATAAAGTTAACTATCTGGCATAACTCTCCAAAGCACATATACTCAGTCAATCACCAGGCCATAAGAGCTACGCAGAAGAGTTGTGGGCAGCTGGGACACAGCAGGATCTGGGTTACCACCTACAGAAAGATGTAGTTTTCTCCCCATGATATTCTACCCATTTTCTTCAGGAACTTCTACTTGGATAGCAGACAGCCAGGGAAGAATCCACAGCACAGCAACACCACACTTTGTTATTACTGTCTTCTATGCCTCTACTTTTGAGGCCCAAAATACAAGAGGTTGTTCTGCCACAGGGTCTGGCAGCAACAGCTGAACCCCCTCTCCCTGCTGTACCCCACAGCATGACCTGACACTCAGTCCCAGACAATATCTTGCCAGGCTGTGAAAACGTTGCAGGTGAAGAAAAGTGCTTGAGGGGTCCCCTTTGCTTTTTGTACAAGATATTCACACCTTGTGAATTTGTACCAGGTAAGAACCATGATGAACTCTTTCCATCACATAGCAATGTGTCTGGAGGGGAATGCCCCAGGCTATCAAAGGAATGGAGAATCTGACCTCCAAAGAGGAACTGGTGGGAACATTTGAGCTCACAAATGATGAACTAGGAGAGAAATTCTGATTACTGGGGCCATAGTTTCTTTCTGTTCTGCCTTTGGGACTGCACAATGCTGTTTCTTGTTTTGCAGATAACACTGTTTCACCCTTAACAAATATAATGCATGTGTAAACGCAACAAGCACAATTTCTTCCAAGTCCCTCCCCACATTAACGTTTGTTAGGAGCTGATGTAGTTAACTAGGTAGAAACACAAAATGATGATGCATGGAGTCTGCTTCCTGATGTCAGTTTAGCACCTCTGCTATTTTTAGCACTCTTCTGAGAAGTGGAAATATGTTTTGATAAAGATGCCGTCTTCTAGGCAGGGAGACAATCAGTGAATCTGTCTATTCATATTAATGTCATGAGAATCATCAGATTTAAGCCAGCAAAGGGCAAAGGTCTCTGCAATGCTTGCTTTCTGTTTGTTACCAGCTATTCATTGTGTTTGTGTGAAGCTATCAAAGGGCTGGGCTAGGCACCGAGGCAGCTCATGCCCGCACCTTAAGCTCACTACCAGGGTTTATGCCTCAGGTCCTTATGTTTCTGGAAAGTCTTTGCTTGTTTTCCTGTAGCTAGCTACAGTCTATATAGATCATGAGGCTCTCTTTCCTCCTGGAAGGCATCCTGAGATCTGCAATCTTCAATAACAATCTCAGAAATTGATTCAATTTTTTCACAGGCCAAAGGTCCGGGTCCTGCTCTGCTCAGTAAAATAGATACCTATATTTCACATAAAGTCTTTTGTGTTTCCAAGCCTTCTGTGTCTTTCCAGTTTTGGAAACCAAAAGATGGTTTAAAGCCATTCTAGAGCAAAATCTTCTGTGTAAACAAAAAAAGACTGGGAAATACACCTGGGTTAGAAACACCAATTCTATAGGTCATGTCTGAAAGGATAATTTCCCTGAAACTCTCTCTCCTTCTAGTCTTCAGATAACCCCCTGCCCTCAGCAAACTTTCCAACAAAAGACAAATCATCACAGACAAACACACATCACCTTTGAAGGAGACCATGAAAGAACTGCACATGAAGAAATAATAAAGGCATGGCAAATTTCACAGAACTAGTCCATTTTCCACTTATCCTATAGCTCCTTTACTTACACTTAACTACTATACTTACTTTATTTACACTATAATTCTATTTCTTACACTGAAATTCTTTTTTTGGTATTTGTCTGAGTAATGCAGCTCAGAAGAATGGTTCAAATGTAGCCTGAAGTTTTCTCCTTCATTTTCCCCTAACTTATTTTTTTTTTCCATTTGTAGTGGTTTGCCCAGTAAATTTTGTTTCATTTCCTTCTGACATGTGGCTGCAAAAATTTGTGTTTCTGAATAGACAGATAAAAGCTGCCAGAAAAGTCCTTTTGCTAAATAACTGAATTACTGTCCACCTATAACACAATGCACATTTTTTTTCCTTTATTCATATAAGTAGAATTACTTCCTAGATTCATTTGCATTAAATACTGAGAGAAGACAACCATGTCAATTTCAGAGAACCCATCGTTGCTCAAAGGGTGCTGAAGTAGAACTGGACATGACCAAAGACAGCATGACATTTTGCAAAATGGCCCATGTTTATATTGGTTAAAACAATTGTGAGAAAAAAGACCTCTCAGAAAGTAAAGGCTTTCACCTTTTTTCCTCATGCATTTACAGCATGGCCCTACTCTGGATAAAATGCAATCGTTGGTGTCCCTGGGAACACTGGAATAACTCATGGCATACTTCATGGACCACCGGATGGCACTAGCATCCAAAATATCGCTGCCAGCCCAGCATTTTTTTGGCCAAGAAAACAACCTTGGCTCTCAAGAAAACCACCCAAAACAGCAGCCTCTTGGCAGCCTGCAACACTACTTCCATCTCTGCCAAAATTGCACAGGTCAGAGGAAGAGTGACCTAAACCACTATATAATGTGTTGCCTCTCAGCTTACCACAGCTGCACACCAGGAGATTGGGCTGCCCTGAGTTTCTTTTCTGGTCTGTAGCCAAGTATTTGAAAACTCATGTAAGAAATGGATTAATTCTGCTATCTGCTGAATGGATACAGCTCCCTATGTGTTGGACTGGAAGAACAGGGAATAAATGAAAGTAAGATGTTGCTACCTTCTTGTGATCCATGCATTAGAAATGGTCCAACTGCTCCAGCTATGTTAGTGTTCACATCAACCCTGTGTTTCTTTTGTAGGCAAAGACAATGATGGATTTTGGGGGAAAATACGTTGGACTGAGATGAGAGAAGCAGCCTGCTGCTACTTGTGCTCCCAGCACCATTGATGGAATTGTTCACAGGAAACCCACTCACTAGCTTGTGAAGACTCAGGCTCTACATTTTCATTTCAGTACCTTGCCTTGGAAAAAGGCTCTTGTTTTCTGACTCAGCTTTGTCCTTGATTTTGGGACAAAATGGGAAACTTTTTTTTCCTGGAGACAACCTGGAGATGCAGTAACTGGGACATGTCTCTTGAACAAGCAACACAACATCTCAAGGTGGCTGATGGAAGTGATTTTAAACATGGAGCCTGTAGAGGAGTCATGGTTGAGTGACGAGCTTACTTCAGCATGCCAAACCGAACAGGGCCTCTGCCAAATGCTTGCAGATCTGGGAGAAACCCATTCTTTCCCACAAAGCTGCAGCAACATGCCACCCTCTGGTACCACTCAGCAGGAGTAATTCTCCTCACTGCATAGGCCAACAGGGGAAGATGCCTTGCATTTCATGTCCTCAGGAGGGATGCTAAGTCCTAGTGAGCGGCACATTTCTATGTGTGAACCCAACCCTTCAGCAGCTACTTTGCCTATAGAGAACTGAACGTAGGGGGAGAAGAAGAAGGGAGGCAGGGTGGCAGAAAAGGAGGTAAGTAAGAGCTGAAGCAGACAGAAGGGCTCTGTTTGTGAGTGTAAAAGAAGTGCAGTGGGTTTGCAGCTGTGCTGTGCTCCCCTGTAAGGTAGGAACCGGGAAAGGCAGCAGTGCCTTTCTTACCATCAGGATGGGACAAAACACCGCTGGTGGAGTTGGACCAACTCCTCCTGTCATTTTCCTAAATCTACTGTAGCAAAGCTTGTCTCTACTTTTTTTTTTTTTTTTTTTTTTCGTCTCCATCTCCTTTCCTTCTCACCCAAGGAATAATTGCACAAACCTCCGGAGAACTGCACACCCATTTCATCTTTGCTCCTCTCGCTCTTTTCGTGGCCCCCATGTTCCTGTCAATGCCACTGTTTGTCATTTCCTCCGTCCTATAATTATAATCAGAATTTTCTGAGGGAAGATGTGGTGATTACCAGCTCGAAAGCCGTTAGTAAGTTAGGAGCAAGTACCCTGCTGCTTGTCTGTCCTCTTGAGGAGGCCCTTCTACCTTTGTGTGCAAGGACAGGTGGCTAGCTGCTGTTCCCGGGGGGGCACATGGTCTGGAAACAGTGGCATGAAGCCCAAGAACAAGGACCCAGGGCATGTATTGCATTGACTGAGGTGACAAACGAAAGATGTTAGCATTTATTGAGCGGAAACTGTTCCTGAGATGTAAATATCATTGCACCTGTAACAGAAGGATCAGAGATCTTTAAGCTTTTGCATCAGGACCAAGTCTTGAGACTCCTGCTCTGAGGGGAGAGCTATTTACCCTTTGGAACTATTTCTGGGTTGATAGAGTGGTTTCTCTAACTGGGCTCACATAAGACAAATTCTACCAGCTAGAAAAAGCTTAAGAAAATGCAGCTATGAAACCCAAGAATGTAATTTTTCTCCCACCAGGAGTATATCACAAGCCACTCTGAGCACAGATGTCAACAGCTCCTTTGTTACATTCCTCCCAGAAGTCTCAAAGCTGGGAAAAGTCAGAAGCACCAGCTTCCTCCTTGAAGTTGTGCAAGAGCCTTTGAGATGTCGCTCTTAGAGGCCTCGTTCTGCAAACTGTTTATTCCCAGGAACATTAATTCCTTACAATGAGGTCAACCGGGGGTTTCCTTAAAACATCTGAGCCATCGCTGGCAGGGCCGGGGGAGATGTGGCTCCAGGACCTCTGTCCTGGGTAGGCACTGGAGATGCAGCACGATCCGAGACATAAATCAGAGCTTTTAGTGCCAGGGGAAGTTCATGTTTGACTCCAAAGATAAACGATCTCTTTCAGATAATTTCCAAAGCTGGGATGGCCATCTCCAAGCCCTGCTAAACTCATTAGGGAAATATTTGGTTTATCTTCCAGCAGGAAAATGTTACACATTCACCAGTGAGTTATATACATAAAAGATGAACTCCAGGGGTTTTCCTCTGTACATTTCACACTGCTGCTGCTGTATGTGCTGCATGTGATAGCAAAATTATGCAGATAGACCCTGTGATTTCTACCAGAGACCGACTTTGAGACTTCCCCCCCAAAACATACATTTTAAACCAACTTTATTGATTAGAAAATAATCATAAAACATTAATTTTCAGTTGCTTCACAAATGAAAATATATAATGAGATTTTCTTAATTTTTCTGTGTCTAGGAAGTTTACTTACACATAGCTGGAGGCTTCTTCATGAGGGAGATGTATTGACAATACAGATAGTGGGGTTAGTGATAGGTGTGAGGAAGCAGAAGGGCTTTAAGATAGTTTATGCTGTATTTAAGGATAGTTTATCCTGTAAGTTGCCAAAATCAACAAAAGTTTTTGCACGGGTATTGTGTGAAGAAGCTGTCTAGCATCTGCTAGTGCACCAATCACACTTCCTTCTAAGTCTTGCTTCTGACCCTATGTCCCAGGTCTCAAAAATAGAAACAAACCAATGGAGCTACTGCAAAGAAAGGGTATTTTGTTCATCAGCTGTATCAAGCTTCCTCCACTGGTTTAGCTTTGCAAATAATTTCCAGCAATCAGTCAAAAGACAAGTCTGTGGAACATTTTCTTCTGTTTTCCAGATGTTCACAGTCAACCTAACACTTGAATCTACCCACCTCCTGTTCTCTTGTTAAATTTTGTTGCCTGGGGGTGTCTGAACTTTTTGTTGGTTAAAGGGCTCATCAGAAGAGACAGTGGATGCACACATCTCCTAGCAATCATTTCATCTCAATATTCTACACAGAGATACTGATAGCATCCCAAGAGCGATGAAATAATTTTAATTCCTTTAATAAGAACAGACATCTCACATCTGTTTTGCCTATTTTAATAACTATCTATTAACAAACATTATCTATTAAAATTCATTTTTTCAAAGAAAAAATTGTCAGAATTTATCCTAAAGATCCATTCAATAAATGATCTGTTCAAATGATCTGTTCAGATGATCAATAAAAATCCATTCAAGAACATGTCACATCTTTCACAGGATTTAGATGCTTGGGGACCTCAAATCTCACCTTCCAAAACAATGGCCAGGTAAAACCTCTGTCTCAGTGCAGATGAAGGCACAAGCACATATTTGTTTCCAAAGGCCTTCACTATTGCAGGAAATTATGGCTCTCCAGCTGCTCGTTACCACCTTTTTGCCAGCAGCTACAATGTTCTGCTGTAATGTTCCTGCTCTGAGGTGTCTGCTTCAGTGCACTATCAGCCACATTGGTATAAATGGAGAAAAATGGGCTTTCTGCTCCACCAGCTGTGGGACCTCTACGTGGTCCAGCAGCTGGGCATTGTGTCCTACTGAGGGCTGCAGCTGGGTCCAGAGCCTCTGCTACTACTCACTTTAGTGGCATTTGCATAGCAAGATTCATACATAAGATGGTAATGAAAAGGGTGATCCTAATCCAATCCTGATATCTATTTGTGTTCAGCCAAGGATATCATTGGCCTCGCCAACTTTGTATAAGCATTTTATCCATTTTTGTTCCAGTTACTAATATCTTAAAAGTCTGCATTATTTTTTTTTAATTTTTATTATTTTAAGTAACTTTTCTAAAGTGCAGTGTGAGCACATCCTATATGATCTGTAACCAATATTTAAGAAATATTGTAGTCTCTTGTATGGTACACATATATGTTACTCTGCACGACATGGCTTTCACAAGGGCGTATATGACAAAGATATTGTATAGTCTTGCCATTCCTCCCCCTTCATCATCCCTTTGAAACCTTTGAGCAGTATATTGAAGTAAACCATGTGATGATGACAGAATAACAAGCGAGCTGATAGGTTCTTAGTCCCTGTTTCTTGCAGAAGCCAGTGCCCTCCTGAGAGGAGCCAGTGACCACAAGCTGAGATGATCTGCCTAAGAAAACACAGCCTTAGAGGCAGAGGTGCTTCAGGCACACAGGTTCTGGCTAGCCAAAGTGAAGCTAAGATCTATGTATGTTTGCATATTTAATTCCTATGCACACCATAAAATGGTATATTTTCTATTTTTAATGAATACTGCAGATTTAAAACAATTGATATTTACTATAACTCAGTCCCAGTCCAACCAGCAAAACTGCACTAGAAAGGGACAGTTTAAAATGTGCAATGCCACTAGTATACAACACACCAGAAAATACTGTGTTTCTATACCACATGGAAAAACCATTCGTGGCTGGCTACCTCTTCACCACATCTCATGGACCTCATTCAGCTGATATTAGGCTACTTTTACAGTCTGTTCTACTTTCAATGTCCTTCCTGGGGAGACTTGCTAAAGCAGACGAGTAAAACAAACAGGCTTGAGGGTGGCATGCAACACAGAAACCCAGTTCTGTGCATCATTGCCTTGTCCTTGTACTGTGGGAACATTGTCTCTGTGGCCATCTGATAAGAAGGACTGACAATGAAGAGCTATTAATTAGTCATCACACAGTATGACGGAAGTGGGGGTCATGGTAGGAATTAAAAATTAACTGTTTTAAGCTATTCCACAAGCTATGTTTGCACTTCACATTGTCACAATGTCTAATCAAATATCAATCAGAATTAAAGAAATGTTTAAAAAAATATTTTGTCTAATTCAAATAAAAAGCTTTATTTTTCAGATAACATCTTTTATTTTTATTTTTGAAAAGATGTTTCAGAATCTTTGAAATCCTGTAGAGTGAGAGGAGTACTACCACTCTTTCACCATACCTAATCATCAGACCACACATTTTAGTCCAGGGGTGCAAATAAATAGTACAGCCTTTTCCCACAGCTGTGCAGAATAATAAAAGGAGCTGCGAAGAATAATTCATTCACTTCCATATAGCTTCTGAGAAAGGACAAATAGCAGCCATTTTTCCCATCCGAGCAGAAAACTTTGTCTTCTGTATATTCTCTACAGAATAATCTTCCTTCACTTTCTGGTAGATGACTTGGCTATTTGAGAATGCCAAATAAAGATTTTCTTGTGGTGGCTTCTAAAGCCCAGTCACCCAGCTGTGAATGGCAGTGACCTAACAGGAACAACACGAAAAGGAACAACACCAACCAGTCAAATTCACTCAACTGCACATTATTTGTTGCATCCTCTCCTGCTCCACAGTGCCTCAGTCTCCAGCATGGACCAGAGCTGCAAGTGCAGCTGAAATACCTCCTGGGCACCAGGTCCCAGCGTGTGCACGGAGACAGCTTGTCACCGCCACATGCCATTGTGACAGCCCCAGGGCTCTGCGACACCTCTGTGCCCAGCACTTCTAACTTGGCAAAACTCTTTGATGTCTGCAGAAATGCTACATGAGGAATGACGGCACATACTAATATTTGTGAATGGGTGGCTGGAAAAGGTTGCTGATGGTAGGAGTCCTCAGCCAAGAGTCAGTCTGAGTTAGTCAAGCTCTCACATTGGCTCTGTGAGGGCTTTTACTGATGAGGGAGCTCACCCTGGCTCTGTGCTGCTAGTCAGCCTGCAGAATAGAGGTGTTGCTAAAGGCTTTTTTAGATCGTCCCTTGAGTACTGCCAAGGCAGGTGAGCAGCCAGTCACCTTGCATCCCCTTGAGGGATAACTCATAAAAACTATCTAGGTTCTTATGGAGATTTAAATCTGGTGGAGATTTAAATGACAGGTGTTCCACTCTTTTTAATAGGTAGAGAAAGCCGTAAGACATTTGTAGGTCTGGAATAAATGCCTACACAAGAGGGTGTGCGCAAAGGTCCCCAAATGCTGTGAAGCTCACCTTGCAATGCCATCCACCCACCACCTTGATACTACAGGCCTAACATTGCCTGACTGGTGGGGAAGAGCACTGAGGATGGCAATACTAATCTGACACTAAAGTGTCAGATAACACCTCCCTCTCTTGTTCGAAACAGAGACGTCTCAGCTTATTTGACCTTTGATGGGTATGGGAAAATTCAGATCTGAGCCCTTCTGGCTCACCTTCTTACCTATGCTTGTCTTGGGTGTACCCAATTGCCACAATTTCTGCCTCTCTCTGCTCTGCCAATGCAGCACAGATTGCAGCGCCTGGCTAATCTTACAGGCAGGTGATAGCACTGTGATTGACAGGACTGCTTTGAAACATTATGTGGTTGAAACTTGATTCCATCTTTCCATTCCATCACGCTGTATTTCAGCAGTGCCCAGAGTACCCTTAAAAATGCTGGTTACCACATGCAGGACACTGCAGATAACAGCAGCTGTGCAGTTATCCAAAATTCCCTGTTGAAAGCATGCTGCACTTTACCAGAACCCCATTAAACTGCATGATGAAATAGGCCTTGCAAAGCATGAAGAGAATTTACACCACTTTTTTTTTTTTCATTCTGTATTTATGTAGGAGAGATACCCCCTCCATGGGATATAGGAAAGTGCCATGCTCATTTTATTCATCTCCCCTCCTGGATGTGCAGGTGTCACAGGGTGCTGTCACGGCTGCAAAGTTAGGAACCCTTCCTATATCAAAACCTGCACTGATTACAGCAGAGCTGGGGGTGTCTCACGGGGAAGGACCACCTGCCCTTATCCAGGACAGGGATTATTCTCCCTGCACCAGGTGCGAGTGGTGTTCGCTGTTCTGGGTTAGCTCTGTGCATACACAAAGCTGTCTGTTTTGTTGTAGGAAACCGTTGTTTCTACAGTTCTTCTGTATTGCTGGTGCATCCCTGCAGAGCCCCACAAAGGGTGCTGTTTGCAATGTGGTACAAAACAGCTGTTTTCCAAGCCAGAGTGCAAGCAAGGTCATACTTCGTTACACTAGATCAATACTTCAAGAGGAAATTGTGCATTCGACCTGCTACGAGATGATAGATTGGAGCAAGGAGCAGAGTGCAGATGTATTAGCCTTGCAGGGCACTATTCATTTTCAAAACAGAGTTCTTGTCACAACTTACTTGATGGGAAAGAGAAAGGAGTTGTGTAAGAAACTTTCCGAATTATTCTGGGGCAATAATGAAGCATATCTACACTACATAGTGCTGTTTGCACTACAGTTATACCAAGATGCCCTGGAAGAAGAATCAAAGTTTAGGATTCTGTTATATCGTCCATCAAATGTCCATGTGGAGACATGCAGCAGTGTTTGCATGTATGTAACCTCCCCTTCTCCTCTGCAGGTTTGCTAGTTAAAGTCTTGAATGTCACTGTGGGCTATACACAGGAGGACTATCAAGCTGCATCACAGCTAGCTCTGTTTTGCCAGCTCTTGTGATGTTATAGTGAGTTTCACAACATCCCCTATTTTTCTTAAAACCTCAGCTATATACTATGTGACTACTTGGGAATCTCAGTTTTCATATAAAAGAGAAAGTTAAGAGTCCTCGTGAATACAAGGAAAAGGTGGAGGTATGATCCGAGTGCTGAAAAGGAATAAAAAAATAGTACATAAAATATCATAGTTTTCCTTATCATCTGTATTTTACAAGCCAGATCTCCACCTCATTATGGACTCAACATTAAATCATGTTCTTCTTCATTAGCCTGGAGGACAAGCATCCCCCTTACTGTGGTGCCAGCTCCCCCAGGTAGCTGTGATGCTATGAATCCACAGCTCCAGCTGGGTACCTCAGCGTGCATCAAGCAGCCGAAGACAGATCGTTTCCATTGGATGACAGCTTATTTTCTAAATTGGTAATATCTTTGCCACCAACTTGAGCTGATGTCAGTAACACATTGTCATCAGGAAACAAGGCTGATAAGTTTAAGGCAATAGAGCTGCCAAGGAAGTGACTAAATGCAAATTAAAGCTTAACGCTTGCTCAGATCTATATGGTTTTTGCTTTCAAATGTACATAGCCTTCCTACAAATCCTTTAATCAGCTAACAGTCTAAAGGTCAGAAAGATAGTGCTTCCTGCATAGGCCCCCTTTCCTTCTCACTTTCTATAGCCAGGATCTGCTTTAAGGAGTATTTATGATTTTAACAGTGAGCTTGCCAAGAATTCCCTCTGGAATAATTTACTGTAAAGTGTGATGCAAAAAAAAAGATTTAGCTGGTAATTACAGTGGATGGTTCTCATCTACAGTGCATCTTGTAGCTGTTTCTTCAGAACCAGAGTGGTCCAAAGAGACTGGGTTGCAGGAAAGGAAATTTAATAGCACATAATACAAGAAGAATATATCCTATCTACCCTTTTTGAAAGGAAAAATGAAAGGCAGAGTCAGTTTCAAATGATGATATGAGAAATGTGAAGGTTCAGTTCGGTCTGAAAAATGATTTGGGAAAACATCTGAAATTCAGTCATGACTTTTGCATGGGCAGACATCAAACTGGACAAGGAAAAGAGAGGCCTGGGTGGAACGTAAGGATTTGTATAATTATGACTTTTCCCTTAGGTTTCTAAAATGCTTTCCTATAGAGTGGCAAACAGATGGGATCCACCCACGAGTAGTTTATCATAGACACACTGACTATATTTAGAGATATATTATGAAAATATAACCCACTGCACACAGGAATGATACAGGGGGACCACAACAGAGACTGTATTTTCAGGGGTGCATTTTTTACTGAAACCCTTCCCTGCTGCATGCTGAGTCCTGCAAATCTGGCCAAGGGTTTGCTTTCCAGAGAAAAACTGCAAGGAAGGCTGGTGGTAGGAGAAGAAAAGAAATGTGACAAACAATAATGAGTGATATTAAAAATGTGTAAGTACAAGCACGCTGAAGATGAGACAGCAGTTGGACAAGCTCATCAGCGTTCTTATCAAGGATACAGAGAAAACATTTCAAGAGAGAGACAGCATGGTGCTAACAATGGATTTTTCCATAGTAAAGTAACTTTTGGCCAGTTTTTGTTGATACTCAAGTGATTCCAACACTGCATCAGGCTGCCACCCAAGTACAACAGCTCCGGTACATTTGAACCATCAGGCAATACTTGCAAGAGATGGCTTTGCTTGTCCCCAGGATGGTCAGTCACTGTGCTGGAACACAGATTGGGCTTATTATATTGCGAAATTTAAAGAGATGCCAACATCAGAAGCAAAGAAGAAAGCTGAAACAATTTGACCAAGTCAGTTTGATAATGAAACAAAACACAAGGGAGGTGACCATGAGTTCGGTCACGGACACAGATAGTTTAACTTCTGATGCTTCTTGCTGGTAGGCGAAGTAGAAGTGAAAATTTAAGTCTGCATCTTCTTGTTGAAAAGTTTCAGAACACGTTTCTAAACAAATTGCTAATGGGCTAGCATGTCTTGTCCCATTCAGTGAGAACATCAGTAATAGTTCTATCTCCCGTTTACAAGGAAGCCTCTATACCAGGAAGGGATATGGAAAGAAATCCTCTTTTTTTCTGATACATCTTACATAGCTTAGCCAAGACAGAGTCTTCTGTAAAGATCTTTCCTGAAGTGCTGTGCTGAAAAATTGGGATTCAGATAAGAGACACATAATAAAAAAAAAAAAAAGATGCCTTTACCATGGTGTGTCAGATTGCTTGCTGTGAGGATCCATCTTTGTTGAGCAACTAGCTGGCTGAGAGTCCTGATAATTGGCAGTAGTGGAAAAGGCTCTCTTCCTTCCAAGAGGCATACTAGGAAACTGGCACCAACCCTTTCACCTTTTTGGCTTTCCTCTCTGAATCTTAACGGCTCTAAGAAACTCAGAATTTCCCACCACCTGTCCAAGATCACAGCTTGAAAGGCAGAGACAAAAATGATCCATTCCACTGCTAGGGTTTTGAAAATACATGCCACAGCTATGTGATTTGTAATGTCTTGGACAGAACAGCTCTGTACAGCTAAAAATATTTCCATCTCTGCTTCTCTTTCCTGAAGCCATTCTATACTCACAGCATAAATGATTTCTTTCTGAGGGCTAATAGCTGCCCAGTGGCAGTATTTTCGGATCAGCCTGTGACATAAAGAATGAGAGAGATACCAAGACAAGTGCATAGGTACAGTTACTGCAGAGAAGGAAGCACAACCTCTTTATTCCCTAGGGCATCCTAGACAGTGAAGGGACATTCTTCTTTTGCTTCCAGGACTAGAAATAAAGAAGTGTGAGTTATTCACAGGGGCAGTGTTGCAATACATATCCCATGTGTTTGCCTGCTGTCTTCTAGACTCTTTCTGTCCCTTGCTGCAAAGATATTAACAGAGCCTGCTCCTATACTCTGCAGATTAGGCCAGGACATCCATAACAGTGATAGGGAAGTCATATGAGCAAAAAGGAGACCCTTCAAGTCACCAGGGCTGGATCCGAAAGGAAACCAGTGACTTAATTGATTGCAGACATTGTGGCCGCATAATATACACAGCCACACTGAGAGCCAGCATTGCAGCACATGTGGCAACAAGAAGGCTGTAATTTTCATTGATGTCAGCCAACCGATATGCATGAAAACTCCCCAGAAGCAGCTCTGCAGAAGGTCTTGGTGGCAAGGCATATGGAGGTGGTGGAGATTCTGAGCCACCAGAGCATCCTGCAGGGAAGAAGGCAGTCAAGGCAAGACCCCTGAGAGATCTCTTGAGGTCCCTCTGTGCCAGCAGGAGCAGTTCAGTGGTCTGTGGATTTCAGTGTGTGAGCCTTTGACCAGCTAATGTGCTCATAAACTGTGGGGTTCGGTGTGTAGCCTGCTAATGTGACAGTCAAATGACGTTACTCACTGCACGTCCATGGGAAAATGATTTTACCTCTCTGTGCACATTTCTAGTCTCTCACTGGTCTCTGCTCTGTTGGGTGATGGTGTTGTGCATGCATTTGCTGGTGGGTTAGTACAATGGGGCATAGGCTTCTGCTGGCACTGCTCTAATGACAGCAATGATCAATAGGGACTCCTCTTCTCCACTGCCAAAACGGAAAGAAAACCACCCTGAAAACACTCAGAACGTGCTTAATGGCACTTCCTTTGCCTCTCTTGGAGCATCAAATTTCATTGGCTGCTGGAGACAGAGTGATAAAGGTCTGGGAAACACTTATATCTCATTTCCCACTTTCAAAACATCACAGACTTGAGGTACAGGGTTTCCACATCAATGCTATGCAACAGTAACTATCACAATTCACATTTTATAGGGAAGGCTGGGGATGCAAGTTAAGTGGAATTAGCAATTCTACAGGACAATTTAGGGACTAAACCAGAGCTGAATCCATAGGTTTGTTCTCCCCCCCGACACACACTTTTTTTTTTTTAATTATTTATTCATATTTTTTCATCACCAATGCTGTGATCTCCAATGTCATGTCCTGGATTCCTGACTACTGAGCAGATTTGGTTTCTGTCCTTCTTCCTTTCAACTATGTTCCATGGGACAAAAATAAATTAAATACTGATTGATTGAATTTTAAAAACACAAAGACTAATGATGCAATCAACGTTTAAAATAGCAAGTAGGTGCAATTTTCCCCTGTCATGAAGTGGGTGCTGTTTTTTGATTTGCCAGTTGTGAAACTGGTTATCTGCTCAGGAAAAAGCTTGATTTCTCCCTACAAGATGATGTAGATCTCTTCAGGCTAATGCATTTCAATAAACACCTGATTTGCCACAATGTAGATTTGTTTTGGATGTCTCACAGATGCAAAAGCCAGATGTGCTGAAGTTTCACAATTTCTTTTACTTCAATAGGAGAGGTATTTTGGCTATGTGAAGCATTACAAATCAATGTATTTTCTGAAAAAAAAATTGCAGGATTTTAAAATGTCTTATACTGAGCATCCAGATTCAGTGAATACTTTTGATAATTTTTGGTCTTAATCATTATGTGTCAGGAAAAAGAGATGGGGAGGTAGCAAGTCCTCATCAGAGAAACTGAAAAAAAAAAAAGTTAAAGTTTGTGGCATTTAAAAAAAAATGTGTTGGATATAACCCATGAAATATGTAAAATTCTGTAGGCAAACCATGGGCTTCAGATGGTGTATATTTGGAAGAAAATGTCTGAACTGGGACACTAAGAAGAAATAATAAACAACCGCATAAGCCCCTTTCTGAAACAGAAGTTGAGGCTTCATGCTGAGTTTACTGAGCAAGGCTTTTTGGCATGTACTTCTGAGTCAGATGGGGAGCTAATGGATGCCATACACCACAGCACTGCGCAGAGGCAGCTGTGCTCATCTTAACTGCTCCGTGCTGAACTCAGAGCAAGCTACCAGCTTGCTTCTATTACCTTTGATATCTGTTGAACATCCATCTCAATAAACACCTGATTAGCTGTAATGAGGACTTGTTTTGGATACCTTGCAAACCAAAAGCCAGATGTGCATCTCTGTGCAGACGTATATACTTCAGTAGATGATGTAGACATACTCTAAATGATCCTAGTTATCCTTTCAATGCCTTTTAGCCAAGGAAAATATTTCCAATATTTTGTAGATGGAATGCATTTATGGTAACCTTTGAAAGACAATAGAGCTTGAATTTCTGAATGCCATTTACACAGTCATTTTTTTCAGAAAATTATGTATTTCACATTATATAACCCCAATGTAGTCTCTTTTAAAAATCATTATTATTGTTTTTTAGGAAGCAAAAATAGTCTACAGAGGAGTTCAGATGTGAAATCACAGGCCAAAGTGATTCCAACAGTTTAAATCTCAGGAGGTAACATCTCCCACAACACAATAAAAGGTTGTCACTAGCTTTGCCACCTTTGCATTTTAGTAAGTAACTGATATTTGCAATTCTGGATCACACATGCACATGAAAACATGTAATGCTTTAACCTTTGCACAAGTAAACCAATTATTTATTGCTCATGGCTTAAGGGGTTTATTATGTTAAAAAATACTGTTATTAAAAATAAAAACTGTTTGAAGTGAAGTGTATTAATAACACCAAGTCAAGAGTGAAAGCTATCTCTGAACAGTTTCTTAAATATGGTATTCACTCCCTTAAAACACAGAAATAGAAAGAAAAATCTGTAAGGCTGTGCTATATTCTGAGCGCCTGCTGCCCTACCTCAAAGCAGGCTGAAAAGTGTCCTGCATATATAGGTCACCATGCAGCCACATAGAAATAGTCTTCCTGAAGCAGAGTTCTCTAGGGGCCTTTGACAAGTCTTTATGCCTAATTCCTCTTCCAGATCCCAAGTACTTCTAAAGGATCTACTCCAAAGCTCCAGCACAAAGTTTCACATTTCTTTGTAAAGGCAACTCAACAACAAGCTAGGTTGGACAAAGAGAAAAAAGGTAAAATTTCTGCCATCACTGTTTTATGCTAGTTGACGGCAGGTCTTATTCCCTTTGATTTTAAGCAAAAGCATTAGGGAAATTTCATCTTGTTCAGCCTTCACATTTTCACACCTCCCAGGATCAACAGAGAAACCACAAACAGGATTTCACTGAAACTGAAAATACGTCCATCCCTACCTCCCCCACTCCATTTGCTGAGCATGTAAAAGAATGGGAAGGTTATTCTAGCAAATACAATTCATCTGTACTGCTGACAAAAGTACACGACAAGTGGCTAAGTGTGCAACTCTCACATTTTGAGTAACGTTGAAATCAATTTTCTTTATTTATCCTGAACCTTGTAATTGGTCACCTGGGAAAATCTGACCTAGACCTGTGATCTGGCTCATATCTGGTGCTTTATATACTGATAGTACTACACAGGAGTCAGAAAAAGCACAAATACTTGTGGGGATCAAATGGTTCAGTTCCTGCTCACCATTGAAACCAGCAGAAAAATTCCTATTAACCTGATAGGGAGCAGGAGAGGGTCCTACTGCAGGAGAGGAGTGTAGGGAATGGTGGTTCAAATCCGTCAGAGGAGGTAATACTAAGAACATGGATATGATAACGTTACCCAACATATTTGGACTCCAGTGAGTGACTACCCACGCACTTTATGCTGCTGAAAACACAAAGTAAACCACCCAAGCTTCAGACTTCTTTCACTGTGGCTGGTTTAAATTGTTCTCCTGGGTCTCCAGGCATGCATATCTCAGCTGCCAAGTCTCAGAGAAGCATTGTGTTTGGCATCGCAAGCAAACTGACTGGTTGCAGAAGAACCCTTGATATGTAAGCTACTTATGACCGGGTGACTGAGCAGCATCTGAGAGCAAGCAAAAACACTGGTGATCCATCCTAGGAGGAACATGGAGAGCTTCTTCTACCCTTAAACAGTATCAGCTAAGTCTGAGTATTTTCTTAACTAGGCCAGACAGCTCTGACTTCTGTCTTTCCTCAGATCTTCTCTTCATAGAATCACAGAATCATAGAATGGCTTGGCTTGGAAGGGACATTAAAGGTCATTGGGTTCCAAGTCCATGCCATGGGCAGGCTTTTCCTAGGCTTCTGATAATTCCTGGCACTCTGGGACTCTTTTCTATTCAGCACATATCTTTCTTGAATACTAACATCCAGAACTGGTCTGACCAGAGCACAGCTCCATGTGCCTAACAGACAGCGATCTTATTTATATCCACCACCAGCCTGTTTGCCTTTTCCACGTTGTGGAGACTGCTGAGTAATGTTCACCAGATGATCCATTATACTCCTCTCATCCTTTCTCCAGAACTGCTACTCAACAACTGGTTAGTACCAGCTGTTCAGAGTCCTCATTTATTTTAAAGGCTGGACACTGTTTTGTACAAGCTTCCACTGCAACAACCAGTTGCCAGTATGTATTTTCTTGCTTTCATTTCCAGCCACATTCACACCTGTTAGTTTCACCCAGACAGAGATGTGACCGACACAACAAAGCTGCTGAGAAGCCATTTCTACTTTCCTGCTTACATCTGCCCAGCTCAGGCTGCCACCTGCAGCCAGGACGGGCACAAGCTGTGCTCGTGTAGCTTCTTGCTTGGCAACTTCATCTGTGTCACAGCAACTTGGGGCCACAAATAGCTCGATGTCATTTCTGTCCTGTAGCACACGGATGGCACCGAGTTAAAACATTTTCCCATCCATGCAGATAGCATCAGTAAGCAGAGCCACCTATCCTTTTGGGTCTTACAGCCTTACAGCCAGCCACATCTGTTGCATGGTCAGTGTTATCCACATCAGCACAAACAAAATTATTTCACCAAGTGGTCAAGGGACACGTGTTTACAAAGGAACATAGACTGGAGATTATTGTTGTTCTCTTATGTCTCTAAGAGGCTGTAGTTTGCCACACAACACCGCAGGCCAACGCCAAGCAGAAACTGGAGCTGTCAGTACTCTGACCACCAAAATACCAGTCTTGTCTGCTTACACTTGCTTTTCAGGACTGCTTTCGAGGGCTGCGTGTCTTCAGGCAAGGAAGGATGGTGCAGCACTCTCCCTAGAGAAAGTCACCAGATGCAGAGGGGAATTCATCCAAATGCCCTGAGAATTCTGGCAGAGTTTTAGCAGGAAACTCCTACCAGCCCTTCCAGTTCAGCAGCGCTGCCCATCCCCTCCTTCTCAGCAGTGGAATAATCTTTAAAAGAAACCTAGTCTCCTTTATTATATATTTTTTTACTCTATTAAATGACTGAAAAAAAATCATCATTAATGTAAGAGTTATCTAGATTGGAAACTATTGATTCTGGATCTCCTCTGTGGGACATTCAGCCCTGTGAATTTCTGAGTATCTCACAGAGGAGGAGGTCTGCACTGTTCAGTGTTGCATCAGTCTCATCAAACCAACACCATAAGCAATGTCACATATGATAAGAATGAAAATAGTTGCAAAACTCTTAAATTTCAGTATTTTTCTTGTTCTGGAGATAGGAAACTGACAACAAAAAGCATGAAAACTGTGAATAGTTCTCTGTTTCACAGATGAGTTTCAGACATCTTATATGATGTCTTATATATCATTTCAGTCTAAATTTTCTGCTTTTTGAAACTTCAGCAACATAAAGTGTGAATTTGACACAAGGAACTGATATCTGTCAGTTTTACTAATAGAAGAACACCATCTTTAGATGTTCAGACTGTTTTTCATTTCATTTTTTAAAAACTAGTGGTTTTTTTTTTTTTTTTTTTTGGCCTGGCTGGTTAGAAGTTACTTCCTTATGCAAAACAATTTGCTGAGTTCACCAGGATGCTGGGGTGAGCTTATGTACACTCCTCATTCAACATTTATCCCTACCACAAGGGGCAGTTGTAAAGATGGCATCTTAACATGCCAGAAAATGAATCAGCCTTCTGCTGGAGCCTATTTGTCTTAAGTGCAGCAAGTCCTTACATATGCTTATGCTTAAGAACAAATACATGATTAACACCTGAGCTTTAATTTTTATGTCAATGTAGGTAGGAATTCAATGTAGATAAGGGTTGAACTCTGCTATGCTGCAGCTATTGCAAATTTAGTGACACCTTGGATGCCAAATGCTTGTGTTGTCCTCCAAACCGGGAAACCACTGGATGAGTAGGGACTATATAAGGATACCAGTGGGAGTTCTCCCAAGGACCTGACACCCGGTGTAGTGCAGACCCCCTACCATGAGAGCCTGACAAACGCCCACCTGTGCTGCCTCTGGCTGGGAAGTGGGGTGTGGCACTGCCCTGGGCCAGCTCTGCTCTACTGCTAACTTCTATGTGTAATTTGCAGCCTCTTAGCAGGTCTCCCAGTGCTGCTTATAACTCTATGGGGGAAAAGAGTATGACTGAGCACAGCCCCTGACAGCAATGGCACCCCCAGGAGGCTGGAAAGTACCTTTTACTCAGCCCTCATCTTGTAGGGAGGCACTTTTTCAAACATGGGCACTCCTGGCTGCAAACCCACCTTTACTGTCCCAAATCTTCAGCTGATTGTTGTTTGTGGATCCTGACCACTGAAGATGGTGCTCCCCCGAGCATCTCACACTGGAGCCATCAGCATGCTGCCTGTGTCAACGACCAGAGCTTTGTGCCATCTGGGAAGGGTAGCAGCCCACAGATGAGAGCAGGTCCCTCTCCTTCCAAAAAGAGATCCCTAATCCGCATTGATAGATTGCCGGTTTTTTTATCTTTTTTTTTTCACAGAAAACATTTGTTTTTCCTGGCAAAGAGGAAGAAAGCTGTATACGCCTCCAGCGCCTAACCTTGCAGCAAGTCTGCTAAGTAACAAAAAGCATCTGTGTGTCGAGAGCTGCACGGGTCTGGTGTGCCATTGCCAGAAGTCCATACCCATGTCACTACCACTGGACTTGTCGGGTAATATTAACCCTTGTGCATTCTTGGCTCTGTTGGTTTTGCTGGTGGAACAGGCAAACAAATCCTTTGCCCATGTTTCCTTTTCCCCAGTGGTAAACAAATGCACGGGTGTCTTTGTGAAGTTCCTTGGGACCAGCTCAGAAAGAGGCTCAGAAGCTACATGTTACTCCTGTGAGTGCTCAGAAGTTACTAAACATGCTAGGGCTGGTGCTTTCCTGAGTAAATGCTGCAGAGCAGCATCTGCCTGGATTTTGCAAGGATTCAGTCAACGTAAGATTACATTTTATTCTGCACATAAATAAAACAGACTTCTGTGAAGCTGGTAAGGAGTTAGATACAAGGGGTGAATCCCGGAAGAGCAAAAGTGCTTGAGGAGAAACTGAGAACCACTGTGCACCCTATCACAGACCCATCCTTCTGTCATCACATCACCTCAGAACAGCATGAAAATGACAGTCTCTCATTTGTAAGCATCTACTCCGCTGTCACTATGGCGTGCAGCATCTCTCCATAAAGTTGTATTCCAGGATAGGACTGGTCAATAGTTCCAAAAATGTAAATCTTTCACAGCTATTGTACTTTAACAAGTTTATGCTCCCCCCTCAAAAAAAAAAAAAATCATGAAAAGTTCTCAACCGTTTTTGATTTCTTCTGCAAAATATTGTTTGAATGGCACAAAATGAAAACCAGCATCTCAGCTCTGTGTATGTGCTCAAGAGATGTTGGTGATGTGTTAAGGGCTAGGAATGTGCTGTGGAAACAATTCTAAATTTAAACAGTTGAGTTTGGGTAAGTCTGGAGACAGTCTAGAAATTTCTCAAGAGCAAGCTGGTTTCTGGTTTCTGTTTGTTCCCAGTTTTCACTGATACCTTGACAGCAATATTTTTTCTTCATCCTATTTCCTCTTCTCTTGCTGTCGTGTAAACATTCCTAAAGCAACAATATAGATAAAACCCGAGACATTATTTTTACTTTTCAGACATAGAAACTTCAGCTTTTGGCTTCGAATAGGCAAAGGCCATAGCATTTCTAACACTGTATGTGATTTCCCAGTGTTTTGTGTGCTCTAGAAGTCAAGACAAAGTGCAACTGTGCTTGCATGGGTTTCTCTGTGGAAGATCTCCCATGAAGCTGATTCATGATGCTGCTGCAGTCCAGGGTAGGCTGCAGGTTTGTGTGCAGGGAAGCCTTGCTTCAACCTTTACAGCAAATGCAAACTTAACGCTCCCTCTCCCACAGCTGAACTCCACTGAGATTTGCAGGAACATCACAGGTTCATACTGTGCTCACAACATAGATCTCCTTTAGATTAAGTTTGTGATAATATCTACTTTATGCTTACTATACCAGTTCCTGGAAATATTTGCAACAGGATACAGCTTCCAGACATTTTCCTAACACCACCAGGTCTCTATACTCAAGAATCTGTCAAGGTCTCTCCAGTCCTCATGATTTTTCAACTCAGAATTTAAAATTCATGTGTATTCCTCAACGGAGAACAAGTACAGATAGAGGAACATTTTCTGTTTCAGATACTCGGATGTTGGACTGCTGAAGAACAAGATGGCAGAGGAACAGTTATGATTAATCAGTGCAGAAAATACCATTGTGAATAGCACAACAAGGGAATAATAATAATGGGGAAAAATGGATTAAACTTCACAGCAGCAATATTCAAATAAGATTCATTATACTTTGTTAAAAGGGCTTTCTTTAGCACCAAAACTCTGGAAAGCACATAGAGGAATGTGTTGATGTGGGTACATAGGATGGCTGCCCTGGGTCAGGTCACCTGGCCATTCTCTCAGACAGTGCCTAAAACAGAAAACTTCAGGACCACAACAAATCAGTGTAAAACAAATCCACTAGTCTGTCAAACTCCAATAATTTGCAACTCAGAAATTACTCCTGTCTAATGAGCAATTTCTTCACAGATTTCAATTTCATGAGTATGCCTGGGTTCTCCTCGAGCCCTGGTGCACTCTGAGCATCCACCACCTCCTGGAGAGAGGGGCTCTACACCTTAACAACTCCTTTTGGGAAGAAGATCTCTCTGGGTTTGGTTTTTCCACAACTGGTACTCTCCTTAGACACCAGCTAATTCTTGTACCAAAAAGTGTGAGTAGTGTGTTCTCTTCCTTTCCCTCTGTAATACTGATGATCTTATAGACATCTGCACATCCTTCTCACTCGTGTTTTCCAAGCAGACAAGTCCTAACCTAGTTAACTTTTTCATATGTTTTTCTATAGACTTCAGGTCTGAAAACAACTGAATTCAAGCAGACTTGATCGTGTGCCTAATTTAAGGCCAAAAACTTCACTTCCTAGATGGAGATGCGGGAAAGCAGCTTATTAAGCGATCTTAGCAATAATAAACTGCTGATTAAATGATTTTGTCATGTTTTTCCATTCAATCACCAACACCAGGAATTGTAATTTTCATGAATGATAGTCTCTGGCGTGACTTATAAAATTTTTGGAGAAGTGTTGCAGTGAAATGATCTTAGGCACAAGATCTACGAGTCATGAGGTTTAGTTTTGTGGGTCAATCGACAGTATGTGAATGGGGAAAAAAGTGATATTTTTTATTCTGCCAAAAAATTTGCTCAAATTCGTTGATGTCATATAATGCTCACTGCAGTTGCTAAGTGTGCAACCCAGAAATGTGGAATGCCTCATTTATTTGTGATTGTGATACCAGAACTATACTGATACTATCTTTCCAAAATATCATTGGCATTATTACTCCCAAAGAGCCGTTGAAAAAGTGGTGCAGATTTATATGTAAACATACACACACCTGCCTCCATTTTGGAAGGACCTGCCCTCGGTGTTAGTTTAATTGGTGTGAAGCTAACCTCCTCTGCAGAACTAAGACCCCTTCTCATTCCCGTTGAATTATCTCTCACAGAAACTTCCAGTCCCTCTGGGAAGGTGGCACCACGGTGCTGGTCCCGTGCTCCCTGCACTGGGATGCACAATCCTGCATTGGCCTGTCTGAGCACCAGCTCCGTGCAGGTGTGAAGGACTTCATTGAAAGGAGGACTCCATTTTCCAAATAATCCCACTTGCTCTGCAGGACTGCTGTGTCTTCATCATTTACTCCTCTTCCACTCTGTGCATTATCAGCACATAACCAATTTTGACTTTGCATTTACATCGGAGCACTGGTAGACAACACCTTCAGGCCGTGAAAACTGGGTTCCTATAAAGCCCGCTCCTGCCTTTGCCCCCAAGGAACAGGGCTCCTCATCAGCAGTCACCCTCATTAGCAACAACTTTTCAAGACCTGTCAGTTAGCCAGTCCTTAATCCATCTAAGGTATGCCCCACTGATCCCAGAGAGTGCTATTTTTAAACAACACAGTACTGCAGTACGGATGGCATTTAAGTAATGCTAGATCCAGCTCAGAACTGGATCTTACAAACATGCAATTGCATGGAGAAAGCAAGAACGGTCTTCTCTGACAAGAGTTGTCTTTGACATGGCTACCTGAATGTCAGTGATCGCTTTTCTTTAATATTTCACTGTTTCTCACTGGTAAGTGGTGAGCACCGTTACTGGTAGTTTTGATCGCTAAGAAACCCATACATTTCAGTAGTTTTCCCCTTGCTTTTGTAGTCTGGGCACATCCTTAGCCTGAACACCTCCTCCAGCTCCTGTGCTGGTTGTTGCTGTGCTGGAAGTTTTCTACTTAGTGCCGTGTCCCAGTGATTTCCTTTAATTCACCTGATACACGGTGAGGCGTCCTGCATCGTACGTACATTCGTACCTCAGACACACTGATCCATACTCAGTGCCTTCACTTGTCAGCTTTATGAGTGCTATCCAAGCTATGGAAGACATTTACATTTTGTCAATGCCTGCCTATATTTAGATCACTGTCTGGTGGTGATATCTGCAGTCACAGTGAATGGGGCCACCTAACAAACCGTTGAGCCATGCAGTCTATTTGTCTGAAATGTGGTTAAATTCACACAGCTCACCTGTCCCCTGGCCACTGAGCTGCTCCCTCGGGGACCACTTGCATTCCAAAGTTCTGAGCAGCTTACAGCAGGCATATTTTCAAAGCCACAAAAATGTTTCCTTTTTCACCCCAAATTTCACCCACACGTGCAATGACATTAGCAACATGCATATATAAAGCTTTCTTCTTTTCCTCACTTTTTCTTTTACAGAACCACACTTTCTGCTTTTTGTTTAGCAGTCTCTTGTCCTGATAACCCATAGCACCCAAGTTCTCCACAGTCTTGCATGCATCCCTACCAGGCAAGGGCAAAATCCATTATTCACAGTCTACAGGTGGAAAATATGCCACAGAGAGGTTAAGTGCTCACTGCTGGCAAAACAGGTGACTGACTCATGTTCACCAAGGTTTAGATTAATGACAGGTAGACCCCTTTTTTCCTCTTCCCATGACACTTGTTTCCATGCCAGACAGGTGTACAACTAAAACCATGATCCGCTTGAATCATTAATGAAGAATGAATTCAAACTTGTAAAAAGCCTTCTGATGCAAGTATTCGTATTTGGATGTTGTTTTCCTTAAGTATTCAGTGGTGTGCACTTACAATTTACCCTGCTTTTCCTCCCGACAAACTCATTTGCCATGGTAATTATGAAAGCAAACACAAACATACAGACAACAGTGTACAGAAGTTCCAGCCACCAGGGATGGGAGTTTTCTTTCTGTATGCCTAGCAGCCATCACAGAGCACTTTTATAAGCTTTTGCCCACCAGAGTGAGATACTGCAGCTTGTTTAGTACATTTTTTCCATTGATAACCTTAAAGGGAACACCAATCTGAACTGAAATGCCATCTTTCTCTTTTTCTAAAGAAAATCTGTGCAGCTTTTGATGATTGACCTTATTTTTGCCAACTAATGGCAGAAGAAAAATATCTAAATTGTGTCATGTGACATCCTGGTGGACCAAAGCTTACATTAGAAATAAACTCCTCTGTGCTCTGATAAACATCTGCAACTGTCCAGGCACAGGCGAAAAATTCACCTCAGAAGCTTGTATGGACAACCTGCTGCTCTGCAGAGTGTGCAAGCCAAACAGCCACACCATTGACCCACACTCAGATTAAAACAAGGATGAACACTTTTGATGCTGAAGTTGGATTCTTTCAATCTAATTCATCAAATACATTACTGTACCATGTTTTACTTGTAGCTAGCCTAGCAGGCAATACAGACATAGAAACCATAGAGGAAATATATAGAGAAAATGCAGATCCAGATTCTCAAGGCCTCCTTTCACAGCAGCATAAGCCTACTCTAGGAGGCTACAATACAACAGATAATAATTTTATATTCATAATGGCCTCATTGGTGCTAAATGCAAAGCACCAGGAAGCAGACCATCTGACTTATTCTGCTGAAAGGCTGAAGGACATCTTGTGGAATAGAAATGGGTGTTGCTTGGCTTTCTGCTACATAGCAGGCAGAAGAAGCAGTAGTAATGTAAGCCTTTATTTTATTTTATATTATATTATATTATGTTACATTATATTTTATTTTAATTTGACATAAGTTTTCCAGAGCTATGCATACCACCAATATCTTAGGCAGTTCTGCAGCATGGTTCTCCCATATTTATTGCAGCAGGAGTCCCAAACCAGAGGCAGTGGTGAAGGTTAGCTTCAGGTGAACAGCCCTAGTGTTTCTACTTGGGGACCTGGCAATGCCTACACCGACATAAAACTTTGAAACAGCTTAAAAAATGCATCTACTTTCTGCTGCTTGACAATTAAATGCTTATAGTATTCTCCCTCCCCTCCCAACTGCCACCATATCACATGATACCATCTGATGTTTTTTCAGGGAAAATATTTTAGAGAGAAAAAAAAAAAGAAAACACAACAGTTCGTTTTACATCTGGTTATTCTAGACCTCTACGGGCCGTCTGGCAGAAGAGTGGACATAAGGAAAACGGCGTGGAGCAGCACCAGTGGCAGCAGCAGCAGCAGCCATGCCTCTAACTACAAAGGACGCCCATGATCTCCACGGGCTGCAGCAGCAGCTCAGAGCATCTGTTGATATTTGGAGTGGGGGGCTCAGGGCTGTGCCCTCAGCTGCGGACCTCCTGTGGTCCCTCTGGGGACCAGGTGCTGTGGCAAGGGGGTGTCAAGGGAATCGCGTGGGGCTGGCAGAGCCACGCCGGGCTGCTCATGCGGCGCGCCGGTAGATGAGCTGGCAGTTTCTGTGTGCCAAGGGGGATGTGGTTTTACCAACACCCAGGCCTGATCCCCACCCCTCCCCGGGCATCCCTGCCCACGGTCTGCGGTGGCGGAGATGGTGCCTCTCTAGGAATTGCAGCATGAAATGTGAAAATAAAAGTTTTGATTAAAATGGGGCAAAATGCTGCCTAGACCTCACCCCCGGCAGGATGCAAGTTGGCAGAGAATTTGCCTGGAAGCGTGTGCTGAGCTGACAGCTTAACTAGTGCATCAGTTAATTACATGATTCTGATAACGTGCTGTTTGTATTCGATTGTGTTAAAAACTAGTAATATCAGCATCGCTGCCTGCAGTAAAAGCCGCCCTGCAGCAGATCCTTTTTGTTTAACTTCTCAATCAGCTCAGCTAACGCTCCCACCGCGTGAAAATATCCTTCTCGGCAGAGCACTGATTTTCTCCCGCAACCTCCCCTCCTCCCCACTTATTCCCTCTTTTCTTCTCCACCATCAATCTTACAAGTGTGCCACTGTGCATTCGCATTTCTCTTTCTGCACGTGTCAGCTCTGCGCACTTCACAAGAGCCCCCTTCCCCAGCCAAATCCTGCAAAGCAGGCTTTAACCACTCGCCTCCCGAAAGGGGAGCTCCACGCACAACTTGGCGCCTGAAGGCTCCCCAGCCACACTGCGGGAACGCTCCCCCAGTCGCGGACAAAAGAGCAAGTAAAACGAAGCTGACTTACTGCTATGGCTTGGAGCCTTTCCTTGTGCAACTCTGCTTCCGCCATCCTGGAGAAAAGGACACAGGAGGAGAGAGAGGGGAGGCAGGAGGAAAAAAAAACAAAACCAAAAACAAAAACAAAAACCCACACTGACAAAACAAAACCAAAAAAAAAAAAAACACCAACAAAACCAAAGCAGAGCGCACACTGCAGTCACCCGGGGGAACTGGAGTAATTGCGAAGAAAGCTGAGCTCTCGTGTAGTAGCCAGCCACTTTTGGAGGCACTGCAGGCTGGCTCACGGCAGGATCATTTCAGTCGCTGGACCAGCGCCTGCCTTGCTGCCTGCCTCCCAGCTGTATTGCTAACTGCATTTCATTGCAGCTTCTGTGTGCTGTTGCTGTCACACAAGCCATGTATGCACTCTCCCAGCAGCTGAGCACAGGGATGGCTCGCATGGCTATAATTTTTTGCCTTGACGTCTCAGCTCATTTGCTCCTCCTATGGAGCACTGGGTCACGACAGGAGCTCAACATCCACGGCGTGCACAGTAATCCAAACCTGTGTGACTGCAGCAGGGGAGCAGGCGGCATCCCTGCTGTCCAGCAGGGCTGGATGCAGAGGGGAGCACGGAGGAGAAGCTGCTAGCGAGTGCTGCAGTCACACAGCATGCTGTAAATGCTGCTGCAGGGCAGCCTGCAAGAGCAGTCGTGAAGAGCAGATGCAGGGGGGGAAGGTGTCTGTGCATTGGACACCAAAGCTCTGCTTTGGCATCCAGCACTAAGAGGTGACAGAGCTGCACGAGGGAGATGCTTGGCTGGGGACCTAGGGTGTGCAGCAGTAAGGAAGGGAGCAGGAGGGGAAGGAAAGGGAGACTGGAACCAGCACCATGAGGGCACCCTTTGGATTTAGCTATGGCACCAGTTCTGCATGTTTCAGCTGGCAGCCTCTGTGATTTTTGCATGGTCTCCCACCCTCCTTATTTTCTCATAGATGCTGAAGATGCCGCCTCTCTCCCAGCCCCACCCCGCTGGGTGCTGCAGCGCAGGTGAGCACAGCAGAGGTGCCCTGGCAGAGGGGCTGGTGGGGGCTGTCTCTCAGAAGTGATCTCTGCAGCAGATAATCACAATTTCACAACCACTTGCTGATGAGATGGGGAAGCTCCTTTGTCCTGGAGGAAGCAGTCCAGAGGTCACCCCATTTCCCATACTCCTGCCCCTTTGTGTGCCATCCAGCCTTGCATTTTACCCCTCTGCTGGCATCATTCCTCCCTCCCAGATACTCTCCAGCTCCGTCCCACTCCAGGATGTGCCACTGGCTGCAGACTCCTTTTCAAGGCAGCTGCTTCCACACGTATTTCCACCTCCTGGTCCCATTTCCCTCACTGGTGCCAGCCTCCTTGCCTCGTGACGGCGTATCAAAGTGACTTCTTGCCTAGCTCTGCCTTTGTGAAAGAGGTCCTTTGTTGCACAGAACATTCACGGAACATTATATAACCCCAGTTGTCTCTGTGCCCAAAAAGCAAAGTTTTATTGTGGTATCCTAAGTGAGGTGGTGTCTGTGAGTGGGTGTCAGGGTGGGCTCACAGCTATGGGAAATGCAACACCACCAGCTTAAACTGGGATACTCTTTCAGTCTTCCAGCTTGGCTGAAATAATCTGTTGGATGACATCTGACATGTAGCTTTTTTGCTCACTTTCAGCCTTTTCTTTTTATGCAGAACTTCCTTTTTATTTTTATTTTAATTTTAATTTTTATTTTTATTTTTATTTTATTTTTTTCATAAAGACCCACGTATTGCTTATATTAAAACAGCTGGTTTTGAAATACCCCATCATGCAGATCCAGACATCCATACTCCCACATGTGCACGGAGAACTTACACGGGCAACTCCTACTGAGACTTGCAAGTTATGCAATTAAATCGCTTCAATACCCTTCTCATGTTTTGCTGTCAAGCCTTGCCCCAGGGAGGAATTCAGCTATGGGCTGTACCCAGCCAAGGCCAGGGCATGCCCCAGCGCTGGCTGTGGCTGGAACTGGGATGGGGACACGTCCATCCCACGACCTGCAGTCATGGCAGGTGCTGCCAGACTGGCACGTGAAGTGCACCACACTCTGCCATCCCCTCTTTCCTTCCAGATGGCACCCACTCTACAAAGCACTGAAATGTGTTTAAGTGCATTCAGGTTAATTTTATTTAAGTGCATGTGTGCGTCTCACTTCTGATGTCAAACCTTTGATAGTTCACGAAGCACTGTGGCGACAGCCAAACTGAGCACGGCACTCACACCATGTTTATCCCCTCTCCCCATTAGCTTGCAGGTGACGGGTGCATCCTACAGAGTGCTGGGGCATCCCTGGCCAAGCAAAACACGAGGCAGGGCTGTGCACCTTTGCTTTGTTTGCCAAGGAGCAGCCATATGATGGATGTATGAGCATCTGGTCATGGTACTGGTACAGAGGAAGGGCTGTGGAAGTGAAAGGGATTTGTTAGAGCAAGATGTACAACAGCACTGGTACAAAAAAGAGTTGATCAGAGCTGTGCATAATGATCTTGTCTCTGAGAGTTCAAACCAGAAGCTTTTCAATCTTAGAAGCACTGGGGCTCTGATGTGGAGCCAGCACTGGTGGTGGAAACATGGTCCATTGTGGATCAGCTCTGCTGGAGGAGACCACTGCATGATCATACAAGAGTCGTGGAGGGTGCAGAGAGGTCTGTCAAAGCGAAAAAGTGAAGCCTCCTTCACCCAGAGCACACCTGGGTGAAAGGACCTCTCTGAGGTGACAGCAGGCATGACAGAGGCTGTAGCATACAGCGCAGCGCCTGGGGACTTCTGGTTACTTAAGACAGCTTAAAATGAAACAAAACAAAATTCCATTTTTCCTTTATTTATTTGTTTTTGCTTAAGATTTTTGTTTCCAGAATATTTTACTATATTGGTAAGAAACTTCCTAAGGTATCAAGAAAAGAAGAGAGGGTAGGGGGTGTGTAGGGAAAGGCAAGAAGCTGCTAGAAAATCAGGCAAGTGAAAGGAAAGAAGCATTTTAATGTACTTCGTTCAGTAACTAAAAAAGGAGAAGAAAGGAAAAATATCCCTATTATTTTCAAATGTCTATAAAAAGGCTGTTATTTTCACCACAATTTTTAAAAGAACAAAAACCACTAAACCTTAATAATGCGTGAATTGCATCCCACTTCCATGCAAAACAGACTTTTATTTTTATTTCTTTGGACATGGGTGTAGGAAACAATCTGTAGTCCCTGCTCATTGCTGGAGAGGATCCTGAAAGCACTCTGAGCTTTGTGTAGCCTGAACTTTTGATGAGACAGACAAGTTAAATAGTGGAAATTGGGTTCTGATGTCTCTCATGGAGCTGAGCTGGGCTAGGAAAGATTCTACTCAAATCACCCATGTTTATTTTTTTAATAACTAAGGTCAGGCTTGTCATTGCTCGGTACGCGACTGGAACCCTTCTGCACAATGCCGGGCACCTTGTCCTCAGGGCAAAACCCTTGGCTCCACGTCCTGCTGGCTGTCAGTAGGACTGAGTCAGTCTGAGAAGCCAGACTTTGGCCTGAAGACTGCACGAGGAAGGCACATGCACGCACATGAAGGTCGGGACCAGCGCCTCAGCCGCTGCCAATGTATCGACATATTTTTGTGGTGACAAGTTAGTGGTTGGATCCTGGCAGCGGCTGTCAAGAAAACACAGAGCGAGGAGGGAAAACAGGCTTCACATTTGCATTTCAGATTGTTTAAGAGAAGATACTTCTGGCTCTTAAAATTACCACATGCCAGCGTGTTGCATTGTGCTATACTAACACTGCTCTGGCATCCTCACTATTGTCAAGCGTCCCTCCCCAGGGCATATTTGAACCATATTATTTTCATCTAAGTTGAAATTCTGAGGTTCCATTAATCTGTTTTTTATCTTCTTTACCAGGCTCTGGCCTCCGATACTAGATTAAAATAGGTCAGGAATGAGAAGTTTGTCTACACTTTTAGATCCCCGAGCCCATCATTCATGCTTGCTTTCTGGACTCATTCATAGTGTCTCGCACAACATAGCCCTTGAAATTTTTGGCAGTGGCACCATCCAACATTTCCAGAAAAGGCTACTCCATCTGCAGCTTTAATACGGGCTCTCAGCATCATCAGACAGCAGGCTCTGGCTGTCATCCCTCCTCCCGTCATCTCTGTTCCCCTGGGGTGGGCACAGCGGCTGTAGCCCCAGGGTTGTGCTCAGGGCCCTTGGAAGCTCAGCAGAGCTCACCACAATGGGCCGTGCCCCATCCTGAGGCACCCCAGAGAAGAAGGCAGCTGGAGCTGGGATTCACCCACACACCCCGAAAGGGAGGTGATGAAGAGAGGCAGAAGAAAATATCAAGAAGTGGGGAGGTGGTTAAACCCTGTCCCTACTAAACACTGCAAGCCTAGCCCCAAAATCAAGCTGCTGTAGTGAACTCCTGAGCATTATCTGAGCCCACACCCTAGGTCAGCTGTCCTTATCCTTATTATATCCTTAAAATATCCTTATTATATTTTAAAATTCTTTATAACAGACTTTGTTTATCTGGAGTTTTTTCCCTTTTCTTTTCTTTTCTTTTCTTTTCTTTTCTTTTCTTTTCTTTTCTTTTCTTTTCATTTCTTTTCTTTTCTTTTCTTTCTTTTCTTTTCTTTTTCTTGTTTTCTTTTCTTTTCTTTTCTTTTCTTTTCTTTTCTTTTCTTTTCTTTTCTTTTCTTTTCTTTTCTTTTTTTCTTTTCTTTCTTTCTTTCTTTTCTTTTCTTTTCTTTTCTTTTCTTTTCTTTTCTTTTCTTTTTTCTTTTCTTTTTCTTCTTCTCTTCTCTTCTCTTCTCTTCTCTTCTCTTCTCTTCTCTTCTCTTCTCTTCTCTTCTCTTCTCTTCTCTTCTCTTCTCTTCTCTTCTCTTCTCTTCTCTTCTCTTCTCTTCCTTTCCTTTCCTTTCCTTTCCTTTCCTTTCCTTTCCTTTCCTTTCCTTTCCTTTCCTTTCCTTTCCTTTCCTTTCCTTTCCTTTCCTTTCCTTTCCTTTCCTTTCCTTTCCTTTCCTTTCCTTTCCTTTCCTTTCCTTTCGTTTTTGCATTTTTGCCACTTGGTTTCAAGACTTGGCGTTGAAGCACACGAAGCAGGACATGGCATTGTTTGAGAATTAAAAAGCTAGAGCTCAGGGCTTTGTTTTAAACCTTCCCAAGACAGCAGGCTCATGAATGGGTAAGCCATCATTTATTAATATGTGCAGCCTATTAGGTTTTTCCACGTTTGCTTCATTTCGTTCTGCAGCAGCAGCGAGATGTCACTGACCAGACAGGTCTCCACGTGGCCATGCTCACAGCAGGAGCACGGCTCATCCTGGTGGACCACCAGGCACTGTGAGTGGCAGTGGACCCTCGAGAGCCTCCACAAAGTAGATGTGTCCTGGTCAAATGCTGCCTATTATCCACCAAGTGCTGCTTGCCAGTGGTTCTGCCAGTAGCAGGGACGGGGACAAGAAGTGTTGGCTCTTCTGAGACAGCCCCGTTGCTGTGCTCAAGAAGCCCTGCATTAGCCTGAGATTTGCTCAACACCTTCAGTCCCTGGCGGGACTAATGAAGAAAGCCACAGAGCACCCACCCCCTGCCAAGGCTCGCAGGTCAGTAAGCCAGGAAATCCTGTTTGCAGCAGCTTTCCATAAAGCAGGGAAGAATAAGAAGAACGAATGCCTGTCCTTCACCGTTCTCCCTTCTTTCCTCTCTTCGTAGCTGGAGCTATCTGGAGTTTCCCAGGTGCTGCAGCCTTGACTTCCATCCTGGGGAAGGAACAACCACCCTGTCTCCTCAGGGGACCTCAGTGCCCGCTGCTGACACTGTGCATCGTTCCAGGGGTCTCGCCTGGCCCTTGGGCAGCAAAAGGGGACGGGAGGACCTGCAGAGCAGAAGCATAAGGCAGCCTTTCCCAGCTGCCTCTGCTCTCTCTGAATTCACACAAAAAGAAAATCCTGGTTAGCCCTTACCTTACACTTTCCACTCTCGGTGTTTCCCTTGCCACCTCACATCCTGCTGAGGCAGGGAGGTGGACAGAGCAAGTAGTGTTCTCAGCATTAAAGTACAGGGCAGAAGTATATTTGTAAATAGACAAGTCTGCACCAAAAAGGGAGTTTTTGTTGAATTTTTGTTCTACCAGGATAATGATGTCACTGAAATAGGTCACAAATGCACATCTCTCCATAGCTATTAATGAACTGAGGTTCATGTGTATGCCATGACTTGCACGGTCCACCTCATTGGAAACAGTCTGTGGCATAGAGTTTCACAGATCATGAGAACTTTAATGTTGACAGGGAAGAAGGTTTTGCTCCTCTTGCCCCTTAAAAATGTCTCGGATATTCAACCTGCCAAAAGAAAGAGGAAAAGATGTACTTTTTTTCACTTTGAATTTAAAAACTAGAGCTTGGTTTGTGTGGATTTTGTCATGTCCCTCACATGTACATTCAAATATCAGTGGTTGTAGCAGAAATGCTCCTTTTAGCAGCATTTCTTTCTATTCTTGTGCTTGTTCATTAACCACCACAGCTATTTAGCTGAAATGGTTTTCTCTTTAAATATGCAAAACATTTTCTGCTGGGGTTTGTGTTAGGACATTGGATTTTGCTTCAGAAGGGAGATAGTAGTGCAAGAAGTCACCCGCAGCCCAGCTGGTAAAAGTGATGAAAATAACCTGCTGCCCCAGGAGGTAACTGGGGCCTTGTGGAAAGAGTACTGGCCCAGAACCATAAGATTTGGGTTTTACTGCTGCTCTGATCACAACTTTGCTTTATTCCCCCATATATAACAAAAAGATAACTGTATACCTCCTTTTTAAAGACCCTTTTGTCTCCAGGCCCTCTAGGCCCTTCTCAGTTTGGTCTCCTAAATACAACAGGATCCTTTAAGAAGGATTGGCATTATATGTGCAGTGCCTTGCTACCTGAAGCAAAATAAGTAATAAAGATTCCAGTCTATGAAGGTAGCTTTCATCTAAGGCTAAATAGCCAGGAAATTCACAGCAGCAGGCCTTCCAGCAAAGGAGCTGCGTAGAGAGGCGTCTGCAGCTTGTCTGCCTCAAGGCTGAGATAGGCATTTCAGATCAGTCCACCTTAACTCCAACACATTGCAGCAAAGAGAGATCTGGAACTTTGGTTTTGTCTCTTTGATGAAGAGGAGTTTGACTCCATATATTTAAATGAGGGGTCTGGCAATATTTTGAAGGAGGAACGAGTCGGATCAGGTGCAGGCCTACTTATCGCAGCCTGCCTTTCTGAAATCCTCCAGAGAGCTGTCATGTAGCCTGTGAGCCTGCTAACCAGCAGAAGGACCCCTGACAACCGGTGTTTAAATGCCCTTTGTTCCTCCAGCCTGAAGAAAATGGAAATGTGCCACACAAAAAAACATCTCTTGTCCCTCTGGCCTTTGCTTCACATCGTGGCAGAATGTCACTTAGGAGCAAACCTGCGGATAGAGAGTGACTGGCTACTTCCTGGGTTGCTGCTGGAAGTTCAATCTGAATTTTGAACCAGACTATTTTAAGCTTAGATCGGTTCATCCAGCTTCAGTTGTTAGTGAGGGAATTCATCATGTTCCTTGTAGCCTGAGGCAGCTGCGAGGTGCCAGGGCTCTGCCTTGGACCAGCGCAGCACACGGCAGCATGCATTATGCAAAGGCACGGCACTGCATATGTGAGAGTGATTTCTTCCAAGTATCATTAAGGCTTCTTTCCTCTACTCAGTCCCACTTTCAGTGCTCAACTCAAAGCTGTGTGAGCATGCTGTGATGTCCCTTTGATGGGAAAGGTATCCCTGGCGGTGTCTTATTCAGAGCACCTGGGAAATAGGTATGCAGCATTTCCTATAACGCTTTTCCAAGACTAGTGCTATGGACAGCAGATGTAGATGGTGAGAAAAATCATAATCAAGCTTCCTGAGGAAAATTAGAGTTCTGCTGACTTCCTATTAAAGTCAGTCTAATAGGATTATTTTAACTTTAATGTTATGAAGTGCAAATTGCAGAACTGTTTTACATTATATCGTACAGCACAAACAAGCCTCACTCAAGATGAAATTATTACTAACTTGGTATCTCTGGCATGCAGCTAATTAGGAAATCATCTTTATATCTTGCACCTCTACTGTACAAATGTCTGGTAAGTAACATTCAAAAGATACATATTCATTGAGCCTAGTAGTCAGCCATTCCTAGGCTGAAATTTAATGCTGATTTACAAAACAGCCTAAATGATTGACATCATCTTCTACTAATTTTAGTGAAAAGTAATTCTTAATCCTCTAGACTGCTATGAAAATCCCTGCCAACATGTCTACATTTTAAGCTTCTGTTTATATTCCAATTTTGGAACGTGGAAGGGAGTACAATGCATTATTGTTTCAACACTAATCAGCCACCCGACCTTTTGAACAAAGATATCTGGGAAGAGGCTGAATGCTTTAACGCTGTCCTAATTTAGTACTTCAGCAGACTTTTCATGTTTTTCCAAACTGATTTGGTTGATGTCCCTCATGCTAAGGAACAACCAAATGCAGAGCACATCTGCAGGTATCCTCAACCTCACGGTACTTTCAGACCTCCTGTTCATCAAGGCTGGGGTAGCTACTGCTAGATGTGGCAGGAATGAGAAGAAAGAGGCCCCCTGTGAGGCTGGGACTGGTTTACAGCGCACAGGTAGCACAGCAGAGCCTGCCATAGTCATGTGCTTTGGGCACGTGTTCAGCATAAAATAAAATGAGAGATGGTAAGAGTAAACATGTAAGCAGGGCCCTCTGCACCAACGTAGGAGAAGGAGACACATCAGGTTGTCAATTTAACAACATAATATTATTATTTTTATTTATTTATTTATTTATTTATTTATTTATTTTGAATAATTCTATTGCAGAAGTAGAGCTTTACGGATTTCTCTTTAGAGGTTTGAGTCCACGGAGTGAAGGTGAAGAACACCCATCAGTTCAAGTCTGCTTCTGCTACTGTTCTGTCTTCAGGGTGTAAGAGTTTGACACTCTCTTGTAAGGATAGTGGAGGAGCAGTGCTTTTTTTATGAATATATAAAGAGAGAATGAGATAGAGCTAATAAAAAATACATCTCTCCATGTTTTTACCCACTGTGATCTTCTACTCTGAATATTCTTTCTCATAGAACACATATTTTTATCTTTTTTTTTTCTTTTTTCTGTGTTTTCCCTTGATTTCTTTTGATGATCAATTTATTTTAATGTTCAGATGTTATGGGCAATACAACATTTGCATTTTTGGTCTTATGGGCACTAAGCAAAGGCATGCAGACCACTGTACTACCTATCTGCACCAGATCTATTGAGGCAACTTAATTTTCTCCATATCTTAGACTGTTCCTGTCATGGAAAAAATACACTTTTTAAAGACTGATAAAATACTTTCAGTTGAGATTTGGCAGAAGACAGAGCATTTGTTGATATTAGTGCCCAGGCAATCACACAGTACAGTTGTATAACTGTTTCAGGATACTTCTAGCATATGTAAACCTACATATATATATTTACAGCAGAAGCCACTGTTGTATCTGAAGTATGATGTCAGTGGGGTCACAAGAGCCCTGGACATGAAACAACAACCTCAGCAGATCTCCTGTTGCCAAATCACTAACTGCTAAGCACAGATTCAGCTATACAGAATGCACATGTCTTGGTGTTGAGGTGAGAGTATCATTAAAGATGACCACACTTGTTTGAAAACTGGAAACATATGAAAGAAGGCACTTTTAAAGTTTTATTTTGAGTTCTCATATTTCAGATCTACCCAGCAATTTCAGTAGTATTTGATTTTTTTTTTTCTGTTTACAAACATGGAAAGATGTAGAAGCGTAACAAATTTTGCAGCTTATTTCACATGGAGCATGTAAGTGACGATTTCAAGCTCCTAGTATTTTATTTGAATAACAAGTTCATATGTCTCCAAATCAGTAATGCTACTTAGAAAGCAAGCCTTAACACAAACAACAGAAAATTGTATTTAGTGGTGTAAATCAATAAGAAGACATTCTGTACATGCAGTTTCTAACGAATCTCTGACAGTCTGAAAATATTACCCTTTCATGAAGGTGTTTTTTGCCTGCAGTTTGTTTGCTCTTTTAATATGAGCTTCTTCATACTGTGACTGCTTGTTGTGTGGTTGCTTAGGAATGATGACCATTAGCTGAATTATATCTGACGTGGTATAGCTTCACTTTCAAAAAGGTAAGTTAATGTTTAGTGCTTAAGAAGAACTATTGTTAGTCACAAAACAATGAAAGTTTATCAAATCTAACTTGCACACAAGATATTCATTAATTTTAATGAGATAGGGGGATTAAAAAGCACTTCCTTTTTATTTGCTGAATTTCTCAAAGGGTTTGATTTCTTTCCTAAAAGTAAGATATGTTCTGAGGAAAGTATTTTGTACCTTGTTATACTTTTGTACAGAGCAAATGGGGAAATATAAACTTGTAAATGATGTGATGCATTTTTATTTTTGTCCAAATAGAGGTTTGGCAACCTGCTTATTAATCCCTGCAAAATAATACTACTTTTCTTTGGAGCTAAAAATCAGACCTTGAAGAACTGCTCTGGATTTGGTTTCCCTTCCGAGATACCTTGTTATAGAACCCTGTTGTACATGTTTTCAGCCCAAGTTTACAGCCCTCTACTTATTTGTAGTTAGTTCTGACTGCCAGTGGTATATTGCATCAAGGAGTTCCACAGATTAGTTCCAAAAAGTATTTCTTTTTAGCAGCCTTTTCTTTTCTTTTCTTTTCTTTTCTTTTCTTTTCTTTTCTTTTCTTTTCTTTTCTTTTCTTTTCTTTTCTTTTCTTTTCTTTTCTTTTCTTTTCTTTTCTTTTCTTTTCTTTTCTTTTTTCTTTTCTTTTCTTTTCTTTTCTTTCCTTTCCTTTCCTTTCCTTTCCTTTCCTTTCCTTTCCTTTCCTTTCCTTTCCTTTCCTTTCCTTTCCTTTCCTTTCCTTTCCTTTCCTTTCCTTTCCTTTCCTTTCCTTTCCTTTCCTTTCCTTTCCTTTCCTTCCCTTCCCTTCCCTTCCCTTCCCTTCCCTTCCCTTCCCTTCCCTTCCCTTCCCTTCCCTTCCCTTCCCTTCCCTTCCCTTCCCTTCCCTTCCCTTCCCTTCCCTTCCCTTCCCTTCCCTTCCCTTCCCTTCCCTTCCCTTCCCTTCCCTTCCCTTCCCTTCCCTTCCCTTTCCCTTTCCCTTTCCCTTTCCCTTTCCCTTTCCCTTTCCCTTTCCCTTTCCCTTTCCCTTTCCCTTTCCCTTTCCCTTTCCCTTTCCCTTTCCCTTTCCCTTTCCCTTTCCCTTTCCCTTTCCCTTTCCCTTTCCCTTTCCCTTTCCCTTTCCCTTTCCCTTTCCCTTTCCCTTTCCCTTTCCCTTTCCCTTTCCCTTTCCCTTTCCCTTTCCCTTTTCAGTGTGTTACATTCACTGCACCTGTTATACATTTTTGATCCAAAACTATCAGACTTCTGATTTAATACTCTAGACTGCCCATCTCATCCCATGATGAAAGTGTACCAGCTGTGAAATTTTATAATGGGAATGGTTCCTGCAATTGGTATGAGTATAGTTTTCCCAAACATCAGAGAAAACCCACTACTGCAAAAGCAAAGTGTAGCTTATTATCTTCTGGAGTGAGGTAGAGAGGAAGAAATATGGAAAACAAAAGGAACATTCTTGATACTTTGAAGAGAAACAAAGAATGCACAGAGAAAAATAAGTTAATAATGGAAAAATGGAAAAAAAAAGAGGATTTTATTTGTATCAGAGAGCTGGCATGAACTGTCACATTAAAATGATGTTTGAGGAGAAGCAGAGCAAGTATTTTGGACTGCTATTTTTGTGTAGACGATTCTATGATAACCATTAGCTTTACCATTAGCTTTGCTTTTGTTTACCTGCTGTGAGCTGCAATTTCATCAGCTACAAAGCCAGAGAGTTGAGCAAAGTAATGCTGCAAGGAGGGAGCTGGAGAAATCTTCTGGCATTGTCCATGCCAGAGAGGACTGTGATTACAAAGGATTTCAAAGGTTAAAAAAAAAAAAAAAAAAAAAAAAAAGCTTGGTTTGTTTTGGAAATCAGCAGCTGCAACTTAAATCTGTACCTGTGTGTGCCCACCTGCATAAGGAGCTCTGCATGCATCCTCAAAAAATCTTCTCCCTTTTGCGGGAAAGCTCAGCCTGTTGTACCCCTGAGTAACCTAAGGATCACAGATACTGCAAACATTGCAGTTTTTAAGCTGAACTATTTTGTGCTCTTTTGGCTGTGGATAAACCACTCTGTGACGGCCAGTACTGTCTATTACAAGGGTGGATGGCATGCAATGCAATGTCTTGCTACTTGTACCGTCACGTAGGGCTCCTTCCCCCCAGACCCAAGTGCTTGCACGCCCCAGCATGGTCTCTGCCTATGTGCAGCCTGGACGGCTGCGGTGGGAGGCTGGGAGCCCTCCTGGGTCCCCACGGAGGGCTCTTTCCTATGGCTTATAACCCAGGCAGCCCTCGGAGGGGATATTTTAAGGTCAAGCAGAGCATACTCTGTTTCCAGTGGTTTGTACTCCCCATTTCATTACTTTAGCCCAATCAGAGTTGCTAAAATAAGACTCTACACACACTGAGAAAATAGGTGGAAAAGTGCCTGATGCCCTGACATGGAGTCACTACCACCACAGCTGCTACACACCCTGGCAGAGTGGGAATGGACCAAGAGCCACTTGTGGCTCTGGCACATCAGATGCCCCCCAGAAAAGCACCAGGTCCCACACCTTGGTACTGCGGCAGGCCACCAATCTTCCCAGGGCATTGCTGCTGTACCAAGGCCAACATGAAAACCAAAGCAACTCCCTGCAATCAGACCAACCCAACCTTTGCACCAAGGACATGCACACACACAAGGTTACAGCTCTGCAATCCCCAGCCTTGACCCCAGGACCACATTTTTCACCAGGTGCCAGGACAGGGTCTGGAAGGGCAGTGGGTCGGGGCTGTCAGGATAATGCGGCCCCGGAGAAGGGAGTGCTGTGGCTGTGCTGGGTTCCCAGCAGGCTGGCACTTGGAGGGGCTGTCGTGTGCCTGTGCTGCAGCTAAAAGGCCTTATAAGGGAAAGCCTGAGCAAACTGTGAGGCGGTCTGAAGTGTTCCTCAGTGCTGAAAAACCTCCAGGGAATGCACAGCATACCCCTGGCAGAGATTACGGCATATTTTACAGCAGGCTCATAGAGTAACAAAGCAGATATTGTATCTTTGAGTTTCGTGCTCTGCAGGCTACTCTCAGGAAGAAAATTAAGGTCGGGTATCCTTTTTGGGTTCATTTCCCTGCAGTGGGACAAGCTGAGCATCATTCATTAAACCTGTCCTTAAGATGCCATAAAGTTGCACTTCAAGCCTTCTTCTGGAAAGATGTTCTCCATGCAGAGGGCTTATTTGGAGGCTTCTGTGTGCTGAAAGGTGGACAAGACAGGGCTGATGGAGACATCACAGTTCTCAGCACCAGTGACAAAATGAGCAGACCTTGACCATGTAATTAATCTCCCAGGTATGCCAGCCTGGCTTTGCCACCCTCCATCTCGCAGGGTGTCACAGCCTGTGAGGACACAGCTCCCTTGCACCCTCTTCACAGACCTGCAGGAAAGACCCTGCAGGTTTGGGTGCAGCACACAGAAAAAAAACGGCCAAAGGCCTGCCCCTGCTTCAGCTAGCTGTGTCCTTGCTGAAGATTTGCAGAATAACAATATTAAAAAGTAAAATACAACAGGGTGAATAAAATGGCTGCACCATGGGCACTCAGAGCAGATCCATGTGGCTGTGGGTCTGAAGCAAGCACGGCTGTGTCATCCGTGTGCATTGGAGACAGGGATGAAGGGCAAATATCTGCCACTGAGGAGCCTTAGCACCATCCTTTTCTGCAGGAGTTAAAAGGCATTTGAAAGCAGAGCCTGAAAATACTGCCTTTTGCTGCCTTTTCTTATGCTTTGCTGGTTGCAGCTAGCTGCAGCTTCAAGTAGTTTTCAGTTTTCTACCAGCCTGGCTTTGCTGAAGCTCGAGCACGTACTTGGAGGTGCTTACTCACAGAGCAGTGAGCCATGCCAGAAGGACGTGGGCCATCTCCTTCCCCTGCCAGCCAGATAAAACTGCTGCCAGTCGAACAGCTGCACCTCTGGATGCCCACAAACAGGCAGCTTCTCTGGAGTTTTTCTCTGTCAGTTCTGCTGTTTGCTTGCTCTTGCTGAAGCCTGTTTACTGCTCCAGCCCTTTCCTTGTTATTTTCTGATGTTTTAAAATTAACCCTGTCATTTTTTATTTTATTTTTTTTTAATTCTGTTTCTACCCAGATGCCTGTTTACACAATGTAGGGGCTGATCTAGCATATACATGGATGTACAGGGGAAAAAGTGTGTTTGGTCACTTGTCCAAAGTAAATAGAGTTGTCCAAAGTGAATAGAGTTGTCCAAAGAACTTTTATTAATTACCAGTAACAGAAAGGTGTGGATGCCAGTGTAGAAGGATTTTCAAAAAGCAAGATCAGTGAGCTGAGGTTTCTTTTCTTCCTCCTACCAAAAAACCTCATGGAGGTCACCTTGCTCCAGCTAAGCAGGAACTTTTAACTGAGTGCCCACTGGGTACCCTCTGACTCTCCCCCTCGTGCATGAGCTGGTTTGATAGGTGTCCATGCAAGAGGGGCTTTACTTCCAGGAAGCAGACACAGCAGTTGCAGTTCATAATCCCATTCCTGGATATGAAAGATAGGACTGGAAGTACCTTGGACATGTCTGTAGTCCAATTCTTTTTGATAAGACAAATTCAGGTATAGTGAGACTAAATCAGTTACAGACAGTCATTCATTGTCGTGGATACAAGAGATACACAAAGAAAATGCTTTATTTTCAACTTCATACTTGAAATATGCAGGACATTGCATTGTGCCAACCATCTTTGGCAGAAGACAGACTTACACTACCTAATTTTTGGTAGGGCACCAGATAGCAGGTCACTGGCATATCTGCAAATCAGTCCCCAGAAGGTCATAGTGAATCAGCAGCCATCTAAAGTGGCTAGACTGCAAGGGCTGAAGGAGGAGCTGGTAGAAAAGTTTCTCATCTGCAAAAGACAACTGACAATGACTACAGTGGGGTCTAAAGTACCATTTGTATTGTAACCATAACAAAAACTAAACATTGTCTGAAAGCATTCAAACTTTTCAGCAAATTAATTTTGACAATTAACCCGCCCTTTTGTGCATGGCTTTCTGAAAATGGACAACTACTTGACCTGGCAGGCACACTCATAAAAACAGTCTTAAATGAATATTGCAGAAAATCATACTGAAATTCGTCAGCAGAAGAGCGTTCTCGTCAAAGACATATGATCTCTAGGAAATGCCTCTGCTCAGCTACTGGGTAATGGTACTGACCAAAAAAAGCCAGACAGAGCCATAATTATTTTTAAAGACAGCTGGTAAAGGCAAGTGAGTAGAAAAAGTATAGAGAAAAGCAGTGTAAGCAAATACCATGCAGAAGAAAAATGCATTCAAATCAGAACCAAGTTTGGGGATGTCAACTCAGTGCTAAACTAAAGGTCAGAGGAATCAAAGAATAGGATTTAACACAAATTCTCCGCTAGCTGAGGCAGATGTAGCACACAGGTCAAAGCCTGTTATTGAGGTTGGTTCAGGCCAGTGACTTGAAGTATGACTCAATTTGGAGTGTAACATACATGACTGCCTGTGTCTCGCTAAGGGCATGCAAAGCTTTTACCAGCCTCCTGGAGCACTGGAGCAGTCCTTTTGTGGTGTAAAATAAACTCCACGCTGACATAAACTGCTGACACTGGAAACTTCTCTGCGTCTTCCTCTCTGCTTTATCCACCCCCACCTCCTTTTTTTTTTTTTTTTTTTTTTTTATCTTCAACATCATTATCTATAGTGGTAATGAGAAAAGAAGAACTGTAATGATTTCCAGAGCTTGCAGGAAGAGGTGGCCGAGTGCCAAAGAAACTTTTTTTTTTTGTTTGTTTTTTTCAGAGAGTAATATATGACGGCTGGGGTATGACTTTGCTTAATCCCCTCGTGTTTACAAATAGTAAATGCCAAAGAGGTAAGCTAGGCAGCTCCACGATGTACATTTGACTCACAACAGATCTTTGACTGGTGTCAAAACTGTGAATGCAAGTATGGTCCAGAAGCTCCAATACCACCTTTGTATGCTTCACAGGTAATGCCTATAATGCCAATTACTGCCTTGTAATTTTTGCCACATTGTTTTGAACAAAGAACATGTTCCCAAAAGCTGATGTTTCTCTGCAAATACCTCCTGAGGGCAGAGGGATCAGTGGGCGGACTCTGCCCTGCTGATGAGCTGTACTGGTCCAGTCTGTGAGATTGAGCTGAACATTCATTTTTAAGCTACCCTGCACCATACACCATTGGTGGGCATGTATCTGACAGAGAAGCTCTGACCTTTGTACCTGGGACTACTTTCTGTAGAGGTACAGAACAATGCTATTTTTTGGAGCAACCCTGTGACAGCACACGATGCTCTCAGGCTGTTGTTGGATTAGGAGCAGAGAGACCTGACCGCAAGTGAAATTTTACTGAAAATATCATTACTGAGCTGACTAACTGCAATGCTATTAGAGGGAAAATCTGCATGGAGGGATGAATTGCTGTTTGTCTGCTTTATGATTCATTCATCTGATTACGCCAATTGAAACAATTTGCTGCAGTGTCTTTTGTACACAACCAGGAAACACAGAGGCCCTCAGAGCTCCAGCAGCTCTGTCATTTTCAAGTGGCTTGGTACCGTTTGAATCAACCTGCATATAATTAGACTGCAAAGTGTCCCCCATTGCACAGAGAGAGACTTTTCCTAGGAAAAGCAAATAAGGATGTGCCTGGTCAGATTTGCCCAGTGCATGTAAACCAGCCTGTGATGCTGCCCATCTTAGCAGAGAGCCCATCTGCAGTGCTGCAGCAAGGCTCAGGAATGAAGCATGTCCAGCATAGCAATGGCATTTCTGCTGTGCAGTCCTTCATGGGTGACATGAGTCCAAAGGGACTCGTTTCTTGGCATGCTAGAGCCAGTGCAGTAATTTCTCCCAAAGCAGAGTGGTTTGAAGTCACTGTGTAAAGGGGATGCAGCAAACAATGCACTCGGTTGTGCTTATCCTCACCCAGAATCATCTGGTTCATTTGACAGTTTCTGTGGCATGCTTTTGAGAGCGAGGAAGTCAGTGGGGCTGTACTGATTTAATCTGGGGCAGCTGGTGGAAACTCAAGGGCTTGGTTTGCTCTCTCCCATCATCTCCCAGAGCAGCGGCCTAACCCTGGATGTGCTGGTAAGCCACCCGTCAGGAAACATTACGGAAAACCCTCAACACATACAGCCTTGTAGCTGGCTATTTCTTTCATGACTAGATCTTTCTTTGTGTCCTTGTTCTTGCCAGATAAGAGCAGATCTCTTTTAAGTGCTTCTTGTCTGACACTGACCTCTCAATAGACATAAAAAGTAGAGAGATTTCCTCTTACTGTTTTTCCTCCTCCCATCCACAATTGTCACTTATCTCCCCAGCTAGGCCAATTATAGTGCTTCAGAAGTATTCCTGAGAAGAAAGGGAAGAAGCCAGACAAACACCAATTGAATTTCCTACGTGCACTGTACAGAGGTTGTTTTGTTTCAGTGACAGAGCCATTACTCCCTTGTGCCACTAGTGACTCAACTGCAGGCTGAGTCCTGTGAGCCAGTAAAAATGATGCAATATTCCTGAAAATCCAGCAGGGACTGCAGATACAGCATGAAAGTATTGATTTCGTTATCGAGGAGCCCAGGCTGTGGTCTGACCTTCTTTACCATTTCAGAAATCTGCAAAAAGGGAGAGAAAAAAAAGAAGAGAAGGGATGCGGAGGGAGGAAAGAGTAAGTATAAGCATCACTGCCTTTGTATAGATAGCTGATGCCATCTCTTAATTGATTAAGAAAAAGCTGGCCTTATGTGGGTCCCAGGAGCAGCCCAGCTGTTAATTAATACTTGCAGTGTGCTGAGCACTGCCTACATGTTGAATGAAGTGCTCCAGAAGGCTTCCAGTCTAAGGAGGAGGCTCCTTTGCAGCAAGGAAAATCATGTCTGTGCTGGCTTAAATACACCTAACTTGGGCAATAATACACCACGGCGTCTGCAGTACAGTCTAGATTGTTAGTTAGCCAACCAGTTCAGCATCATTTTGCACAGATGTTCTGTTCTTAACCAGGACAGTTAACACAAAGATACTGTGGGCATGATCCTTATGCTGCAGCCCCATCTTCCAGTTGTGGTTCAGGTGATGACAAAGTGAGTGGGAATCAAGAGCAACAACAGGGACTCAGTAGTCTACCAAATCCAGGATTCAAATGAGCATTTAGCAAGTTTGGTGTGGGTTTTAATGAAAGCAGTATGTTGCCAGCTGGGGATCAAAGCCCTGAAGCATTGTCAGGTCCATGCTATAACAAATTCACACCAGCACTGCTTTGCTCATAGACTTGAGTCAGCCAACCTGTGCCAGTGAAAAAATCTAGAGCCAATGACTGTACCTGGCAAAACTCTGTTTCAGATAGGAAAATTTACACCAGTATCAGTGCATGAAATGAGACCAGCTGAGGAACACAAGGGCTTTTTCTGGAACAGCAATTGTGCAGAGCAACCATATCTGTTACTAACAGAGCAGTTCTGGCAACACCTTCTAGCGCAAGACCACACAGCCATAATTCCTTTAAAGACTGTATTTTATTGAATGTTCCTGATAGCTTCAACATTTCCATAAACTAAGTCATGTCTGTACAGCACTGCCATTCCCTGAATATTGTGTGATATTGGAGGAGGAAGGAGTGCTTAGAGAAAAGGAAAGGGAATGAAGTGATGATTTTACATCAGCCTCCAAACACTGAATGAGAAAAAATCCATTTTCCTAATTATTTCACATTGCAGCTGATGAATTCAATTTATGTGAACATTTGTATTCATTATGTTTTGAATGCAGACCTAAAAAGCATGTAGAATTTATGTAAATGTAAATGTATAATCTGAAAAAAGGTGTGGTTTTAAAGATACATCGCTTTAGCTGTCTGCACATTCATATGTGGGTAATGCCAAGGATATAGGTTTCCCCCCTTTCCTTTTTAGGTGCCTAAACTGGGATCCAGGAAAGTGCCTAATATGCAGTTTTATCAGGCACCTTCTTACTCGAAATTGGCTTGTAATCTTAAGTATCTTTAATTAGAAAGCATCACTCACAGCAAAAGCCAGTCCTACAGCAAAGCTGTATAACTGCATCTGAAATCTCTTCTTCAAATCTGGTGAGACAGCATTAACAGGGTATGGTGATATTTGTAGAAGTCCTCCCTGGACACAGAATCCGACAGTTTCAGAAGTATGCCGGACCACAAGTAGAACTGTAGAAATTTTCTAGTTGTCTAAGTAAAATTCTGGGCCAATACTTGACCAGCAGGACAAACAAAGATGATTGGCGTTAACAGCATTTAAGACCTTAAATGCCCATAGTAAAAAGGAAAGAAAAAGTCTGTTCAGTACGTGGTAAAGGAGTTAATGTTGTTTTGAGGGCTAGTGGAGTGACTGAAGCAGTAGTACAAATCAAACTTGAGGAAGGCACTTTTGCAGTCTACATTTTTTTTCTTAATTCCTTGTTTCAGCTTATTCAGCCATATAATGTGTAAGTATGTTTCTCACTTCCTGTCAGATCAATGTAGCAAATTCTTCATATTAACAACCTATCCTATTTAATGACTGAACATTAAGACTCCTGGAAACCTTTGTGAAGTTGCTGCATCTAACTATGGCTGGTGATTTTTTAAGGGTACTTTGGGCTGTTTTGTTTTATTGTGTTTTTCTCATACTGGTTCACCACCCCCTCAATGAATTCAACACTTTCTGGTGAGAAGTTCGGGGATCAGCCAATATTACCCTAGGGAGCGGTGACTTGGCTTGCTCTTACTTTTCCCTTGGGAGGTGTTGCTGTGCTGAGTCTTCAGGTGGACCTGTGGAGAGGGTCCTTCCCCTTCATTTACAGGAACATACACACTTTGGACAGTGCAATACAGCCATTTGAAGCCTAAAATCCCTGCTCCAGTCTTTAAGAGAAAGCCTCCTTTTTCCAACTCTAGGAGTTTCTCAGCTGGGAGGGCTGAGGGTGGTCGATCCCAGCTACAACATCTGGGTACATCATTGTTCCACATCCAAGCAGGATGTAGCAAATGTGCTTCTCTGCAAAGGACATCTTACAGTCCCATCCACACTCCTTTTCCATGAGATCATCTTCATTAAAACATCAAAAGAAAATTCAGTTACATAATTTCTTGTTGAGCACAGCAGCTCCTCAGTTAGGGCTATCTAAGGCTAAGCAATTGTGAGAGAGTCAGGTCTTAAATACATGAAGACCCTTTAGATGTCTCAGAAAATACAAGTGAGCAAAGATCATATTAGCCAAACACTTATGCACCTTTCCTATGTTTTGATTTGCTTCAGATGCGATGCAAAAGCAGCACTGTCTGAGGCATTTCAGAGCTGCTTCCCAGTGATGTTTAAAGTTATTAGTTTTTTTCTGAATTCAGGTGTTTCCTGACTTCTGGGAAGCAAGATATTTCAGTGGTTTTTACACTAAATTCTTAATTTGAATTTATAATAGAGGATTTTTTTTTTGCCTGCTAAAGTCTGTGTGCATAATTGTTGTAGTCCATCAGCTTTACTGAAATAATTGTTTGTACAACACATGCTTTGGAAGCAGGGATGGAAGTGTATTCTTTTGGCATATTTCTTAGAATTGAATATGATATCTACCTTTCCCAAAGGAAATAAATTTATGTCTTCTTCTTCTTCAAGAGGTCTCTCAGCCTACATTAAAAATGAAAGTGCAAATAAGCCAGTATTTTAGCATACAGAATTGAAACAAGTAATATGAGGCAGCTTAGAGTACCTTGGAAATTAAGGTCATTTGTGGTGTCTCAGGTTAGTCACACAAAGTCTGTTCTCATCACTTTAGTCCATGTAGTTCAGTATAGAATTGTTTATTACCAAGAAATAAACTTTTATCTTCTTTCCAGAAATAAATGCTGGCATTGTCCAATGAAGACATCCCATTTTAACTGCAATTTCCTTGATTTGCAAGAATGACCTACATTCTTTGCACTTCAAAATCACGTTGATGACAAAAATAATTGCTCTGGTTAGAATCCACTGTTTAAAAGGTTAAATTCCGTTTTCTTGACCTATTTTAATACAATGAGACTCAATCCTCTCTGTAGCTTTGCATGTGACAACAGCCCCAAAGCACAGTGCCTAATAAAGAATTAAATACTCTATGTCCAGTACCTGCAATATTAAAAGCATTATAACTGTTACTTTCCACTCTTATCCTTCTCCACAGCACTCTTCATGTAAGAAACCATTTGTAATGGGAAAAGGGCAGTCAGAACATCTGGGCAAAATTACATCCCCAAGGGAGTCACATAATGCAAGAACAACTGTGCTGGGTCAGCCTCCAGGGCTGTTGCCTAGTGGGCCATAGCAGGCACTTAGGGAAGAAGAGGTGCATTAAAAGGACAATCAGGTCTGTGAGGACTCACTCTGTTGGTTTGAGTCTGGCTCCTACAGGCTTTGTCTGATGTACTCATTTCTCATGCTAGAAAAGCCAGGGCAGAAGATCTCCCTTTCCATTCTCTCCCTGTGATTCATGCTTCATAGGCTTCTATCGTTTTTCCCCCAGTTCATCTCTTTCCAAGGAAATAAGCCCCCATCTACACAGCAACCCTGGCAAGGAATAATCCATCTCTGTGGTCATCTTTCTCAGCCTTCTTTCAATCTCCTCCAATTAGTGACAATATTCCTCTGATTTTTAATCACAGGCTACCTACACATATCTTTACAAAAAGTACCATGGGATCTTGGCACTTCCATATGAGCAGCATCTTCCAAGTGAGTTCAGGCTCTGAAGCAGCAAGGTTTTCCTTTTGCTTTTTGCTTACCTAACGGTGGGTAAGTAATCCCATTAGGCAGGGATACGTGAAGCCCATGAAGGTCTGCTTGGTGTCCTTGGAGGTCTGCATTCCTCTTGCAGCCCGGTTACACGATGCAGCTTTTGCAGAGGACGTGGAGCCCCAACCCTACCCAAAAGGGAGCTGCACTGGTGTAATACAGCCCCCTTGTTTGTGCCCCTTTCTAAGGCTTCTCAGATCTACAGCAGGACTGACAGTAGCCTGCTATATTCACACTGATAATCACAAATTCCTCATAATACTTAAGAACCATTTTAAAAAACAGTCTATCTGAGATCCTGAAGGAAAACAATAGCTATCGTGGAACTTGCTAGTACTTGCTTCTGTACTCAAGAAAAGCAGATTCTGGGCCGTATAGGGGAAAATGTTAATTTTTTAACATGTTCCACTTGGCTCTGACTGACTGTAAAGTACCAGTATTGTGATAGGATTCAGTGATAGGACCTGGGAGAAAGGCATGGAGCTGGGACAGGGGAGGGTCAGGCTGGGTATTAGGAAAAGGTTCTCACCCAGAGGTGGTTGGGCACTGGGACAGGCTCCCCAGGGCAGTGGTCACAGCACCAGTCCTGCCAGAGATCAAGAAGTGCTTGGACAGCTTTGTCAGAAATATGTGTCAGATTTTTTTGTGGTCCTGTGTGAAACAAGGGGTTGGATTTGAGCATCTGCGTGATTCCCTTCTAACTTGGGATATTCTGTGATTCTATGGTTGACACAAAGGGGCATCTGCTGAGAAAGATGTTTGTGCACCACACTAGTTTAGGGTCCTATTGTTTCAGTTGCAGCTAACTAAAGCATTTTGGAAGGCATTACTGCAGATTAATAGTGCTGACCTCCCGCAAAAGGAAACACTGATTTCTGCTTTTTCAGCTTTTCATCTCAATTTATTTAGGATTAACAGAGAGTCAGCATCCTTGTATGTTACTGCAAAGTGCTACTTTTTGTTCTCAACCTTTCTAGGTATGTAAAAAAATAGAAATTAGGTAATATCTGCTAACTTCTGTTCTGCAGACAGCAATGCTCATGAGACAGCCTAATGTCCCAGTTGCAGTCCATCCTGAAGAAAACAACACTGAACCTCTCAGTCTCTTTTGCAATTTTCTTGCCATCTTTCCTTCACCTAACTACATGATCAATGAAGTGTTGGCATTAATTTGCTGACCCAAACACAGATGAAAGAAGGATGTGTAAAGTGTGCAGAGCATTGAAGTGTTGTATAAATGGAGGGTGGTATCTTAAATGGGGAGAGGTTCCACTTATCAGATACGGGAGTATTCATATATGGGACAGAGATAATCTTATACTGTTTTCCTAAAGAAAAATCATGATGCAAGGCCATCTTGGTGATGTTTGATCACAAGACTGTAAACAGCATCTCCACAACCTCTTAGTGCCAAGATAGTCTACAAATAGTGCTTGAAATGGTACTGCAGCATGAATTAATGAAGATGAGGCCCTGAGCAACCTGATCTAGTGGGTGACGTCCTTGCCTATGGCAGGGACGTTGGAACTGGGTGATCTTTGACGTCCCTTCCAACCCAAGCCATTCTGTGATTCTATGAATATGCAGCAACACGTGGAATCGTAGTATCATGGGTTGTAAGGGACCTTAAAGGTCATCCAGTTCCAACCCCCTACCATGGGCAGGGATGCCACCCACTAGATCAGGTTGCTCAAAGCCCAATCCAGTCTAGCCTTGAATTCGTAGAAGGCATTGTGGAAGGGATCAGTTAGCCTAGTCTTTACATGACTTCTTTTCTGAGGAGTGGTTATCCTGGCAGACCCTTGTGCTCTGCTGCATGGCTTGACTTGTGGCAGGACAAATGAACAAAGACTAGGTTTTAAAGTCCTTCTTGGTAGGTTCTCATTCCAAAGGAAAAGCTACCACTCTCTAGACAGCTATTTTTGGAAGAAGGAACAGTTGTGTTGTGTTGTTATACAGTACCTAGAGTAAAGCTGTGACAGATTTTTTAGTATTTTCAATTCCAAGTTTTCTTTTTGTCCTCTGAAAATGAACTCCTCTAGTCAAGACATTAAAAACAATTTTGTTCATGGTTGATCTTAGACTGCAAGCAGGAGCAGCACTCAGAGCTGCTGATCAGGGCATGAAAAAACTTTAATGATATATAACCATCACTCTGTGAAAAATCACCTTACATTACTGCATGATGCTGCATTGTAGCTCCATATTGAAATGTTCCATTAACCACTGAGTCCAGATGCTGTTTTGGTTTGCTGACTGTATTTAATCTCCCTGTATTAGCTTTGGTGCATACTAGAAAATAGTTTGTCTTTGCTTTATGTCTGGTGCAAAATTACACAGTGAAAATCTCAATAATTTTCTTCAGATGGGGTCTTCTGAGAAGCTATTTTATTCATTAATTGCAATGGTGGGCGTCCTGCAAGCAGGAGCACAGAGTAAAAGTTTACCATAACCTTATATTCCCTGTTACCCAACACCTGATTTCTCCTGTTTCCTCACTGGCTGAGTGCTACAGGTTCACAACCTACTCGACACACTTCTATACCATATATGTACAATTTTATTTGACCAACCGTTAATTTCTCCTTTTCCTTTTATTTCCCTTCTTCTCTCGTGACTAGAGGGCTTGTGATTTTTTATTTTTCCTGATTTTGCACTATTCATCCTGTTTTTCTTAGCTATCCTCCTCATTTTGGGACAGTGGGACCTTCGCCTTATCTGTTTAACATACTTCCCACTGCTATGCTACTGTCTTGCCTGCACAATCACTTTTGAATATGCAAGGTTAGTGGGATTTTCCACTGCAAAAACACCTTCTATTGCAAAAACACAGCTTTGTTTCTCACACAGAGGGATATGATGCAGTTTGTGAAGGACTCCCAATTTACTTTTCACTCAGATTATGTAATTTCCATGGCACCTATTTAACATAAATGATCCAAAATTTGTGTCCACAGATGGGCACTGTGTCTTCACTGTAAACATCACAGACTGTGGCAAAAGTGTGTGAAAGTTTACAGAAATACAAGGAAATAGAGATAGGACCAAAACAATGCCTGCGCAACCAATGCACAGAAGTGCTGCAGACCTGCAAAGACCTTCATCCCTTGGTAATAAAGGCTGACTATCTTTTATTCCATCTGAGCACCACAGTGGATTTAGAGGTGTTCTGAAATCACAGGGAAAGCTGATGGGGTGTCGGTACTGAGAGATCAGAATGTGCCAGACCACATCCACAGTCTGCGTGCCCCCACCTGAAACATGCTGTATAGCAGTCTGCTAGGCTGCTGCTTGGCACAAATTAAGTCTAAACTACTGCAAGCCAGCTGTTCATTATAAGAAAACTACGATACAGCTTTCTCATCAGGTTTCTGTGAAAGTCTCTAAATGTCATCCAATGCAAAAAGCATCCCTGCCAACATTCATGTTTCTAGTACAAGGCAGATGTTTGTTTGTTTGTTTGTTTTTGATTTTTTCTCTTTCTTTCTTTTCTTTCTTTTCTTTCTTTTCTTTCTTTTCTTTCTTTCTCTTCTGAAAGATCACTGTCAAATCACCACTTTTTCCTGTGGATGTGCATCTCTAAGACCCAACCCTGTACATGCACATGCAACTGAGCAACATTAACCTTAGAAAGACAGGTAGAAACAGAAAGTGCTCCTCGGCCCGTAGCAGGATGACCCACTGGATACCTTCCATCACTGACATAACGCCAAGGAACATACCTGGTCAGCATGTGTAGGGACACTGAGAAAGAGGCCTTACATTATTGCACCTGAGCAGAGCAGGCAAGTCTTCTTTTCAGATGGGAATCCTATTTATTTCTGCTTTCATTACTATGGCATGGCAAGAAGCTTGAAAATAATTATATGAACTATAGAAAGGTTGTTACAAGTGGGCAAGCTGAAGAATACTGTGTCTTGACCTCACTAAATGCTAATATGCTGCTGCAATAATAAAATGGAAAATTATATTTTATTTTTGTTTTCAAGCTATATGTATGCATAAATAGGTGTGTTTAGTTATTTAATTATAGATGACACCTAGCTGAGTGGTGCAGTTGATACCAAAGAGGGAAGACACGCCATTCAAAGGGACCTGGACGGGATGGAGACTGGGCCGACATGAACTTAATGAGGTTCAGCAAATCCAAGTGCAAGGTGCTGCACTTTGGCCAGGGCAATCCCGGACATGAGCACAGACTGGGAGAAGAACTCACTGAGAGCAGCCCTGCAGAGAAGGACTTGGGGGATCTGGTGGAGAAAAAGCTCGACATGAGCCAGCAGTGAGTGCTTGCAGCCCAGAAGGCCAACTGCATCCTGGGCTGCATTAAAAAAAAGAGTGGCCAGCAGGTGAGGGAGGGGATTTTCCATCATCTGATATTCTATCATCTGTGATTCTAATATCACAGGGAAATATCATCCAAATAAAATAATGGAATCTGAGTGGATGATGACCTCTTAGGAGTGAGGTCTTACAGTTATGACAGATTCTGCCAAGAAAATATCAGCTCAATATGAAAGAATGGTCAAAAAAAGGAAGATCGAAAGCTAGCCTGGAACACAGAACAAAACAGAAGATACCATAGTGCCATTGGATAACCTATGTTTTGCTCCTTCTTTGAATGCTGTGTGTAATTTTGGTACTGCAGTCCCAGGAAGGATAAAATGGAGCTGGAACAGGGTAAGTCAAGGATCTTCAAAGATAGGGAAAGGTTTTTGAGTAAGGAAATACAGAGTATGTGAGGAGTCCTCAACCTGCAAAAGACAGAAATTTAGGAGATGTTATAGGCCTCTGTCTAAAAATCATGAATACCAGAGAGGGGCTGGTAGAGTTCACTATCATCCCACTCTGGAGCAAAGAGGGATCCCATTTAGAGAAAGGAAAACAGGCTAAAAACAACAAATGGGAGATGCTTATTATGACTACAAGTCTATAAGATTTCTTGTCAGAGGCTGCTGCCAATACTGCAGATGTATATGGCCAAAGGGGAGATCAGACAAGACAGTGGAAGGAAGGTCCACTAGGGTTAGCTAACCACACAGAAATACTTGGAAACAGAAGAATGTAGAAGAGAAGCGTCATGTATACAGTTGGTCTGCTCATTCCCAGGTACATACTTACAGCAACTTCTGGAAATGGGGTACAGGAGAAGCCAGACCTCTGGTGAGACTCAGCATGGATGGCCTGAAGTATGTCACTGCACAAATAAGCTCCTGCCTCTATATGTGGAGACTGGCAGAGAGCAACAGGATACTTTTCTGTGTGCCTGTGACTTTGGAAATTGTACTGAAGGATGGAGTCTTCTCACCCGATGTAGTCACTTTTGTTCATCTTGGTGATGTAAAAACACTGAATTTTATTTTTGTGTCTGTTCTTTTTCATATTTTTGTCTATTTTCTCTCACCACTTCCTGCAAAGACTTCACTCACTCGAAAGCTTTCTGAAACTACCCAGCACAAGTTAGCAAAATGCACTGAAAAATCACATGGAGTGCATTACCTCTAACTTAACCTCCTCATCATCTAAGCTATTAATCCATACATTTATGTTGTGTAAGTGGACTCCACTTCCTGCAAGAAATAGTTATCTTTGTGCTAATTAAAAAAGAAAAAAAAGAGAGAGAGAGAGAGAGAGAGAGAAAGTTGCTACAAAGGGTTATGGTCAAAGGTTCATGAAAAACATCCTAAGCAGTGCCTCTACAGAATGTAGACTTCAGGAAAACTCTAGAAGGCAGGAAAATTAAGTAACATGGAATGCAATATTTCTCCTCCATAACAGTGCCCTAAAACACTAAAGCTGGAATTGAGGGACTACTTCCACAGCAAGTTTGGAATCAGTCTAATCCATGGTTGCTGCTGCCACAGGCTACCCATTCTTTTCCCATATGGCAAAGCTTTCCCTCTGTCTCCCTCATGGGTTTGTACAACTGGGCAGTAAGCCGGCTGAAGGAGCTGATCCAGCAGAAAGCTAGCCTGGCAAAGAAAAATGACTGTATTTCATCTGGATCTGCTCCAGCATAAACGAGGGATAAAGACAGAGTCATGTAGAAAGTCTGATTGGTTATTTGCAGTTTGAGCCTTACTCACCTCAGTGAATGCTGGTTGAAATGAAAAGATTGTTCTCTGAATAGAGAATATTATTTTCTGGAGGTTTGTAAAGGTGAAATGATAAAGCAAAGACTGCATATTTGATAATATCAATAGTTCAGTTTGGCTCACGGTCCTTTACCTAGAAGGAAGAGATTTCAAACAGCTCTTCTGTCCCTTAGAGCTCATTTGCTATTGTCAATGTTTTTCCTTACACGCAGTCTGGCAAGGTTGTCTGTCCTTTAACACTTCTTTTGTACATCTGGTCTGCAAAAGTGAGGGAGCTCAGGAAATCACCCCTGATAGGACTCCTACCTGCTTAATAAGTGTGTTTCTTGCTCTTCCTAGGTATAGATTTACATACTTTAAGACACTGCCAATCAGCACTTAACACTTCTCACTGTCTTAACTGAGAAATATTTTACCTGCTCTGACGTCCAAAATCCAAACTATCCTGGGAAAGGTGACTTTTCATCATAAATTGTAACCACATGTTGTATTAAAAGCATGTCAAAACTGATATCTTTGCAATTCTCATTTGTGCTAGCATCTGGAATAATTTAATTTATAAATGAAAAACTGGCCTCTGTGGTTAGCCAAATCAAAAGGCCTGAAAACCTTCATGTTTGAAGAGTCATTTGATTCCTAAACAGATCAGGAAGCCGAAGAAACCAAAGTCAGACCAAACTGTTCAAAAGAAAATACAAGGTAGGAAGGGAAGGGAAAGGACAGGAAAAGGGACAGGAAAAAGTATAGGGAAGTGGATAGGGATAGAGGAATGGTAAAGGAAAGAGAAAGAGAAAAGGGAAGGGAAAGGGAAAGGGAGAGGGAAACGGAAACGGAAACGGAAATGGAAAGGGCATTAAATGGAGAAGGACTGACTTGTCTGGCAAAGCTCTATGGAAAAAAGTTAATGTAAAGTATACATTCTGCCAACACCTGGTAATGAGTTTGTGTGGTGACAATTTCAATGATGTACTTTAGCATATACCTAATTAAACGCGTGCTAGATGTCTTTGAGGGGATAGGGTGGGGCTATTCTTGATGTTATGTGTTGAGCTTGATTGCTCTGGGGCCATACTCCCAGGGAATGTACTCTGTAAGTGTAAAGTTCGCTACTGAACAAGGCTATAACCAGGACTTCAGGGTACTGACACCCTGCAGCTGCCAAAAAAAGTGCCCCAGCCCTACACCAGGTGGGTGGAGTTCAAACAAATTAGGCAAAAACTGCATGAGGTTTGGAAGATTTCCAATGGGTTTTCTCTGTTACATGAGTAAGATTTGTTAAATATATGCAGTCAGCATTGTGTGGAGCAATTCTGCTGAAAAATGCAATATCTTTTCCCTTGATTTAAGCAGGGGATTAATTAAAAACACATATGCATTTACTCTCCTGCCAGAACTCAAGTTGATCTAACTAGGTCGGCACTAAATTTGACCAATTCCCTAAACATCAATCTGAATTAGCACAGCATGCTGGGAGGGATGAGGTTAGTTTTTTTCTGTGGACAGGATGTCTCAAGATCAGGGAAAGACCTTTGGCTTTTAAACAAAAGCAAAGTTTATCAGATCACATAGGCACATGAGGATAATACATCAGGGAATACAGACTTCTCTGCAGAAGTGGATACTGTAAATGTCAGCTCAATATACCAAGAAAGCAGCCAATCTTAGAAAACTTAAGTTACTTTATGATGCCAAGTGCAGATTGACTGTCTAGCGTAAATCCTGGATATTTATTCTGTAACTGTTTTCTTTGAAGATGTAGTGAGGCAAATCTTCTCTTCACGATTAACTAAGCATAGGCTACACTCTCAAAGCCTCTGTATGTCAGGAGAGGACAAAGCTTAAATTCATAGGCAAAATTGCTGCATAATCACTTCTTAGCCTTTAGAAATGATAGTCTCATAGCTCACTATCAAATCAGTAATTTTTCTTTTTCTGAAGAGGAAAAAACACTGAGTGGCTATAAAGAAGGGATATTAGTATCCTATTCTATTATGAAATACACTCAAGTGCTCTGGAAATAAATCACAAATTGGTGTTCTCTGATGTAAGTATAAAATCACATAATCATGTCTTTCTCAGTAGTGGATACAGAAGAAGTGGTTTCAACCTTGCAGAAGAGGTCTGTAAAGAATAAGTTTAATGAGCACTGTATATTTTAATATTTCTAGTTGTATTTCAGGAACAAATAGAGCATTCTTGTGGAGACATTCCTCAAACATCTAGTTCCCGCATTATTTTCAATTACACATTTTATATGTTTTAAAAGAGAGCTCACGGAAAATAGCTAATGCAGAGAATGAATCATGGGTTTCTAGTAAAGAATAAGGAAACATGAGTTTGGTTCCTGGCTCTGCTATAATTTTCCAGATAACCCTAAGCTATTTGCTTAACAATCGTGCACCCTCAGTTGAACACATTAGCATTTCCCCTGGTACAGTCTTTACTTGTCTCACTCAGTAGCAAGCCATTTGGAAAAGGCCAGTTCTCATCACAGACTGTATAGGTCCCACAGCAACGGATATCTGATTTTAGCTATTACCAGATTCATTCAATGAGCAACATCTGAAACAGAAATGGAGGCATCACAAAGGGAAAGAAGCAAGTGACATGAACAGCTCAGGGAAATATTGTGAAGAGAAATAAAAGGATCAGTCTTGTGGGCATTGTGGGTGAAGGGGAAGGTAAGCTGAGCTCTGATGTGAAGGCTGAAGGTTGAATAAGGCTGTTGAAATGAATGTAAGACGTAAAATATGAGACTCACAAGACAAGAAGGTCCATATTATTTTTTTTTCTTTTTTCCTTTTCATTTACTATTTTGGGAAACACCCTTGGGAATAAACACCCCAATTCATACTGCAAAACACAAGCAGGATGAAAAAAAATGAAATAAAAATCAGGCAGCTTCTCATAAATTTGATGAAGTCCAGAAAGCTTTATACCCCAAATGGAAAATGTTTCTCTGAGTTAAATCACTTTCTTTCTGTCACTGTCATCTGCTTTTATATCCTGGCATGTTTATGTAGGTGTTACCATGGAGGGGTCGTATGGTATATGGATACCCCTCTCACCCTATGGTATATGGATACCCCTCTCACCCTCTGCCTTCACCTGACCTGGAGGGGATCATGTCCCTGATAACACCTCACAGCCCACACATCTCATCGCTCCAAATACCTCACTGATAATAAACAGCAGTCTGATACAATAATGAGAATGAACAAGGTATTCAAGATGTCTTGAAAACCTGTCACCCTTTACCATACATGGATTTTTGAGGGTATCTAAACCCTCAAAAGCCTTCACTCTGTCTTGAACAAAAAGATCTCCATTCCTTTTAAATCAGAAAAAAAAGGAAAAAAAAAAAAAAAAAAGGACACAGCTTCCATTGCTGTAGAGAAGAGCATGAAAAAGAAAGAGCAAATGGTGAAGATTTGCAAGAAAATGCACAACTTCTGCTTTCTGCTACTGAGTGCCAGAAAGCTTTTTCCCTTCTCCCTCCTTCCTTCTGAAGCCACTCCTTCCTCCCAGATCCTACTCCCTGGATAAGAAGTTTTTCTCTTTCCTCTGCAGCAGCATAGAGAGAGGAGTAGAATGAGATCCCAATGTATGCTTATGGATACAAAGATATTTCAGGTAGCTTCCCGGCACATCTTTCTCCTGCATTCAGAATTAAGCTCACAGACTGCTTTGAGAGTAAGAAACATCCACCTCTTCCTTCATTTCAGCCAGGACTGTCTGTTGTTGTTGTTTTTCTGTCCTCTTCTGAGGCACAGGATACAACATATATACTCAGAAAACATCTGCTGCTGCAGGTACTTTGGCAACGAACTCCTCCTATTTGCCTGCAGCAGGCTGCAGTTGTGCTTTCTAGTCATTTTCCATGGACTCAGTGTTGTGCAGAGCTTCTGGAAGTGCTTTGAGGCATGTGCTCTGTAAAAGAGTCTCCAGTATGAAAGGCTTTTGTAGCTGCTCTGCCCATGTCTTCTCTACCAGCACCCTCCCCAAAGATCACAAGGCCCTTTCATAAGCATGAAAAACAAAACAAAAAAAAACCAGAAAACCCAAGTTCTAGTAGAAAAAGAACTACGAAGACTAACTTTTTCAACAGGGAAAATTATTATTATTATTTTTTTTTCAGTTGCAGAGGACAGAGTTAACATGATTTATACTTCTTGTTCTTCCCATCACTGGTAGACCATTTCTTCCCTGACAAGCTGGTGACCTGTGGAGTAACAATGGGTTCTTCTCAATGCCCTTGCTTATCCATAGAGGGTCTTCTTCTCCGGGTGTCTGCTCCCAGTGAGTTTGTACAAGAGAGCACAGCAAACTGAGACCAAACACATCAGAACCTGGCTGCCTGGGGCTACAGGTAGGGTTTGAACACCGAGGTTATTCCAGCAAGCCCCACCATCCCTAGTATGCTCCTGTTACACGATGGATAGTCTTGTGAGCTGCAGAAGGTGGAGATTCTCAGGTGTCACTTTGCTTTTTACACTTCCATCTATAAACAAAAAGTGGTTTGTAAAGGAAGGAATGTTTTCTATCCCATTTTCAAGTCTCGCTACATCTAGTCCCTTGCAGTGCACATAGATGGATTGTTGGACAGCAGCTGCTGGTCCTCTGAAGGAGGACTCCTTATTCTCCCCACCTTTGACGTTGGCCCCTTGCCTACCTCAAAGCTCACATAGGTTCAAGTTGTGTAAGTCTTTCACTAAGGACAGCAACCGAAGTGACCAACACAACTGTGAGGTGTCTACTCTTAAACAGCAGGAACACAGCAGAACAGTCTGAACCTAAACCTTCTGATGACCTACCTGGTCTCGTATATGCCAGATTTCAGGGATGGAGAAATAATTTTTGCCTTGCAATCTCTGCTTTGCTTCTCCTTTCTCCTTTGCACCCTTCATCTGTTGTGCAGTCTTTGTACATCCTCACTAACTGTGCATTTAATGGCAGAGGGAAAATTCAGGCACTTAATATTTGCTTCATTCTCTGGATATTATCATATCACTATTTTCATGAATAAATAATACAACAGCAATATTTCTTTCACTGTGCACTGTAAATTAGCTATTTCTGTGTAGACAAGAATCTCAAGAAACAAATATCAGCAGTGCTGTGATTTTATTATTTCTTTTTAGAGGGAATTTTGAGTGTCAAGTTGGAAATATCCATCCCAAAAGGAAAGAAAAAAAATATCTCCATCTCTATCCAGGGGACTATAAGAATCTTGGATAAATTTAAAGCTGCATTTAGTAGCCAATGAATTCATAAGATGTGGGACATCATTCAGAGGAAATATGCCACCAGATAATTGGGAACAGACTGATCTCTCTGTGAGCCTTGCTTTCTGTTTTACACCACCACAGTGGCGGCTCCTGCTGCTAAACATTAGGAAATTTGCATGGCGTGGCCAACAGTGTTTGACATGAACAGGTATCTCTGTTTGCTGAAGTCTGGTGACTTCTATATTCACACAGTCTGCCTGGGACATGAGTCCCATTATCATGAGCATCTCTGCATCCCCGTGCTCCTCCTCAGTGGGTGATCAGGGAACCCTGAAGGATGAGGAATGCTGGTGAGAGAACATCCACATGGCAGCATGAAGGAGGAGCTGGACCTCTTGGTTTTGCATGTGTGGAGGAGTGCAACAGCCTTGAGGAGCAACGCAGTGGGTGGGAGTGCATGTAGAGTGAGAGTGGGAGATGAAACGGCTCCCAAACCAGTGCAAGGAAGGAATCTGGTGACACTTCTTCTTTCTGTTGAACAGCAATGCCCCTGGCATTTTTTCCAGTTGATCAAGAATGCAAACCTCATACCCAGACACAAACACATTTTCTAAATTTGATTTGTTTTCCTCCAAATTTCCATGTGTTGGCAGAAAATGGAAGACAACACCTAGTGCCTTTCATCTTACTTTTCTGTATATCAAAGCACCAGAAACACCTCCAACAACAACAGAAAAGGCCCCTTCCACATTTTTTTTTTTTTTTGGGGGGGGGGGGGGAGGTAAGCAACTCAAAAGCTCCTTTTGGAAAGCTGTAGAGTGAAAATAACTTCACCATTTTCCCCCAGTTTTTGACAGCCACTGGTGGTGATTTTTTTTTGCCTGAGTAGGTGTAAAAGCTGGCAACAGCACCTCGCTGTGGCCAAATTCCACTGACTGTGAGGTAATAAAACAGTCAAATATTTTTTTCTGAGTATGTCAGGCTGCAGAGCTGCCACATATAACAACATTGCCTCAGCACTGAAGAGCCTGGAATATGCTGTTCTACCACATTGATTGCCTGCCTTGATAAGCCAAGGATTATAGCTATGTTGCTACATCCAAATTAAAACACTTTTTGTCATTTGGCAAAACAGAAATTCTAATTAAGGCAAAATAAATGTACTAACTGAAAGGCAAATATCCCTCATATTCTCTCCTTCCTCTAGTCTTGGAACTTTGTGCTGAAGCTGGGGATATTTTATGAAGGTTAAACAAAATATTTGGAGTAAAGTCTGCTTTTTATAAACCCTGTCTCTGTCTAACCTTTCACTCTCAATAACATGAAGAAAAATATACAGTACTGAATGTCTGGCGGCAGCTCCCAGCCACTGTGAGACAGTTCCCCTGCCACTAAATCACGTTAGCTGGGAGTTTGGAACAGTGAGATATTCTTGAACATTTTGCCTCTGTTACCAACATGGCAGCACTTGGTGTAAGACTTCTGCTCATACCTCCTCTTGCAGAATTTCTCCCCAGTTATTTATCATAGACATCCATTTTACGATTATGCTTTTAAAAGTATTGTTGATGAACAGTTTTTATACTCACACTTGCTATTCTCTGCTAATGGAAAACTTTTGAAACCATTCCAAGGACCTCATTGGTTTCCCTGCCAGATAAAGTCCCAGCCTGTCTTTGCCCTCCATTCCATATTCGCTTTGTTAAATTTAGCTCTCTTTCTTGATTAGGTGCAAGTGACTGCATAAGCTTTTCCTGGACACTGTGCATTCACTAGCATGTGCTTGTTGCAAGCTAAGACAGGCTACTGGATGCTTATCATCCCCTCAGTGGAAAGGAATTTAAAACAAAAAAAAAGGCAATGAAATGAGGTAAAAACTCCAAAGGTAATAAATATAATGAAATACTTCTCTAAGGCTTGATATAGCGATGGACAGCTACTCATTTTTTATTTTTCTTAAGTGCTTAAAGGCTGTGAACACAAGGAAATTCTTTTCAAAGAATACTTTGAGGACAGATGAACTTTACAAAAGTTTGAAAATCAGCACTCTGGTTCTGTCTCGGACCCAGCAAGGCACTTGGTTTGGTGTTTAAGGTGCTGCTGAACTAGGGCACTGACAACAGTTTTCTTTCAGTTTCAGGGAGGACAGCTGTGTTTATTTCTTTTGTCTTTTCTTTTTTCTTTTTTTCTTTTTCTTTTAATATGGAGCAAAAATGCCTGAAGCACCAGATTAGATGTCTTTGTTAAATTCCTATATAAATCTAAATAATAAATAAAATAAATTATTTTGGCAAAAATCCTTCGCTTCTTTAATTTAATAACCTGATGTGCCATTCTTTCTTCCTGTCCATTGCCCCATGTGTACTGCAATGAAACTTATACTTCTTGCCGCTCAGTAAAAGTAAAATGTCTGTATTTATCATGAAGTCTCCTTTAAGATTTATAACGTGCTTAACTATTCATCTCCTGTGTTTTCAATACCTGGCTTTGATGAAAGTTGGCTCTGCACAGTGATATGAAAGTGGTTTCTGTAGAGATTATATTTTGATTTGGAGGGTTTTTGTAGTAGCTGTACCAACTCTAACTTACATCCATGTTAGACATTACAAAAGCAGGCAGCAAGCCAGAGCCCTGAACCAGGATGCTTTCTGTATGATGGGCTCTCTCCAAGCCCATTGCTCTCCAGACCACTTTTCATGGCATCTGCTGTAACAGTGCAGGGCATCCTGCTCTGGGTGTCCCTGCTTGAGCAGGAGGTTGGACGGGAGGTCCTCCAGAGGTCCCTTCCAACTCGGCTGTGCTGAGCCCTCGGTACGTCTCAACGCCTGCCCCAGAGATGCCAGGACCCATTCTCCTTCACTTGACTGTGGAAAGTTTTGACACCAGAACTACTGCTAGACACTGCATGAGGTGATGGTGCCCCTCACAGTTACCTACTCACTGACCTGCCCCCATGCTGTCGCCCAGTAGAAGACAGTGAGGCCTGCTTGACTACCAGAAGCCAGGACACTTTCAGACTAAGGCCTGCTGTGGTCCAAAGATCAGTGGATCAACCAACCAATGAAAACTCTTCCAAGGGCCTCTATCTTGATTCCTCCTCTTCAAAGTTTGGCTAAGGTTTGTGGCTGGGGGCTCTGCTGTGACAGTGAGAGGTCTGGGCTGTTTCCCAGAAGCACTGCCAATGTTCTCAGTGGATCTCACATGTTACATAGCTCTTTAAATACACTTTTCCCACCCATTTCTAAATCAGAAGCATGCAGGTCAAAGATTAAAGAAAAATATTATATGAATGTCTGCATTTCAACCAAACATTTGTGACTAGTGGATTACTTTCAGATATTCTACATATGTCTGTTTAAGAGCAATTTAAGCAAATAAAAATAGCTAAATCATTATTATAATGAGGAAGCTCTGGTTATCAGCTTGCTCTCCATTGAGCAAAGGAGGAAGTTCCTCCAGAGTTAAATTTTCTAAGACAAGAAAAAGGACTCTAGATGTGATTCAAAGGTAATTAAATACATACTAGAAATATATATATATATATATCAACAGATGTTTAAAGTACTTAAGGCAAAGCAATTCTTGCTGTCCAGATTCAGCATCAACAGATATTAACCATAGACATTATTGCTTGGTAATGCTGAAAGCAGCCCATTTATTCCAGCTAAAAGATTGGCCTCAAAGCACCATTCATTCACTCCATTTTAAGAGGGTTCACTGATATCCATTAGGAGGAAGAAGACCTGGACCAAGGTGAGAAAGAAGCTGAATCTGTCGGTGTCAAGCCAGCTTCCCTGTTGGGAAGACAAGGGAAGGTTTAGGAACATTTGCTCTCTGGACAGACTGAGGTTTCCTTTATGATGGTGTTGATAGAGATTGCTACAGAGGGAAGATGACCAATAAATGGGTCTGTTGCCAGTCACCAAAACAGTCCACAGTTCTGCAAGTGCTTTGTTACTCATTGCGCAGGACATGACATTTTAGTGTGAAGTGCAAGCAGTGTTGTTTTATTATCACTGCAACCAGTGAACATGAGGTGAAACAAAGCAACTGCTGCCTGATATCTTTACCTGCACAAGCGTTGCATTGTTTACACGAATTCACAACCACTGACAAGTGCTCCAGCATCCTCCACACATGTGTGTACAGAAGACTTTTGGAAGGAGGTGGTGGATCTCTCACTCCTGATTTTAGTCACTTAACCATGCCTCCAGCTCTACGGGAGACTACCTCAGATGCCTTTATGCTAGACACAGAAATACATCATTACCATGGTTTGGTGACCAGCAAGTCCATCAGAGACAGAGGAATTTTAAACAGGACGCCCTTAGCACAAGGCTGCTCTTGGATCCCTCTTGACATTAATGGCGACCCCAATAATCCAAGCAAACCGAGGTGGTGGCAGATCAAAGTCCTGCTGCTGTCTCCACTCCCTGAGCTCACCATTCAAATGCAAAGCTACACGCAAATGGAAGCCAGATGTTGAGCCAGCTCCATTTCCTGATTAGCTGAGAAGTCGCTTTGGAAAAGACCACGCTGGTCCCAATCCTTAAACGCAGCCATCGAATCAACCTTTCCGGTGGAATATTAAGGCAAATAAAATAAAAGGTGCAAAGCTGGTGTTGGTGGTGAAGAGGAGAGATTATCTCTTAGAAAGTGGCCCTCTTGCAAGGAGGGATAGGATTACTGCAAGGAAAGTATCAGGTCACTCCCACGCCGCATTGCGTCACCCTCCTTTAAACCAGGCAGTCTGCAGAGCAGACATGAGCAATGCTTCTCAAGGCTAATAACACTAAACACCAACAGGATCCCACAATAAAACATACTGCTCCTGACTGGAGGCAAAAGGGTCAAAGGAGGCCTTGATCCTAATCCTGGCAAGATTAATTTTCCTGTAATTTCCTCTGAGAGCCAATCAAACTTGGGGAAAAAAATGTTCTTTCTAAAGCTTTCCTTTTGAATGCATGCTTTTGAAAATCTTTTTTTTTTTTTTTTTTTTAAATAACAACATTTTGATGGTTTTATGATTTTTCTTTTTGCAATTCTTTCCCAGAAATAGCTGGAAGATTTTTTTTTTCTCTTACAAAATTTGAACTTTTCATCAAAAATAAAACATACAATTTTAAATTCTGGAAATTTTGACTACTTGCAACAAAAGTACTTTACATTCCTGTACAATTCAGATTGTGAATACTGAGGAAGTTAGCTGTTCAGGCTTACAAACCCATGTCTCTTGAACAGAAAACCTGTGACAAAATGTGCTTAAATCAATCTTGTTAGCCAAAGTTCTGCCTCCCCTTCACCACTTTACACAGGCAGTCCACATGCAGTCAGTTGGTTTTAGCTGCAGAAAAGACATAAATAAAGCCAGGCTAAGCTCTTGATTTTCACACAGTATTATTAAAACACGCTCCTTTCACTGACTTGGGGAGAACTCAGCCTAAGAAAGATACTCTAATATTTGCCCAAGAACAGAAACAATAATTCAGAAGGAATATTTTAAAACAAATGGGGTTTTGGTGGACATTTGAAATTTTCTTTGCAATTAATCCTGAGGCTGGTGGGTGCATTGTGTGTTTTTTTGAAGTAGGTGAAAACGCCAAAATACTAAGTAACCACACAGTAACATAGTTTCTCATTTAAAATTGTTTTAGCAGAGTAAACATCTGATATTGATCAGGATAAAATCTTTTGTTATACTGCTATGTAGTATGCCAACGGTTGAACATGCAGTGGATTCATAGCAGAAGTACAGGCATTTAAGTTACCCCCAAAGCTTCTGAATCATCAGAAAGAATTGCAGATATAACTGCAGCTTCACAAAGTATTAATTTATACTTCAGAAATAACAGAAATACGACAAGTCACTGAAATGACAACTGAATTAAAGAAGTGCTGTGAAAAGCATGGGAAACTACATCATTTTACAGCACCACTCAAAAGTAAGGTGTGTTATCACTGCAGAATGGCCACAGTGACTCTGCTTTTTCAGCACAGACTCCTAAGAGCCCTAAGAGAAGAGGAACTAAGGTCATGTTTCTCAAAGGCTCCATCATCCTGGGCACTTTTGGAGCCAAAATGGGACAACTCAGCTATTTCCATGGTGGGCCTGGATCTTTCCTGCCTTGTAGGATCATCACTCATATGTGTAATCCTGTCTCATGTCCCACTATTGCACAGCAGAGGAGAGGAGGAAATTCATGACAAGGATTTCCTAGCTATATCAGATACCTGCAACCTCTGCTATGGACAGTGACACCTGAAGCAGAAATAGAAGTCAATTCCAGCTTCAGCTGGAGCCTCACTTTTTGCATTCCTTACTTTTTGATCCTTCAGAAAGCAAGTGAAATAAATAAAAAGGAACTGAGAAATTCAAGAGGAAGCTCATCAAAATCTACAGAACACATGCCACTTATGCTGCAGCAGCCTCATTTTCTTAGCTCTTTTCGAACATGCATATCCTTTCTCAGCTAAAGTTATCTGCCCAGTTGTATTCTGTGTCTGGCCTGAGAACCACTTAAATGTGTACTTACTTCCTGCCATTGGATTGGCAGAGCAGTTGTGTAAATCCCAGTAAAATGGTTTAGAATATCTGTATGGCTGTGCCGGAAAGGTACTTCACTGATTCATCTGAACAGCCTTGAACCACAGTGATTAATGACAGTTGTCTTTGTCTTGATTGCCTCATCACAAATTTGGGCATTTTCTTTTGACATAATTTCTGAATTATTGGTACAGAGTGTTCTGTGTTCCTGCTCATACACAGATAGAATGTGCATAGTTTGTCATACAGTTGCATCTTTCCACTGCCTTAAAATGTATGATGTTGCATGCAAGGTCCAAGGAATAACTCCTATTTCTTTTCAATGACAATTAAGGCAAGCAGCAATCTTGATGTTGTTTCAACATAAAGCATCTTATCAGCTTAGAGTTTTCTGAATGTTAGTAATAACACCTCAGAAATCACTCTGCTGAATTCTGAACTTTCATAGAAAAAGGGAAAATGAAAGAATTAGCAATTTACTTTCTTTTCTTTAAACAATGTTAGTCTGAATAACTTATGATAACAATCATGTAAAACCCCTGAAGAGGGACTACATAATGGACCTTCTTTAAAAACAAACAGTGCCATGTGGCATTTCAAGAACAGGGCTTTGGTGTCCTTCATGTTTTACGGACAGGAATTGCTCTGAGTGTTGGGGTTTCCATGCTGAATGCAAGGAGCACAATATCACTTTGACACCGACCTCTTTGGAGCACGATCCCAATGACCTACCTGACTCCACCAGGTAGTGCACACGTCTACAAAGAGTACCAACCACACGGAGAGAGTGAATGAGGGTTGCATTTTGTGCGAGGCTCCCTAGTGTCATTTTTACTTCCACAATACCTCTACAAGCTTCCAGCTACCTGGTTTTGAGCCATTCAAAATTCTGTGGTTTCAGGCATTAGGTCAGAAATAAGGTTTTTTTGAGGTTTTGTTCCTCTTTGGAAAACAGAAATATTAATAAAAGCAATAAAAAGTACTCACGGTAGTTTAGATAGCTTCACATATGCTGTAACATGCAGATGCTGAAGAATGGAGTTATTCTCCTGGAGAATCACCTACTGCATTTACGTATGTTCTTGATTTTATCCACTGACACAAGGTGGGTGGATTCCCACTGAGTCAATATTGAGGCTTTTGAGCTCCGTGGTCTATTCTGCATCACACACGTATGATGATTTAATGGGCCTTCTGTTTTGTTTATAGCCCATCCACTCACCCAGAAGCAGAGAGTAATGACTGCAACCTGGGACAGTTGCAAAGCATATGTGGAAAGCTTTTCAACCCTAAGGCTCTAATCTTTCCTGTTAGCCACCACTGCCATGTGGTGAGGCTGTTACCATCCCTGACTCTGAAGCACAGTTCATAAACTCCTTCCACATGGTTTACACAAACCCCTACAAGGCTGCGCTGCATTGTTCTGCAGACAAGGAGACACATCAGCCTTTGCTTTCCCCCCTCTCTTGCTCAAGAGAAAATTATTTGTCAATGTTCGTTTATGAAATAGTAATTGAATTCTTTTTCTGGTGATTAAAGAAATGACAGATGTTGACACGTACAACTTAAATGAGAACAAAATGCTGACCAAACTAGAGTCATGTGGAGGAACCACGGTTACCTCCTGATGCAAACTACAGATTCCAGATGAATCCCAGATGCTTGCTGGAGTATGCACAAAGAGGACTGTGTTTATTGTCACTGCATGGTTATCTCAGCGGTATGTCCAATATAAAATGATGAAACTTGCTTTCAAGCTATTTATCAAGAGAAAAAAAATATCTTAGGAGTCTAGAAGGTGTCTTGACTGACAAATGGGAATTTTAATAGGAAATATATTGAAAACTCTTTGAGTTTAAACCTGATCATGTTGAAAACAGCCTTTATTTATTTTATTTACTTTTTTTCTTTTTTTTTTTTCTTTTCACACTTTGTCAGTCTTTCTAACTATGCTGTAGCATCCCATTACAGGAATGGTATGAAAACACCCTAAGAAGGAATCTAAGTTAATATTTCAGAGCTGCACTACATCTATGCTTTAATTCTTAATTTGAAATGAGCACTTTGATGTGAGTTCAGTTTTCAATGAAAATAGTCTTTTATCTAAGTTTCCATAGAAAACAGAGATGTTCTAATTAAAAAAAGATTTAATTCTTTTTATGAAGTCAGAAGACTATTTTTTTTCCTCCTGAAAATACAGCTTGTTTGGAATTTTAATCTACCCAAGTCTTTCATTCTTCTCAACAATCCTGGTTAGCTGTAGAAGCTCTAGTAAGCTACCTGCAAAACAGAATTTTTGAGAAGTCTCTATACATAAGTCAATAAATTTAAAACATGCAAGATCAGAGGTACTCCTGATTATTTTTGGAAGAGTTGTGTTGATTTATACTAGCAGAAAATCTGTTCTGTAAATTTCTCAGTTATTTTTACTAAATAGATAAAGCAGTCACAAGTATAATTTTAAAATTTGCTCTCCATACAAATCCCCACAATCTGCTGGCCAAGTTTTGGGCTGAAGCACACATGTAGGCACTGGAAATGTATTTTGGAGAAAAAAGCCTTTTACAATGGAAAGGATGACATACTCCAAACTAATCACAGTAAATGCATTAGAGTAGTGAAAAGGGAAAACATGCGAAGAACAAGTTGGAAGAAAACTCCAGGTTGGAAGGAAACTCCAGTTCTTACAGGAAACTCCATAATAAACTGCACTTCCAGTTACTAAAGGGTTTTCCCAAAAGACAGCCAATTAGTTTATTCTTTTTCCTCAGGCATTGCCCGTTAATACCTTACTGCATTAAAACTAACTACAACCCCTAGGTTTTTGTTTGTTTGTTTGTTTGCTTTTCCACAGATACTCTCTAGCAGAAAAGCCATCTTAAGGTTTGTTTTCTACAACCAGTATGCATGGCATTTGATTCCTCTTTCTTTTTTAATATGTGCAGTCAAGATGAAGCCCGGTTCAACTTTCAAGATTACTGGATGAGAACTTACACTACTAATCAAGACTGAAATAAACATAAAATCAAGAC